>NC_139353.1:157040467-157640467 GCF_055883805.1 Amblyomma maculatum | reverse complement strand
CATAACCTAGTAACAAAACAGAGAAGTGAGTAGTTGCCTTTGTAAAAAAAAACAGAAGAATATAAACGTTTTCATTGATAGCCGAGCCACAGAAATGATGGAGAGGTTTAACAGGTTATCTGGGATCTTGCTTAAAATCACCAAACAGCGTCAGTAATTACAGTGCAAAGTTAAAATGGCAAAGTTTGCAAAAGTGGACTCTAAAATTGCCAAAATGGGTCGACAAGTTGGCGCGGGCCTCATTTTTTGTGCATACAACAATCAAAGACAATGACCACCAAATAGGTGCACAAATTATCCTTGGGAAAACTAGTGTATTGCTGTTCAACTACATGCAGCATATGAACGAACCAATAGAAAACAAGCATAAAGGCAACCAAATACAAATAAGCACAGCTCGCTTCACTCTGCAGTTCGTGGAAAAACACAGTGGGCACCTCACGTTACACCATAGTAGCACACAAGATAGGTGTAACGAAATGGACTCTGCTATGGTAAACGACTGCAGACACATCCACTAGGGTGCGCGTATGTCAAATATTCTCACTGAAGTAGTACATCGGAGACTGCCTGCTTGCCACAAACACCAAAGTGAATTGTGAAGTATTGGTGCACGCACGTTCTACTCAGAATGGCACTTCTCAAGGTAGAAGGACAACGTTTTTGTACCTTCCTGCGTTTCATTGGCATGAAGCACTTAATAAAATGCACACTGAGTTTAAGCAGAACACAAAAAAGCAAAGTATACAACAAAGAATGACAGCTCTTAGCGAGGGCTGTAGACATACACTCAGTATGTCTACAGATGGTAGACAAATTATAGCACCAAAGAAAGCTGAACTTAGTTCCTGCACATGCTATCAACAAAATGTACATCAAAGAGATGGTTATATCCCAAAACGACAGAAACAATTAAGACTTGGATAGCTTTTCAGCAGTACGCTATCGAACATGAAGCAGTAAGAATGGGCAAATTGATCACTTGTGGCATATATCAAGATCATGACAGCGAGTGCAAATCTCAAGTGCAGGTGATCAAGTTGTTCCTGTCCGAGTTAATATAAATGTTGCATGTCCTCTTCCTTGCACTTGTTGATGTACCTGCTGCGAATACCATTTGCAGGTGGCATCAATGTCCTGTGATCTGCACAAACTACAAGCTGTAACGATCTTCAAAAAGAGCTTCTGTCGATACTGATGTGGCCGTCCAGTGACAAGGCGTGACCTCCAGATATTGCAAGCCTAGCAGAGAGGTTAATTATGTTGAATATGGCCCCAGGAATTCTCACCATATAATAACTAAGATCGGAAGTGCTGCAACGGCTGCACAAGGTCCACAGAGATCACCTGCAAATGCTTAGTGCCTAAATTATATGCAAATAAAATTTCAAACAATCAAGGCACAGGAACTTTCAAAATCGTCAAAGCTGCGAGCTAAGCTGCGAGCTAAGCTGCGGTAAAGTGTAAACTATGAATGCAAGAAATGGTCAGTGCAAAACCTATACCAAAGAGAACCATTTCCGTAACAGATAAAGACGGCTTGGTGGCGGAAATTTTAGAGTTAAGGTTAACTTTTTCTTTTTTTTGCAGTTAAAGGAACGACGTATATCAGGCGATTTCACTTGTGTTTCCTTTCTCGGTCGTCGGAACCGTTAACCAAAATATCTTGACAACTACGAGCACACTAAGCATTTTTTTAAGTTCGTGCAGTACAGAGAAGTTGAAGAAAATTATGCGTCGTAGAAATAGGCAGCTAAAAGCAACGTAAAATGCTGATTAAAATTATCGAATTCGCCGCATGCGTCCTGTAACTATTCCTTAAATTTTCAGTTATTTCCCGCCCGCATACAACTTGGATGCGAATGACGCTGTATGAACAGTCTCCGTTGCAGGTTTTCCTATTGCACTTACCTCTGTGATTCTCAACGGGCTGCACAATTTCCAGCAGATTGACTGCGTTGCCATGCTAGTCGACATCCATCCAGAAGACCGACACATTCCGGGAGCTCGTTGCTCAGCCGCACGAATACATTTCGTGCCATTCAACATCAGAGGCGTTCACCGCTGGCGATCGCATCCTGAACAACAGCAGCTCAACAGTTCAACACTCCGAGCGCAGGGCGGTTCTCGCCTCGGAGCTTGCAAAGCCACCACACTACACTCCTCGTCATATGACTGTACTGACGAGCTATCTTTCAAAACAATTCGACAGCAGTGCTGTGCTGCAGCAAATCCTCGATCACCACTTTCAGACGACGAACGGCAGGAAGACCACTCATAAGCGTACCTCCCTCCATGGCCGCCGCCATTGCTGGGTTATAACCGCGCAGACCAATGATTTCTTACCATGGGAAGAAAAGGGTTTGAGATAGGAAAGCAGTTAGCCCCATCACGCCGCCGTACGCTCCTGCCCCCATTAGAAATGGTCTCAAGCGTCCTTTAGTTCATACGCGCTCATATTTAGCCTTGTATTGCGTTTAAAAAGCCATACAAGGTGTTTATAAAGTTGTTTTTTTTACTTTTAATAACAGGCTAAGACACTACGGTAGGCTAACGGCTGCATAAATCAGCTTGCCTGTAGCCAAGTCTCGTTAGCATAATTCGGGTAACTCGCCACTCGGCGAAATTATGGCGGCCGAATTTCAGCATTTTCGGTAATGGCGGCACATAAGTCACGTCATCACGCGTCAATTTGACGTATTCTAAATATGTTTGCGTATCACGTGCTTCACGTTACATACCTCCAGCTAATCAAATTTGAGCATCCGCTCCTTCCCAGTATGGAAATATTTTCATCACATTGATTACTCGAGCGTAAGTGTTCTCCAAACCACCATCAGCAACTTTGCTTCCACTCCAAAATCATTCGTATTTGTCATCCAGGCAACAAGAATAGCTCCTGTTAAAATCAATTTTCACGGCTGCGTCATTTTCACATAACCGCAAAGAGTGCTTGCCTCAACTGACGGTTTCGCGCCACAAGTTTGAAGCACGTGACCCTTTTCAGAGCCAATCAGAAAGACAATATGGCGCCACCAGGGGAAGGCGAACTTCAAGGATCGGGCCCCAGAGCAACAAACCCTTCTTTCTTTTCGCTGCCACACCGACCACATTATCTCGCCGTCCGCCTCGTGCACGATGATTGCGCGCGTGACTTGCGTGTGTCCAGGGTTTTTAATGCGAAAGCATTACATCGCTATGTTCACAGATTTCTGTCCGCAGACCGGGTCAGCAAAATCGTGTCCGCAGCAGGTGTGAGTAATTGAGAAGTGGTAGAGGGAAATGAGTGGTTCCAATCGATAGAGGGTGACGTGACGTAATGTTGTGTCTGAAAAATAATTCATCCAATAAGTTGTTTAGGTAATTATTTAGAGGTAAAAATGTAAAAGAAAAAGCGAAGATGGTCTCATTAGCCAATGGACACATTTGAGTCTATCAAATACTAAAATAGTTAATTGACTAAAATAGTCAAGGTGACGTCTAGAACGTGACGTCACGTAACTGGAAGTCGAGCCGGAAAAAGGCATAGGAAGGGATTGGCGCGCAATTTCAAAGTACCAAAGGGTAAAGTAATTAATTAAGGCAGTCAGTTAGGGTCATGTCAAGGATGTGACGTCACGCAACAGGAAGTTTAACCGATAAAGGGCGTAGGAAGGGACTGGCACGCAATTTTAATATACCGAAGACTAAAATGGATAAACAAGAAGTGAATAATGTGACGTCACACAACCGAAAGTAGAGCCGAAAAAGGGCATAGAAAGGGAGTGGCGCGCAATTTTAAAGTACCAAAGAATAAAATGGGTGAACAAGACGTGAATTAAGCAACTAGAAGCAACAGAAGCAACCAACAGCAGATCCGTGCTTCCGCATTACTCCAATTAAGATTCTGCAGTGCTCTATAATTTTTGTTTGGCTGTATCCTGTCAAGAAGCTGAAGTTCTTGAGGCTGCAAAAATAGTCTGTAATTATCACCGAAGCTGCAAAAGGCAGTAGAAAGAAGTCGGATATTGCAAAGGAATTCAGTATTCCGTGCATCTTATACTTTCTACCATTTCTGAAAGCGAAGAACAGTATCACCCTTAGGAAAAGGGCATTTCGCCTCTTTACTTCCTTTGGATTCCTTTTTGCTCCTGAACAGCCTTCCTTCAGACTTTTCCTTTCTTTTGACTAAAGGAAGCTTCTTTTGAACTCACCCTGTTGAGACTTTCCTTTTTTTTGACGGAAGAAAGCTCATTTTTAAACTGGCTGTCTTTGGCAATACCAATAATGACCTTCCTTCGTTTGTCCTCAAGAAACGAGGAATTATGTTCTCTTTACTCTTCATGCATCATAACATTCCTTCCTTTTCCCTTCAGTGAAAACGTACGACGCTCACTTTCCTTTTCAGCTATACGTCTCGTTTTTTTCCTTAACGAGTACCCCTTGCACTTTTTTGTTCTAACTTCTGAACTGTTTAGAATAAAGCAATCATACATTTGAGCAAAATATATGCATGACATTCGTTTCTTTGTTGTGCAAGTTAACATTATAATCATTTTTCTTCATTTTATATTGAATCCATGTTTTCCTTTTTTTTTTCATACGTTAGATGTTATTTTAGCATGAATTTCGTAGTCACCACACAAGGACAAAGAATATTGCCACCTAGCATTGCCAGGTGGCGCATGACTGAGGTGTGAAAGGAGGACGAAGTTGAAGAGGACGACAAAGTGTCGCTTGCACGTTTGCAAAATCTGTTACACCCTTTGCACGTAGTCCTTTCTAACATCCTTCCAACAAAAGTAAGTACATCGTCGGTTCAAATTGTCTATGATGACATTTTCTCAAATAATGCAAAACACTTAGCACGTCACATTTTAAATGGATTATTAGAAGATCATTTACAAAGTCTTCCCGTTAGCATAACGATAGCAACGGATGCTTCTCAATTTAATGAAAAAGCCGGCGTTGGAATATACTGTCCGCTTTTAGACTGGGCTTTTTCAGTCCGTCTTCCGGATTTTACTCCAATTTTCCAGGCGGAGTTGCTGGCGGTGGTGCTTGCTCTGCGCAAACTAGACCCAACATACTCAACAGTGGCTGTAATTACAGACTCTTATTCTTTGTGCTTGTCGCTTTCTTCGAATATGGACTCGCCAATTTTAAACACCTTTCTTTCATTGCTCCCCTCACATTTGAGCCTCATACATATAGTGTGGGTACCAGGACACAGCAATGTGACAGCCAATGAGGTTGCAGACAGACTAGCCAAAGATTCTCTGAACGGCCCTGTATTGCCCATCCTCCCGGCAACAGCGTACATAACAGCAGCACGATTTCGGCGGCGTGCCTTATTAAGCACGCAGTCTGGATCTATTTTATACTCGGATGACTACCTGCACCTCAAGTATTCCTGGAATAGGAAATGATGTCAATCAAGGCAGACTGAGGTCTCTCTAACCAGGCTACGCTGTCGTATTCCGCTCCTAAATTTCTATATGCACAGGTCTGGTTTGGCGCTTTCTCCTGTCTGCGCATTCTGCGGGGAACCGGAAACAATAGACCATTTCTTGATATTTTGCCGCCGTTTTACCATGATGAGAAAGCGGTACTTAGAGAAGCCGTTACAACAGCTGGGTCTTAATTTGAGCAGCCAAATTTTATTATCGTTCGGTGCCACCATGCTTGGGTACAGCCACAGGTATGTTTTCAACGCCATTCAAAACTTCTTAATAGAAACAAAACGTCTACCTGGCTAATATGCTTTGAAGTTTTAATCTCTACATATTAATCTTACTATTCTCCTACTGCGTGCGTTAGTATTTACTCTTATATATTTTGGTTTATCATATTTACATTTCCTTTTCCATTCCCTAGCATTTATTATTATTTTTTTTTCCGATGTAGTTATACATCTCAAAATCTAATATCTCTGCACCCCAATTCTTGGCCGATCCCCCTGTGTGGGTATGTGCCATCACATTAGAGGAGAACAATAACAACAACAACAACGTTTGCGTCTGTGCTGCTGTGTTGTTGTGTCTGGGCTACCCCCTGCTATCATTAGTATCTTTAGTCACTGTGTACGTGACATTCTGGTGGAGCTGCTGGGAAAAACGATCGCCTATGCAAGAATCTCCATCTACAAGACGTCGCGCCAGCCCTGTACCATTGGACACCCCAGTGCATCGCTCCAGTTGACGGCTCCAGGGACTGTCTCCGGAGTTTCAGCCATCACCCGCCGCCATGACATCTAGTGCTCCTGCTCAGCAGGTAACGGGCGTCGCACCGGCCTGTAACTACACTTTGCAGGCCCCTCGGGTACCGAAGTCTTTCCATGGGGACCTCTTTGAGGATGTGGAGGACTGGTTCCTTCAGTTTGAACGTGTCGCTGCTTTCAACCAGTGGGACGATGCTGGCAAACTAAGGGACGTCTACTTCAGCCTTGAGGACGGCGCCCGTATCTGGTTCGAGAACCGAGAGCAAGTATTAACTTCGTGGCGAGAATTCCGTCGTCAACTGCTCGAGGCTTACACTAGCGCACATCGTCGCGAGCATGCAGAACGTCCCATTCACTCTCGCATCCAAAGGCCGAATGAGAGTGTCCAAGCGTACGTCGAGGACATGACGCGCCTCTTCAGGCGAGCCGATCCCGCCATGTCCGAGGACAAAAAAGTCAGGCACTTGATGCAAGGTTTGAAAGAGCAGCTGTTCGCAGGTCTTGTGCGAAACCCACCGTCGACTGTAAACGGATTCCTTGCGGAGGCCACCACAATGGAAAAGGTGCTACAACAACGTGCCGTGGCTTATGACCGACCTTTTCATACAAGCACAATCGCGGAATCATTTGCATCTTCAGAGTGGCATCCCGATGCATTGCGCGAACTGATTCGCAGCGTCTAGCGCGAAGAACTAAGCAAGTTCGGGAGCCCTCTGCAGCAATCGCCAACTTCCGTTTCTGCTATAGTGAGGGAGGAGGTGCGGCAGGCACTCAAGAGCCCTCTTTCGCCTGTAGTTCCGAGCCCGCCATTGCTGTCGGGGACCGACAATCGTCCCACATATGCGGAAGTTCTGCAGAGTCAGGCTCCCCCTTCACCACCGCCCATTCTCGAGTCACCTACAGTTCCGCTGCCCTCGGTGCAGCCAGTGCAGAACTTCGACAATCGTCCGCTGCCCCGACGCAAAGCCGACATTTGGCGCACGCCTGACCGCCGTCCGCTTTGCTTCCACTGCGGTGAACCAAGACATCTCTACCGGGATTGTCCGTATCGACGCCTCGGCCTCCACGGCTTCCGCATCGACTCGCCTCCTTCCCGGTTTGGTCAACGACCCCGAGTTATTGAGTACCTGGCGGAGCAGCGTTTTTCATCTCGTTCGCAGCGTCAGCCCCGCTCCCCTTCGCCAAGGCGCTCCTCCTCGTTCACCCACGGTTCCTCGCGAGAGGACCAAGGCCGCTCGTCTAGCCCTCATCGGGAAAACTGAAAACAGCGACCTTCGGGGGCGAGGCCGCTGGTAGTCGCTGCGTTGAAGACCTCCCGTCGTCGCCGCTTCGATCCGACCGCGAGCTGCTGGTACCGTCACCTAGGGAAGCAAAAAGCGTTTCTCTGGACATTCCGGTTATTTTAGACGGTCGCACTACGGTCAATGCATTAGCGGACACCGGTGCCGATTATTCAATTTTGAGTGGTCGCATGGCGACTGTTTTGAGGAAGGTACTCACTAGTTGGCCCGGTGTGTACCTTCGAACCGCCGGCGGTCATATAGTTACTCCAAAGGGGATGTGCACGGCTCGCATTCAGATTAACGGACGTACGTTCGTAGTTAGTTGCGTTGTTTTAAGTGACTGCTCCCGTGACCTTATCCTCGGCGTTGACTTTCTGCGGGAGTACGGAGCAGTTATCGACCTGCGAAATAGACTCGTCACGTTTTCGATGGGACAGTCTACAGAACAAGATAGTAGCAGTCCTTGCAATACCGCACTTCGTGTTTCCGCTGAGAGCGTCTCGCTGCCGCCGCGAAGCAGTGCTCTTGTGGAAGTTACCTGTGACGATTTCCGTACCGGTGATGCTGTAGCGGAGGCGAACCATACACTCCTGCTTGCTCATGGCATTTGCGCTCCCCGAAGTTTATTGTCATTTCACAATGGCCGGGCTGCACTCCTTGTCACAAATTTTTCTAATGAGCACCGACACTTGTTCCCGGGGACTGCTATCGCTTTTGCTGACCATGTTGCGCACGATCCGGTCTGTTTTGCATCCACGGCAGTAGAAACTAACGGGCCATCTCTTGACAACATCGACATTAACTGTCACTTGTCAAAGGAGAAACGGCGGGCCTTAGAGCAACTGCTGCTAGACTTCAAGCATTGCTTTGCTTCTTCCTCGAAGGTTCGTCAAACGCCCATCACACAACATCGCATCATTACTTATGACGACGCTCGCCCAATACGACAGCAGCCTTATCGTGTGTCTGCCAAAGAACGAGAAGTGATCCAGACGCAGGTTCAGGAGATGCTGGATGATGGTGTTGTGCAGCCTTCACAAAGTCCGTGGTCTTCACCAGTAGTCCTGGTCAAAAAGAAAGACGGCACTCTTCGATTTTGCGTCGACTATCGGAAATTGAATAATGTGACAAAGAAAGATGTATACCCGTTGCCGCGCATCGATGACTCACTGGACAGATTGCGACGTGCGAAGTATTTTTATCTATTGATTTAAAAAGCGGCTATTGGCAAATCGAAGTTGACGAAAGGGACCGAGAAAAAAACCGCATTTGTCACTCCAGATGGCCTATATGAATTTAAAGTACTCCCATTTGGATTGTGCTCTGCCCCAGCTACATTCCAAAGGATGATGGACACCGTCCTCACTGGCCTCAAGTGGCAGATCTGTCTTGTGTACTTAGACGACGTAGTTGTTTTTTCCGAAACATTTGATCAACACCTCGAAAGCCTTCGCGCTGTCCTGGAAGCCCTCCGTTCTGCTGATCTCACGCTGAAGCCCCAGAAATGCCACTTCGGGTATACAGAACTCAAGTTCCTCGGCCATGTTGTAAGCGCTGATGAGGTGCGCCCGGATCCCGATAAGACTGCTGCCGTCGCACGATTTCCCGTTCCAGCTAATAAAAAGGCTGTTGAGCGCTTCCTCGGCCTGTGCGCATATTATCGGCGTTTCATTGCGGACTTTTCTCAGATCGCAGAACCTCTGACGCGCCTTACAGGGAAGGACACCTCCTCTGTGTGGAACTGAGCAGCAGATGGCCTTCTCTTTCCTTCGTGAGCGCCTTCAAACATCCCCTGTTCTGGCGCACTTCGATGAAGCGGCTGACACTGAGGTGCACACTGACGCCAGTAGTATCGGTCTTGGCGCTGTCCTTGTTCAGCATCAAGACGGGTTTGAGCGAGTAATAGCACATGCTAGCCGCACTCTCTCTCGTGCCGAAATGAACTATTCCACCTCAGAAAAAGGAATGCCTGGCGGTCGTATGGGCTACTATGAAGTTTCGCCCCTATCTTTACGGCAGGCCATTTAAAGTCGTCACCGACCATCATTGTTTGTGTTGGCTGGCAAATCTGCGAGACCCATCTGGACGACTTGCACGCTGGAGTTTACGGCTTCAGGAGTTTGACATTACCATTGTGTACAAGTCCGGCCACAAACACGAGGACGCCGACACGCTGTTACGAGCACCCGTTGACACTGGCGATACTACAGCTGATGACGATAGCGGTTTTCTAGGAGCCCTCAGCGCATCTGAGCTCAGGGATCGACAAAGAGCTGATCCAGACATCCTTCCACTCATCGATTATCTGGAAGGGCGTGATACGACCCTGCCTCGACACCTATCTCGGCACCTTGGTTCCTTCTGCATACGGTAAGGCGTCTTGTATAAAAGAAACTCCCAGGGCCAAGACAGAACTTACCTTGTGGTAGTGCCATGAGAGTTCCTTGAGGATATTTTCCTTGCTTGCCATGATGAACCAACGTCTTGTCATTTTGGTTGCTCACGGACTCTTGCTCGAGTGCGCAACATGTATTACTGGCCAGGACTCTCCGCAGCTGTGAAACGCTATGTACGAAGCTGTCGCGAATGCCAGCGCCGTAGAACACCGCCCCAGAAGCCTGCCGGATTTCTCAAGCCCGTTAAAGTACCCCACATTCCGTTCGACCAAATTGGAATGGATCTCCTTGGCCCTTTCCCTTTGTCGCAGGCCGGAAACAAATGGATAGTAGTCGCTACTGACTACCTGACTCGATACGCTGAGACAAAGGCAATCCCTCATGCCACAGCTTCCGAAGTAGCCGAGTTTTTCATGCACAACATAGTCTTGCGGCATGGCGCCCCTTCCTACGTTATTACCGACAGAGGGACAGCTTTCACTTCACAGCTGATCGACCGCATATTTGAGCTGAGTTGCAATGTACGTCGATGTGCAGCACAAGACCTGGGACCAGGTGCTGCCGTACGTCACATTTGCGTATAATACAGCCTTACAAGAGACAACGCGCTCCACACCATTTCGACTTGTTTACGGACGCGAAGTTCAGAGCATGCTCGATTCCATGCTCCCGTGCCCAGATGATGACCAGCTATCCTCAGATGCCCAGCAATATGCCATCCGCGCTGAGGAAGCCCGCCAGCTCGCCCGTGTGCACATTGGGCAGCAGCAGACCACTGACGCGCACCGTTACAACCTCCGGCACCGCCAGGTTGACTACAAGCCTGGAGACGAAGTCTGGGTATGGACACCAGTTCGCCGTCCAGGCTTGTCAGAGAAACTCCTTTCCCGCTACTTCGGGCCGTACAAAGTGTTGCGCCGTGTGAGCGACCTCAGTTATGAAGTTATCCCAGACGGTGCCACACAACCAAAACGTCGAAAGCACAGCTCGGACATTGTGCACATTGTGCGACTGAAGCCGTACTACCACCGATAGCGTATAGCCACCCGCTGTGACCACTCTCTTGCTTTTCACACCATTTTTACCGGCCCTTCTAATTTTTTTTTGGAAGGAGCGGGTAATGCCACCTAGCGTTGCCAGGTGGCGCATGACTGAGGTGTGAAAGGAGGACGAAGTTGAAGAGGATGACAAAGTGTCGCTTGCACGTTTGCGTCTGTGCTGCTGTGTTGTTGTGTCTGGGCTACCCCCTGCTATCATTGGTATCCTTAGTCACCGTGTACGTGACAATATTCATCACATTCCTTCTTTTGTCCTGAAGTGTAAATATAACTTTCTTTTCATGCATTTTTCGGCACCTTCTTGTTGTGGCATTACTTTGTCCGTTTCTTGCCCCTTCGAATTTTTTAGGTAAACTATCACATATTCAAGAATTTTCATACATGTTAAAGATTGCCAGGTGGCTTAGATTACAAGAGTTTTCCACTGCAGCGCCTTTCATAGCCTGAGTTCATTTGGGATGTTACCCCGTGCACCAACATGCAAATACATCAATCATAGCATTCCTTCATTTCATGCTATTCATCTATGCAGATTGTATGTATATATTTAGAGTCATGCAATAAACCTATAAAAAATCTCCAATCTCCACTGTGCAGGCTCATATTTACAAAGCATACATTACACCATCAGTGCTCATTAAATGACATTACCACAAGAAGTGTTCTGTTTTATAAGTTTTTTATTTATTATTACCTCTAGAGTAAAAACCAATTATTGCCCTTTATAAAAGCATATCTGCCATATGGCACTTTTTGTCATGGCGGCGCTTGCTTGGCTGAAACTGAGTCAATGTCAAATAAATTCGGCATCGTGAGCTTACAGACTGAAAAAAATTGGGCCTTTCTGGATCAGCACCAAATTGCAGCATGCTTGAAGGCAGCCAGACAAAATAATACAAAGGGGTATATTCATCTCAGCCTTCTAGCCTCTTTGCTAGCATTGATCAGCAGAAAGAGGCATAACTTCTGGTACTGACACACAACCAAATTGTATTTGGAATCATTTTTGGTGATAATGTTGCACAAGTTTTCATTCCATGATTCATAATTATGATGTGATGGAAGCATAGCAGCTGTTATAACCATAGCAATCTACAATATGTGCTTGTTATAAGTAATAAGTAAATGAATAACCCTCGTTGGCGCTGCGAGATCAAATTATCATTTCTAAGAAATTATCAAAATAGGGTTTAAATTTAAAGCGACAATGAGATCCCAATTGCCATCTGTACCTGTACATTGAACAAACATAATCGCGCCACAAAGTACCTGCCTATAAGGCACATTAAATAAGAAGTGAAGTGGGTATTTTGAAGGAGGAGGAGGAGGAGGAGGAGAAAAGGAGGGCGGAAGGCAGGGCTGTTAACCACAAAGAATGAATTCCGGTTGGCTAGCCTGTACTGGGGAAGGGGAATGGGGGATTAAATGGGGAGTGTAGATGAGGACCGGAGGTGAGAAAGTCACGATATGTCAGTCAGGCTAGTCTCCTAAAAAGCGAAGTGCCTTGTAGGCTTTACACGCAGATGACTTTTGTGGCCATGGTCCCAAGATCTTGACTTCCGTTAAGGGGTGGGCGTCCAGACGTTCCAATGCAGTACGCTGCGTATGTCGTTCAGTTGCAAAAACAGGGCAACCACAAAGGAGGTGCTCAATCGCTTCATCAACGCCACGCCGTTCACATGCAGGGCTGTCAGCCATCCCGATCAGGAAGGCGTATTTGTTTGCGAATGCAACGCCAAGCCATAGGCGGCACAGTAATGTTTCACGACGTGTTGTGTGGAGGGAAATACGCAGGCGTAGTCCGGGGTCCAATGCCTTGACGACCCGGTTGGAGAACTCTCCGGTGTTCCACGCTGAATGTGTCAGCTCCACAGCCAAACAGCGAAGGCGGCTCGCTGCGTCGGCTCTCGTTAGCGGAATTTGGACTGGAAGTCCGTCGTTGTGGGCAGAACGGGCAGCGTCGTCCGCCTGGTTATTTCCTGCAATGCCACAGGGTCCTGGCAACCACTGATAGATGATATCGTGGCCTTTGGATATTGCGGAGTGGTTCAGCGTGCGGACCTCTGCAATTAGTTGTTCATTTGAGCCGTGGCGTAGTGCCGTTTGCATGCGTTGAAGCGCTGCTTTGGAGTCAGTGAAAACGAACCAATCTTGGGGGAGTTCCTGGCTGATGTATTTGTCTGCAGCCCCTCGGGCAGCTAGTTCCGCGCCAGTCGAAGAGGTGAGATGTGTAGTCTTTAGCTTTAACAAGACGGACCTTGCCGGTACTACTACAGACCCCGCAGAGCTGGCTTATGTAACTGAGCCATCCGTGTACACATGTATTCGGCGATTGTGCTTAGAGTGAAGATGATCCAGCGTCATTTGTTGAAAGGCAAGCATTGGTACCCCAGCTTTCTTCTTTATGAGAGTAAATGATAGGTCAATCTGAGGTTTATGTAGTCTCCAGATGGGTGCGCACGGTCTTGAAGCAGGGGTGAACTGCGAGGGAAGATAAGTGCGATGAGCTTCAATGGTTTTGGAAAAGGCAGTACATGGTCTAGTTGCTGGGCGTTTTGCCAGGTGGTGAATGGGAACTCGTGCGAACTGACCAATGTGTGTTCTCAGGGTCTCGACGGCAAGATAGGCAGTGACAGGATGTTCCCCGGCTAGAAGAACAGTTGCTGCTGTTGAGGTGCATTTAGGAGAACCAACTCAGGTGCGGAGAGCTTGCGCTTGCACACTTTGTAGAGTCCGAATGTTCGTCTTCGCGATGTTGTTGAATATCAGGAGGCTGTACCGCATGTACTTCACAAACAATGATCGATAAAGTTGTAGCATCGAGTGCGCTGATGCGCCCCATGACTTTCCCCTGAGGAAGGAGAGAACATGGACAATGGCAAGTAGTCTCTTTTTCCTGTAATTCAGATGTAGGCTGCACGAGAGATTCCTGTCGATGACAACTCCCAGGAAGCGATGGCTTTTATAGGAAATAGCTTGGAAATAAATAGCTCCCAGGAAATAGCTTGGCCGTTTATAGATATGGTATAGTGTGACATTGGTTTTTGTGTGAAGGTCACAAGAGAGCATTTCTCACTTGAAATGCTAAGGCCCTGCAAATGTAGGTAAGACGTCACGATTGATGCTGCCCTTTGAAGTCTCGTACGGAGTTGGGGACGAGTCACACTTGACGCCTAAATGCATATATCATAAGCCTAGATGGACATCTGAGCTGATTGTGGCACAAATTGACCAGACCGATGAGACCAAGGTTGAACAGGGTTGGGCTTAACACCTCAGCCTGTGGGATTCCGCTTGAGCACCGGTGTAAAGAGGTTGATCCGTCCTGAGTCTGGATAAAAATCGGCCTGTCTAATAAATAGCTGCGGATTCAGCTGAACATATTGCCTCCAATCTCAGCGGTTTGCAATACTTCCATAATAGCCTGATGTGTAATGTTGTCATAGGCGCCCTAATGGTCAAGAACAACGCCGCAGTCAATATTTTCAATTTTTTTTGCACCTGAACGGATGTAAGCAGGTCAACCACGTTGTAGATAGACGAACGGCCACGACGAAAACCGGCCTAAAGCCCGGATACACATGGTATTTCTCCAAGTACCACTCAATGCGCTTGAGCAGCATTCGTTCCATAACTTTGCCGACACAGCTGGCAAGTGCTATCGGACGATATGATGAAAGCTCGAGGGTGATTTTCCGGGGTTCAGCAGTGGAATGAGCCGGCTGGTCTTCCAATCATTGGGAACTGTGCCGTCGCACCATGGCTTGTAAACATCCAAAAGAGCCCGACGAGCCTCCTGGCTAAAGTTGGTAAGCACGGCATAAGTCATACCGTCGTGCCCCGGAGATGACGGTCGTCTGCAACAAGCTAGCGCGGCGTCGAGTTCTTCTAAACAAAATAATAGATTCATAAGAGAATTCCTCGATGGTGGAGCGTCACAACAATACTCCGTGCTAGTGGGTTTGGGAGGCAAGTCATCTTTGCAAAGAATTCTTCGGCTACACTAACCTCGCTGCGTCGCTGGTGCAGCGCGAGGGATTAGAACGGGTAGCGCTGTTGAGGGGATTTTCAGCGGCCACTAATCACATTCTATGCTTGTGACAAGGACTGCCGTGGATCCAGTGTTGCGCGAAAATTCCGCTAACGTTGAGTCTCAAGTGTCTGAATTCTGTGCTGTGTCTTTCTTTGCATGCGCCTGGGATACCGAAGGTCTAGTTGCGACTTCGTGCGACGGTATCTACGCTCTGCTCGCCGTCGTAGCGATCGCAGTCGCTGTAATTCAGTATCAGAATGGGTGTAGTTTGCCACAGGGTTGAAGAAGCGAGTTGCTCTTTCCATAGCCTCCTTAATCTTTCCTTCGATACCCGTGTAGAAGCCTTCAACGCAAGCATCTTCCATTATTTTCTTGAAAACCTTCCAGTCAATATAGCGCATGCGTGGTGCTGAGGAAGATGTGACATGGCCGGTAATGGCAAGGTAGGTCAAAATGTGGTCGCTGCCATGAGTTTCAATATCTGGAAACCAGCGGACGCGTCTCTTAAGGATTTCTGAAACGAACGTCAAGTCCAGGTAGCTGCTGTAATTCACTCTTCTAATATACGTCGGGGTTCCGTCATTAATGCATTGAAGGTTATGTTCCGAGGCAAAGGAGACGAGCTTTCTGCCCCTGAGGTTCATCCTAATACCTCCCCACAAAGGGTGATGGGCATTGAAATCTCCTGTGATAATCCATGGACCACTTGTGACTCCCATCAGGTTACTCAGTCTCTCAGTGTCCAAATGGCTTGATGGCGTTAGGTACACAGCCGCAAGTGTAAACGTCAAGGCGCGGCTGTTCACGGTCATGCAGACATACTGGTTATCGTTCGAAGGAACCGGATGAAGCACGTATGTTAGTTCACGTCGAATGTATACGACAACTTTGCTAGTTCTGGTGCACGCATCTGAAGAAAATGCCTCGTAGCCGGATATTCGCAGAAATTTGATATGTTCAGTTCATATATAACGAAAATAGGGAATAGAATTTATTAGACATAGCGCGGAACATCTGAAATCCGAGAATGAAGCCCACAGGAATTTCATTGAAAAATCAAAGCTATTTTGACTTTTTTCTGCAGTGGTAAGTTCGGGGGAGCGATGGTGCCTAATTTTGTAATGCCGCAAGAACTGGATGTATTGCGTCCAGTACTTTCAGAGCGTTGTTCGCTGCTGGCCTTTTCAGGCTCTTCAGCAAACTGCACATGGCATTCATCAGGGACGCGAGCATAACGATCACTTGCAGGTCTTAGCTGCTGTCATAGTTTTTTCGTTGCGCTGGCTCAATTATATGTGTTGGACGTTTGGATGACAGCATCGTTTCTGACCTAGTGCGAATAGAAGGCTTCGGTAGTGATGGCCAAGAGGTGTGGCAGGCTACAGGTCTAGCATCACTAGAAGGTGCGATTTCTGCGTTTACTCTAGGTAGTCCTGGAGTACGACAAGCCATAGTAGCACTTGGAGCCTTCTCTTCAAAGGCGATTGCCTTCTTTGTCAATCATTTTCGGTGCGAGCGGCGTCGTCGCACCTTTGCAGTGGCTTCTCTATGCTTGGAACCATCTCGAATCATTTGTCTCAGTACTGCCTTCGCAGTCTTTAGCCGAGTGCAGTCTCGCGAAGACGAGTCGTGGGGACCACTGCAGTTTGCACACTTTAAGGTGTTAGCAAGGCAGACATCAGCGCTGTGTGCCTCTGAACATCTGTGGCACACGCTGGGGTTGCTGCACACAGCGCTCACGTGGCCTATCTTCACGCATTTCCTGCATTGTAATGGTTTAGGAACGAATGGTCGAACTGAATGTCGAAAGGGCCCGACCTTGACATGCGCTGGTCACCCTTGAACTAAGTTAGATGTATGCTAACTTTGCAAGGCGCTTTGGCTTTGCATCGGCAAGACCAAGCTCACTATAAGGTTTACTCTGTGTGATGTCGCAGACGTCAACGGTTCAGCTCTTTTTAGCCAGCCTCAGATGAAGACTCAGGCCCTGCAATATGTTTCGCAGTTGCTACTCCATCCTGAGATAAAAAGAAAATAGAAGCCCTCTTCATTCAACTCACTAATGTTGTGCATTGCAATGCTTGCAGGAATTGAATTTCCGAGTCAATTTCCTGAACTTGTCCAAGGAAACATTGGTGAGCTTTGCAATAAAAGATTTTCTGTGGCTGCTCTCCATCAAGGAATGTCAAGAAATAATGTTGCATGTTATATGATACTGGTCATAGTGCTAATATTTGCTTTTTGTGCTTGCAGGTGCGCATTGACAGCAATATTACAGTAAATCAGCAGTTAATTGACCGCATAAAACTCAGTGCGGGCAATCAGGAAATTATGTTTGCTCGTAACTTGGCGCAGGTTGTGTTCTCACCCGAAGAACGGAAAGAAAGCTCACTTTATGGCCGTGTCTGAAATGCACGTACGAAAGAAGCTCCAAAGTAGGCACTGGACCGCCCAAAATTGGATGCTGTTATCTGTGTGTGCTCGAGCTCTTAACACGTGCATGTGTTGCAAGTGAGATCTGTAATATTCTTCAAACAGCTGACTTTGAATGACGGCCACGGTCTTAATGCTTGTTTTAATGCATAACGCTGTGGCGCCTGCATAGCGCGCACACTGTCTGTGCTCTGTATATTTAATTTACAAAAACTAAGAAAGGCTGGATGGACTATAGCTTGTTCATTGCAGTCATGTTTCTGAGCAGTATACACCTGTTCGCTCTATGGCGTACTGGCCAAGGTCGTCACCGGCAGTTGCGCATGTTTGCACAATGATTGTGGGCAGGTATCTGATTTTTTGTCGCAGGGTCTTCAAAAGCAGGCCTAAATACAAGGCCTAAACAAAGGAAGTACATCTATTCAAATAAATATAAATTCATACAATGAATGTTTCCGTCTGAACATACTTCCTTCGAACATCCACCAAATATCATATAGTCATGATTCCTTCGAACTTCCTTCGAACCAAAAATTGGCCACTGCCTGTGAACGCAACTCAAACTGACAACGTTCTATTAACTGGGAGATCAAAAACATTTCACATGATGGTCAGAGAAAGTGTATTCACCGTGAATTCATAGTGAGTATCTAATTCTTAGTTCAGAGGAAGTTGCTTCCATTTGACTTTTTTGAGTTCACACTGAACTCAAAGAATGTTTCCATTTTATAAGGGCATGGCGGCACTTCAGAACGGCGCGTGTGCGCAGAACAATACGGTGGCAACGCTGGTCTACGAAGACGTCGACAAAGCTGTCTATCAGTGGTTCGGTGAAGGAAGAGCTCAAGGGACGGGACACAAAGACACGAGGAATCACAAACACAAGGCGCTGACTATCAACTAAACTGTGTTTGTGCTTCCTCGTGTCTCTGTGTCCCGTCCCTTGCGCTGTTCCTTCACCATGCAAAACCAATCAACCCGCCAACTCGCTCTTAACAGTCATTCCTCGACAAGAGAACAAACAAGATGATTTTGTCTGGAAGCCTTCTGTAGCAGAAGGCGATTGACTTCGTGTGCATTCTGGGGTACGGCAATTTTAAGGAGAGCACCGATGGCTAAGCCGATTTAAATCATGGCACTTCATCGTCGCCATGGTGTTGTCGGGGAAGTATGCGAGCGTCGACGCTGAAGCAGCATCGTTCTGGATGAAGGTAAGGTATAAAATCATAATGGACGAATACGAGCCCTCCAAAATGTATAATGCGGATGAAACTGGCTTCTTTTACGAAATGTTGCTATCGAAAACGGTCGACCTGAAGGGTCAAAAATGTCATGGAGGTAAGCTGAGCAACAAGCGGGTGACAATACTTTTCGCTCAAACATGGACGGATCCTACAAGCATCCCCTCCTCGCGATCGGCGGGAATAAGACGCCACGGTGCTTTTAAGGCAACCGAAGGTTCTAGTCGAGTATATTGCTAACCAGAAAGCTGGGATGATGTGCGTAATATTCTAAGGCTGGCTAGAAGCCTTTTATGAGGATATGCAAAAGCAGGGCATATCAATCTGCTTTTTTTGTATAACTGCACTGTTCACCACATAGAAGGCGCTGTACTGAGGAGCGTCGCTTGATTTTTTTCTCTCCGAACTGCACATCCATTATTCAACCTCTTGACCAAGGGGTTACTAAAAGTGTCAAGTCTGCGTACCGTGCGAGGCTCAAGCGGCGGATGCTGTTAAACATCGAAATGAAGCGACCGACGGAAATTCATGTTTTTATGGGGCTGGAGGTGTTAGCCGCGGCGTGGACTGCTACTTCGGCCAGCCTAGTCCTAAATTGCTTCAGTCACGCCGGTTTCGCGGCTGATCAGCACGGCTCAGAACCGGAAGCGAGTGTTCCTGCCAGCGGTGATGATATGCAGCCACTAATTGAAGCATGGGACGCGCTTTGCAGTGTCGATGCAATGGTGCCAGGCGCTGTTCAACTGGATGACTTTTTGTGTGCGGACGCGGACTTAATCATGCACGAAGAATTCAGCGACAGTGCTATTATCGACATTGTGCGCAAACGAATTGAGGAGAGCGACGACAATGATGGTGAAAACAAAGCACAAGAAAAGCAATTAAGATCTCGTGATGTGCTTGATGCTTTTAATGTTATCCGCACTTTCCTCGGCATTCACAACGACGACGAAGCTATGCATAGCTTATCTAAGTGCGAAGCCGGAGTCGTGAAGCTGCCGCATAGCGGTGTGAAGCTAAACAAAATAAGCGGCTTTTTTAATTGAATTTTCGTTCTGGAAAGTAACGTGTGTGCTTACTAGTCCACTTTTGCCAAAGCGAAATTCTCGCGAGAACTAAAAAAGTTTTTTTTTCTCCGTTGTTTGCGTTATTGCGGGGTTCGACTGTATAAATATCTCGGGGTATGGACAATCGTAGGACTCGCTTACATAAAAAACATGAACAGTACTTTATCGAAAAGGCCTTAAATATGCCAAGATAAGTAAGTATAGGGTATGGTGGGAACACATATATAAGGTGGTGAGGGGTAAGTGTAAAATTGCTAATGGTCGAGGACTTCCTTTCTCGAAAGCGATCTGAGCCTAAAAACACAGGTACAGCACAGATTAGATACAAATCGGAGAGCTTTTGGACACAGCAACGTCTTCTACCCTCCATATAACATCCGGAGTGCCCAAAAGAAGCATTCTCAGGCCGTTACTGTTTTTAGTTTATATAAAAGATATCGTCCACAGAGCGAGTGTTGTTTAGGCTGTGTCATTTGTGGATGACACAACCTTCTTTGTAACAGGGAGCTGACGTTGAACGCAAAACAAGTGATGGCCTTAATCAACTGCACTTATGGGCAGATGCAAACACTCTGCGCAAAAATCCCTCAAAGACACAAGTTTTTTATACCTCTCGAAGGGGAGGAAAATATCTAACCCTCTCAAAATAGTCTTAAATAGCCATCAAATAGAGCTTGTTACTTCTGTAAAAACGCTAGGAGTTATCTTTTCAACTAATCTAACCTGGAATGCGCACAAAGAACACATTTGTTCGAAAGTTTCCTCAGCTCTAGGTATACTTTCGCGCTTTAGACATATTTTCACAATAAACGTATAGATGTTGCTCCACAATGCGTTAGTACAAACTCCTATTCAATACTGCGGCTTGGTTTGGGGAACAACAAGGGTCTTTACTGCAGAAAAAAGCTGTCCGCTCTATAGCAAATGTGCCGTATCTTTTCCCCACAAGATATATATATATATATATATATATAAATTACGATATCCTTCCGATCTTTGCACTAAACTTTTACAGGTTCATGTTATGTTATAAATACCATTCACAGCAACGTGATAGTCCATTCACTGCACTTGGACAACTCAAAGAAAACATCAGCTGCTGTAACACGAGACACAGAGAAACTTGGATCACCCGAACGCCCAGAACTTACTCTATGAATCAGTCCTTAAGTTACAACCTTCCCGTCTTGCTAAACAAATTAAGCCATGATAATGTTAATATTACCAGATATTCAAAACACAAAGTCCGTGGTTACTGCCGTGACAATTTCCGTTTGTGAAGGAAGCAGACATATAAATGTCTTCTTGATGTTCTTTGAGATCTGCACTGTGTATATTCTAGTTGCTTTCGCTACATAGGATTTTTCTTTTTGTGTTTTTTGTTTTGTTTCTTGCAAGTGTGTTCGCGCTTAGCGTAAGTGTAGCGCTGTATGACCTAAAAATGATGGTATGAAATGATGTGAACGTTGCCTTCCTTCTGTACTGCCGCTATCTCAACGAGTCGGGACCTTTAGTCAAGCTGTTACTCCTCCTTTGTTGGAAAGGAAATGAACTTGAACTTGAATTAGCACCATGAGCCGATGGCAAAACGACAAAAGAAAGCTGCACAGGAAGATAGGGCCGGATATCTTTCAAAGCACGAGAAACTAAGAGAAAAATATTTTCTATTTTAAATATTTATAACTTTATTATATGAGCTACCACTGAGAATAATATACAGTAAGAGGTGGGCAGCGAAAGTATTTAAGCACCTATACATAAAACGAGTTGACTCAAAATGCAAAAAAAATCGCTAGGACACTAACCACTAAGTACACACAAGCATGGAGAAACAAAGAGCCTTGAACAGGTAAAAAACACGGAAGGTATATATTGTTACGAGGCACGTCGAGATGTTAGGAGGCGATGGTACGTCGTAGCCGCAACAGTTCACCGTCAGGGACACACTCACAGGAGAACCAGATGTAGCTGCCGTGTCGTCTTTCTCCACTAGCCCAGCACTTCGTCACCGTCTCTTTCACTGCGTACCGTAACAATACCCCCCCCCCCCCCCCCCCCCGCGGAAGAAGCACAGTCCCGGTGCGTAGACTACAGAGGTGAGCGCGAGATATAAGGTTTGAGACGGGCGACGTGCACGACTTCTAGATGATGGTTTGCAGGAGAGTGGCGGTTCACAGGGATAATCTCGTACGTCACGTCGGTAAGTTGCCGCAAGACCTGGTAAGGGCCTACGTAGCGGGGCAGAAGTTTCTCGCACATGCCTACACGTCGAGCAGGGAGCCAGAGGAGTACGAGGGAGCCAGGAGGATAGTGGGCGTCACAGTGCTGGAGATCGTAACGGTGCTTTTGAGAACGCTGGGACGCACGAAGCCGGTCTCGAGCAATATGACGGGCGGCATCAGCGCGGGCGATGACATCAGAAGCGTAACTGCAGGAGGAATCGTCAAGAGGCAGTAAGGTGTCGAAGGGAAGTAGAGGGTCGCGGCCGGAGAGTAGATAAAAGGGAGAGTATCCGGCGGTATCATGCCGTGAGGAGTTATAAGCGAATGTTATGACAGGTAAAGAGATGTCCCAGTCACGGTGATGGTCAGAAACATACATTGACATCATATCGGTCAGGGTACGATTAAGGCGCTCAGTAAGAGCGTTCGTTTGTGGATGGTAGGCCGTTGTGAAGTTGTGGCGCGTAGCGCATGAGCGCAGAAGGTCATCAACAACTTTAGAAAGGAAGCAGCGACCGCGATCGGTGAGCAGTTGACGAGGAGCACCATGAAGCAAGATCACGTCATGCAAAAGAAAGTCTGCAACGTCGGAGGCACAGCTGGTGGGGATAGCTCTGGTTATGGCATACTGGGTGGCGTAATCGGTCGCTACGGCAATCCATTTGTTCCCTGAAGTGGATGTGGGAAATGGCCCAAAAAGGTCGAGACCAACTCGAGAAAAGGGCTCACTTGGAACTGCGAGTGGTTGCAGGGGCCCACTAGGGTGAAGAGACGGGGTCATCCTGCGCTGGCACAGCTCACAGGCGGCGACGTAGCGACGAACAGAGCGGTAGAGGCCAGGCCAGTAGAATCGCCGTAGAACAGTGTCATATGTGCGGGACAGTCCTAGGTGCCCTGCTGTAGGAGCATCATGAAGGTGCGCAAGAACAGCAGAGCGTAGATGTGTCAAGACAACAAGCAAAAGGTCTACGCCATCTGGGCGCATATTGCGTCGGTATAATGTGTTATTGAGCAGCACAAACATACTGATGGGTGGATCGGTGCTGTCGTTGCGCAGGTGATCAATAATGGGGCGCAGAGAAGGATCACGACTCTGTTCGACGCCGATGTGGAGAAAGTTCGAAATGGACAAAACGCAGTCGTCAGCAGTATTGTCAAGAAGTTCAGGAGGGTCAACGGGGTGGCGGGACAAGCAGTCGGCGTCTTGATGTACGTAAACGTGTATTCTTGTAATCTCAAGGCCCAACGACCTAAGCGGCCAATAGGGTCCTTAAGTGATGACAACCAACACAAGGGATTATGGTCAGCCACTACGCTGAAGGGCCGCCCAAACAAATAAGGGCGGAATTTGGTCAACGTCCAAACAAGTACAAGGCATTCGCGCTCCGTAATGGAATAATTGCGCTCGGACTGAGATAGAAGGCGGCTGGCATAGGCAATCACACGAGAGTGGCCGTGCTGGTACTGGGCAAGTCGCTAGCGTCGGTGCGCAGTTCTGTAGGCGCAGACGGGTCGAAGTGCTCCAGTACAGGAGGAGCAGTGAGTGCGGAAATGAGCGTTGTGAAGGCCTGAGCTTGTTCACGGCTCCACGAGAAATTCACCTTTTTCTGCAAAAGGGAGGTAAGGGGACGTTCTAAGTCAGCGAAGTTCCGAATGAAGCGACGGAAGTAGGAGCAGCGCCCGAGAAAACTTCGCACGTCACTTGTATTACGTGGTGTAGGGAACTCGCGGACTGCACGAACTTTATCAGGGTCGGGCTGCACACCATTTTCGTCAAACAAATGTCCCAGGATTTTGATCTGGCGGCGGCCGAAGCTGCATTTTTTTGTGTTGAGTTGAAGACCGGCGCGGCGAAAGACTGCCAGTATCGTAGAAAGCCGTTCAAGGTGACTTGTGAACGTGGGAGAGAAAACGGCAACGTCATCTAAGTAGCATAAGCACGTTGTCCACTTGAAGCCACGGAGAAGTGAGTCCATCATGCGCTCGAAGGTCGCAGGAGCGTTACAGAGGCCAAACGGCATGACCTTGAATTGGTATAGTCCGTCAGGTGTGACAAATGCGGTTTTCTCTCGATCCCGTTCGTCGACAGCTATTTGCCAGTAGCCGGAACGCATGTCGATCGAGGAAAAATAGCTGGCACCATGCAAGCAGTCGAGAGCGTCGTCAATTCTCGGGGCGGATAAACGTCATTTTAGTGATCTCATTGAGGTGGCGGTAATCTACACAGAATCTCCAAGTTTGATCTTTCTTTTTGACTAAAACGACAGGAGACGCCCAGGGACTGCAGGAAGGCTCAATCATATTACTTGTCAACATCTTGTCGACCTCCTTCTGTATCACGTTGCGCTCAGCAAGAGAGACTCGATAAGGCCTTCTGTGAATAGGGCTGGCATCACCAGTATTGATGCGATGGGTAACGACAGATGTCTGGGCCAAAGGTCGGTCGCCAAAATCAAAAATGTCGTTGTACGAAAACAAAAGGTCAGAGAGAGCACTGGCTTCCTGAGGTGTCAAATCCGGTGCTATCATGGGAGTAAAAAAGGTCGAACGAGAAGCTGATACGGGGGGTTTAGACAGAGGCACAGGCTTGAGGGCAGAAACTTCGCAGTCAGCCAACGGAAGCAAGTCAGCGAGCGCAATGCCATGGGGCAAAACTTGGACAGAGCGGCTAAAGTTAAGGACGGGAAGATAGGTTCTGTTATCCGTGACGGTGAGGACAGTGTGAGGGAGTATGACGTTACGGTGGAGAACAACATTGGTGATTGGACAAGTGACGTATGTACCATCAGGAATAGCAGGAAACGGGGCCAAAGGAACATACATGGCAGCTTCGGGCGGTAGGCGAACAAACTCGACGGAGCAGAGGCGTGGCTTGATATCTGTGCGGTCGGAGCAGAAAGGCAGGTCTAAGCGAAGGAGGCCACTTGAACAATCAATCAGGGCAGAGTGCGCCGCTAAAACGTCGATGCCGAGGATCACATCGTGAGGGCAGCGGTTGATTACAGTGAAGAGCACAGGGGTAGTTCGACCACAAATGCTCACGCGCGCAGTGCAAAGTCCCACGACGGCAGCGACGCCTCCATCGGCGACACGAACGGCTGATGAAGAGGCGGGTGTGACAACTTTTTTGAGTCTTCGGCGAAACCAAGAGCTGAGGACGGAAATTTGGGCACCAGTGTCAATGAGGGCGGTAACAGGCACACCATCTACACAGATAACTAGAAGATTGCGGCGATGAGCGAGGGTCAGCAGAGGATTTTCGGACCGGGTCGTCAATGCAGCTTCACCTCCGGGAGCTGCATTGATCAGTTTTCCGGGAGCGGGCCAGAGAAGTGAGGGAACGAGGAACGGTGAGGTAGGGGCGAGCGGGAATGGCGGGTCTGGGGAGACGGCGATCGGCTGGACATGCGCGGGGATGGCGGGTTAAAGTCACGAGAGGGCGTATCACGGAGAGAGGTTGGGTGTGGTCCGTAGGCGGTGCTGCGATCATGATAGTAGCGAGGTCGAGGTGGCGGAACCTAACGACGGCGGCAATGGCGAGAAATGTGGCCGGAACGTGAGCAGTTGAAGCAGATGGGTCGGTTGTCCAAGGTCCGCCATTCTTCTCGGTTGCGGTAGCGTCGGGTATATTCGGGGTATCGCGTCGGGAAGGGCGCAGTCGGAGCCGCAGAATCTACCACCGGAACGGTGGGCTGGACTGTGCGGACGGCTGACCAGAGCTGAGGCTTACGCTCGCATTAAGGCCCACGTTCGCGAATTCTTGGCGAACGACAGCTTGGATCAGTGCTATAGTGGCATCCGCCGGCTGAGGTGTGAATGCGACGGGGGCCATTGCCTTCAGCTCTCTGCGAACGATCCTGGTCAAGTTTGGCTCATGGGACGGCTGCTGCAGTGTTGGCAGATCTTCGCAACTGTGTTTGGCAAGCGGTCGAAGCGGGGAGCAATACGACGATGTTTAGCTTGCTCAAACCGCCGGCATAACTCGAGGACGGAGTCGACCGTCGTACAATCTTTGCAAAATAGAAGGTTAAAAGCGTCGTCAGCAATGCCCTTTAAGATGTGGCCCACCTTGTCACACTCGGGCATGGCGCTGTTCACTTTGCGGCATAGAGCTAGTACGTCTTGTATGTACGACAGATATGATTCGGTGGACGACTGTGCTCGCGATGTCAGGGCCTTTTAAGCGCCGAGCATGCGTTCGATCGGCTTGCAAAAGAGATTCCGAAACTTCTCTTTGCACATGTCCCCGGATGTTAGATCTTCGTGCGTCTCGAGCCAGACGCGCGCCGTACCAGCCAGGTAGAAAATGACATTTGCAAGCATCAACGTTGCATCCCATCGGTTGTGCTTACTGACTCGCTCGTACATAGCGAGCCAGTCTTCTACGTCGTTGTCATCGGTGCCGCAAAAGGTTCCCGGATCACGAGGCTGCACAACGACGACAGTGGGCGCTGGTTGTGCCGCTGTAGAGGTAGCTGCGTCGGACTGCATAGTGCCAGCACCAAGTTGGCGGCCACTACGGAGATCCAGCTTGTGGTATTGGTGTCTTACCCAGCAGCTCCACCAAGATGTTACGAGGCACGTCGAGATGTTAGGTGGCGATGGTACGTCGTAGCCGCAACATTTCACCGTCAGGGACACACTCACAGGAGAACCAGACGTAGCTGCCGCGTCGTCTTTCTCCACTAGCCCAGCACTTCGTCATCGTCTCTTTCACTGCGTACCGTAACAATATTGTACCGTTCGAAGAAGAAGCGCGATCGTTTCGACAAAGACGACGCTGCTGCCGTGACTCGCGTGCGTGCTTGTTCCGCTGCTGTTATGCTGCATTGTACCGCTGTCCTGTTGACCCGAGGTCTCTTTCTGCCGTCGTGTCCCTGTGTGTGAGATGACATTGGTGGAGGTGCTGGGTAAGGAGTCTCATGCAGTAAACCCCAACACGAAATTCGAGCCCAGTATTACGTCCTCGCCGCCGGATTTTCTTGGAGTCCGTAGCTGCACTTGAGACCCGCGCTAGCCGACGTCAGCAAGGCAAAGCGCCGGAATTTGGGTTCCTCGCCGAGCGGAACATGTCTCGCGGAACATGGCCTCCCAGTCACAATAGTCTTACAATGTGACTGCGACACGGATAATAAACGTGCCTGTAACACAAAGGACTGTCTCCCCTTTCCGTGGCGATGACCTGGATGACATTGAAGGCTGGGTACAGCATTAAGAGCGGGTTGCCACAATAGGTGGACACCGGATCAATGCCTGCAGAACATTTACTTCTCGCTGGAGGCACCAGCGAAGTACTGGTTTGAAAACCACGAATCTTCGTTGACATCTTGGGAGACATGCAAGAGCGAACTTTTACACACGTTCGCGAGCCAATACCGATGACAGCATGCAGACGAGCTACTCCGAAATCGTATTTAGGGCCCGGCGGAGAGCGTGAGAAGCTTCGTCGAGGACGTTCTGCGCTTTAGCTTTCGTGCCGACACTAAGGCTACAGAGGAGAAAAAGGTACACGCGTTGATGCGAGGCATACGAAAGGAGATTTTTGGTGGACTTATACGAAATCCACCGACTACAGTAGCGAGTTTTGTCACCGAAGCTACTACTATTGAGCGGGTGTTGGCCACAAGGAATACAAACTATCAGCGATTGGGCAACAAGTTCCCGAACGTATCTAGCCTTACCTCGCCTGGCCTCGCATGTTTTGGCATCGCTGATATTCGCGATATCATCCGCGAAGTCGTGCGAGAAGAGCTCAAGAGGGCTTTTCTGGCTTCAGAGCACTGTTCCCCAGCAACTATTACTACGGCCGTTTGGGAAGAAGTGCAACACGCACTTGCTTCAGAAGGAGTACCTGTTGTTGCTCTAGATACACAACCGACGGTGAGCTATGCCACTATTGCCAGTCGGCCCCCTCCCGCCCCTCGCCAGTACACCTGGGTTGAGGATCACCGCCCTCAGTGCCACGAATATGTGCCGCAGTATGACGCAGCCACAGAGCCGCGAGAGCGAAAGAAGTTCAACACCTGGAGGACTGCTGACATGCGGTCGTTGTGTTTTAACGGCGGTGATCCGGACCACATGTACCGTCGTTGCCCTTATCGAGAACTCGGCCTTCGAGGATTCAGCCGACGTGATTCGCGACCCCGTTACGGTGAACAGCCGCAGGAGGTCCAAAAGTATCTTCGAAGTCCTCCATCGTCGCCAGTGCAAGCTTTACCTCCATCGCGCTGGCCGTCAACACGTCACGAAGTTCCCCTTCCCGCGGCTCTAGCCGTCAGAGCCTGTCTCCTCTTCCTCGTCGGGGAAACAGTACGGCGACGCCTGGATGTGGCGTTTCGAAGTTGGCCGAAACAAAGAACCTCCATGTACGTTACAACGTAGCGCAACGAACGATTGCACCCTTCAGGACACAAACGGATCTGCAGTTTCCACTAACAACAAGATAATTATCGACGGTGACGAAGTTGCCGCGCTCGTTGACGCCGGTGCTGATTACTAGATATTTAGTGGAAAATTTTGCCGCCGACTGCGCAAATATGACTACTCCATGGGATGGCCCTCCCATACGAACCGCGGGAGGTCACCTGACATACCCTAAAGCAAAATGCACCGCCCGCATCGAAATTCATGGTGAGACCTGCCCAGCGAAATTTGTAATCTTGGAGCATTGCTCTAAAGTCGTTATTTTGGAAATGGACTTTCTTCGCGAGTATGGCACAGTGATCGACGTGGGGCAGAACAAATTGACGCTCCGGACACGTTCTGTTTCGCCAAGGCCTCATGTAGCGAGCCGAGCTGAGCTTCGAGTAGACTCCGAACATGTAAATTTGCCACCGCTGTCGACAGTTTTTCAGGCTGTTACAGCCGAGACATCTGTTTGGGGCGAAGGTGTCATGTAAGGAAATGTTGAAATGCTGCTTACGAGGGGAATCGGTGTTGCGAGAGGAATAGGAAATGTTAACGAAGGGCGCGCCAACATCATCGTGACCAAATTTAGGAATGAGCCGCAACACCTGACGAAAGGGACAGTTATAGCCTACATGGAAGAAATTAGTGATGTTCACGAGGCTGTTGCGTTTTCTGAGCAAGGCTTGTCATCTGGACCCCAAGAAAAACGGGAATTGCAACTGAACCTAGATTAAAGACTAGAGTTGTCCTAGACGCGCGAACTTCTCGAACTTTTACATCGATACAACGATTGTTTTGCCACGACATCCAGGGTACGCCAGACGACATCTAGGGTACACCAGACGCCTGTTGCAAAACACAGAATTATTGTCGATGGCGCAACACATCCGATTCGCCAACCGCCATGCTGGGTTTCCTTGAAAGAAAGAGAGGCGCACAGGAGCATGTGCGTGAAATGCTGAACGACGTCATCCAGCCTTCCGATAGTCCGTCGGCTGCACCTGTGGTGCTGGGTAAAAATAATGACGGGTCACTTCGGTTCTGCGTAGATTATCGGCGACTCAGTAAAGTTACCAAGAAGGATGTATACCTACTGCCATGACTCGACGGCACCCTCGATCGGCTCCGTCACGCCCGATATTTTTCGTCGATCGATTTGAAGAGCGGGTACTGACAGATTGAAGTAGATGAATGCGATTGGAAGAAAACTGAGAAAACACCAGATGACCTCTATGAGTTTAAGGTGATGCTGTTCGGTTTATGTACTGCCCCTACAACATTCCAACGAGTCATGGACACTGTTCTCTCCGGAATGAAGTGGTAGACCTGTCTTCTGTATTTTGATGACGTTGTTGTTTTTAAAAGCACCTTTGCCGACCATCTTGCGCGTCTCGAAGCGGTTCTCCAAGCTATATGGAAGGCCAGCCTCACACTCAAGCCTTCAAAATGCCGGATCGCGGACAGCGAGTTAAAGTTCCTTGGGCATATTGTCAGTCACGCGGCCGTGAAACCAGATCCTGGAAAAACAGCAGCCGTAGCGTCGTTTCCACAGCCATCGGACAAAAAAGAGTCTGAGAAGGTGTCTTGGTTTATGCGCCTACTTCAGACGTTTTGTCCACAATTTCGCCCAGATCGCCGCACCCCTGATTCATCTTAAAAAAGATAGTATCGTCTTTGAGTGGAATGAGGAGCAGGCAGCTAAAACAAGCCCTTCAAATACCACCTATCTTGGAAATCAAACTAGCGCACTTCAAAACAAAGACACAGGAAGAGAACGACAACACAGCTCTTCCTGTGTCTTTGTTTTGAAGTGCGCTAGTTTGATTTCCAAGATGATTTACCAATTAGCCCGTTCTTCCACCCTTGCAAATACCACCTATCCCAGGTAGCACCAAGTGGGCTATGAAGGGTGGGCCCCGGTGGGTCCGATGTGGGCAATACAGGACAGCCCCGGTGGGCTCAATGTGGGTGCTGCAAGAGGGGCCGACATAGGCCTGAAGGGGGCTGTCGACAAAGCCCCGATGGAACCCACTAGGGACCGATGCAGGCAACCCTTGCGGGCTGCCCACATTTTTCCGGCATTGCCAAAAGGGCACATCCCGCCAACTCCCCCCGATGGTCCTACTTTGGACAGATTTGGGCAGACGCTCTGGATGAACATTTTTTTTTTATTTTGGGTAGCCCCTCAGATAATGACATAGGACCGATGCGGCTTCTATAGCGCAAGCCGCACTTGGGCGTGCCCACATTATTCTCATAGGGGTCTGACACAGGAAACTGACGGAAAGCCCTAGTCCAATTTTTGCCAATCAATATTTGAGCACATAATTAAGTAATTATTTTATAAATGTCGGCACTTTCTAAAGAGCCACAATATTAAATTTTACAACAATTCATAACATTCATCTAGCCTAAATGACTTCTTGTACATCTTGTTCAGGTTACGGAGATGTGTGATCTGAACAGTAATAGTGTGCAGAGTTGCGAGAGTTGCAGGCTGTCCACAGCAACCACATAAGGTGCAACACTTAGCAATCAGTTTGTTTTAGTATTTTTAGCGCAGTTTGCGTGAGCGCGAGAGCTAAAGCCATGTAAATTTCTAACCGACTAAACATGGCAACAACTGTTATACAGATCATCTCGAATAGTAATTTAGGACAACAATTATTGCAAATAAAGTTTGGAAACAATGATTACGCAATTGCATGCACGCCTTCTAGCTCCATTACGGCCGATGTGGGACCTACAGCGGTTTTGTGTGGGCAGCCCCAGTTGGGCTGGGTATTGGTTTTGAACCTAAAGCCCACTTGCTGTTACACGTGCCTTCAAATTCCCCACAAGAGGCCGATTTTGGTATCATGTGGGCCATCCCGCCTTCCAGCCCCATTACGGTCCATGTGGGATATTAAGCAGTTTTGTGTGGGCAGCCCCAATTGGGCTGGGTGTTGTTTTTGAACCTAGAGCCCCCCTCTGTAGCACGTGCCTTCAAAGTCTCGCTAGGGACCGATTTTGGTACCATGCGGGCACGCCCGCCTTTCAGCCCCATTACAGCCTATGTGGGACCTAAAACGGTTTAGCTAAGGCTGCTTCATTTGGGCTTCACGAGGCCTTGCCCATATTGAGCTTTTATATATATTTCACCTGCCCTCAAGTAACCTACAAGGGGCCGATTGGGGCAGCATGTGGGTATGTCCGTTTTCTTGCTCCAGTACGGCCGATGTTGGTCCCACAAAGATTTAATGGGGGCGGCCTCATTTCGGATATGGAGGGCTTTCCCATAAAAAGCCTACATTTAGGTTGAATTACCCTCAAATATCCAACAAAGGACCCATGTCGTCTGGATGCAGGATGTGCTCTTCATTAGCCAGAGCAATGCTGCTATGGGACCAATGCAGGATGAATAGGGGCAAGCCCAAATGGGGCTTGCCCATTTTTCCCCCCTAGAGGACCGATGCAAGTTTATGATGGTTGCCCCAGCCCCACTTGCCTACATAGGACCTACTGGGGCCCCACATTCTGTTTTACCTGGGATACTGGGACACTTCGATCACGCTGCTGAAACAGCTCTGCACTGATGCCAGCAATAAAGGACTGGGGGCAGTACTTGTGCAATCGCAATTGCGTATGCTAGCCGAGCTTTTTCCAAGGCAGAGTGTAATTACTCCACAACGGAAAAGGAGTGCCTCGCTGTCATCTGGGCAACAACAAAGTTCCGACCGTATCTGTACGGCCGCCATTTCCGTGTTGTTACCGACCACCACTCATTATGTTGGTTGGCCAACCTGAAGGAACCTGCGGGGCGGCTCGCTCAATGGAGCCTTCGACTGCTGTATCGCTATTGTATATAAATGCGGCCGAATCATCATGACGCTGACTGCTTGTCTCGGGCCCCCCTGGAGCTGGCGCGAGGAGACGATGACGACGCCGACAGCTTTATTGCCGTCTTAAACGTGGCAGATATGGCGGTTCGACAGACATGATCCACAGCTTGGCCAGCTAATGGCGCGCCTTGATGGAGACGACGATGTGATACCTCGTGCTTTCCTGCGTTTCTTACCCAGATTTAGAATTCTGAACTGTGTCCTGTAGAAAAAGAACTTCGACAGCAGCCAGACATCGTGGCTTCTTGTTGTGTCGGAAGATCTGCGTAGTGAGATCACGGAAGCTTGCCATGATGATTCTACACCTGGTCACCTTGTTTACAATCGAACACTTTCACGGATTCGCGAAAAGTATTACTGGCCCGAACTCGCTAAGTATGTGCATCAGTACACAAGAGTTTGTCGCGAGTGTCAACGGCGGAGGACGCTACCCACACGTCCGGTGGGCCTTCTTCAGCCAGTCGAACCGCAGGGTGCCCCGTTCCACACAATATGAATGAATTTTGTTGGCCCATTTCCCACATCCCAATCCGGCAACAAATACATCATAATAGCGACACACTACTTGACGCGCTATGCGGAGTCCCGCGCAGTTCCGTCCTGGACGGCTGAGGAAGCAGCCAAATTTTTCATTGAGTATATTGTCTTGAGGCATGGCGCACCGGCAGTTTTGATCACTGACCGAGGCACCGCATTTCTGGCACAACTTCTACAAGAGGTCCTGCGTCTAAGCTATACCAGCCACCGTCGGACTACTGCGTATCATCCACAAACCAATGGGCTGACGGAGAGGATGAACAAGACGATGGCTGATATGATCTACATGTACGTGGACGCCGACCATCGAAATTAGGACGAGGTGCTACCTTATGCTACGTTTACTTACAATACTGCAGTTCAGGAGACAGCACGTATGGCACCTTTCCAACTGGTGCATGGCAGAAAGGTCGCTACAATGCTCGACGCTATGCTGCCGCACGAGCCGCTTCACGGCTCGCCGATGATGCTCGACTAGTATACGAGCGCGCGGAGGAGGCTCGACAACTGGCACGACTCAACATACAGAACCAACATACCGACGCTCATCGCAACAACCTCCGGAGATGTGGCGTTGATTTTCGACCTGGGGATAAGGTCTGGGCTTGGACACCGGTTCGCCGTCGAGGTGTTTCGGAGAAACTTATGAAGCGCTACTTTGGACCCTACACTGTTATTCGTCGCATCGGTGATCTGATCTACGAGGTCTTTCCCAGCGAAAGCCGACCCTCGTCACGCCTTTCCTCACGTCCTGAAGTTGTTCATGTTGTTCGGCCTAAGCCATATTACGTGGGACCTTGGAGGAACCCTTCAATGTTTTCTCCGTTGCATTTTTATCGCGAAACAGCACCTGCAGACACTAACCGTGTTTTTGCTGGTGCTTTCGTTTTTTTTTCGTTTAGCATCGATACGATGATTCTTTCGGAAGGGAGGCAGTGTAAAGTCCGAAGAAGAAGCGCGATCGCTTCGACAAAGACGACGCTGCTGCCATGACTCGCATGCGTGCTGGTTCCGCTGCTGTTGTTCTGCACTGTACGGTGGTCCTATTTACCCGATGTCTCTCCTGCCTTCGTGTCCTTGTGTGTCAGGACGTGACAATATGAATAAAATATAACTATATCGAGACTGGAAAATGCAGATAGGAAGGAGGAGAAAACATTTATTTACATTGAAATTATTTACGAAAGGGAGGTGCGTACGGTTGTGGCGCTGGGTACAGAAAGTATTCCGAGACGCCATTGGCCACCGTCGCTTTCAGAGCTCTCTGGACCAGGGCAGGCTGGGCCTCCTACTCCGAGCTGGTCAGAGCCGCCTCCCAGCCCTCCCAAGTTGGCTGTTTATAACGTTTTAAATTTTTATTTCGCTGCCAGGCACACACGATGTGGCATACGTCAGCATACTGACTGCAGAATTTGCACCTACCCTTTAATGTCGGTCCATGTGTTTTAGTACGGCGGGATTTAGAACACACCCGGTTTGGAGCCATCTGTGGTGGCACTCCGCAGATATGTCGAGATCTGTGGCGGGATGCGGGAGAGCCCTCCTGCAGGTGCGTAAATGATTTGTAATCTCCGCATAAAGTATGAGCGGGAATGTGGCTTCGATAGAACAGGAAGTTACCCGCGATACATTAGTGGTGCGGGCGGAGCCTGACTTTAGACTCCATCTTACCTTATGTAGAACAGGAGGATTGTGCGGAAGGAGCGCTCGGGCTGCTACGTTAGCGATCTCGTTCGCCTCCACCCCCTGTGGACTGGGCACACATATATTCTTTTTTTTACTAGAACCCGAATGCGAATTACTCGTATATGCCAATGATATTCGGCGGGCGAGTGGTGCTATCCTACCCCGCACGTAATTTAGGCAGGCCTGTTGTGTGTCCGACATTATGTACGCTTCGTCCTACTGGGTGGCGGCAAGTGCAATCGCCACTTCCTCCAACATTAGCGCGTCGTTAGTTTTTATCGAGAGCCCGTTCACCTGCCTTCCTTCGTGCACAACAGCAATGGTGCAGATGCCATCCTCGGTGGGACCCGCTGCATCCACGTAATATGTGCCTGTCTTACTGCCATAGCTGTTTTGTATAAATTCTGCTATAGCTTCACGCGTCCTCTGAGTATACTCCCAATTCATGTTTTGGGGGAGCAGCTTAACCGTCAAAGTATTTTTCAACACTTCCGGGATGTCCACTTTGTTTTCTGTGGTGGGAAGAAGCCCGAGATTGATATCTCGGAGGACTTGCCTGCCGGTGCTGGCCCCGACAGCCTAGCAATTTGGCTTGTTCTGTGGGCCTCAATCAGCTCCCCTATTGTATTGTGGATCCCAAGTCGAGCCGCGGGCCCTCCGTAGACGCTCTGGCCAGGAATCCTGGAGCCTTTTTAACCACCGCCTGAAACATTGCGTTTAGGGTCCCACTGCAAAGGCACGGACGAATAGCTCGCCGACAAACTTAGAGAGAGATATTTATGTACGACCGTAGACGAAGATGAGGAATTTAAAAATTTAGAACCTACACTGGAGAGCAAAACCCACAAATAGATGCAAAATTCACCATCGGTGAAATAAAAACCGCATTAATGAGCAAACTGTACAAGATTAATGACCTACATTAATGATTGCTGAGACTCGGGAGTGCTACCGAATAACTGGAAAACATCCACAGTAGCGTTCATCCCCAAGCACGGCAAAAAGATAAACACAGACAATTAAAGACCAATCTCTTTCAAGTCCTGCGCCGGTAAGCTCATGGAACAGTACAAGCTTCTGCCGCCCTCTATGTTCGGCTTCCGGCCACCTTTATCAGCGCAGTATGTACTGCTCCAAACCAATAGGGAAGTCATTGATTCCCATTTCGGGAATTCAGGAGACAGGTCGATTTTTTTTTCATGCTTCATTTTTATTAAGCTTCATGCTTCAGTGCCTATTATAGGACTTTAGGTTTCTTCTGTGGCCTTCCGTTCTTGGCGATGCTGTGAAATGATCAGTGTATAACGGGGCCTGCGGCCTCGTCAAGCTATCTTTGACAGCTTTTTCTGCAAGGCTCCTGCATCTTGTGTGATCTACTTAATGCAAATAAACATTAATATTATTATTACAATACCATTACTATTATTATTATTATTATTATTAATATTGTCACACCACAGCCCATCGTCTAGCGCCACCAAGTGGCCGAATGTCTTGGCGCGTGTCTGAGCGTCGCCCTCGTTTGTCTCGGGCTTCGCTTCATTAAAAAGGACAGCTCGGTTGTTGCGCATTTCTTCATTCACAACATTGTACTCCGTCACGGTGTCACAACAGTCGTCTTTACTAACAGGGAAACTTGTTTACGTCGGCACTCACGAGCGAGGTTCTTCGACTCAGTGGCACCACCCACCGTAAGACAACTGCCTATCATCCTCAAACTAATGGACTAATAACTGAGCGGCTTAACAAGACAATTGCCGATATGATTTCTATATATGTAGACGACGATCATGGGAACTGGGACCGAAATCTGCCGTACATCACGTTCGCATACAACACTGCGCTCCAGGAAACTACACGCTTGACTCCATTTCATTTGGTCCATGGACGTGAACCTTTGACTATGGTGGATGCCATGCTTCTTCCGGATTCTGCTCCCTCCACTGTCGTGGGGGCTGACCAATTTATTCATGACGCCGAAGCCGTACGCCAACTTGCCCGACAGCGAATTCGGCACAACAAGTACAGGACGCCCAGCGCTACTACCTGCGACACCGAGAGGTGACTTACAAACCCGGCGATCAAGTCTGAATTTGGAGCCCAATACGGTTGCGAGGGCGCTTTGAAAAGCTTCTGCACCGTTACTTTGGACCCTACGAGGTGCTCCGCCGCCTCAGCGCGGTGAACTACGAGGTACTACCACAAGGCACTGTCCGCTCTTCTCGGCATCCGAAGTCTGAAATAGTTCACGTCGCCGGAATGACGCCATATTACAATCGTTAAACCGTGTTAGGGTCCGAACCAGAGCCAGAGACTCCCGTATAACTTGCCCCGCGTTTCTATTGTTCCCGTACGTTGGCGGCATCGGGTCGATGCCTCTTGGAAGGGGGCCAATGCCACACCGCTGCCAATCTTCTAGCGCCACCAAGTGGCCGAATGTATTGGCGCGTGGCTGAGCGTCGTCCTCCTCTGTCTCGGGCATTGCTTCATTAAAAAGGGCAGCTCAGTTGTTCTTCTGTTTGCTACGTGTGTTGGTGACATTATTATGATTTTGGCCCTAGATCTGAAGGAGCCTTTGACAACGTTAAACACAGTAGAATTCTGAAAATTGTAAACGCCACCAATTGCGACGAGGAAACATTTAACAAAATAAAAACATTTTATAAAATCGGAGATCCTATGTCAGATTGCGAAATGAAAATTTCGGCCCCATTGATGTGGGAGCCCGAGGAACGCCTCAAGGAGCTGTTCTCTCTCTTCTGCTCTTTAACGTTGCCCTCTTAGGCCTCCCAGAGAGGATCAACGCCGTGGATGGCGTATGCCACGCCATCTACGCGGATGACATTACCATGCGGTCGTTGCACGGCGACCTAGGGCGCCTCGGTAGTAGAATACTACGCTCGGGATTGTGGTCTAGAGTGCACTCCGAATAAATCAAAACTTTTGCACATTGCAAAGCATTAAGACCCAGGACAACACATACGCATTTACGTTAACTGCATTCCGATACCAGAGGTGGACAAACTTCGGGTATTGCGTTTACAAGTAGTTAACTGGGATAACAATCCCACGTCTCTGAAAAATTTAAGTCCACTTGCGAACAAATTACTAGCATGAATGGCAGGATATTCGGCAAACACGATGGAGTTCTCGAAAAGGAAACCGTTCGCCTGGTTCACGCGTTCGTCATCAGTCGTGTGGTGTCGTGCTCTTCCTGAAGCTGAGGAAGAGCAGATAATAAAGGAATATTTCTTTGATAACTGCAGGCAATGTGCCACTTTTTGGAACTAGACCTGGGTGCCTTAGCGTAAGCAGCTGCAAAAAAAAAACAATTTTAACCAACAAGATAACGGATGTGCAGTGAGGGGTCAATCCATAGAATCAAATGAACATCTTATAGTCGAGTGTGATGATTTTCATCCGGATGTCATTGCAGGCGTAGCCAACCTCCTTGAGACCCTGGGGTGTAGACACCAGGTGTCTGGTGAGTGAATCTGCGGTGAAAGTTAAAAAATACCGAGTGGAAGATAATGGAATGGAAAGCTGAAAGATGACATAAAGTTTGAAGGGTAGAAATAGAATTTAAGAAATATTAGTAACTTACGTGATAAAGTATTTTACTAATTAAAACAACATTCACTATGTATGAAAAAAATTGAAAAACAAAAAGAAACACTTGGGTATTGTGGAAACTCCCACGTACCCTGTTTCAAAGGGTCGGTCTTGTATTTCATCTATCCACCTCACACCCCAGTCCACTGTCCATCAGGCCTATAGCCACAGGAAGTCTTTTACTAACAGTGGTTTGCTAAAGAAAATTGCATGGTTACGAGACTTCGTCACAGGAAATATGATTTACAGGTTCATCGAGTCTCTTGTTGAAATTTTAAATCAGGTAAGTTTGTGTAAAAGCAAGAAAATACACCAATTTCGGAAAAGTAAGATGAAAAAGGCCATGCTTTCTTCTCTGACTATTATCGCTTTAACAGAGATAACAGTGCCAGCCTTTCTCCGTGCATTACACGTCTATCGTATACATATAATGTTTCTTATTGGAGGACTTCTCGTCTTGTATCCTGCAGTTAAACCTAAACTTTCTTTCGATACTCCGCGATTAACCTTATATGGTATTGATTTAAGCTTGAAGTTTTATTTAACTCTGCTATTCAATAATACAAACAACTATCATTCACGACATAAGAGTAATTCTTAAATGCATTCCGTCCCATATTTATTGTTCGAATATCTTCAAACATAGCAGCAATAGCACAAAAACGACAAGGGACCAAGAACGAGTATATACACAACAATATCAAATTTCAACGTTGCTCAAGTATATTTCTAGTAGTGTGGTGTGTGTCTACCCTTGTTTTTATGAACCAACCTGCCCCAATTTTAACGCTGCTCAAATATCTTAAAATTCGCGTTCCGCATAAAATCAAGCGTCAGCAGCCTTGCTAAGCATTGCCTTGCTAAGCAACTCGGGGGATGAACTGCAAATAATGATTGATGACCTAGACAGAAAAAGTAGAATGGTAGGCTTGAAAATCAATATGCAGAAGACTAAGGTAATGATCAACAGCCTCGGGAAGGAACAGCAGTTTACATTAGGTAGCGAAATACTGGAAATAGTAGGCGAATATGTCTACTTAGGACAGGTAGTAACCGCAGATCCGGACCCTGAAAAGGAAATAATAAGAAGAATAAAATTGGGATGGAGCGCATTTGGCAAGCACTCGAAGATTATGTCTAGCAGCTTACCGGTATCGCTAAAGAGGAAAGTATATAATAGTTGCATCTTACCTGTCCTCACCTATGGTGTTGAAACGTGGAGGCTAACCAAGAGAGTTCTACTTAAGTTGAGGACGACCCAGAGGGCTATGGAACGAAACATGGTAGGGGTAACATTAAGCGATAGGAAGCGTGCAGTGTGGGTCAAAGAAATAACTCAAGTTACCGACATTCTCGTGATAATTAAGAAGAAATGGACATGGGCAGGACATGTAGAGCGAAGAGAGAATAACCGATGGTCGCTTAGGGTAACAAACTGAATTCCAAAAGAATGAAAGCTTAGCAGGGGGCGGCAGAAAGTTAGGTGGGCGGATGAGATTAAGAAGTTCGCAGGGGTCAAGTGGATGCAGCTAGCACAGAACCGGGTTAGGTGGAGAAACATGGGAGAGGTCTTCGCCCTGCAGTGGGTATAGTCAGGCTGATGATGAAGAAGGATGACTCTGCTAGGATAGCCCTGCAACGACCCCTCGACTCCGTACAGCAGTTCCTCCTCGACAGGGGGCTCAAGCTCTCTGCCGCAAAGTCGGAGGCCCTCATGGTGCACCCTTCGGGAGCACGAGCATCAGCCCATGTACCACCCTGATGATCGACGGCACCAGCCTGCTCTGGAGACGCCAGGTCAAGGACCTGGGGCTAGTGATCGATCACCGCCTCATAGATCCCTGCAGACAAGGCCTACCTGGGTCATCTGAACCGGGTTGACCGAGCAACCCAACGTCTTCTCGCAGGAGGCAACGGCTGCTCAACATCATGGGCAATCCGGCTGTTTGAGGCGGCCGCCACCTCTTCCATGCTCTATGCCCTCCCTTTTTTTCCCTCAGGCCCACCAGAGTGAAATTCCTGGACGGAGCACACAGGAAATGGATCCGACGCCTGCTGGGAGCAACACAGCGCTCTAGGATTGCGGCAACACTGGCGGAAGCCGGTGTCTACCCCCTGACCCTGCAGCTCCTCCAGAGAGGCCTCACGCACGTGGACCTCCTTCACCACGCCCCTGACAGAGCCTGGCACGGTTGCGCAGCGCCCCCCATTCACGGATGGGACACCTGACGGCTCTGTACAAGGACTTCATCGGAAACGTCCCAGGGTATTCCATCCTCCCTCCTCCACCAACACGTTCTCCTTTACAGGTCACCCTCGACCTGGAGGGAGAAGCAAGTGCCGCTCCCCAGTTGCTGCACTGGGCCAGGCCGCCGCAGCCCTGATTGAAGAGTGCAGAGGGAGCACCCTCCTCTTCACCGACGGCTCGGTCCTGCCTTCCACGGGCCAGGCTGCAGCGGCTATGACGGCCCCACAGGTGGGGGTGTCCAGCTCTTGCAGGCTATCCTTTCCAGGTAGCTCTACTGCAGCCGAGCTGGCGGGCCTCCACCTGGCGGCGGACTACCTGGAGACTGACCAGCCCCCAGGCTTCTACACCATCCTGTGTCACTCGAGGCCGGCACTGCAGCTCCTGCACAAGCCGTCCTGCTTCCAGCTATCGGCTTGCCACTTACGAGCGCACCTCCGGGCCCTGGAGGATGCCGGCTTCGTCCTCTCACTGCACTGGATCCCGGGCCATGCGCGCATCCAGGGCAATGACGAGGCCGACGCACTTGCAAAAGCGGCCTACTCCGACCAGGTAAGTATGACTCACCATGTATCTGTCTGACTTTTCCAGGCTCCCCCTCAAGAAGGCAGTGAGGGCCCTGCGCCCTGATCGGTGCATCACCGAGGGGAGGACATTCCACCGCCTGTCTGACAAGCTTGCTCGGAGGGATCGAGCTCTCCTCCTACGCCTCCGCACCGGAGGTTCCTGGACACCCACGGAGCTGTATGTCCGTGGGCAGGCTCCCTCCCCAGCACGCCCCTCCTGCGGTGATGCAGGAACGCTGGGGCATCTCCTCTGTGTGTGCCCAGCACATGCCCACCACCGTCGCAAGATGGAGGCAGGCTTACCGGGCCCTTGGAGTTCCTGCTGCCACGGAGGACCAGCTGCTTTTCCCGGCCAGGAGCCCCCTGGCAACCCACCGGCTCCTGCTGGCCTTCCTGGAAGAGTCCGGCCTGGCTGCACATCTGTAGCCTCCCACCGGGCCTGCTGACCTGCTGGCCACGGTGTTGGCGACGAAACCGATGACGAGGACGACGACGAGAGCGACTCCAAGATGATGACCCCTCCTCCCCTCCTAACATCCCATCTCCCCTTCCCCCGGACACCAAGAGTGCCGCCGCAAATTAAGGCCGGCATAACCCGTGTCTGGTGGTGGTGAACTCTTTTATTGCGCCCAAAAACAGGGGACCAGTCAATGGACCGGTTGCGCTGACTTAGAGGAGGTCGGCGCGGATCCTTTGGGATGCCGCGGCCTCCACCGCGCGCTGGATAAGCCAGCGCTGGTCTTCTGGCTCGGAAGTACACAGGAGAGACTCCCACATCTCTGGGCTGGGGTGTTTCTGTTGTCTGTGTTGTAATGTGTACAAGTCCACACCATGTGTATGAGTGTGGCTGGAGTTGAGCAGTGTTTACACACTAGGGCTATCTGATCCGGAAAGATCCTGCTGTATAAGAGAGGTGTGGGAAGCTACCACTTTGTAATTTGCGCCATTGGAGGGCCTCGTGTCTTTTTAGATCGCGGTGTGCGGGAAAATATGTGCACATTTGGAGTCGGTAGTGCTGGAGTATGTCCGTGTAAATGGTGAGTAGAGAAGCGCTTGAGATATTAGTGTCAGCGGAAGCAGGGTGGCTGATCATACTCTCGGCTCGGCAGCTGAGATCTCGAGCGAGAGTGTGTGCCTGGGCGTTTCCGCTGAGCGACTCGTGGGCTGGAGCCCAAAGAAGTAAGCGAGATGTGGAAGAGGGTGCTGTAGAACGTAGAATGTGTAACGCCTGGCAAGAGATACGGCCAGCATCGTAACTGCGAATAGCCTGTTGAGAGTCACTGATGACGACTTTGGTATTAGGTTCGGCTAGCGCTAGCGCAATGGCAACCTCCTCCTCAGCTGCGGTGATTGTTTCTGCATTGCGAATGCTGCAGGCTGTGTACCAGCCGCGGTGAGGGGCGAGAGCTACCGCCACCATCGCTGGCCTCGATGGATGGTAAGAGGCGTCCGTATACGTGACGTCCGGACGTCCGCTGAAGCGTTTCTCGAATTGATGAGCCCGGTCGGCCCGTCTCTCGGCGTGGTGTTCCGGATGTGTCCGTTTGGGAATGGGAGGAATGCGGAGGTTTAGGCGATATTCCGGTGTAAGTTCAGCGTAACTTGGGGCCGATCTCGGCGGGGAGATCCCAACTTGCTGCAGTACCGCTCGGCCAGCATGTGTGAGTGAGAGCCGCTCATACTGGGCGGTGAGGGTTGCCTCGATCAGTTCGCTCACGGTATTGGAGATTCCGAGAGCCATGAGCTTATGGGTAGCTGTGGACATGGGAAGACCTAGGGCCGTCTTGTATGCTCTTCGAAGTGACGCCTCTAGCCGTCCGCTTTCGGCACGAGTGAGATGTAAGTAGGGTCGCGTGATCCAAAGTGTGATCCGCGCGTGATCCAAAGTGTGAGGTCGTCAGCATAAATGCTGTGATGCAGGTGGGGGATGTCGGCCAGTAGCTTCGGCAGGCCTATCAGTGCGACATTAAAAAGCATCGGCGAAAGTACGGCGCCTTGCGGCGTGCCACGGTTTCCCGGAGAGATGATGGAAGGACTGTGCGGTCGGTGAGAAAGTTTCGGATGTACGCATACATGCGATGTCCAACACCGAGAGCTTGAAGTTGAAGGATCGCTTCATAGAGGACGTTGTCGAATGCCTTGTCAACATCGAGGCCGACGATGACTTTCGTGTCTAGTGTACGTCTCATGACTACCTGATGATGGAGAAGAAGCATAGTGTCCGGGGCCGCTAAATGAGGGCGGAAGCCGAACATTGTGTCTGGTAGAAGATGGTTGTCTTCATGGTATCGTGAGAGTCTGGCCTGGATAACGTGTTCCATCAGCTTTCCAACGCAGGACGTGAGAGAGATGGGACGGAGGTTGGCCAAGGTTGGTGGTTTGCCCGGCTTGGGGATGAGGACTAGATTGGCGCATTTCCACTCTTGAGGAATGGTACCGCTGGCCAAACATTCTTGAAAATAGTCGGTAAAAGCATGAATGGATGCGTCGTCTAGATTCCTAAGCATTTTATTTGAAATGCAGTCAGGGCCGGCCGCCGAAGTCGTCTTGAGGCGATTGAGTTCTGCTCGGACCTCCGCAAAAGTGATTGGACCGTCTAGACGGAGATTGTCCGCGCCCTGATAGAGGGGGAGGTTGGTTGTTGGCTCAGGGCGGATGTAAGTATTTATAAGCTATTGTTTGAGCTCGTCAGACGTGCCAGGATACTGGTGGAAGATTCGCTCGAGCTGTTGGCGTGTCTGGAGGTTGCCTCCTGCTGGGTCGAGTCAATGTCGAAGGAGGTTCCACGTCTTACGAGCGTTTGGAGTCTTGTTCGTCTGGTCACATATGCTGTGCCAGCTCTGTCGAGTGAGTTCTATTGCATATTTCTCGATATTCGTACGTGCGCGCGCCAGTCTACGCCGGATATTGCGGTCCCATTTCCGAGTGGCAAGTAGAGCTTCGAGCGACTTCTTGCGCTCCCACAGATGGGCATAGTAGCGGTCGCAGTGTGGGATACTGTCCTCTATCTCGACCGTTTTGAGTGGTGTCGGCCACTTGATATGCCACTATGAAATGCCACAAGGTGGCATATCAATGGTAGGTAGGGGTCTTTGGGGTATTCTCGGGGGGGGGGGGGGGGGGATACCCGTGTCCGGTATCCCCCCCCCCCGAGAATACCCCAAAGACCCCTACCTACCTGCCTATGATATGCCACTTTGGCAATATCACTTTCGAATCTGACCCATAGTAGAAAGAGTTGAGGAAATAGCTACTGATAATTAGCAAAAAAGAAAAGTTTGAGGGAAAACGTCAGTTCGCAATCAAGCCTGTCGACAAGAGGATTTGATTCCTTCTGGATAGCGCACTAATAATTGGCAGGGGTAACACATGTAGCATTTGATTAGACAGGAGGCGAGTAGTGTAGGGTATTAGGGAATATTTCGTTATAATGGAACTGAACTAGAAATATATGGTTGCCTGACCTGAGATGATGAGTTACTTGAAAAAGAATGAGAAACAAGCTAGTTGCTGGAGCGTGTCTCTAAGAAGGGCGTAGCTATTCTAAAGGGAGCTGGTAAAATATACATGTGAAACAGAATGCCCCTGAAGAGCATTCCTGAGGTGCTGGAATACCTACATAAGACGACTATGAACGCTAGCGCATAAGTAACATGGCATGTGGGAAGGCCGATTGGTGACATTATAACAAATTCATTTCCTGTGGATTTTTAAGGAGGAATTAGGGAGGTGTCTAGAAGCGCCGAAAGCAAAAATTAAAAAAACACAACATATATATAGGTGAGAGATAATCCGAAAAGAAAACATATATGCTGGCCACACATAACAAACAATACAATTGATAAAACGGATGGATTCAAGAGAAAGTTTAATTAAAAAGGTAACAAAGAACTACTTTTTTCTAAAAAACGTCATCATGCTTTATTGGAAGTCAGATACTGTAGAAAGAGTTTGCTTTAATCATTAGATGTTTGCTGGTTTTTGAATGAAGGCGATATAGATAAAATGCATAAATATTTATACACACCTGGCTTGTCTGTACTGCCCTATTCCTATTATGCAGAAATTGTTTAAACTGAATGTCTCTCTTCTTCTGCTTTGGTACCCTACTCAAGCTAGTTGTATCTTCCAGCATCGCAAACTATCTCCTTGTTGAAATAGGCTACTTCGAGTAACATTGCAACATATTAGTCTACTTCAAGTTGGGAAGATATCACCTTACAGCATTTATCGGCTATTGTTATTCACTTCTATACCACCGAGTACTTCAGATTCTCATTGCCCCTGATTCTTGCCTGTTAGCCCAGCAGCCGCACGCGCTCGAGGAGAGACGCCCCCTGTCTCATGGATGGATTGATGGATTATAGCAGCGTCCCATTTGAAACGAGATGGTGACTGTTTCTTTTTATATTTTCAACCCTTTTATAACCCCCCCTCCCGCTATTTTGTAATTTTAGTCATAAACGTTTTATTTCGAAAGCAGTATTACCCCAATGAACGGCCTTTCGCGTAATCCCGGATCGTGCCACGGTGTCAACCGTGGATGACCTGTGATGTCAGACCAGCTGCGAGAGATGGGCTACCAAGTCGTGTCGTCGGGCGATGCCGGAGCGTTCCACACCGGCTGGCGGTTCTCCCGCTAGAGGCGCTGCGCTTCCACTTTGAGTAACGGTATAAAAGAAGCGGGCTGCTCCTCGTTAGACAGACGTTATGGACAAGGAGAAAGAAAGATGGCGCCAGTTCGCCGCATTGCGTTCCCAACCTACCAGGCTTAACAAAAGCTAAGCCCCTCCCTTACGTCGTCTCTCTGCTTTTAAGCCACCAATCCTCAAATCACTTTTGGCTGAACTTCTCCGCAGATTTATTCATCCGCTGGTGTCTCTTCAGCTTCAGAAACTGCGCTTGAGGAACTAACTGGCTTCAAGGACTCCGCTCGCATCGAGCTCCGTATGAATACCATCGCATTCGAGCATAAGATGTTCCGTTGCATCTACGGATTTACCACACATTGCACATGCGTCATTTTCTTGGTGAAATATCTTTGTAACTGCGTCCTCCAAGGAACCCAGACCTAGCTTCAGAAAGTAGGAAATGGCCAACTGAGTTAAGAAAGATTCCTTTGTGATTTGGATTTTTCCCTGTCGATGAATTTTTAATGTGCTTCTTTTCCATAGAATTTATTCACTTTTGAGTGTCTTTTATCTGCTACTTAACAATTTTTTTCTCCGTTCTTGTGCCCTGCATGGTTATTTCTTATATTCTTTTTCTCCATTTTCAGTCAACGCCTTTTAGATACAGGTATTTATTTACTCTAGCTACCCACCTTTTACTCTACATTTTAATCGGGCTTCTTCCGATAATATTTTTGTATAAGCGCCTCAGCCCATATCACCGTGTGCTCTACGTTTGTGGTTTTCCCGAAAGCCACCTACCCAAGTAGCACGCCGTCAATGGAACGCTATCAGCCCAATATTATGGGAAACCGGGCCCAATATTGGGGCCAATAATGGCGTTTTATTGGGGCGCTACCCATTCCAAGATTTAATCCAATGTACTAGAATGGCTTTCCTACAATAGCCACCAATGGCCGACTAGCTAATTTATTGGCATGCAGTCTCACTCAACGGTTACCAATATCGTCCACTCAAGCTAACCCACTTGCTCCTATACAACGCACATCCAGCCACTTTAACTGGCTACCCAATACTTACAACCAAGCTTACTAACTAGCTTTTAAGAACTGCTATCCAGCTAAGCTCATCGGCTGCCCAACATCGCCCACCCAAACTTGTCCAGTGGCTTTGCATCATTGGCATCCAGGCAATCCTATTATTGTTGAATGTTGTTTTTGTGACTATTTTTTATTTGATGAGAGTTACGGCGCAGAGGCAGCTAAGGCCATCATGCGCCAAATACAGGTTTGAGTTTGTTTTTGTGGAGGTATTTCACATGTAGCTAGTAATATATATACAGCATCCTGAAAGTATACAAGTATTCACACAAAAAGCCAGAATTGTATGTCTCATGGATATTTATTAGGTGCGCATGTGGTACATCGTGAAAAAAAAACTAGGCAGAATTCTTTCAGACCTCCAGGATTTCACCTCTGGTTGGGTCCATTGAGAAGGTGTCGGCAGCTCCCATGTTGTAGGAAGACGCCGCATTAAAGGCAACTTAGGGGTCTGCCAAGCCAGCATCTCTGGCATGCGCTTTTTGATCTTGGTTATAAGGATAGCAGCTTTCAGTAGCCCTTGCGAGAAGCTTGCATGCCACCATCTGCTCTTTCGGACAGACATCTGCAAGCGAAAACAAAAATAAGAGACAATATTATGCAGAATTGTTTTTATTACAGCTTGCGCAAAGTGTTCAAGAGCAAAAAAATTTTCCACTGCTACAATATTAGTTTGTCCAAGTCAGTGTGCTTAAATTGGGATTCATGAAGAATGGATATTTTCTGTTTGGTGCAATAAAGTTGCGGCAAATGCTTTTATTACTCTCGGCGTAAATAAACAGCAGGTAAGCACATTCTGTTAGTCTTATTTATCAGGTGCCAATGAGTGACAAAATGATTAATTTCCAGTTACTACGCCACACTGTATCAAAATAGATATCTTACCTTTTGTAAAACACAGCCTTGCATGCAGCGTCAATCGAAGCAGTCCAAGAGGAAATTGGCACGCAAAGGTCGTTCCTAGTGTTAGGAAAGTGTAGCAACATGGCAGGCAAATAAAGCAACAAATGCTCCCCAAAACCTACTCCGTTACAAACATATATTTTAAAATAAAGGGTCAATGGCACTCACACTCAGTTGCAGACTGTTCTAAGATCAGCGAGACAGGACGAGACATGTCGTGGTTCTGCTGTTCATCCTCTGAGTACGAGCTGAGCTGCAGCAGCCAACGCAAGGCGCGCACCTGCGCTGCTAGCCAGAAGAGGGAAGAACGAAGGGAGAGAGAGCGCCGGCGCCAGTGGCGTCAGTCGCGCGAGCATGGTAGGGCTGTCCGCATGGTTTCATATGACACCACAAGTTGGAATTCCACCGGCGCTCACTTCCCCACGCTCGGCAGAACACGTAGTTTTGGCAGTGGACATTAAAGGTTCATTTGATAATGTTAGTCACAAGGCGATCTCAGATGGTCTGGCAGACACGAATTGTGGAACCAGAATCTACGAGTACGTTAGGAGCTTTCTGAGTAATTGGACGGCCGAAATCAAGATTGGCAATATAGAAACAGAGACCGTCTCCCCGCCCAACAAAGGGACACCCCAAGGAGCAGTCATTTCGCCAACGCTGCTTAACGTGGCAATTATTGGCCTGGCCAGGCGCCTCGAGAAGGTGGAGGGCATACAGCACGCTATGTATGCTGATGACGTCACCATCTGGACGACCACAGGATCACTCGGGGAGAAGGAAGCGAAATTGCACGAAGAATATCTAAAGCAGAGGGGCTTGGAGTGCTCATCAAGAAAATCAGAACTGATCAGATACTGGCGAGGGAAGGGCAAACGTTCTGCTCCCACAGATCAAGGCCACAAGCTCGAGATCCGGCTGCAAGGGGAGACAGTACCCGAAAAGACAACCGTGAGGATCCTGGGGATCTGGCTCCAATCGAATCAAAGGTGTCAACACACACTTAATCCGCTCAAGACCTCGACCCAGCAGGTCGCTCAAATGATAGCACGGGTGACCAGCAAAAATATGGGGATGAAGGAGCCCGACACACTCAAACTTGTCCGGATCCTCGTTAATAGCAGAGTAGCGTATGCTCTACCCTACTTCAATATGACCAAAGGAGAGGAAGACAGAGCGGGCCCATCATCAAAATGGCTATCAAGACCGCACTCAAGCTCCCCAAGAACACACCGAACCACAATCTAGCAGCTCTGGGTCTGCACAATACAATACAAGAATTGGTTTGGTTTGGTTCGTGGGGTTTAACGTCCCAAAGCGACTCAGGCTATGAGAGACGCCGTAGTGGAGGACTCCGGAAATTTCGACATTAGCAGAAGCCCAAATCAAGTCACAGCTAAACAGACTTCTACAAACGAGGACGGGAAGCCGGGTGTTGGAAAGACTGGAATATAGCACACACCTACAGGCTTATAACAAGACAAGAGAGGTATCGCGGGAAGTCAGAAATTGGCACCTAGTTCGGCCCATACCAAGAAACATGGACCCCCGCCTACACCCGGGAAGGAGGCAGGCGAGGGCAGAGTATTATGAAAAAACATTCGGCCAACAATACACGTCAAGGTTCACCGACGCAGCCTTACACGAAACCAACGCAAAGAGGGCGACAGCCACGGTCACAGAGTGCGAAGGCCGGGAGGTAGTTAGCGCCTCGATCCAAAACTGTACAGTCACGGAGGCAGAGGAAGTGGCTATCGCACTGGCCATTAGGCAAGGAAGAGCAACGGGAGAGAGTCTGACGATACTGTTAGACTCTCAATCCGCGTGCAGAAATTTTCAACGGGGTAAATTATCTAAGGTAGCGCACCAAATCCTTACTTCCACAAGCGAGCCAACTCAAACACTAGTGTGGATTCCGGGGCATGCAGGGATCACGGGGAATTTGTACGCAGACAGGGTAGCCCGAGGACATGCAACCTACCGTGCGCTCAACAGTCTCGCGACAGAGGACCTGATTCCGCTTGACCCTGACTACACCACAATACTACAACACTACAGAGGCTTGCGGAAAGTATATCCGGAACCGCATAAAAAGCTCAGCAACGAGGAGGCCACAGATCTGAGGCGGCTACAGACGGGCACGCTCATTAATTTACACATATTACGCATGATGCATCCCACGACATTCAGAGACGAGCGCCCGTGGTGCGGGAAGACCCCTACCCACATAACATGGGAATGCAGCTCACATCAACTACAAAAAAATTGAAAACCCAAATGAAAGACAGTGGGAGGCTTTGCTGGCCAGCTCTGACCCGGAGGCTCAGCTCTACCTGGTCTCAAGAGCTCGCAAACTGGCGAAAGCCAGTGGTGCCCTGGACTGGGGGCACCAACCGCTCGTCAGCCTCGGTTGAAGAGGCGAAGAAAAGATCCCCGAGCAGTTAATCAAGTTCACTCACTCGCTCACTCATTCCCGCTGCTGAGGCGTGGGAATGGAGAACGTGTACGCTGCCATGGCGAGGTATCGCGCCGCTGCGTTGGCTGCTTCGCAAATAGCCGCCTGTCTATCACTGCTAGAAAGAGCATATGTTTTCTCTAAACTGTTAGAGCGAATAAATGTAATTTATAAATTGAAATACTTTTGATCTGGTCGCAATATGTTTTGATTATACTCCCATAATAGCATGAAGAATCTTCCCAGAATACTGCATATATGCAGTATTGTTCCTATAGGAACAAGTCTTTAAACGCGTGATGTTAAGCCGACTTTGCTAACACGTTTGAAGGCAGGTCATGAGAGTTATACACACGCTTATACAGCTTTCGGACAAAAATCCTTTCCTTGAAGAGCAGCAGGATCAGGCTACAGTAAATTTATGACAAATATTTCGGTGGTCAGCACGCATTCATGTTTTATTTTGTTTCTGGAAAACAAAAACTTCATTGACACTTTTTCCAGTCCCCAATTATGGGGTTGCTATGCTTCAAGCTTCATCAATATTGTATCTTTTAAGCCTTTATCTGCAAATGTTAAGTCCGAACTAGTTAAAGAGCGGCCACAAGTGCACAACTTATAGTAAAAAGTTGGGAGCGTGCAATGCTATTGAATTTAAATACACTTCACTCTCTGAGAAAGCTAGATTTTTTTTTCTCTGGCAGCCGAAGGTAGAGAACGTATAGAAAATAATGCTTTTATTTTTTATGTGGGCGGATCTACCTTTTGACTATGAGCTATGCTGCATAAACAGCCTAAAGGATTTGTTCATCATTCGTCCCTTCCTGAAGCACTCAAAACAGAGCACGCCGGCATATAGGAATCAAGTGCAAGTTTATGACTGATGTAAATTACAATACCAAATATGCTGCAGCTAGCCCATCTTCTGTGCTTACAAGACCACCTACCGCGCAATACAGTCGGTGCTGGCGCCTCATCGAGCAGTCAGCTAGCATGCATGACGAAACGGTGCAGCATTTGCCTTCACTAGCACAATATCTCCGACCTCTGTTTTTCAGCAATTGATTTTTTCTTTCACCACGCAAACGAAATAGTGCATAAATTAAGCATTTATGTTTCTATTTTCAGTCATGGACAAATGTTTTCAGGATGTGTATGTAAAACCTCATTGCTACGAATTAACCCGGGCATACAGCCTATAGTATATATGGTTTTGAAGGTGCTACGTCTTACTGGCCTACTGCAGATTGCAGATGTGTGTATGCTTGTATACTGCGCCGCATTGCGTTTCTATACATAGGCAGCGGCAGTTGTCAGCTTAAAAAAACGTTACGCATCTGCTTTGTTGCAATTTTATCGAGGAGTCTGACGAAGTAGACGTATGAGTGGCCTTATGCATCACGCTGAAGACGTATGTAAGGAATGGTAGGGTCTGTAACTGCTGCACGTTCCACCTCTGTATTGAACTTCTTCACAGTTGAGAACAGCGCAACAGTCGGGCATTTCTATGCGTTTCGTAGACAGCATAAGCCAGGTGTCCGACTCGATGACAACATTGCACGAAGCATTACCTACGTGCATGCGTATGCCACTAAATTCATTTCTGGGCTTTCTAAATGTTTTGGCTCAAGATTCTTAGCATTTATCTCGTGGCATGGGTTTGTCAAGAATATGCAGCACTAACTAGCCCCTTAAGCTGTTAATTTATGAAGCCTTAGGCCGGCAGGGGTTCAGCCACCGGAGCAATGGGTGAGGACTGTATACGAACCGTGCCCATACAGCCTAAGCCATTTTTCTTGAATTAATGTTCTCTACTACTATATCGTTGACGATATGTAAAACATACTTGAAAGCCACCGCGAAGGACACGACAGTATTGTTCGGGACGTTAGAAATATATCAGGACATACAGGATGAGAATTGATCCTTAATATCTGCAAGCCAATTCCGGCCAACACATTCCATGATATGTGCAATGTTTTTCCAGCAGTCAAAACTCATTGAACATTAATTGACCACTATAACCCAGTCATATTCATTGTTGTAAAGTCCCCAAAACTGGCGTGGCCACATCGACCGCTGTATGTCAAAATGTATTCAATGTAGATAAGCCAGCTACACTAACAGGATCATATCAATCAACGCATACAATGGTGCGTGCAATGTTGGCAAGCCATCGCAGCTGCCCATAAAATATTGACCACTATAACCCAGAATGAAAATAATATTGGGAAACCATCTCAACTAATAGTAAAATATTGACCACCGTATGTAAGCAAATATTCTAGTTGACAGGTGATCAATGATGGTAAGAGAATATTGATTAACCTATGTAAACATATATGGTTTTTGGCAAGCCATTGCACTACGTCATGCAACAGCGACCACTGTAATTGAAAAAAACACAATGTTGGGAAGCCATGACAACTGGTGGGAGGATATTGACCAATGTATGCCAAGGTACATTCAATGCTGACAAGTAATCAATATTAGCATTGCAATATTCTCCAATGTATGCCATGATAGGTGCAATGCTGGCCAGTCGCCACTGCTCCTTGGGCAATATTATCCACTGGAATCAACAAGTGTACATTGTTGCGAAGCCGCTAAGACAGGTGGGATAACATTAAGCACTATATGCCAAGATGTATTAAATGTCGACAAGCCAGCTATACTGGCAGGCCAATATTTACCATTGTATGCCATCATCGATCATTTTATCTGCAGAGGTACACAGTCAACTGGAGGGGATCAGATGACTACAGATTTGTTGAAGGACGGAGGGATATTGTGCTAGAAAAACTGGCCACAATGTATACGCAGTGCCTGGTGTCATCGACGGTACCGGAACCATTGGCGAATACAAACATTATCCTCATTCATAAGAAAGGGGACTCTAAGGACCTTAAAAATTACAGACCAATCAGCTTACTGTCTGTTACGTATAAGGTATTTACTACGGTAATCGCTAATGGAATCAGGACAACCTTAGACTGCAATCAAGCAAAAGATCAAGCAGGTTTTCGGAAATGGTACTCTACTATAGATCATATCTATACCATCAATCAATTGATAGAAAATACTTATGCATTGCATTTATTGATTACGAAAAAGCATTCGACTCAGTTGAAACCTCTGCGGTGATGCAGGCATTGCGAAATCAGGAGGTAGACGAGCCGTACCTGAAAGTGCTGGAAGGTATTTATAGTGGGTGCACGCAACCGTAATTCTGCATAAAAAAGTTACACAATTTTCATAAAGAAAGGTGTTAGGCAATAAGACACAATCTCCCCAGTACTATTCACAGCTTGCTTAGAAGAAATATATAGGGTCACTGACCAAGTAAAAGTTGAATAAAAACGAAATGACGTTTCGGAAGCCCTACGGCTTCCTAAAGCATAAAGCATGCGTTTATAGCTTCTTCAAAATGCATCTGAATGATCTTGCATAATCAGGTGGTAGATTCCCTTGCGTCCGATTGAGTGTGCCATGAGTGGTCTGAATCATCAAAGACTCTAGATACAATAGTCTAGCAGCGATCCGTTCTCTGGCAAGCACACGTGCCCCGTCCCAACTGATGGCGTGTCCAGTTTCTTGCACATGTTCGGCCACAGCGTTAGCAGCACTGTGTCCCTTCTCCACATCATTTTTGTGCTGCTGTACCCGTTTGCACCAGTTTCCTATTTCTCCGATATAACTGCGGTCGCAATCTGCGCACGGAATCTTGTACACGACCCCCGGATATCTCTTAAGGGGAAGGGAGTCTTTCACATTGACAGGCTGAATGTTTTTACTGAGTGTGGATCCGGGCTGGAATTTACTGTTGAAGAACCAGTGGACAATCGGTTACAGTATTTAGATATATTGATTCAATTCGGTTATGATCATGTTTGTTGGGAATACAACCCGAGATCGATGAAGCCGTTGCTAGGCTCCAATTCGGGACATTCCAAATTAGTTAAGAATGGGATGATAAACACATGCTTATTAAATGCGTTGAAGAAATCTTGTTACCACGGCATGGGCAAGAGGTTTGAAAGACAATTGACGAGAATTGCAAAGGCCGGTTATCGGGAGTCAGTTATTATTGAGGCCAGTTGCCGGGTACTGAAGAGCCTTAAAAGAACGCACATACTGAAATCCCTGCCCAGCATGGGTGAGAGGAAGAGGAAGGTTGCAGTGGTACCGTATGTCCACATAATTTCGCATGGCCTCAAAAATATAGGCAAGAGGTATAATGTTGACGTCGCATTGACCGCCCCGCTCAAGATGAAGAGGATCTGCCCGGCTATTCGAAGGGAAAGAGAAGCGAAGAAACAAGAATGTGGGGTGAAACATAGAAACCCATATGTTGGATGCAAGACAGGTGTTGTGTATAGGCTTCCACTCTTTTGTGGAGCCAGTTATATAGGATAAACAGGACGGTGTATTAATAAGAGACTACAGGGACACTGGAACAACGTGGAAAGTGGAAAGGACAAAACGTTTCTGGTTTCACATTGCCAGTCATGTGAAATAACGAAGAAGGAGAAGAAGAAGTGCACTCCTAAGTTTGACAGTGTTAAGATTTTATATCGCCACAAAGAGAAGATAACGAGAGAGATAGTGGAATCGTATTTTATTTCAACGGACAATAAGTGTGTCAGCAAGACTTCTCTTGCTCTTTCAAGCAAAGAGGGTCTTTTTTAAGTGATTTTTTAAAGTAATTTTTTATGCAGCAGGTGAACCCAGGGGTTGTTTCACGTGACTGTTACGTTTTCTTCATGTTTGTTTTTCTTGGCCTTGGAGTAAAGGGCTTATGCGTAGCTGTGAGTCAGCGCTTGTACTGTGGCCTTCTTGTTTCTTGTCCCTTGTCTTCGTGTTCGCGCTGTTTATATTAATACTGAATAAGTACCAACTCGCCCAACAAAGTATATTGGTAAATAGCAAGAGAGTTTCATGCTACTGTGATGACGTACGACTGGAGTGATTCTGATCCATTCTGCCATATGCAAATATCGTCAATATAGCGAATATATATACGTGAATTTTCCAGAAAAGAATTAAGTGTATTGAATTCTAGAACTCCCATGAATATATTTGCGTAAGTCGTGGCGAATGTAGTAGTACCCATGCTGGTTCCGAATATGTATCTGCAAATAATAGGATGAGTCACACTCGAAATAATATAAAGTTAGGACTAGTTCAAGGAGTGGTATATAAACATCTGAGGCATGCGGGTGGGGGTTGTCGATTAATTCTTGAGAGAGGGCGTCGATACCTTAATTGAAAGGAATAATAGTTCACAGTGCCCTCAAGTGTGACAAGTGCCAGTCATCAGCATGATCGGTCGTGTTATTATTGCGCTCAATTATTCGGAGAAAGTCAGGTGTGTTCTACAGGACCGAATGCAACAGGGTCGGGAGGTTTGCTAGGTGGTGATTTTGAAATATTCGAAGGTTTTCTTTTGGCGTATCACTAAAAGAATTGGCCTTCCTGGTATGCCTGTGGTAAACAATGCTTGTGCGGAAACCTTATGGATCCTTAGCAGTAGGTAAAATCGACCTGCTTGTTTGTTTGATGGCTTACGAAATTTGAAATTTAGCTCCCTGGCGAATAGATCTCCAATTTTATTCAGGATGGCTTCACTGAATTGTTCTGTCGGATCGGCTTTTATTTTTCGTAGTGATAAGAGTTAAGCGGTCTATACGCTTTTTTTTTTAATTCTTACCTGGGAAAATCACTTAGCTGCAACCTTTGTCTGCAGGCTTGATAACTAAATTAGCTGTAGAAGCTAGGTTGTCAAGAGCTGGTCTTTCAGTTATAGACAGGTTTTCGGGCTTTCGAACTAGCTTTGTTTTGTTTTTTGAATAATTTCTTTTTAGAATGATTTATTATATAGGTCCATTTCGGGGTTGCGCTCTGCATCAGGAAACCATGTGCTGGGAGCTCTGATTAGGTTAGAGGATTGTAGTACGTTATTTGGGTTTTTGGCTAAGAATTCCTTAATATGCATTTCCCTCGCGAATTCAGTTATATCGCGGTGAAGTTAATATTCATAAAGCTATTGTTCGTTAGGCAGAAAGTTAGGCCGTGCCTCAGAATATGTTTGTCACGGTCGTTTAGAGATTTAGAAATGTCAAAATGTCGATGACGTTGCTTTCATCTATCTCCTGTCTCGTAGGTGAAACATCGTCACTGTTGTGAATCTAGGCGTTATGCTTGCTTTCCTAGTTGCGTCATTATCTACCGGCAGCTATTCCTTTATGAATTTATGCTGTTTTTAACAAAAATTGGTTGTTCTTTCCTTTTCACGAATTCTTTGACATTGATGCTCGTCCACGGTAATGTTATTTTGTCAAATTGGTCGGTACACTCCTCTACTTTCTTCTGACAGTGTTGCTTTAAAATGGCTATCAAAACTACTGATGCGTTATCTAAAATGTTTTTCCAGCGAATGAATACTGCACATCGGAGTGTACCGAGGCGCACCAATCATTAATCATAAGTCCTATTGGTACCATTGCGTTCGTTAAATAATGTTTGAAAGTGCTCATTTTCTAGCAACAAGAAAATGACGGCGTTTTTGCTGGGATATTTCGGCTCTTGCAGCCAGTCATTTCCTTTTATTCCGAGTGGACTTTCTGTTAGGCATTACGTGTTTAGGGGTGGCTCAGGGCTGGTGTTCGCAATGAAGTCCACTTCGGTGTCCGCTTGCAGCTGTTGCCTTTCCAAGAAAGTGTGGGTGTCTATGTGAAGGTACTACGGTGTGTCTTCGGGTCTGTGCGTGCGTGTTGTTCCGCTGGTGTTGGTTCCATGGCCTCCGTTTTTGTGCACGTTTCGCGGGTCCTGACAAGTTGAGGTCGTGGACGTTCCGATTCATTGAGGTACGTTTGATACGTTCGCATGATTGCGTACATTTAAATAAGTTCCTCATTCTATACTTGATCGTGTTTGTCATATGTCGGATGACTTGACTTTTGGGGTGTAGTTCATCTCTGGCCAGGCGAGCCTCGTTGTCAAGTTAGATTATTGCGTAGTGGATGACTTCGACGTGTTTATAACTCAGTTCCAAGTCAAGCAAGAAGTTGTTTACTTTAAATGAGTTCTCTGCGTGTAGTGCTGGGGTAGGTGACGTGTCAATGTACATTTCGTGCTTGTTTGCGAACCTAGGTGGAAACGTCGTCAGCGTGAGTTTCGCGTCTGGTTTGCTGACATTTACATTGTGTTTCAGCGCATGTATGGGCTGAATCATCGGTTCTCCGGCGCTGTGTTTCAGGTCATTAGTTACCGCTGTGGATGATAAAGTGGGTGATGTACAGTGGCGCTGCGCCTATGAGCATCCTTATGTTATCAGTCTTGGCGCCGCTTTCAAATCTAATGTAAGCTGCTTGTTCTCCAGAAGGGAATTGATTTTTGATGTACTTGTACTGGCTGTCACCGATATGCACTACGTGTACCAGTGAAAGAAGAGGAGGCTTATCTTGTTCCATCGTCATCTTCCGTTGATGAGGATTCTTGTAGAACGATAGGAAGAAAATGGCTACAATGTATGAAAGAGCACTGAAAAAGGGTAGAAGGGGGAAGCCTCAGTTCGCAGGTGGAGCCAAAGATTCGACAAGTGGATTTGTTTTCTTCTGAGCACAGTGATCATCACATGCAGGGGTTTAAAATACGCTTCTGGTTCCGAAAAAGAAAACCTGGGGCGGGGGACGGAGGTGGGCAGGCGAGATGAAAGTAGGTTAAGAAGTTTCATTATGGCGACATCTCTTCGCCCTTATGCAACAGCATGCTTTTTGTGTTCTTCCAAGCATGTCAGTCCTTCTTTTATCTACACCCCGAGATATTCATATTCTGTAACTCTGGGTATTTCATTGCCTTGAATTTTAAGCACCTGATCGGATGAACCATTGCAGTTCATCATACGCGACTTAATTGCGCCTAAACTGAAGTCTAAAGTAACCCCGTCATCTCCAAAATTATTAACTACAGTTTGCAAGCCTTCCTCGCTATCTGCGAATATTGCAGTATCGTCCGCATACAATAATGGAAGGGATGCTTGGAATATAGGAGCGTCCCCTTTGAAACGGGGTGGTAGCAGTAGCTATCATGCTCATTTTTCTCTATATATCTTAATTATTGATTTAGAATGGTTAACTAAACCATTATTCTATTTAATAAATTTTTGTTCCTACATTACTAACATTATGTCACTTCTCTGCTTTTAAGCCACGAAACTTGGAGTCGTTTTTTTCTAATTTGCACCGCCGGTTTATTCATCCGGCCACTGGTATCTCTAAGCCCCACAGCTTCAGGAACACTGACTGCGCCTGCATCAACTTCCGGATGGATACCATTACATTCGAGTATAATATGGTCAATTGTTTCATTGGAGTTACCACATACAGCACATGCGTAATCATTGTTAAATTTCTTTTTGTAGCTGCGTGTTCTAAGGCACCCTGATCTAGCTTCAAAAAGTAGGGCACTGCCTCTTGAGTTATCAAAGAAAGCTTCCTTCCTGATCTGCATTTTTCACTTTCAGTATAATTCCACACGCTGTTTCTTTTCCATCGAATTAATCCAATTTTTACCTTACGTACAAGTTGCTTAATGCTCTTTATTTCTCCATCCTTGTGGCTAGCATACTTACTAGTTAGTTTCCTAGTTCTTTTCCTCCATTATGAGTCAACTCTTATTAAGTACAGGTATTTAAATACTTTAGCTGCCCATCTGTTACTGTCCAATTTCCTCAGGCGTTCCTCATGTATTATTTTACTCTGAGCTTCCTGTACTTCGGAAGATGCCCAGTCCATATCTCCTTGTACCGCCTCATTTGTGGTTTTGCCGTGGGCACCTAGTGCTAATCGTCCAACGGCTCTCTGATTTATTTCTAATGTCTACTGTACCTCTGGTTTTAGGCACAAAACCTCATTTCCGAAAGTAAGTCAAGGCATCATAATTCCTTTCCAAATACCCCTCAAAACCTCATAACTATCGTATCCCCACAACGCCTTATGCTTCATTATCCCGGCATTCCTTCGCCCTTTAGCATTAAGGGATTGCTCATGCTTTCCAATGTATGCCAATCCTTCGTTTACCCATACCCCCAGATATTTATATTCTGATACTCTGAATATTCCATGGCCTTGTATTTTAAGACCCTGATCAGTTGAGCCGTTGAAAATGATCAGACCGGACTTAACTGCGCTAAAACTGAAGCGCAGAGCGTCCCCTTCGTCTCCGCAATACTTAACTAGAGTTTGCAATTCTTCCAGACTATCAGCTAGCAGCACAATATCGTCTGCATACATCAAATTGGGGAGGCGCTGCTCTACTGCCTTTCCACCTAATCTATATGACAGGTTAAAACCTAGGTTACTGTCTTGTATCCTCCGTTCCAGGTTTATCATATAAAGCATGAACAGCAGCGGTGATACAGAACAACCTTGTATGAATCCTTTGCATACTTTGACATCCTCCGTACTTATTATCCCTTCCCACGTAATTTCTACCTTGTTATCCCGGTATATTTGCTGTAGGAACTCTATTATCTCTTAACCGATACCTTCTTCTTTTAATATGTTCCGCAGGAGTTCCCTGCTTACGTTGTCGTACGCCCAGTTTATATCCAGGAATGCCAAATACAAATGTCTTTTTTGTACTCTAGATATTTAGATGCATTGGGTAAGCACGAACAGGCTATCATCTAAGCGCCTACCATTTCTAAAGCCGTTCTGAAGTTCGCCGAGTATCTTGGTACTTTCTACCCATGATTGCACTTTAATTTCATCGCCTACACGGCCAACCTGTACATAACAGATGTTATGGTAATCGGCCTCTAGGGTTTTATGTGCATCCCTTCTCCTTTCCCTTTATAAATCAAATTCATTTCCCACTGTGGCCAGCTGTCCGGAATTTGCTTATTCGTTATGACTGTTTCTAGAGTTTTCGACAACGTTTCCTTACTTTTTGGACAAAGTTCATTAATCAGCTTGATCGGAATTCCCTCTATTCCTGTAGATGTGTTTTTAAGAATATTTTTTTCTGCCTTTTTCTAGTTTAGATTGGTCAGCTCTAAGCTGTTTTCTATTCTGCTACCTTGTGTTGCTCCCTGATTTGTGGAGATTACCCTATCGTCGCTCTTAAATGACTCGGCTATAACTGATGTAATGTAGTTCACTGCGTTGTCTCCCTTCAAAAAATTTCCCTCGTAACCTTGAATCCGATCCTGCTTTTTTTATTTTTCTTTCCTAGCCAGCTTATATGATTCCAGAATTTTCTTGCTCCGCCTCTAGAGGCATCGTGTATGTCAGCCATCCAGCGATCGGTGGACTGCTTTATTTTTCTTTGGACGAGGGCGTGTACCTCAAGTTTCTTTTGTCGATATGATTCCCATTTTTGGTCGATTTCCTCCTGACATACCTGTGCTTTCTTTGCGACTCGGTGTTCCCTTGAAGCAGCCCGTCGTTGTTCAATAGCTTCCCTGATTTCCTTATTCCACCAGCTCTGTGGCTTCCTCTTTCCATTCCAGCGGTTTGCTACTTTAACTACCTTAATTTTCCTCTTTATGAGTAGTTCTACCTGTTCATAATCCCGGTCTTCCATGGATATTTTTTCTATTGCTTCCTCTATGTCTGCCGCTATCTGCGCTATTTGATCGTCGTTTCATTTCGTGCTTACGTTTTGTCTAAGTTCCATTTCTCTTTTCATCAAGGGCCCCATCTGCAGAATTATACGTTTATGATCACTTCCCAGACTACACTCCCCGTCTTCGTCTATTTCCATTTTTGTGACCTTGCTATAAATTTCCTGCGACATTAGACAGTAGTCAATGGTCGTCTGCCTGTTGCGGAATTCCCACGTGATTTGGCCTTCGCATTTTGTTTTTCTATTTACTATAACTGGATCATGTCGCTCACAGAAATCTAGCATTAGTTTTCCGTTAAAATCCGTGTATCCATCCAGATCGTCGATGCGGCTGTTCATGCCCCCCAGCGGAATAATATAAGCCCCGTCTCCAAACTGGCTTATATCGTCACTGAGACCTTGAACAAGATGCTTGTTTTCTTGCCTGCATTGGTGTCCTGTTCCTAAATAAACTACCCCTAGCCATGTCCTTATGCCGACAATTGTTCCTGATACCCAGATATGTTCTTTACAAGATGATTTAATTCTTTGCCAATTTGTTCCCTGGTGTATCAACATACCTGCCCCTCCACCCTTTTTTTCCGTTCTCGTTCTGTTGCACCCTTCCCAGACGTAGCCTTCTATAAACGGCGCATCTTCTAGATCCCTGAGATGAGTCTCGCAAAGAGGGTACACACCTATTTTGTCATCCTTCAACTGCTGTTCTATCTCTAGCCATTTCGCGCTTTTTCTACCTCCTTGCATGTTTATGTAGCTGATCCTAGTGTTAAATTTCTTTTTGTACTTTTCCTTCTCGACCTCCTCCTTGCCAGTTTTTGGGGCTCAACCTCCGTTATTACACTTTCTTCTGCTTCACTTCTAGCTACCTCTGTGCACGGAGTCCTCGCGGACCCCCTAAAAAAGCTACAGCCCTGCCTGCCAGGCGCCAGCCGATCTCTGCTCCCACCCTTCTGTTAAAATGAATGCCATTTTATTGCGATGGCGGTGCGCCACCTGTTGGCTTTGATTGGTGATCACGTAGGGTCATGCCATCATAGCTAAGTTAGTGAACTATCATCGTGGCCATTGTGCGATGACATCGTGGGTATGGCGGCGGACCATTTAAGCTTACGTGGGATGGTGATTACGTCAAAGCGGCCGGTGACGTGATTTTCAGTTGTGAAAGACATCATACCTATGAGGGCGCGCCATCTTTACTACCATAGCAGATACACCTCTTTAGCTGTCATTGGAAAGGTCATGTGGTTTAGATGGCCTAACACTATGCTGCAATGCTAGTGCAATTTACTGCACAAAATCGGTGGCTATCTTGAAACTAGGACAGTCAGGAAGGTACAAACGTAAGTAGTAAGAGCTAACTGTCCTAATGAGAATTTGTTTTCGGCATTTTTCGATTCCATTTTTCTTGCTTCGCGCTTTCAGCATGAAGAAGAAATAAAAACACATGGTAGGTATAGAACGATCGCTCGTGTACACGGCTCAATAGCATAAACATTTCGACAGAATGAAAACAATGTTGATATATTGATAATGGTGCCTCTCAAGATTAAATCAAATGAAAAAAAAACGGCGTAATTATATAGAGCTCGCGTACACAGCCCAATATCTTAAACATTTCTAAGGAGTCAAAATAATTCTGATATATCGATACTGGTGCCATTTTAGGCCACGTCTTCCCGAGGCTTAAACATGGAGGTAAAGAATAGGGTTCTTCTTAATTTCAAGGCAAGGCAGAGAGTTATGGTAAAAATATGGTAGGTGTAGCATTAAGAGATAGGCAGCGTGCATAGTGGGTCAGAGAATTTATTCCGGTTACTGATTTTCAAGCGGATTTTCATTGGAAGGGCACGTAGTGATAAGAGAGGATACCCATTGGACGCTAAGGGTAACAGATAGGATCACAAGTGGAAGAAAGCGTAGCAGGGGTCCGAAAAAAAGTTATTTGGGCGGGTGAGGTTAAGAAGGTCGCTGGGGTAAGTGATTGCAGCTAGCACACAACTGGGCGAACACCAGAATAATGGGACAGGCATTGACCCTGCAGCCTTCGCCGGCTGATGATTACTCGGTGAGAAATATGCAGTGTGGTTATATGCAGTGTGCAGTGAGTGGACACGGCAACCCCGTCGTGACAATGTCAACTGATGTGCCACTATTTGTGCAGGTACTTACCGGATTCTTTTCCATCGCCTTGGGCCGTGCAGTAAGCGCAGACAGCGGCTTCAATCGTCACCCAGCTTTTGCCGATGCCTATCGACTGCCGTGCGCGGGGGGTGTACATTTTTTACACTGCGAGCTGCTGTCGTGGCACGTGGATACTGCCTTCTGCGCACCCTCTTCGAGCACAGCGACGTCATCCACACTTCCAGCCCGGATTTTGCCTATAAAAGGGACGCCTGCGCCTTCCATCAGTAGTGGACACGGCAACCCCGTCGTGACAATGTCAACTGATGTGCCACTATTTGTGCAGGTACATACCGGATTCTTTTCCATCGCCTTGGGCCGTGCAGTAAGCGCAGACAGCGGCTTCAATCGTCACCCAGCTTTTGCCGATGCCTATCGACTGCCGTGCGCGGGGCGCGTACATTTTTTTACACTGCGAGCTGCTGTCGTGGCACGTGGATACTGCCTTCTGCGCACCCTCTTCGAGCACAGCGACGTCATCCACACTTCCAGCCCGGATTTTGCCTATAAAAGGGACGCCTGCGCCTTCCATCAGCAGTGGACACGGCAACCCCGTCGTGACAATGTCAACTGATGTGCCACTATTTGTGCAGGTTGGTGGACGAAAATATTGCTGCCGTAGCAACTGCCTTTTTTTGATCGTATTGTGTCCACGCACATTGCTGGTTTGCTTTAGTGATTGTATCTCAATTGTAGGCCTGTTGGTGAAGTTATCCGGTGATGTTGAGGGCAATCCTAGCCCGGATACAATGGAAATGATTCAACAAATAATTGCTTCTCAAATTGAAATTCTCAGCAAATTAAGCGAAATACAGGAAAACCAAACATCGTCTGAAGCAAGAATTCTGGACATGCAATCCAGGCTGTCTGCTATAGAACAAAAGCTACAAACCTTTGACGAGTCTCGGGATAGGCTTTCGAAACTAGAAACTTTTGCTGAAAGATGTGAAATAGAAATGACTACAGTTTCGAGAAAACTTGATGAGTTGGAAAACCGCTCGCGGCGCAGTAATTTGATTGTACGCGGAGTCAAGGAGAAGGAATCAGAGAGTGAAGAGGACCTACTACAGAAAGTAAACAATGACATCTTTGATAAAATTCTGAAACAAAGGGTGGACACTATTGAAAGGATTCACCGACTTGGAAAGAGGGAACCAGGTAGAGACCGTCTGATTATGATTAAACTTACTGACTTTAGGGATAAGATGAAAATAATGAGTAGCTGTTTCAACCTAAAAGGCACTCAATTTAGTGTAAATGAAGATTTTTCTAAAAGGCTTGTGGAAATACGAAAAAACCTTTGGAACTCCTGTGCCGATGAACGAAAGAACGGCGTGAAAGCTAAGTTAATTTTTGATAAGTTAAAAGTCAAGAATACCTTGTACGCATGGAACGAGGAGACCAAGCAGCGGTTCAAATGCCATGTTGCCACTAGCACTAGCAATGAGTGACTAAACAATCATAAGACGGTCTGCTTTAAAATTATAAATGTGAACGCTAGGAGCATGCTTAACAAGGTTGACGCCATAGAAAGTATATGCCTTGAACATGAACCCGATATTATGGTAATCACAGAGACATGGCTACATAAAGATATTAGAGACTGTGAAGTTGCTCCCCCAAACTACTCCATAGTACGAAAAGACCGTGAAAGGAGGGGTGGTGGTGTTGCAATACTGGTTAAGAGTAATATAGTATTCTCAGTTATAGAAGGGTTTGACGATTTAGAAACTGCATGGATTAAAACCAGACTGAATGGTCATACTGTCTTATTGGGTGCTTTCTACAGAGCTCCCAATTCAACCATAGACGTGCTTGATAACCTAAAAAGGTTACTGGACCTAAATGTACACTTTGGTGACAATATTATTCTGACAGGTGATTTTAATTTGCCAGGAATTGATTGGATGTCGCTTTCTCCCGGTAGAGTTGATACAGCTAGCAGTGAACATCTGATCGAACTCGCCTACTGCTATGGTTTGACTCAGATTGTTGAAAAGAGTACGATACTAGACCTTGTCTTTTTGTCATCTGGTCTAATAGAGTTTTTGCTGAGTTGTGATGTTGAAGAAGGATTGTCTGACCATAAAATGGTGATTATGTCGCTCAATATGACTCGCGAAATATGTCACAAATCTTGCAGAAAGACTGTTTTGAATTTTGCGGCTGCTGATGATGTCGGAATACTGGACTACCTTGAAATCTCGTTTGATGAATTCATGTGTTTATATCAAGACGGACTTGGCACAGATAAGTTGTGGGATTTTTTTGTAAACATGACAGCGAAAGCAATTGAGATGTTCATTCCTAAAACCACGAAAATAACAAAAAGGAAGCACCTTTGGATTAATAGAGACATTATTCACAAAAAACGACCGCCCAAAAGGAAACGAAAAAGATGCTCACAATACCCAAGCCCTGAATTAAAAACCTCCGTATGTCGTATGAGCCAAGAGTTAAAGCGACTCATCAAAGAAAGTAAAAATACCTTTAACAGTCAGACTCTGACCAGATTTCTTACTGAAGCGCCCAGTAAGTTCTGGCGATACATAAATGGCGGCGGTAAATCTCACCATTCTAATGAAGAAGAGAGCCCCCAGAGGGCTGAAAGTTTTAATTCATTTTTTGCATCTGTTTTCACTGAAGATGACGGCGAATCACCGTTTTTTGAGCCTCCAGGTTGCCCTCCTATACCCGATTTAGAAATAAGTGAAGAAGGAGTTCTGAAACTCCTTTTGAATATCAACACAAAAAAGAACTCAGGACCGGACGGTATCCCGAATGAATTCTTATATAGATATGCAGAGTGGAATTCTAAATTTCTTACCAAAATTTTTCAATCGTCTATCAACAGTAGTTGTGTTCCCGTTGCCTGGAAATGTGCGAAAATAGTGCCTGTGCATAAAAATGGTCCCACTTCTAACGTTGAAAATTATAGACCCATTTCCCTCATTAGCACGTGTTCCAAGTTACTCGAACATATTATGTACGCTCACTTATCAACTTTTCTTGAGAGTAACAATCTCCTATATGTAAACCAGCATGGCTTCCGCAAGGGGCTTTCTACCATCACACAACTCACGGAAACTGTACATGATCTATCCCAGTCAATTAATTCCCGCATGCAAACTGACATCGTAATTTCGGACTTTGCAAAGGCGTTTGATAAGGTTTCGCATCCTAAACTATTACTAAAAATCAGTGCCATATTTAAAAATGAAACTATAACTGAGTGGTTCAGGTCATATCTTTCGTCTAGAGTACAGTATGTTCAGGTTCAAGAGTATAAATCCAACATCATGCCAGTCGATTCCGGTGTTCCCCGGGGCAGCGTTCTGGGCCCTCTCTTGTTTTTGATCTTCATCAACGACTTGCCTGTTGGTTTGAGCATTCCAGTTAGACTGTGTGCAGATGACTGCATCGTTTATAAACAAATTAATACTCCAGAAGATCAGGCAGAACTCAATCAAAACTTGCAGAAAATACATGAATGGTGTAAGGTGTGGCAGATGGTATTAAATTCAAACAAAACAGTCTTTATGACCATTACAAGAAAGAAAACTGTCCTTGATTACAGTTACAGCATTAATGGTAGATTACTAACTAGAGTAAGTAATTTTAAATACCTTGGAGTAACACTCACATCTGACTTACGCTGGAATTCACACATAGATAATGTATGTACTAAAGCTTCCAAGGCAATCTGGAGCTTGAGACGCAATATGTGCAGTGCACCTTCTGAAATAAAAAGTCTGGTTTTCAAAAGCCTAGTTAGGCCTATCCTCGAATATGCAAAAGTTGTCTGGGACCCGTACACTGCTTCCAACTGTTCTAAGCTGGAAAGAATCCAGCGTCTCGGAGCAAGGTTTATATTTAATAGTTATCGTTATTCTGATTCTCCAACTTCTTTGTGTAAACCTGCTGATTTGCAAACACTTTACATTAGAACCAAATGCAACAGACTCAAGTTTCTTTTCCAGATCGCTAACCACTACTTGAAAATCGATCAAACAAAATACTTTAAAATTAAAACATGGGAAACATCACGCCATCGTCACAGTTTGTACATCCCAATGCCGCCTGTCAGAAATGATTGCTTTAAATTTAGTTTTTTCCCGAGAGCCATTAAGGAATGGAATATGTTACCAAACTCCGTTGTCACGTCACAATCACTTAGCGAATTTTTAGATAAACTGCACAATGTTTTATGTTCTGCTTGATTTCTATGACAATGTTTTTGTTTTGTTCAAGTGGCAAACACAATTATGTATGAAATTTAGTGTTGATCTCAGTGTTTGTTTGATGTGTTCTTTTTCTGTTTCAAGTTTGATATCCACTCCTGTAATAGCCCGCCCAGGGCTGACAGTATGAATAAATGAAATGAAATGAAATGAAAGTAGGTGAACCAATATTCTGTGAAGGTTTAAAAAGGGCCCGCCGTGGCTGCTTCTTGGTTACAGCATTCAACTTCCACGGACATCAGTTCAGTTCAGTTTCAGTTTATTTTCCAGTTTTGCTGGAAGGTTTCCTGGATAAAAGCTGCAGCTCGACTAAGTCCAGGAAACCTTTGCAAGGCATGGCGTACACAGGAAGCGTGTCAACAAAAATGCAACAATGAAATAATGCAATTATAATGAAAATTCGCAACATACAACAGAAAAGAAACATCAGAAAGACTCACGTAATAAAAAAATTTCATACAAAAGTAACAGAGCTGTAAGGTAAATAAGAGAAAATAGAAGATTGCTATATTAACGCAAATCAAGTAAATAAGAGAACCTTAAAGCCATCTGCATAAAGATAACACAATACATACGAAAATAATGCATAGATAAACAAATCAAAGCAACATATATTCATTTCATACTTTAACAAAATAGCTCAGTAGACCTTTTTTGGTATAGCCAGCAGTGTTTTTAAAAATGTTCAAAGTGCGAGGGAGGTTATGAATTAAAGACTGCAATTTGTAGTTTTTACGAATAAACGGTATTGTCCATGTGTCTTGATTCCTTGTGTCCACCGAAGTATGGCGCAATACTAAAGATGCCAACGTTGATAAATGATTTGTGACATTGGTGGAAGAAAAATATATTGTTTGCAGAAGACAGAATTCATAAAGATTGTCGATGCGAATGATGTTATGTGTTTGGAAAACGTCTGTTGTGGGAAATGATCGTTCAAGGTTAGCAATCAGGCGAACAATTCTTTTTTGTAGTACAAGTAATTTGTTTATATTAGTCTTTGTCTTCGTAGCCCATACTAAATTGCAGTAAGGTAAATGGAAATGGAAGAATGCATAATAAATCTGAATTTTACATTTTAAGGGCAACGTGCTGCGACACCATGACAGTGCACCTGCAGTAGAAGAAAGATTTTTGCAAAAATAATTGATGTGAGTTTCCAACTCTAGTTAGATGAAAAATATACTCCTAATGTTTTATGCTCTTCAACAATGTCATTCACCTGTCTTTTAAAACTTAACACATAATTACGGTGCGAGCTTTTATTTTTTGCCCGAAAAATGATTGCTTTAGTTTTCGCTGCATTTAATTTAAGTCGATTTAAGCGGCACCAAACTGATAATTTATATAGAGTAGCGTCGTTACATTTCGTTAAGACATTCTTTAATCTGTGCCAGAGGCAAGCAGTGTAGTGTCGTCAGCGTGTATTTTAAACTGAAGTGTGCTATCTATGTTGACAATATCATTAATGAATATATTGAACAGCAAGGGCCACTGCACACTACCTTGCGGTACACCGAAGCGGATAGGTAGAAACTCAGAAGTGACATTATGGAGGGTTACAGATTGTGTTCTACAACTGAGATAACTTTCCAGTAATGATAGCGACTTTCCGCGTATCCCACACGAGTATAACGTATTGATTAGAATATTATGGTCTAAACAATCAAATGCCTTGCTAAAATCGATGAAAATGCTTATGGTGGAAAAATTATTCTCAATATTTTGCAATATATTTTCTTTAAGTGCTAGCAATGTGGTCTCTGTTGACCTACCCGCTCTAAAGCCAAACTGCGATTCACTTAAAACAGGCTTTTTATCAAGAAACCTCATTATACGTATGTTGATAAGCTTATCTAGTTGTTTTGAAAAGATCGGAAGTACAGAAAATGGTCTATAGTTCGAAGCCAAGTTGCATTAACCACCTTTGTAAATTACCTAAACTCTAGCCGATTTCATACCATTGGGAAAAATTCCAAACTAAAGCGCTAAGTTATAAATATAAGTGAGCACAGATGAAACAAAGTCAGCGACGTGTTTTACTGGTTCAATCGGTACGTTTTTGATGTCCAAAGCCTTGGTATTCTTTAAGCCCAGGAATATATTATAAACTTCAATTTCATCTGCTGGCTCTAAAAATACGCTTTCCGTTGTTTGAGTCAACCTGCTCACCTCGTTATCCGTATTGGTATTGCTGGAACAAGGAACGAAAGTATTCACAAAGTTGTTATTGAAATAATTTGGGTTCAATCTCTCCAGTGTCAGGTACGTTTTATAGAGGTGATGTATAAGGCGCCTCTGTGCTGGTGCACAATTATGTAGATTACGAATTCCCAGGTGTTTGAAACTGCTGAACCGCCCACTAATGCGACCTTCATAAATTATGCCTCTTTGGGATGTTAACCTCTGCAGACCAAATCAAATGTGACTGACGTTGTTTCCATAACAATAATAGACATCGAGGTCTGTGTTGTGCGCTATCGTTTCTCATGTAGCACTCTGTGTATAATGACAAACATTGCCAACGGCGGTTTCTTCAGCCAGTTTTATAATATACGCTGATTTGGATGTTTATTTTATATTCCCATTGACTAAAACTTGACTTTGTTAAAAAAACTAACTTGCATGTGTGTTGGTGCTGACAACGGCAATCAAACAATTCGAACAAATGTAATGAGAAATAAACAGCGCGAAGGACGAGGACTTGATAGAGAAGGCATAAACACCTCGTCCTCGCTCTACCAGCGTTTACTTGTAATCTGTCTTGATTCTGGCGTCACAGATGTTATAGCCAACGCAGCCGATATTTTCTATTTTCCAAAGCTCTTTTGTTCTATCTCGCGCTAAATATGAAATGTTTTTTATTTGTTAACCTTTTGCTATGCCACCTGTCACATTAGTTCGACCGGAGTGTAGAAGAGAAGCAGAATAAATATTTGCGGTAATATTGCAAGAATTGTTTACACCATTGTTTGGGAAGAGTGAGCCAGAAAGGTATGAAAAGCAGTATATAAAAGAAAAATTGTGAACTTTCCTCTATTACAATTGCAAGAAAAAAAATTACCTCTCCTTTTTTATTTAAATATTCAATTTTTATATAAACAAAACAGAAATATTTATGCAGTTTTTCTGAATTACTCTGTTTTCACAACTGATAAACGGTGCTTCCAAGATAATTTCATCAAAGGGCTAAAATAGAAGCTTACGGGCAGGCTAGCAACAGCCGCATTATATTGATAGCATATACCTTTGCGCATTTGGTGGAACTCGTTTCTTCTGAACGAAATATTTACCTAATATTAATGCCATAATTCCAAAAGTGTTACTTTGTTATAGGAAGGGAACCAACAGCTACCTAAAAAAAGCAGGAATAGAGGGTTTTTGTTTTATTTCTGTGTTAATGACTTTAAAGTAAGAATCAATCCTGGAGATATTGACTTGATAGTTCAAGAAATGAAGGCCACGTGCTGCCGGTGGGTTATGAAGTTCGCATCCAGTTCTCCGAACTTCGCGTTCTGCTCTATAGAAGCGAGCAAGGGTGATGTCAGCTTAATCTTTTAGTTTTTAGAAAGTATTTATGTTGCGTGTAACCTATTTTGATCGTATTCGCCAGTGTCACTCACCTCCAAAATTAGACAAGTGGAACGCTTTGTTATACCGCTACTATCGTGTAGAACGTGATCTATGGGGAATGATCAGAGCTGTGTGGTAACCCTCTTATGCTCCCTATGACATCAAGAGGACCTGATTTGAAGTCCTTGTTTAGCTAATAATAAACGGCAGCGCGAAGAAGGCAACAGCACTGGCGCTACGCCACCAATGCTTTATTGAAAGCACGGAGAAGCTTCAGTCCGCTAACCTAAATCAACGTGAAATCGAAAGACAAGAGCAACAAAAATGATCAACGAAAACTACCTCTTTCTATTTATCAAAAAGCACGTTAAACCCTTGTCTGCAAAATTTTGAAAGCGCCGTTCAGCCAAACGTAACCGGAGTCAACGAAGACAATGATGCAAGAAATCAATGAAAGATATGAAAGAAACAGCAGTGGGAGCAGAGTCATAACCATGTAAGCAAAACCAGCTAAAGAATAAAAGAACCACATTAACTAAAAAATGAAACACAAAGCGGAGCGAAAGCTGAGTCAAAATGCGGGCGCCGTATCAATGCGCATGGGGCAGATTAAACCATGGTCAACCAATAACGCAAAAGCAGTTTGAGTAATTCGAAGCGGAAAACGAAACACTTCTAAAACAGTTCGAACTCCTTTTTAGCCAGTAAATCCGAAGGGGGTGCTGACACACTGGGCTCCGGCTTATGCATTCAGCGGTATCTCAGTGACGAACCCTGTAGCCCGTGCTTTTGTTATCATTTTTGGAAGCAGTCGCTCAAACTTCTTTTCAGTAGCTTGGCACGTCTACTTCTTATTATTATGTATTCTTACCAACAAGCCTAGAACAAGACTCTTATCAGTAAAGCTAATCAGCAAAGTAATGCAGTGAAATGCAGGGACGAGATACATTGTTTCTTTGTTTTTGTTTTCGAAGAACTCCCGAAAGAAATGATCATCTTCGAATATATGTTGAGTTTGTCAGCTTTGTCTTTTGATGTACATGTACGCTTATTTATCGAATGTGTTCATAAAATCAACCAATATGACATTTGCTCTCGCGCTCAATATGAGTTGCAACACGCGAGCTGTGGCCAGAAGTCACTTTCATGATTGCTCCTTAGCAATAACCCAAAAGTCTTTGGGAGAAAGGCCCGTTCTAGTAAACGACTGCACCCCCTCAAAAGAGTAAGCTTCAGCCGACGATAACATTTTGTGATACTGATATGACAAAGTGGACTTCACACCGCTTTGCTGAAACTCGTGGCAATCACTTATTTGAAAATTACCCCCAAAATGGCAATTAAGTCACCAAGGCTGTTCAATTCATAAGTATTACACCATGGAAAAGAATAACCTAACTGACCTCTGGTGCAGGGATACTCAATCGAAATGGCTTTGATAATCTGCTCACCTATCAATACGATGAGACCACATGATTACCCTAGTGAGCCTTGTCACGTGACCGGGTTGGGGGTGATGCACGTTTTGCCCACATAGGTGTGACGCATATTAAACGCTGCTCTGCTATCATTGTAACGAATTAATATCAAGTAATCATTAATGACTAGTCACGCGACCCCTTTGTAACACTGACCACTCCTTTATACCTTGACATGATGCACATCAAACGAATTGGTTTTCGAAGCGCAGTTCGTTTGTCACCAAAACGATCTCATATGAGATAGTCCCTAGTGACCCTTGACACGTGACCCCTTTGTAAAACTGACCACTCGTCTTTAACTCTGGCATGATGCACATCAAACGAAGCGCTGTTAGGCTGTCACTAAAAGAGCTCATATGAGGTGTCACTAGTGAGTTTTGTCACAAGCCCCTTTATAACACTGACCACTAGTCTTCTACTCTGGCATGTTGCATATCAAATAAAATGGTTCTCTAAGGGCAGTTCGGCTATTACGAGAAGGAGCTCATATAAGGTAATCACTAGTGACTATTGTCACGTGACCCCTTTACAACACTGACCACTCGGCTTCTACCCTGCTATCATGCATATCAAATAAAATGGTTCTCTAAGGGCAGTTCGGCTATTACGAGAAGGAGCTCATATAAGGTAATCACTAGTGACTATTGTCACGTGACCCCTTTACAACACTGACCACTCGGCTTCTACCCTGCTATCATGCATATCAAACGAAATGGTTTTCAAAGCGCAGTTTGGCTGTCATCAAAACGAGGAATATCAGGTATCATGTGACCCATTTGAAAGACTGACTTCGCAGCTTCTACTCTGGCATGATGCATATCAAACGAAACTGTTTTCGATGGGCAGTTCGGCTGTTTGCAAAACGAGCTCTTATGAGGCAGTCACTAGTGACTCCTGTCCCGTGACCCCTTTATAACACTGATCACTCGTCTTCTACCCTGCCATGATGCATATGAAGCGTAATGATTTCCGAAGCGCAGTTCGGCTGTCGCAAAAACGAGCACATATGAGGATGTCACTAGTGATTCGGGTCATGTGACCCCTTTGTAACACTGAAAACTTATCTTCTATCTTGGCATGATGCATATAAAACGAAATGATTTTCTAAGGGCAGCTCGGTTGTTATTAAAAGAGGTCAAATGGCGCAATCACTGCTGACGCTTGTCACGTGGAAACAATGCAGCACAGCACTTTTCTTCGACCCTGCCATGATGCTTATCAAATAAAAGGATTTTCTAAGCGCATCTCAGCTGTCATCGATCGAAGCCGTATGGCCGAATCACTACTGACTTCTCACGACATCATGTTATAATAGAGTTATAATGTTATAATCTTTTACACAGGCAGTATGCATATCGAACCAAATGGTTTTGCAAGCACAGCTCGGCTATCATTTAAACTAAGGCATTTTATATTTTTTGTAACGATACTTATTGCCTCTTTAATCATACTTTCAATCCGTCTGCCACAAGGCGGGAATGTAACAGGTGGTAGCCAGCCGCTTGACCGCTCGTTTGGAGCAGGATGGCGTGTAATGAATGCAAGACCTATTCAGAGCATGCAAGAATAAGTAAAAAAAATTGGCTGTGGTTTGATCAATGACCATCCTGAGTAGAATTGTGGAAGCGCTGTTGTCACCGCTGCACGCTCAGCTTTCTTCTTGTGTAGCTTTCTCCGATCTACTGCGCTTTGCCAGTCTGTGACTTCTGGCTCCGACGTATTACGAAGGTTTGATTCCATCAGTCTCTGGTGGGCTCAACTTCTCCATGGTTGACTCATCCGGTACCGGCGCAATGCCACACCTGTCGTGTGGCGTTCCTTGGACGCGTTTAAGTCTCCCCGGAATGCTGACGGCACCGCAGACTGCAGCGCTCCGTTTGGTCCCGGCGGCTGTGACGCTTGGAGGGCCACCCCTCTCTATGGAAAGCGCCTCTCATTCATCACACCTTTCCTTCTAGCCACCGTTCCATAGTGGAGGGCATGGAGTAATTTCGATTACCTGAAGATCTTTAACATGCACAGACATCGAACAGCGCACGGATGCCTCTCCGTTTTGCCGCCATCTAAACACAGCCGCCAGCTGACGAATTCGAGTCCGGGTACTCTGCCTAGAACGCTGGTGAACTTTGGTGCGTTCAACGGAACACTGGTTGAATCCGATGCAACGCTCGGTCGCCTGCAGCTAAAGCTTTCGCTCCACATTCGGTTCAGCAGCGTTGAAACCCTCAAAGGGTTTTTGATTAGCAATGACGTCGCAGCGCATGTGTGGCGCGGCAATCGCCATGGTGGCGGCATCTCTGAGTCACCCGCGTAGTGGAGGAGTCGGCAACGGCCCCAGCGCCACAGCTGTGCGTTGTATGTCGTCACTGCACCTGCAGAATGCCCAGCTGGTACAGCGGTAAGGGCATCTCGGGTTCCTCTACGCAGCGGAAGAGTCGGCGGCGGCTCCGCGCTGCTCTCCAGATGTGCGCCATGTGACGTCATTCGCACCTCACGCATGCGCAATTAGGGCTCTTCGGGGCTCCATGAAATCGCTCAGACCTAGCGCAGTGTTGCTTCCGAAACAAAAAAGTAACTTTTACCAATGTTACTAGTCTCGAACGATTGGTATGGCATGAGATATAGTTCATCATTCGAAGTTAACACCTCAGTAGACGTCGAAATGGCATTAACATATCTAAATGAATAAATTATATGGAAAGATAGACGGAGAAGAAAAGTAGTGGCAGAGCGTGGAAGAAAAGGGTGTGGGAGAAAAAAAGGAACGAGCTGAGAGGGACGAAAAGTAATTAAAGAAAGCAAAACAAGAAAGTTGCCAAGACAAATTCGCAAAAGTGCAAGAGAGTAAATATGCAATTTAAACGTTCCATTTCTGTTGGTTACTCTCTGCAGTGTACTGGTGATCATGCAAGCTATCCTAAACAGAGAAATATAGCCCGTCGGACAGTTTAAAAATCCATGCAATGACCAACTGCATCCAAAAGGGCGGCCCTCTGAGCGCGCAAGGTGGTAATGGTAGACGTCCATTCCACCATGCAGATAGTGCGGATGCCTATGAGTTGCCTAATTTTTTTGACGCGTTTGAGAAAGTCTGTTAACGCTGGTTAAGGTGCTGTGTACTCTTTTGGAAAAAAACGCTTCGCGGAAAGTCTGGATTCAGAAAATCCGGCAATGATTGCATCTCACTGCTCGTTGGACGGTAGCCATCCCAACTTATAGCGTCGCTTTGTTTCGTAAAGTTTATTTGGGGACGTGAAGAATATCTAATCAGGCCACGGAATATATGTGCAACACAGCAATCCAACGACTGCAACCTAGCAATTCAGTTGTGACCACAGAATGCCGCGAATCGAAAGAGCGAACAGCGAATGGCACCACGCACAGCAGATCCGCCGCGTCTTCGCTGCACGACCGAGCGCACGAGCCACTACAAAAATCTCCTTCACGCTGTGAGGGGCGCGCACGTCGCGCCGCGAGTTACTCCTGCATCTGGCACACCATGGTCATTTTTTTATTTTTGGAAATAATTAATTAGTAATTCAGATAATTTTTCTAATTTACCTTATACAATACAATACAAGCCTTTATACAATAAATAGGATTTGCAAAGTTCGACAGCACCTTCTGAAACCCCCATTCCATTTATTTCCGATAAAGAAAGCCCCAAGTGCCCATCGTTTTTCCAAGCTTTAAAGCGAGACTGATCCTACTCTTCACTTAACTGGCACCGCGTACTTTCAATCAAGAAGGAACATAAGTTTTTAGGCGTAATATTTGACAAAAAACTCAAATTCTTATAGCACATAAAGCACCTTTTTGCTAACCGAGCTCTGAATATCCTTAGAGTTCTGTCGCGCAAAACGTTCGTTTTCAGACAAAGCATGTCTCTTCCACATTTACCGTTCTCTGGTGTGCTCATGTCTAGATTATTGGTATGTAGTCTATGTTTAGCAAGGTCATCATATTTTAAACAGTTATATTCAGTTAATAATCTCGGTCTGCGTCTGTCATGCGCATATTTACCAATATTTGTCATCCAATATTTGCCACTAAACCTCAAGCAACTAGACCTTTCATACTCCGGTTTGAAGGCATATGCCAGGACCTCAGTATATTGGATACACTGCCTGATGTTGCTCTAAGCTGCAAATCCCTTCCCCGTGGTATACCCTTCCCCCAGTAGGTGACTTTACTCTAACGCAGTTCAGTAAACTCCAAACACCTAAAGAGCATAGCATACAACAATATCATACACTCAAAGCAAAAATACAGTAATTGTACCGAATTTTACACAGGCGGTTAAAAAAGCTAACTCCTATGTTGGTTGTGCAGTAGTGGAAGGGTGGGGCGAAAAATTAACTAGAATTCATCAATGTGTATCAATATTTACAGCCGGATGTTATGCTGTCCTGCAAGCTGCATGTAGAAAACATTATAAACAAGAGTATCAAGAATAGTGTTATTTACACAGATTCGCTGAGCCTACTTACAGCTCTAAATTCCAAAAATGCAACCATGTCAATACTTGGTAATATAGTACACAATATAGCAAAGATAACCGCACAAGGCCATAACATAACATTATGCTTGGTTCCAAGCCACGTAGGCATCGTCGGCAATGAGAGAGCGGACATTTGCGCTGCACAAGCTCGCAACAAAAGTATTGAAAATTCAACATTCCACATGCGTAAAGTTAATACAGGGTAAACAGAACGATAAGTGGCAGTCTGTGTGGAATAACACAGAAAATAATAGATTACGCCTTGTAAAACGCCATAATAAAAGAATGAATATCAAGAAACAGCATCCACGTTTAATGGAAGTAATAGCCTGCCGTCTCCGTATTGGCCATACACATCTTACACACAACTCTCAACTAATGAAACATGATAAGCCTACCTGTGCAGAATGCCGAGAAATACTTACAGTCAACCAGATCCTGATTACATGCCCAAACTTGTAAAACTACGGAAAAAGCATTTTACTTTATTCATCAACCATGCCATCCCATTCCACCCGAGCTTGCTTTTAGAGAAAGCGCATTAATAAACATAACAAGTATTTTTAGTTCCCTAAAAGAAGCAGCCTATATAAACAAGCTGTACATTTCAACCAACTTTTCACTTTTCCGAACATTGCCTATTTTAACCTGGCTCTTGGCGCATGATAGCCTTAGTTGCTTATGCGCCATAAAACACATCACAACACAACACATATTATACAGCAAAACGCAAGACCGAACGGCGAATGCGACCCACGCACGCCTGAGCGCACTCATCACTATCGGAATCTTCTTTACGCTGCGAGGGAGGCTCGCATCGAGTTACTCCTGCACGGCGCCCATTGCGTCGTCTGCAAGCGGCCCGGTAGGAGAGGATAGTGCACGCGGCTCGCAGCTAACGTTCTTCTGCGTGCATATGCGTTACGCTTTTTATTGTCTCAACATAAAAAAAGCAGTTGTCTGCGAAAGGTTTAAAACATTATTACGCTGGAAGCATGTTGCCAATACGCCCTGTATAGCCGGCGGAAGTCGTCTGCTCTGAGTTGCGACTTGTCGCAGACGTCGGGTATAGAAAGAGCCCCTGTGAAGCTTCTTTTTTGTATCAGTTCACCTGCCATGCAGAGAGTACCACATGATGAGAGGGTGCGTATTATCAACCTTTGTATGAAAGAGTACACTCAAAGACAAATAGCTGAAATGGTTGGAAGGTCAATGCACACAGTTAACAGAATTATTCAAGCATACACAGGTATGATAGCCGAATCGCCGATGCTCCATGACCGTCGCCCTCGGGCAACCGAGGCCTCCGAGGACGAGGTCATTCTTAGGGCGGCCTCTGCACAGCCCTATGGCATGGCGAAAGAAATCGGTAATTTGGCCGGGATATCAGCCATCATTTCCAAGCTCAAACGACGCCTTTCTGAAGGAGGACTGCACAGCCGCGTTGCGGCGCAAAAACCACTGCTTTCCAGCCAAAACAGAGGCGCGCGCCTGTCGTTCGCCTGCAAACAGTTTTCATGGGGCGCAGATGAATGAAACAAGTAATGTTCACCGATGCGTCAACATTCACAACGGTTTGGGATGCAAAAGGGCGCGTGTGGCGTCCTGCCCTCTCAAGGTATGACTCCCACTATGTTCTGGAAGTTGCTTCGAGCGGCAGATGTGCAGTGAATGTGTGGGGTGCTATTTCCTGGGATGGACTAGGCGTCCTGCATAGGAATGAAGGGACAACGGACAAATATTGCGACATTCTGGATTTTGTCATGATTCCCTACGCTCTTGACGGGCCATCGCCAGACGGTGACTTTGTTTTCCAACAGGACCTCTCCCCTTGCGTTAAACCAAAGGAAATACAGCGCTAAGTTTTAGACGAACCACACAGAAAGACGGACGGGACAGGCGCTACTCGAACTAAGTTTATTGAAAGATTCATTGGCACATATATAACCCGAAGACAGTGAACGCTTGCGCATGTCCCAAAAGTAAGAAGGAAAAAAAACCATTCAGAAAAAACACCCTAAGGTAAAAACCTTCTCATAATCTCGTATTTTTTAACAATCTGTGTTCACTTTCGCGTAAAGATACAGAAGTCGTGCTGACACACTTACCCCCCCTCTCTTTGATAAAAAAGGCTTCTGCGAGCTCGCGAGCTAATCTGTCTTTACTTCTGGTAAGAATTTTATTCTCTCCAAATCGTGGTTCACAGATTTTTTTATTTTCATCAAGGCAAGAGCGGCAATGGGCGGCTAGGTTTTGGAACGAGTCTGATGCGTTCCCTAAAGACCTGTTATGCTCGCCGGCACGCTCGTTAACGTAGCGTCCGGTCTGACCGACGTACACCTTGCCACACGTAAGGGCGATCTCGTAGACCACTTGGCACGGGAGTGGTCTACGAGATCCCCCTTACGTGTGGCAAGGTGTACGTCGGTCAGACCGGACGCTACGTTAACGAGCGTGCCGGCGAGCATAACAGGTCTTTAGGGAACGCATCAGACTCGTTCCAAAACCTACCCGCCCATTGCCGCTCTTGCCTTGATGAAAATAAAAAAATCTGTGAACCACGATTTGGAGATTATAAAATTCTTACCAGAAGTAAAGACAGATTAGCTCGCGAGCTCGCAGAAGCCTTTTTTATCAAAGAGAGGGGGGGTAAGTGTGTCAGCACGACTTCTGTATCTTTACGCGAAAGTGAACACAGATTGTTAAAAAATACGAGATTATGAGAAGGTTTTTACCTTAGGGTGTTTTTTCTGAATGTTTTTTTTTCCTTCTTACTTTTGGGACATGCGCAAGCGTTCACTGTCTTCGGGTTATATATGTGCACATGAATCTTTCAATAAACTTAGTTCGAGTAGCGCCTGTCCCGTCCGTCTTGCTGTGTGGTTCGTCTAAAACTTAGCGCTGTATTTCCTTTGGTTTAACGCAATGTCACACCAACTAGCCCAGCAAGAGATACTGTTGACCTCTCCCCTGTTCACAAAGCCAAGAGAGCTGATGAACTTCTCACTGATCGGAGCATTCGATATCTTAAAAAGCCACCGAAAGGAGCCGACATGAATTTAATTGAACCCGTGTGGGTTAGAATGAAATTGAACTTGTCGTGATGCAACCTGCACGGCGTGTCTACAGAAGAACTCTGGCAAGCTGTGCATAATGAGTGGAACAGCTTGAAGAGGGATGCGACCTTCGTGCAGAATTTGTACAGGTCACTGCCTTCCGGAATGCTGCACGTCATTAAACTGCAAGGGGCAATGAGCCGCTGCTATGTGTCACCTCGACGTATAAAACCACAGCATCGAAAATCGCGGAAGCTGCATGATAGTGACTTTTATCTCAAATGTTTTAGGTTTGTTGTTTTTTTCTTGTTCCCTTTTTTGTCCGTGTGCGTTATATTTTTTGTTCAATAAAATGATTCGATTACTCTCACATGGACGTGAACAAAGATTCGTGGAGGTTTTTCTTGAAGTCACTTGAAATCCAAGATTTGTTTAGGCACTATTGCTCTTAACTGTATGAACGCCTATAACCGCATGCCGCATATCGCATCAGTTTACATCTGGATCGAAGTTTCGCAGATATAGAGAGTAACCACGTGTTGGAAACGTCAAGACCTGTTGGACGTAAATATGACAGCTATTTGTCCTGCGGGGAAAATATCTTGAAGGTACTGAAAATGCCTATCGCTAAATTCAAATTGAGAAATCGTATTAAGGAACATCAGGAACGTGAAATCGTCAGTGCCCTGTGAATACATCACACCTAAGCAAGAATGCAAAGCCGAGAGAAATCAGAACTCATGAATATCTACGTTTTAAGTCATATTATAATGTAAGGGTGAATCATCTGCAAGACTGTAAGACGAATTCGGCGCGATGATTTATTGGCTGGTCGGTTTTTGGTGTGTAACGCCTCAAAGGAACTCAGGCTCGGTAGACGCCGCAGTGAATGACTTCGAAACTTTAGGCCATTTAGGATTCATTAAGGCGCACCGGCTTCCCACAGCACACGGGCCAAGCTTTTCGCGTGTATGGAATAGCGACCGCCTCGGCCGGGATTCGATTCCGCATCCTATGCACAGCAGTCGAGCGCCCTATCCACTGTGACATCGCGGCAGGCCTGATAACTTAATGTTGGCGGAAATAAATTCTAGCCGAGACATACCGCATTTCCATTCAGATAGCGCACAAAGAGCAAGGTGTAAGGACTAGCATATTCGCGACGCAACGAACTTAACACGGTAGATACTATCCCGGGCCGTCCACTGTATCATAGGTTACAGCTAATCTCCAGCTTTCTTGCGCAAACCTCCACATGCCTCATCGGAGAAGCAGGCAAGAGGGTAGGCGGCGTAATATTGAAGTCAGGTCTTGCAAAGTATTAAGGTAGAGTTTTTTTCGCATTGCCTAAAATACGCAGACTACAGATGAGCGGTTGCGTTCTGTAACCTGCTGCCAAGGTGGGAAAGTATCATACTGTTACATCATAAATTAAACGAGAACATACCTCCAAGCAGAGAGCAGCAGAAGAGCGCAAAGGCCAGACATTAAATAACTGCCGTTCAGTACACTGACGTATGAACAAAAAAAAAAAGAGATTATCATAATAAAAAGCCCATACTGAATACGTCCACATATATTGCTCTGATGTCAAACACGGTTCTTAGTCGGGGTTGCAGACTCAGGTTGAGTACCTTGTCCTAAACTCAGCTCTGCGTCAGTTAAAAATTACAATAGCGCCTCCCGATATTTTCTGAGATGAAACTTAGTCCATAGCTCACAATCTTAGTTTCTGCCATGGCACTAGTATTGAAGCAACAAAGCCTGGCAGCCACAAAGAGGCTCACGCTCAAAACGAAGGGAGTGGGAGTGAATACTGGTGGCCAAACTTATCATTGCACAGTGCTTATATGCCATTGAGTCTGCTGTTGCGGTTGAAAGAGGTAGTTGCAAGCGCCACTCGATGTAACAGGTGGTCCAACAGAGTGCGGAAGAGGCAGGATAGTATTATATTGAAGAAAGTTAAACTAAGAGGACCAAGCGGTGCGACTGGCAAACCGGGCCTCAAGATATAGACTAGGGTGCCTGTATCGCTTGCTGCATCGGCTCTTGCAAGGGCTGTCAAGGAAATGCTAACAATAAAGTGGTGCGATCAAGCCCCATCAGCAGCTTTGTCGTTCCGGCAGCATACCTGTCCTGTAGCAGAAAAACTATATCCATGTGTGCTTTACCGGCGCTAGGGGTACAGACATACGTACTACTATTTTACTATTTTTTTCTCCTCGAAATTGCGTAATGCGACTTCAACACATATCTTTTCCAACCAGCTTAATTCACTGTCTCATTCCCCGAAGTTTAAAGCGCACACATACCTCATATTAAGAACCTTACGTCATCGACCTTATCCCGGAGCTGTCCACGGTTTTGTATATTTTGACTCTATGTAAATAAGCCAGTAACATTTACAGTGTGTATAGAAGTGGAGGAATATTACACCATTTTATCTATTTTTCTTTCTCTTCTTATCTCTCCCCGCTTTGCTTTTCTCTTATTTCTTCCCTTCTTTCTTTTTTTTTTGTCTTCTGTTTCTTGAGCCCTAGCATTCGTCAGTATTCCCTGCATCTTGTTCTCTCGCATTTCTAGGTCACTACTTAGGTTTCTCTTATCTCTCTTTGGTTGGCCTTTGCAAACTCTTGAATTGATGTGTGGGCTTGTGTGGTCACGACAAACAGAGACGGTCTTAAACGACTACACGGTATGGTGTAGCGAAGGCTCTTGTGATAAAAAATGGGTACTCCAAAATGAAGCCGGAATCGTGTCGTGTCAGTATTCACGTACAACTGGGTCAGGTGACGCATTGATATGTGCACCTTATGCTGGAGCCGTATCGCGCCAGTGCACAACAAGGTAATCAATCACAAAAGCCGACCCTGTGACTGTGCATTTATAAGGAAACCAACGAATATTAAATATTTGTTTCTGGAGTACATCTTGAACCTCTAACACAACAGTGCACTTTGTTAGAGCACAGTAATACAAGTCGCATTTATCTAGGGATCATATCGTATAACCCATCGATAGCGATAATTGATAGAGCTTGCTAAATGGCATGATTTAATATGCATCATACCTGGTACTGGGTGATGTATCCGAATGTGCGAGCCTGAATTAATTGTCCCAGCTTACGTTTTAACACAATTATACAAAAAAGCCAGGACGCCGACATCGACTTTGTTTGACATGCATTATGGCTAAGTAGAACCTACGGCACAGTATTCTAGCACTGTCACATCTTAAGAGCTCATCACAACCATTTGTGATATGCAGCATGCCAGTATAGAATATAAGCGCTGTTTTAAACCACTGTAACGTGAAAAGATCCACTAATAATTACATCATTAATGGTCGTTTTAGTGATAGCGGAGCTCGTACCTATATAATCAAAGCGTGCATCACCCCGAACTCGATCACGTGACAAAGCTCACTATGGTCTAGATCATGTGGTCTCATCGTATTGATAAGTGAGAAGCATTATCAATGCCACTTCGATTGACCAGATGTCAGTTAGATTATTCTTGTACATGGTGTAATACTTTTGATTTGAACAGCCCTTGTGACTTAACTGCGATTTCGCCGGTAATTTTTGAATAAGTAATTGCCGCGAGTTTCAGCAATGCGTTGAGAAATCCACTTTGTCATCTAAGTATTTGAAAATGTTATCGTCGATTGAAGCTTTCTCTCTTGAGGGGGGGCAGTCGTTCACTGGAACGGCCCTTTCTCACAGAAGTCTTCGGGACAATTGCTAAGGAGCAACCGTGAAAGTGACTTCTGGCCGCAGCTAACGTGTTGCAACCCATATTAAGAGCAATAGCATATTAGCCTGAACATGAAGATAGTGATGAAGGTTCAAATTGTTAGTTCAAATTGTTTTATCTCGAAAGAGGGACTACGTAGGAATCCGTGATGGTTAGTAAAGAAGTCGTGTTTCATAGATTTGCAATTAGGTCAAACGACATATAATCCACGGTATGAAAGATACTGAACAAGGGTGGAGGGGGGAAGCCTCAGGTCACAGGTCAAGCCAACGTTTCGACAAGTGGACTTGCCTTCGTCTGCGCAAAGCGATGGTCACTGGCAGAAGTTTAAATACGTTTTTCCTTGCGAAGATGAAAAGCTGTAGAGGACAGGGCAGAAAGTATGTATGAGGAAAGTAAGTCTTGGAGTGGAAAAGTGTTTCTTTAGTATATTTTTCTCATGCTAGTAATCGACAGCGCCAACTGACAATTCAAGATAATTGAAGACAATTCAACAAGCTCAATTCAAGGCTCGATACTTCTCAGCCTGGAACCGGTGATCATATGGCCTGAAAAAGAAAAAAACAGCGGCAGCAGCAGGAAAAGCTACACTGCGGGATGGGTGATTAGTCAGCGCCTAAAGCAGGTCCGGTGGAGAAACGTTTCTTGAAATTGGACAGGAATTCCAAAGTGTCCTGATAAAGAATACATCTGCTGGGGAACAATTCTCAAACGCTTTCCGAAAAAGGGTAGGACAAAGGAATAGAATAACAGGACAGTGATCCATGCCTGCCACGCCAAAAAAAGGTTCAAGGACCGAGTAAAGTAGGATCTGATAAGAACCCTACTGCAAAAACCAACGCCACTGGGTCTCAGCGCCCCAGCGCCATACCTGATTATGGGCCCAGTATGACGCTAGAGACTGGGAGTGCTGGGACGCGGCATATCGCCACGGTCCGCACTGGTGGCACTGGTCGGCCGGCGAAAAATGTCAGAGGATAAAATTAAAAACCTAAAAGTAACGAGGCACCACAAGAAAATTAAAAAAGGTAATGAACTGAAAAAAAAATAAAAAAGGAGAAACGAAAACAGCAGCGCTACAAGGATTCCATTTCAGCACCTCTTGTTCCTTAGCTATCTACGCTATTCACACGGCCACGCCGGGATCTTTTTTTATCTTCATTGGCTTTAAGGCGGTAGTGTACAATACAGCAAAGCAATACAATTGAGTACTGGAATATATAATACATTATATCAAAACAAAGTGCATTGCAATATAATGCACGTATAAGAAATTGCTATAAATACATGCCATGTTTTCCCACAACTGTAGCACTCCTAAATGGCAATGCGTAATTTAACTTGTTTGCTGAGTTTTTCAAACAGGACTGCAGTTTCTTTGCTGCAGTCTTTGTCGATCAGGATTTGAGGAATTTTTGTCACGCTCACCACAAAATATTCGTGTACATCGGGTCCCAGGATCACAGTGCCGGAAAGCTATTACACTGCGCCACACTGCGTGCAACCCTAGCAGGAAAATTGTGTCGTATGGTATTTGTGCGGTCATCGCAGGTAGTGACCTAATCCCGTCTGTTGTAAGCGTGAGATCTTCAGTACGCGTTGCAGCACATCGCAGAAAACACGGCATTATTGCAGCGAATAAAGATGTGTTCTACGTTATCCTCTTTTTTTGCAGATAAAACACTGCGTGGCCCATTGCACAGAAATTCTCTTTTCGTTCAGCCAGGTTTTTACTGTCACGGTACCTGTGTGCAAGTGGAAGAAAAAGGTTTTCGTTGCCGACCTGATCCACAACTTTTTCTCTCGCTTTAACACGTTTCTCCCGGATGCGGTCGTGAAAGATGAGCAATACAAGAAGAAGGGGAAAACTGTGTCAACTACAGCCTTCATCAGGTATTTTCTCTTGACTGATGACACTCTCTCGAGAAACGCGTGATAAGGAGCGATGTTTCGTAACGTCCATCCACCTACAATAGATGACACAGCATATTCCAGCAATGCATATCACAACATACACCGGACACACACTGCAGGAAAAGGTGCTTTTTTTGGTAGCGGAGAAACACGGACCTTAGCACCGCTTGACGCAGTAACAAATGACACAGGGGGAGGGCCCCTTCAGAGACTCTTTGAAAGATATTATTCCTTGACGTCCTCTCCTATCTGGAGCCAAATACGAAAGTCGCAAATACATGGCGGAATTTATGCATACCCCCTGGCGTACAGTACAGGGCCTGCAAGATATACATTACTTTGGCAGCTACCAACGCATTACAGGCTGTAGCACACGCGGTTATATAGATGTCGCGTCCACACAATCGGTTGGTTGGCTCTCTCATTACATCCGTCTTGCTGGCCCAAACCGACCCGCTTTCCCGTTAGCTGCCGCGTGGCACACCAAGATATGCTTTCGTTGTTGTGCACCAGTGTAAATTCTCGAAAACGGCTGTTTTGGGCTTCCATGACCCATGCCATAAACCAACACTTGTCCAAGTTTATTAAACTTCCAATTTGACTACAAAATTCCTGAGGTATTTTCAGGACAGTGCCCACATTTTCGCTATCAGATACAAAAACGGCAATGTCGTCTGCGTAGGCGAGCACACGGACCTCACAACTGTGTAACCTAAAACCCCGTATTCGCCGGGAGATCGACCAAGAGATGGCGCCACCGTCACTCCGGTAGTGTGGATCGGCAGCCGGCTGCGCTCGCAGAAACGCACGCTGCGTAGGCCTGCTTCCGAGTTTACGGCGAGTTTGTTGGCGTTGAAAACGTGTCTTCTGCAGTATTTCTGCAATATTGCAGAAAAATCCAAGGATTTCGCCAATGCAGCAGAAGAAGAGTGGATTTTAGGAAAAAAAGCACGCAACCACCAGTCTTCTTGATTTACTTTGCACGTTGCTTGCGCTGTACCGCGCTCACGCGTCTAATGCTTGGGCCTACCTAATGACAGCTTTGTTTTTGTTATCGACTTTTAAACAGTTTGCACGTGTTCCATGCGAGTGAGACTGGCGAATTTAGTGTCAAGCCCACGCAGATACAAGGTTCGTGCTCTGAACTGCAGTAATTTAGATTGAATTGAGAAAGGCTGGTTCATTATATCGTACTTGACTCGAGGATTAAGCAGGGTAAATGTAGCATTGGCAGCGCACTGCATGGCGAGTTGCTTTAGACTGAGTGCACATAAACTCTGGCCCGACAACCACGCACAAGTATTCCCAAATATGAGATCACGCTGACACTATACAGGAAACCTCACCGCACAGGAAAGCTGATTGTTCACATGTACAGCGCTGAGTGGATTGAACTTGATGAGGTGCTTTTTGCGGCCACTGTCATAGAATGTCATCATCATCATCATCAGCCTGACTATACCCACTGCAGGGCGAAGGTCTCTCCCATATTTCTCCACTTAACCCGGTTGTGTGCTAGCTCCATCCACTTGACCCCCGCGAACTTCTTAACCTCATCCGCCCACCTAACTTTCTGCCGCTCCCTGCTACGCTTTCCTTCTCTTGGAATCCAGTTTGTTACCCTAAGCGACCATCGGTTATCCTCTCTTCGCACTACATGTCCTGCCCATGCCCCTTTCTTCTTCTTAATTTCCACTAGAATGTCGGTAACTTCAGTTATTTCTTTGACCCACTCTGCACGCTTCCTATCTCTTAATGTTACCCCCACCCTTTTTCGCTCAATCATAGAATGTGATAGTGTATTAATGCATGCGCCACTAACTGTACATGATTTCCTGAAACTGAGGAAAGTATAAGGGATAACTGATGTGTGTGATGTTAATATATAATGGTAAATTAGTAGTGTAATTATTTTGTTTTGCAATGCGAATACATTTCACCCTGTGAGAGAACTTTTACACACATGACAGAATTTACCATAATCAGCGATTAATTTTAGTAACGTTAAAGTGCAAGCTATGAATTACTCGCTGCGAAGACATCGTTATAAACTTCGCATGGGCACTGTCATGTTCTGGGAAGCAATTTTACAGGCTAAAAATTTCTTTATCACTAATTATTTAGCAGTGACTAAATCTTATGCGAAGTAAAATATTAGGGTTGCTTCCAAAACAGATGCCGGATATAAAACTATCCGAAAGAAATGGAGGTCATCTCATCATGCGACTATAGAAATGTATTTATTCCCGAACTAAACACTGATATTTAAGCGCGCATGAAGCTGTTTTACTCCCCCTGTCAGAAATGACGAGTTTTGTCGGAAGACAGCACTTGGACGAAAAGGGATTATAGTGATTATAATAGGCTACCAGGAAAGTACATCGACATAGGTATATTGTGTAATATTTAGGGTAACACTTTGGTCCAGGGAATATGTTTCCCGAACATGCGAGCATTTCTGTAAAGCAAAATGTGCTCACTAAAACGTATACGGATGCCCAGAAGCCTTCAACAACAAAAGAAAAGAAAAGAAATGCATATTGGCCCGGGTTTAACGCATGAAAGCGGCATCAGCTTGTGACGGATGATTGCAGAGGCTGGTTTTGCTGTCGCTTTTTTTTTGTTTCATTATTGACACCACATTTACCACGTGGGATTGTTTATTGCGCAGTCATCACAGCAGTGGAACGCTTTCGAAACGGTTGTGAATGAATCCCCCGATCTAGAAATCAGCAGTCAAGCGCCCTTACCATTGAGACACCGCGACAGAGGTTTAAAAGAAGAAAAAAACAAAAGTTCCCACACAACTCTATCGTGCATACAGACGGCATAGCAGGAATAGAGTTGTCTGTTCAAACTGCATTCTGCTATATGAAGCAGTCTGCGGTGGCATATTTTTTAGTAGCTGCAGTATTCCAAACCGAAACGGGAATGTGCGATTTCTGAGCGTTTGCATTAAGTTTTATTGACGGCAACGATCTTTTTTGCTTTGACACGGCGCTAACGACAGTACCACTTCGTTTGAGACATTGCATGTCAAAGGATCTGAAGCGCCGAAGACCGCGATGGATGTCGTAATCCAAGCATGACATGCTCGATACGGACAAGTATATATATTTATTAATGAAGCGTGAGGTATAGACTGTTCATATTTATTTTGCAAGAGGCATATAGGTAAGCGAAAGCTCACAGGAGCTGCGAAACAAACAAGAACACTCCTGTACACGCCGCATGCGCGCGCGTAAATCACTGCGTGCTGGCACGCGACGCGAAAACGCATCCACACTGAGTAGGTTTCGCCGCTGAGCCGCAAGGTGGCGACTCTGCTCGATCTCGAGGCCAATAGCCTCGCTGTGAGGAATTTTCCGACACAGGGGTTCAACGAATGACGCAAAAATAGCAACGGCGACAAAGGCCAGCCTTGACGTACAGAAGAAAATACATCTATGCGCCGCTATAACTCGCCGTTTATAACCAGGTTCGGGGTGCAATTTCTGTACGCCATTCTAGCCCATGATCCAGTAAGAGAAAGATGATGTTATGTGGTACCCTTGTCTAACGCCTTAGCGAGATCAATCTGCAGCTTGACCACTTGGAGTCATTCGTTGTAACAGACCTCTGGTATGCTCTTCGTCACATGGATGTTTGAGTAGATCGTCCTGTTCTTAATGCCAGATATCTGGTGGGGCCAAATGGCTCTTTGATAACAAAGTGAGGCTGCCTCGCTATGACCTTTACAAAGACTTGTAGTCGACGTTTCTTAGCGTTATTGGCCTATAGCCCATTAACAGAACGGAGTTTAATTTTGTCGCTGCTTTCGGGATTGAAGCCGCTTGTGCGTGCGTGAAAGAAGGTGATAATGATCCGCGCTTAAAAGATTCCATGAATACCTAGTGCAAGGCTGCGGCGCTGTTACATTTCAACTCCTTATAAGTGGCAGCAATTAGTCCATCAAGGCCCCCCTATTTTCCGGGGTACAATTCATTAAGGGCTTGATGTCTCTTTCAATAGCTGTCGTAACCTCTAGGTCCAGCTTTGGCAAGACTAACCAAAAATCTTCTCTAATCCTAGGTTTCTCCAGTATTCGGTGCCCAAATAGTTGGCTATAGGGATTTTCAAAAGCGATCTTGATACCTGACTGGTCGTGCGATATTACCCCCTTATCTTCTATTTTAAAGATCTCTTTGCCTCGAGCGTAAGCTTTCCCGAGCTGTCTGAGCGTAAGCACACCTCGTGCTTGAATCATTGCACCCTTGTATTTATCTTCATCGAGTGTCTCCAGTTTTAGTTTGATTTCTTCAGCAAACCCCCCAGGAATTGCCGTCTCTAGTTTAACTAACGCTTGCAGCTCTTCCCTGAGGCTTTTTTTTCTCCTTTCGTGCTGTGAACTTGATTTGGAAACCTCTTTCTACTGCTTTCATTTAAACTTTTAGTTTAAACGTTTCAAATCTTTCAGTTATGGTCCTTTTGTTGCAGGATAGCGAAGCTTGCATTTCTTTCACTCTGTTCATCATAAATGAGTCATCTTTTAAAAGCTCCGCGTTAAATTTCCACATGTTCCAACCAACTTTGCTTCTTTTCTTTCTGCCGATCGAGAACATAACCAAACTGCGATAAGTGAATGAGGCAGTTGACCAAATAGTCCTCGCAGCTGGGTGCAAGTTGCGACGAGGTGTATACTCGATCCAATCTGGCATGGTTTGAACCTTGATAGTGGATGAAATGACTGTTTGTTTCCCCATTCGCAAAAGCGCCACGTCGCACTGATTTACATCATTCACTAGGCCTGTTAAGAAATCGGCACTCGAGTCTTTGGGGAAATTCCCCGGTGTTCTGCCCTCAGCTTCGCAGACACAGCGAAAATCTTCCATTCTAAATAGGAGCTTATTACATTTGAAGAAAGGTGCGACATCTTAGAAAAATACTGGTCTCTCCCTGGGCGTTGTCGGTGCATATGTGCATAAAACACGGGAATAACAATTGTAATATTTAAAATCACAATGCGCCCATTAAGTGAACTGGTAACATTTTCGACAACAAAACCCAGCGAGGTGTTCAAAAGCAAAACGCAGCCTGCAGATAACAAAAGCGCGTGGCTGACATATACGTCGTACATACCACCAAAAGACTGTACCATGCTGTCGGTGCTGCCCTCGCTCTCCACTTTGGTCTCCTGTACCGCGACTACATCCAGGTCTTTTCTACCATTAACCTATTAAGCTGATATTGCCTTCTCTTAATTCCTACCGAGGCCTCGCACATTGAGCGCGCCTACTCGGAGAGGCGCTAGCACAGGAGCCACTGTGAAGGCAATGACTCACCGCGTTCTCGGCGTTTTCTTGCCGTCTGCACTCTGGAATGTCTCCAGGGAAGGATGCCTGCGACGCGCATGAGCGAAGACGCACATACTTCACCTTCTTTCCGGTAACCACTTTCCACTCTTTTTCAAGCTGGTCGAGTCTTCGCTCTCCTCCACGCCGTCCGACTTCTCTAGGCGCCGCTTTGTAGACGCTGGCTGTACTCCCATGGGCGCCTTCTGGTGTAATTCTTCCCGGAATCCGGGATCCTGGCTCCTTTATTTTGTGTGTCCGTCGCATTTTTGAACTGGTAAGAAGGGGCTCTACTTGTTCTCGACCGCCTCTGTGGATGGCGCGTTTGCATTTCCGCTCTCATACACGTTGTCGGCTTGGGTTTCTCTTTCTGCCTGGGGCTGTCGGCCAGCGAGGGCGTTTTCCTCGCTTGTCGCTCTCTATTTCTTTCTTCCGCGCAGGCGCTCCTTTTGCTGCTTCTTCCTCATCCATGAGGTTGCTGTTTTCCCCTCGCATCCTGGCTCGTCGAGCTACGACGGCGCACGTGCGTACGCAGTAGACGCGTTCGTGGTCAAACGCTCGGAACGTGCTGCGGCGCGACGTCTGGGAGTTACGCCTGATATGGCTCTTGAATTTGCACCACAGGCACGTTCGCACCGCAGTCGGCAAGACTACAAGAGACGCATCGTCAACGATATTGAAGAAGTTTGGTAGCGACTCCGGTGTTGCCCCTTCCTGAGTCTAATCCGGACCACACGCGTGGTGGACTCCGCAAACTCGAACCCGCTTGCTTTCCATTCTTCCTTACGGATGTCATTCACTTCTCCATACCCACTCTGTACCTCTTTCAGAGCTTCGTTCGGCACGTAGAAAGGAATCCAGTGAACCTTCGTAGTAATCTCTCCACGTACCGGGTCGATGACAGCGCAGTACATTCCCTTCACATCCATACCGCCGGCTCGGACCAGCGTTTCCTTGTCTTTTGGTGTGCACAGCTTCGCGAACCACACGTGTCTTATCTGGTACGGCCCTATTCCTGAAACAGCCTTCAAAAGTCCCAGTTCTTTGAGTGGTGCTCGAAAATACCAGATGCCGTACAGTGATTCTACACTTCACAGTGGAAAAACGCACAGTCCTTGAATGCGTCTTGCGAATGTAGCGATGGCAACACAAACCTGTACCCTGCAGGGGGTTATTCACATGCGCACCTTAGCGTTAGCCGATGGAAAGTCCTTGTCTCGAAAGAACCATCCTGCGTCCGCTCCTCTCAAGAGCTCGAAAGGGAATTCACGGCCACGCGAGGAACTAGAAGCCTTGTAATTATTTATTTTGTTATGTCATCCGTTCAGTTCAGTTCAGTCATTCATTCATGTCCGTCTCTTCATGACCCTATGGACCATATCACGCCACGCTTTACGGTCTCTCACTATCGTCCTAACATCACAAAACTTCATCTGCAAGCCTCGAGGATGCCATCTAACCATCGTGTTCGCTGCCTACCCCTTCTCCGGTAAGCATAGCCGCATTTAAAATGTTGGGACTTATGTCGCGAAGTGTACAGGCCATTGCTGCCGCTCTAACAATTACAACTTCTTGACCACTGGAGCTTGCTTCCTGCTCTCACAACTTGCAACTAATGTTCTGGATGCCTATGCGCACTATTTTGTCCACTGGAATCAGTTTAACATGTGGAGTTCGACATTGTTGGCAAATTTAGGAGCGCCGTCTCTTAGGTGGCGCTCTGCTATCCTCGGCGTAATTTTAGCTGAACACGAAGCTGTAGCGCAAACCTTCAAGAAAAAAGTGCGACCAAGCTTCAATACCGGCAAGCGCAGCAGCGACGAAACTATTGTTCTGGTAACTAAATCTTATTTGTATGTACACACATCTTGAAGCGTTGCGATGACCGAGGGCTCGGCTGGTTTATACTCAAGGCAATAAGCAGCTCAAAACTGTTAAGGTTTCTTGGTTTGTGCGCCTACTTCAGACGCTTTGTCCATAACCTCGCCCAGATAGCCGCGCCCTTTCCAAGGCACAGTGTAAATGCTCCACAACAGAAAAGGAGTGTCTCGCTGTCATCTGGGCAACAACAAAGTTTCGACCGTATTTGTACGGCCGCCATTTTCATGTAGTCACCGACCACCACTCATCAAGTTGGTCGGCCAACCTGAAGGATCCTGCGGGGCGGCTTGCTCGATGGAGCATTTGACGGCAGGAGTATGACATCACTATGGTATATCAATCCGGCCGAAAGCATCATGACGCTGAGTGCTTGTCTCAAGCCCCCCTGGAGCCGGCACCAGGAGACGATGATGACGCTGACAGCTTTATTGAGGTCTTAAACACGGCAGATATGGCGGTTTGACAAAGACATGATCCACAACTTGGCCAACTAATGGCGCACCTAGAAGGAGATGACGATGTGGTGCCTCGTGTTTTCTTGCGTGTCCTGCCCAGATTTAGAATTCGGAACGGCGTCCTATACAAAAAGAACTTCGACAGCAGCCAGATATCGTGGCTTCTTGCTGTGCCGGAAGATCTGCGTAGCGAGATCACTGAAGCTTGCCGTGATGATCACCTTGGTTACAGCCGAACGCTTTCACAATTCGGGAAAGGTATTACTCGGCAAGACTCGCTAACTATGTGCGTCAGTACACAAGAGTTTGTCGCGAGTGTCAACGGCGGAGGACGCTACCCACACTTCCGGCGGGCCTTAATCAGCCAATCGAACCGCCGAGTGCCCCATTCCACAGACTCGGAATCTATTTTCTTGGCCCATTCCCCACGTCCCAGTCCGGCATCAAATACATCATAATAGCGACAGACTACCTAACGGCTGTGCGGATTCCCGCGCTGTTCCGTCTGCGACGGCTGCGGAGGCAGCCAAATTTTTCATTGAGTGTATCGTCTTGCGCCAAGGCGCACCGGCAGTTCTGATCACTGACCGGGGAACCGCATTTCTGGCATAACCTCTACAAGAGATCCTGCTTCTAAGCTGTACCTGCCACCGTCGAACTACTGCGTATCATCCTCAAACCAATGGGCTAACGGAGTGGCTGAACAAGATGATGGCTGATATGATTTCCATGTACCTGGACGCAGACCATCATAATTGGGACGAGGTGTTACCTTATGTTACGTTTGCTCACATTAATGCACTTCAGGAGACAACACGTATGTCACCTTTCCAACAGTTGCATGTCAGAAAGGTCACTGCAAGTCTCGATGGTATGCTGCCGCACGAACCGCCTGACAGCGTCGCCGATAACGCTCGGCTAGTAAGCGAGCGCGCGGAGGAGGCTCGACAACTGGCACGACTCAACATACAGCACCAACAACGTACCGACGCTTATCACTACAAACTCTGGAGACGTGACGTTGGTTTTCTACCTGGTGATAAGGTCTGGGGTTGACACTGGTTCGCCGCCGAGGGCTTTCGGAAAAACTTATGAAGGGCTACTTTGGACCCTACACGGTTATTCGTAGCATCGGTGACCTCAACTACGAGGTGCTTCCCAGCGGAGGCCGACCATCGTCACGCCCTTCCTCATGTCCTGATATTGTTCATGTTGTACGGCTTAAGCCGTATTACGTGTGACCCTGGAGGAACCCTTCAATGTTTTCTCCGCTGCATTTTTATCGCGAAACAACACGTGCATACACTAACCGTGTTCTTGCTGGTGCTTTCTTGTTTTTCGTTTAGCATCGAGACAATGCTTCTTTCGGAAGGGAGGCAATGTAGCGCCCGAAGAAGAAGCGCGATCGCTCGGGAAAAGACAACGCTGCTGCCGTGACTCACGCGCGGGCTAGTTCCACTGGTGTTATGCTGCACTGTGCGGTTGCCCTGTCGACCTGAGGTCTCTGCTGCCATCGTGTCCCTGTGTGTCAGGACGTGATAATATTGACACATGCCATTCATAGACGACGAAGATTTGGACCGGCGATTCGGAGAAGACGACGAAGCGAAACGGTGCTCAGCTTTCGTGCTGCCCTGACTGGCTGTTGGTGTTCTTCGGTGTCAGAGTGCCAGAGCGCCTTATGTGTAACGCTACGCTACAAATCTGGTGGAGGAATTGCCAGGTATCGATCCAGTCCTGCATAATCAACCTGCCAATACGGAGCTTACCCCCGCACATCAACACCTCGGCCGCCGCCTACGTGGAGAGCCCCCTGAATTCGGACCCCTTTCGGCCGCTACCAGGACGACGCATCCTCAGACGGCCGTAGAACCTGCTGCAATGACATCTGAGAGCAGGCTTCCCACCCACATCCTGTGTCATCAGCCGCGAACACCCCCCTCCTTTCATGGCGAAGTGTTCGAGGACGCCGAGGACTGGCTTGAGAACTACGAGCGAGTTGCTCGTTACAACGTGTGGACTGATGAGCGCAAGCTCCACAACGTGTACTTCGCTCTCGAAGGGTCTGCACGGACATGGTTTGAAAACCATGAGGCTGCCTTCCCATCCTGGGCAGCCTTCTGTCGTGATTTCAAAGCCACCCTTCCTAGCGCCGACCGCCGGGAGTGAGCAGAAGCTGCGCTACACTCGCGCAATCAGCGCCCGAACGAGAGCGTGCGTATGTTCTTTGAGGACATGACACGCCTTTTCAAGCGTGCAGACCCACAAATGCATGAAGATAAGAAACTGCGTCACCTGATGCGGGGCGTTAAACAAGAACTTTTCGCGGGACTGGTGCGCAGTCCACCGCGCACTGTGGCGGAGTTTCTCAGCGAGGCAGCGACCATGGAGACAACGCTGCAACACCGAGCCCGTCAGTACAACCGTGATGTGAACTTCATTGGGTCCGACGCACCTCCTTTGCATATCGGCAGCGACATGGACGCACTACGAAATCTCATCCGTTCTGTCGTGCGGGAGGAACTGCAAGCGCTCCGGATGCCTTGCAACAGAACAGCTTTTCCTTCACTGGCTGAAGTCGTCGGGACGAGGTGCGTATGGCAGCTCAGCAAGTTGCTGACGTTCCCCAGCAGCGCGTTCCCCACCAGACGATCGACGCGAGGCCCACCTACGCGTCCGTCTTACGTAGGGCTCCCCCGCCGGACGACAGTATCAACGCCGCAGCTCCAGCAATGGAGCCGCAGGGTCCTCGCATGGAGGGCCTCGCATGGAGCCGCATGGGGCCTCACTACTCCCCTCCGCCAATCTAGCAGCGACCCCGTCAAGTATGGCGGCCCCGGGACCGTCGCCCCCTGTGCTATCATTGCGGGGAAGCCAGTCACCTTTACCGGGCGTGCCCGTACCGCCGCGTCAACATGCGGGGTTTCGCCTCGGAGGAACTCCACCCTCGGAATGACGAACGACCTACTAAGATTGCAAGCGACCTTGCAGCGCGACAGTATCCCGTCACGTCCGGTTACCAAGAGCGTCGGTCTACGTCCCCGACGAGCTACCGTTCGACAATCCCCACTCTTCCCGACGCCGCTCCTCTCCAAGCCCTAGCCGGGAAAACTAATACCAGCGGCCTTCGGAGGCATGTTCGCTGATGTCGAAAAATGTGAAGATCCTCCGTCATCATCAGGCCGACCCGACGAGATTTCGCTTGTGTCAGGTAGCGACAGCATCCAGCATACTACCTCCGATTTATGTGTAACGATTGATGAAGTGGATGTCACCGCGTTACTCGACACTGGTGGATTATTCAGTAATGAGCCGTGGTCTCGCCCGAGAATTGAAGAAAGTTTTGGCACATTGGTCCGGCCCGAAAATTCGCACGGCGGGAAGCCACTTGATTGAACCTGCAGGCAAGTGCACAGCGCGGGTCGGCATCCGTGGTTTTGTGTATGTCGGAGAATTTATCGTGCTACCTGAGTGTTCCAAAGACTTGATCCTTGGTCTAGACTTCCTGCAGACCAACGGCGCTGTCATTAACCTGAAAGAAGCGCGTGTTTCCTTTTCGACGAAACGAGCCGTGGCGCGCATTGAAAATGAAGATCCGGGTCTGAACGTTTTGCGTATAGTCGACGATGACGTGAGGGTTCCGGCACGTTCTAGTGTGTTGGTTCTTGTAAAGCATGACTTATTCCACGATTACGAGGGCATCGCGGATGGGCACCTTCCGCTACTACTCGAGAAGGAATTAGCCGTTGCTCGAGGACTCGTACAACTCCAGAACAGTTGTACTACTGTCCTCCTGACTAATTTTGCTAAGGAGATGCGGCATCTCGCCAAGGACACGGCTGTTGCCGTCCTTCACGATGTTACTGCCTTGCCTCATTTATGCACCACCCCGACTTGAGGCCCGATCAGAGGAATCTTCTCTCGGCTCTTCTGAGCGATTTCGCAGACTGCTTCGCCACAGGCTCTAAGGTTGGTCGTACTCCTGTCGCCAAGCACCGAATCATCACCGATGAGACCACGTTACCGGTATGCCAGCGCCCGTACCGGGTTTCTCCTAAAGAACGTAACGCCATTAAAATGCAAGTGGATGAAATGCTTGCGGACGACGTGATCCAGCCTTCGACGAGCTCATGGGCATCGCCAGTGGTCCTTGTCAAAAAGAAAGATGGCACCTTGAGATTCTGTGTCGATTACCGAAAGTTAAATAACGTGACTAAAAAGGACGTCTATCCGCTGCCCAGGATTGATGATGCCCTCGACCGACTACGCGACGCCAGGTACTTCTCCTCATTAGACCTCAAAAGCGGATACTGGCAAATCGAGGTGGATCAGAGAGACCGAGAGAAGACTGCATTTGTGACGCCCGACGGCCTATACGAGTTTAAGGTGCTTACGTTTGGTCTTTGCTCTGCACCGGCCACGTTCCAACGTATGATGGACACGGTTTTATCAGGTCTGAAGTGGCAGTCGTGCTTGGTGTACTTAGATGATGTCGTTATTTTCTCGCCTACTTTCGAGCAACACTTGGACCGGTTGCGCATCGTGCTTCAAACACTCAAAGGCGCGCAACTAACGATCAAGCCTGAGAAATGCCACTTTGCTTTCAAGGAACTACGCTTTCTCGGTCATGTTGTCAGTGCACAGGGCGTTCTCCCTGATCCCGAGAAGACTACCGCAGTGTCAAATTTTCCACGCCCCACCGACAAAAAGGCACCTCGACGATTTCTAGGTCTTTGTTCATACTACCGACGCTTCGTCCAAGATTTTTCTAAGATAACTGAACCACTGACAGCACTAACCAGAGGAGGCATACCCTTCCTGTGGGGAGACGATCAAGAACAAGCCTTCCAGGAGCTTACAAGCCGCCTACACAGAACCCCAATACTCGCCCATTTCGATGAAGACGCCGCAACCGACGTACATACTGATGCCAGCAACGTTGGCCTCGGCGCCATACTCATTCAGTGGCAAGGCGGAATAGAACGGGTTATCGCCTACGCGAGCCGAACACTCTCACGATCAGAGGCGAACTATTCGACAACGGAGAAGGAGTGCCTTGCGGTAATCTGGGCCATCAGCAAGTTTCGACCATATTTGTATGGACGACCCTTCCGTATTGTCAGCGACCATCATTCCTTGTGCTGGCTAGCAAGCCTTAAAGACCCGTCTGGACGCTTAGCTCGTTGGAGCCTCCGTCTTCAAGAGTATGACGTCACTGTTGTGTATAAGTCTGGACATAAACACCAAGATGCGGATTGCTTGTCACGCGCGCCATTGGACTCCACTGCAGTGGAAAACGCCGACTATTTTCCCTTTATTGGGGCCATTACCCAATCCCGTATGGCTGACCTTCAACGCAAGGACCCGGAGCTGGCGCCGCTCATCGATTATCTGGAAGGACACGGTGGTAGAGTACCACTTGTTTTTCGTCGTGGCTTGCAGTCATACGCTTTACGAAGTGGAGTTCTCTACAAGCGCAATTTTGAAAGATCCAAAGAGACATTTCTACTCGTAGTGCCTACGCCCCTACGGCCTGACATCTTAAGCGCTTGCCACGACGAACCGTCCTCCGGCCACTTGGGAGTTAGTCGTACGCTTGCAAGAATTCGGGAGAAATACTATTGGCCGAAATTATTACCTTCAGTGCGATCTTACGTAAAAACCTGCCGTGATTGTCAACGCCGAAAGACTCCACCCGTCAAACCAGCTGGATTTCTTCAGCCGATCGCTCCACCGAAAACTCCTTTCCAACAAGTGGGGATGGATCATCTTGGTCCTTTCCCGAAGTCAAGTAATGGAAAGCGTTGGATTGTTGTCGCAACAGACTACTTGACCCGATATGCTGAGACCGCGTCGCTCACAAATGGAACTGCCACCGAAGTCGCAGAGTTTTTTGTCCACGACATCGTGTTGCGTCATGGCGCTCCGGCTGTTATCATTACCGATCGCGGGGCAGCTTTTACGGCCCGCCTCACTAAGGCTGTACTGAACCTTACACACACTAGCCATAGACGAGCCACGGCATACCACCCGCAAACTAATGGCTTGGTGGAACGGCTAAACAGAACTCTGGCCGGCATGCTGTCTATGTACGTGGATATAGAGCATAAGACCTGGGATCAAATCCTCCCATATGCCACGTTCGCATATAATACGGCACTTCAGGAGACGACGCGGCTCTCACCCTTCGAGCTTGTCTTCGGCCGTCGAGTGACCACTCCACTGGATACAATGCTGCCCGTATACACCGACGACGAAGATGAGCCTGACCTGGACATCGCTAGTTTTACCCAGCGTGCGGAAGAAGCACGGCAGCTGGCAAGGCAGCGCATATACCTACAACAGCAACTAGACGCTGACCGCTACAACAAGGAACGGCGCTTCGCTGCCTACAAGCCTGGAGACTATGTCTGGATTTGGACGCCCGTTCGTCATCGTGGGCTGTCTGAAAAATTGCTGCGCCGGTACTTCGGCCCATATCGTGTCCTCCGCCGCCTCAGCGACGTTACTTACGAAGTTGAATCCGCGACCCAAGATCCCTCAAGCTGCAGACGACGCAAGTTCACTGATGTTGTACACGTCGTCCGGATGAAACCCTACCACGATCGCCCCGCTGACTATTCTTGAGACTGATGGTGCCCCGTTTTGTGTTGTGGTATCCCACACCAACCTAGCATAACATCTGTCAGCTCACCGCATCAAGCAGCATTTGCAGCATCGAGGCGATGCTGCCAAGAAGGGGGGAAATGACACATGCCATTCATAGACGACGAAGATTTGGACCGGCGATTCGAAGAAGACGACGAAGCGAAACGGTGCTCAGCTTTCGTGCTGCCCTGACTGGCTGTTGGTGTTCTTCGGTGTCAGAGTGCCAGAGCGCCTTCTGTGTAACGTTACGTTACAATATAATGCATGTGCACTTTTCAAATAAACTTCAATTCTAAGTCAGCGCTTGAGTTGTTCTTTCCTCTTTGCACCCTTTTTTTGCGCTGTTCACTTTTTAAGCAATGTTAAGCCAACTAACCCGCAACAACACTCTCATGACTGAATATGCTGTAGGCTTTCAAATCGAAGTTGATGTTACCTTTGAAACGTTCTTAAAACTATTACCGCTTATCGGTCATCTACTGCCCACAGGGAAGAGGCACAATATATTTATGAAAAAAGAGCTAGGTGTGTGCGTTTGCATACGTCTTGTGTCTGGTTTGAGCTACCTCTTTTTTGCAACCGAAAACTTCCTACCACCAGGTTTGTGAAATTAGGGACTGCAAGAACCTTCAGGTACGTTGATGATCACTGCTATTACTGGATTTTCACAGTGACTGTTCTGGTTCCATTGATGCTGTTTTTTATGCTTTTAAAGACAGCCTTCAACCTAAAGTTTACACTAAACAAACTCCGAAAATTATAACACACGTTTGCTAGACCTCGACCCCCTATCCGAGGTGAGCAGACGCGCCTTGTATCGGACCCGATTCCGACAAACTTCTTTGCTGATCTAACCAGCCCATTGTCCGAATGTCGGTAGAGGCTACTGAGCAGGATAATTGAATGCAAGTGCGATATCCTTGAGTGTCTTTTTAGGCGATGCCAATTGCGGGCATCGCTGAGGTACCCCTCGTGGCGGTTGATACTGCTCGTCTCTACAATATTTCAGAAATTTATTACGATCCTTAGGATGCTAGGGCATCAGCACCAAAGCCAACAGACTGATGACCAGGTACACGGAGGTCGCCGCCAGCAGAAATCTCATGACCAACGGAAGGCCACAAAGCTGCTAGTGGCAGCCATTGACGACAAAGTGTAGCCTACGTTTACGAATAAGGCACCAATCACTGACACAAGGGCTGACAGGAGACCCATCACTGACGCTGAAGATGCCGAGACCAAAAAGAAAGGCGCCTTGCAAGGTAATTCATTGATGTCGCAAAATACGAAAGACTTAATCGATTACCCAACGATGACAAATGGCAGCTGGCCTTTGCCAACGCCAGCGGAAAATAAAAAGGTCAGGATCGCGACCTAGAAATGTAGACGCAAATGAGGGTGTGACTCAACCGTCCACCTATCCCGGGATCGACCCACTCGAAAACAGAAAATAAGTTGCGAGGTGCCGTGCGGAGCAAAGTTCCGCCACTCCCCAAACAAGAGCTGAAGATCATCATTCGACCAAACAAAGATCTGGTAGTGTGAACCCTTCGCGCCCACTAGGTGTCGCGCGCCATCGTTAAGAAATGGAAATGGAAAAAAATATAAATAGACGAAGAAGGGGAGTGTAGTCTGGGAAGTGATCACAAACGTATTTGTCTGCAGATGGGACCCTTGATGAAAAGAGAAGTTGAACTTAGACAAAACGTAAACGCAAAATTAAACGACGATCAAATAGCGCAGATAGCAGCAGACATAGAGGAAGCAATAGAGAAAAGCCCCACGGAAGACTGGAATTTTGAACAGGTAGAACTACTCATAAGGAGGAAAATTCAGGAGGTTAAAGTAGCAAACCGCTGGAATGCAAAGACGAAGCCACGGAGCTGGTGGAATAAAGCAATCAGGAAAGCTATTGAACAACGACGGGCTGCTTCAAGGGAACACCGAATGGCAAAGAAAGCACAGCCTTCTCAGGAGGAAATCGACCAAAAATGGGAATCATATCGACAAAAGAAACTTCAGGTGCACGCCCTCGTCCAAAGTAAAATAAGGCAGTCCACCGATCGCTGGATGGCTGACATACACGATGCTTCTAGAGGCGGAGCAAGAAAATTCTGGAACCATATAAGCTGGCTAGGGAAGAAGAATAAAAGAAACCAGGATCGATTCAATATAACGAGGGAAATTGTTTAAAGGGAGACAACGCGGTGAACTATATTACATCAGTTATAGCCGAGTCATTTAGGAGCAAGGATAGGGTACTCTCCACAAATCGGGAAGCAACACAAGGTAGCAGAATACAAAGCACCTTAGAACTGGCCAATCTAAACCGGAAAAAGGCAGAAAAAAATATTCCTAAGAACACATCTACAGGAATAGAGGGAATTCCGATTAAGCTGATCAATGAACTCGGTCCAAAAAGTAAGGAAATGTTGTTAAAAGCTCTGGAAACAGTCAAAACGAATAAGTAAATTCCGGACAGCTGGCGGCAGAGTAAATTGAAATTGATAAAGGGAAAGGAGACAGGATGCACATAAAATCCTACAGGCCGATTACCATAACATCTGTTATGTACAGGTTAGCTATGCAGGCGGTGAAATTAAAGGTGCAAGCCCGGGTAGAAAGTAACAAGATACTCGCAGAACTTAGCATGGCTTTAGAAATGGTAGGCGCTTAGATGAGAGCCTGTTCGTGCTTACACAATGCATCGAAATATCTAGAGGGGAAAATAGACCGTTGTATTTGGCCTTCCTGGACATAAATGGGGCGTACGACTACGTAAGCAGGGATCTCCTGTGGAACATATTAAAAGAAGAAGGTATCGGTTGATATAATACAAGAAGTTGCTACTAAGGTAGTTCCAAAGCAAAAGAAATACAAAAAAGCAAACTGGTTATCTGAAGAGGCTTTGCAAATAGCTGAAGAAAGAAGGATGGCAAAAGGTATGGGGGAAAGAGAAAGATACAAGGTTCTCAATGCGGATTTTCAGAAAATAGCAAGGAGAGATAAGAATGCCTTCCTGAACATACAGTGCCAAGCAGTTGAGGACAACAGCCAATTAAGGAACACAAGAGCTCTGTATAAGACAATCAAAGATATCAGAGGAAGCTTCTGTGCTAAGCTGGGCGTGATAAAGGACAAACGAGGCAAGGACCTCACTGAAGCCTCAGAGATAAAGAAGAGGTGGCAGGAATACACAGAAGAACTGTACAAGAAGGACCCGGATGTGCAAACCCAACATAAGACGGTTGTGATTACTGATCTCGAGCCGGGCATCCTGAAGAGTGAAGTTGAATGGGCCTTAGCCAGCCTTGCTAAGAACAAAGCTAGCGGAATTGATGGTATTCCAGCTGAGTTGCTTCAAAACCTCAACCACGACGCTGTTAACACACTGCATACATTATGTCAGAAGATTTGGACAACCCTGCAGTGGCCACAGGATTGGAGGAGGTCAGTTTACATCCCCATTCCAAAGAAAGGCAGTGCCAAAGATTGTTCCAACTACCGCACGATCGCGCTTATTTCGCATGCTAGCAAGGTGATGTTAAAAATCCTGCAAGGTAGGCTGCAGCAGTATGTGGATCGGGAGCTTCCGGACGTGCAAGCTGGGTTTCGCAAGGGCAGAGGAACTAGAGATCAAATTGCCAACCTTCGCTGGATCATGGAAAAAGCAAGAGAGTTCCAGAAACTCATTTACTTCTGCTTTATTGATTATGCGAAAACGTTTGACTGCGTTGATCACAGCAGATTGTGGCAAGCTCTCCAAGAGATGGGAGTTCCAATTCACCTCATCTGTCTCCTCAGGAACCTGTATGAAGGGCAAGAGGCCGCAGTCAGAACTGGGCATGGTCTTACTGATTGGTTTCCGATTGAGAAAGGGGTGAGGCAAGGCTGCATACTGTCGCCCTGCCTATTTAACCTATATGCAGAGTGCACCATGAGGAAGGCCGGTCTGGACGAGTCTTGAGCTGGAGTGAAGATTGCTGGAAAACGTATCAACAACCTTAGATATGCGGATGATACCACTTTAATGGCAGAAAGTGAAGTGGACCTCAAGAGACTTCTGATGCGCGTACAAGAAGAGAGTGAGAAGTTTGGGCTTAAACTGAACATTAAAAAGACAAAGATCATGGCGTCTTGCCCTATCAAGTCCTGGAGCATCAATGGACAAGAAGTGGAAGCTGTGACATATTTTCTGTTCTTGGGCGCCAAGATTACCTCGGAAGGAGACTGCAGCCGTGAAATTAGGAGACGCCTGCTTTTGGTAAAGAGAGCAATGGTTAGCCTTGACCGCCTAGTAAAGAGCAGAGACATTAGTCTGCCAACCAAGATCCGTATAACTCGTGCTATGGTCTTTCCAGTTGTGATGTATGGATGCGAGAGTTGGACTGTGAAAAAGGCTTACCGCCGAAGAATTGACGCGTATGAATTGTGGTGCTGGCGAAGACTCTTGAGAGTTCCTTGGACTGCCAGAAGATCAAATCAGTCGATATTGTCGACCATAAACCCTGACTGCTCATTCGAGGGTCAAATTCTAAAGTTAAAGCTCAGCTACTTTGGTCATCTGATGAGAAGAGAGGAGTCACTGGAGAAAGATTTGATGTTGGGAAAAGTTGAGGGTCGCCGGAGAAGGGGTAGGCAGCGAACGCGATGGTTAGATGGCATCCTCGAGGCATTGCAGATGAAGCTATGTGATGTTAAGAAGATAGTGAGAGACCGGAAAGCGTGGCGTGACATGGTCCATAGGGTCACGAAGAGTCGGACACGACTGAACGCCTGAACTGAACTGATCGGTTATGAGATAATAGAGTTCCTACAGGAAATATACCGGGATAACAAAGTAGAAATTACGTGGGAAGGGATAAGAAGTACGGAGGATGTCAAAGTATGCAAAGGATTAAGTCAAGGCTGTTCTCTATCACCGGTGCTGTTCATGCTTTATATGATAAACCCGGAACGGAGGATGCAAGACAGTGACCTAGGTTTTAACCTGTCATATAGATTAGGTGGAAAGGCGGTAGAGCAGCTCCTCCCCGGTTTGATGTATGCAGACGATTTTGTGCTGCTAGCTGAGAGTCTGGAAGAATTGCAAACTCTAGTTAAGTATTGCGGAGACGAAGGGGACACTCTAGGCTTCAGTTTCAGCGCAGTTAAGTCGTGTCTGATGATTTTCAACGGCTCAACTGATCAGGGTCTTAAAATACAAGGCCATGAAATACATAGAGTAGCAGAATATAAATATCTGGGGGTATGGGTAAACGAAGGATTGGCATACATTGGAAAGCATGAGCAATCACTTAAGGCCAAAGGGCGAAGGAATGCCGGGATAACGAAGCATAAGGCATTTTGGGGATACATAGGTGTGAGGTTTTGAGGGTATTTGGAAAGGAATTATGGTGCCCAGACTTACTTTCGGAAATGCGGTTTTGTGCCTGAAATCAGAGCTCCAGTCGACATTAGAAATAAATCAGAGATCCGTTGGACGATTAGCACTAGGTGCCCACGGCAAAACTACAAATGAGGTGGTACCGGGAGATATTGGCTGGGCATCTTTCGAAGTACGGGAAGCTCAGAGTAAAATATTATGTGGGGAACGGCTGAGGAAATTGGACAGTAACAGATGGGCAGCATAAGTATTTAAATATCTGTACTTAAAAAGCGTTGACTCTCAATGGAGGAAAAGAACTAGGATACTAACTAGTAAGTATGAAGTATGCTAGTCACAAGGACGGAGAAATAAAGAGCATTAAGCAACAGGTGAAAAACACAGAAGGTAAAAATTGGATAAATTTGGTGGAAAAGAAACAGAGTGTGGAATTATACCGAAAGTGGAAAATGCAGATCAGGAAGGAAGATTTCTATGATAACTCAAGAGGCAGTGCCCTACTTTTTGAAGCTAGATCAGGGTGCCTTAGAACACGCAGCTACAAAAAGAAATTTAACAATGGAGATGACGTATGTGCTGTATGTGGAAACTCCGGTGAAACAATTGACTATATTATATTCAAATGTAATATGGTATCCATCCGGAAGTTGATGCCGGCGAATCCCTGTTCCTGAAGCTATGGGGTTTAGAGATAACAGTGGCCGGGTGAATAAATCGGCGGTAGAAACTAGCAAAAAACGACTGGAAGATTGGTGGCTTAAAAGCAGAGAAGTGACGTAATGTTAGTAATGTAGGAACAAAAATTTAATAAATAGAATGAGGGTTTAGTTAACCATTCTAAATCAATAATTAAGATATAGGGAGGAAAATGAGCATGATAGCTACTGCTACCACCCCGTTTCAAAGGGGACGCTCCTATATTCCATCCATCTATCCATCCAGATGCCTCTTGAGAAACACAGTGAAGCTATACCGAAAGTGGAAAAGGCATATCAGGAAGGAATCTTTGTTTGGTAACTCAAGAGGCAGTGCCCTACTTTTTGCAGCAAGATGAGGGTGCCTTAGAACACGCAGCTACAAAAGGAAGTTTTACCATGAAGATGACGCATGTGCAGTATGTGGTATTTCCGCGCAAACAATTAACCATCTTATACTCGAATGTGATGGTATCCACCCGGAAGTTGATGAGGCACTCTTCCTGAGGCCCTGGGGCTTAGAAACACCAGTGCCCGGGTTAATGAACCTGCAGCGGAAGCTAGCAGAAAACGATTGGAAGATTGGTTGCTTAAAAGCAGAAAGGTGACATAATGTCATTAATGTAGAAACAAAAATTCAATAAATAGAATGATGCCATAGTAACTGATCTAGGGCCAGTAACTGATGATGATGATGATGAGGGCTAGTAACTGATGATGCCATAGTAACTGATCTAGATGTAGGGGAAAAAACGAACATGATAGCAACTGCTACCACCCCATTTCAAAGGGGTCGCTCCTATATTCCATCCATCCATCTAAATGCGACAGCCAACAGTATGAGGACATTTCATCCTACGGCTCCGTACCGTCTCAAACAATTATTTTGAGCAGGCCGCACGAGCGTACTTCACAATTCATTCGGCACATCCACGAGTCCGTCTCAGAGGGAAGTCCATAGAATTGCTTTTACGTGGCCATCCCGGAGGGTGTCCGCTGTTGTGTCATAAATGACATAGACCCAGGCGCGGCATCCGAAGGACTGAAGAACAACCTTCGCGTCACTATTCTGAGGCTTATAATGCTGGGAAAATGTGAGACTGCAGTTATCATCTTCCAGGCGCCTATCTTTCCGAGGTATTGTCTCTATTACAGAGGGGAGGTAGCCTGCTACCCATACGCTCACCACATCATTTGGCGAAGTGTTCGAATGAACCTCAAGGGAAGAAAGCTTGTGTACTTCGCCTGTGACCATTTCCTGCAGTGTCTTAATGACGGTACACCGACCTTTATTTGAGGGGCAACACAGTAGCTGTCTTGATTTGGCTTGTGTGTCTCGATGCCTTACCAATAGCGTCCAATGGTTTGCAGATATAGAAACACAGGGATGCGACCACATTCCTACATATGTGATCGTTATAGGCCTTTCCCCATCCACCTCTGTCCAACGAATGCGCCGCATCGATTGGTCGGCATTTCAAGCACTTATGGAAGATGCTTGCACAGCAGGCCTCCCTGTAGGCTTTAAAGAGAACATTAAAGAAGCCATAATTAACGCGACGTCTTTCTTCCCCCCAATACCTACCTACACAGAGTTTGATACGGAATTACAGCAGCCGCGATCACTGCGACGGAGGGCATAGCGTAGGTACCGGCGCACGAAGTCGCGCCTCGACCGCGCCTCAGAGGTGCGAGGCGCAGGCAAACGAAAATTCCGCGCAGAATTCAATCCCTTCAGGCAAAAAGTTGGCGCATCTGAAATGTCGTTCGTGGTCTCCTAACATCCTCTCAACAGCTCTGCCCATTCAAATCTCTCGCACTCTACCAAAAACGCGGGGAGGTCGAGGTAGCTGAAGATTTCTGCGCTAGTGTAGCAGGCCAATCGACTCTTTCGGCAAGGCTCTATTTCAACGATGTTCCGGCTTCACGGGATTCACGAATGGACCTTCCCTTATACGTGGAGGAACTTGACGCTGCGCTGACTTCTTGCGGACGGTCATCATCGTCGAGCCTCGACGGCGTGACATGCACTGCGCTTGGAACTCTTAGACAAGGAGCTAGGCAAGCTCTTTTGGAATATTACAACAAATCATAGAGTTAGGGTACAGTTACAGATGAGTGGAAGTGCAGTCGTTCAGTTCCGCTCCTGAAGCCTGGCATATCGCCTCTGGACTTGACGTCATACCATCCAATCGCACTGGCTAGTTGCGTTGTTAAAGTACTGGAATGAATGCTGCTTACACGTATTGAGTGGCACCTGGAGCGTACCGCATATATCCAGATATAATGTCCAGGCTTCGACGTGGATGCTCTTCAATGACAACGTGGAGTACCTGGTACCATCTGCACAACGCGAAAACTTTTTGAAGCGCTTATCCGCGGCGTTGATCCTGAGTATAAAGAGCGCATATGAGAACGTAAGTCACCAGGCCCTTTTGGACGCTCTGGAAGCTGCCGAGCTTGGCGGTCGTAATTTTTGCTTGATACGCAGTTAATTATCCAACAGATCTCACTTTATGTAGACTGAGGATGGCCCAACATCTTCTCTTTTCACTTCCCGTGGAGTCCCTATGGGTGGAGTAATTATGCTCAATGCTCTTCAATCTTCCTCTTGTCGGGCTTAGCCACCTAATAACCCAGTCGGAGCAACTTTCAATATATGCAGACGACATCTTTGTCCGGGCATCAGGAGTTACACGCCCACTGGTTAGAGCGAAGCTTCAAAAGGCGGCAAGTATAGTTGCGGCCTACCTCCACCTGCAAGGTCTACAGAGATAAACTGAAAAGGGTTCACTAGTTGCATTTACACGCAATAACATGTTACCTTGTTACATGTTACATTGATGGTATAACAATACCCTACGAAAGCAGCCATCGCTTTAAGGTAGTAATCATCGACCAGAATATTTCGTGGACTACCCATACTTCATTCATGAAAAAAAGGCTGGCAGCAGTTGCTCACGTACTTGCTTTATTGGGGGAAAGTCATGGGGAGCGGCCCTTCAGTTCATGCTTCAGCTGTACAGTGCAGTATTTATGGGAATTTTTCGGTACAGCTTACCTGCACTGGGAAATGTCAGCAAAACCAACTTAGTAGTTCTACACAGCGTTCAAGCTCAAGCTCTGCGAGCCTGCCTAGGATTGCCGAAATGTGTATCTACGGCTGCTACCATTTTAATTGCACATGAGCATTCCATATCTATCCAGCTAACAGCTGATGCCCTCAGGGAAAATTTTCGACACATCTCCCGGATTCCCTGTCATCATTTGGCCAGTCTTCCTATTACGAGGCCGCGTACATTATTTACAGGGACCGTTAATGCGCATCACGCTATACTGCCGTCACAATTTACACCCGCATCTAGACCGTCCTCTCCACTATGGAGTCTGCATCACCCACACGTGCTCCTTTCAATAGCTGGCATCAGAAAGAAGGTCGAACTATCACCGACAGAACTAAAACAAGTCACTCTTGAATACTTCCATAAGCACCATGCAAATCGTTTGCATGGCTACACTGACAGTTCAGTGAATACCGTGAGTCCTTCAGGCTCCATGCTCATATCCGCAATTACTACAGAAATAAAAGTTAAGACAATTCACCGGACTTCTTCAACAGCTGGAGCGCTAACCGCTCTTCCAGTCGCAATTAGGCATATCAGTCAGCAGAGCCCTCAGCGGTGGTCTACTTTCACAGACTCAAAACCACCCTGCAAGCCTTAAAAGCGGCTCTTCGCCGTGCAGCCCATGAGCAACCGTCGCGGCAATACGACAAATTCATCGCTATGCCATTAATAAAGAACATGACATCATCTACCAATGGCTTCCAGGACACAACGGCAATCTACGGGCAGCCGAGGTCGCACGAACAGCACACAAAGACAGCGATTGTGTGTCATCCCCTTTTTCAGGGCAGACGCAGCGGGCAGGCTTCGCGCAACTGCGCAGGAACACGCGCTCTCCTTGTCGAATTATGGCCTGTTTGCGAACTGCCGCCTAAAATCACTGGACCGTGACCTAAACCTCCGGCTTCCACCTGGCCTACCACTGTAGGCCACATTCTTTGTGAGTGCCCCATATACAGTGAGGAAGGATAGCGTCTATGCCGTGCGCTGGAGCGTCTAAATTGATGGCCACTGGCTGAAATTAAGATTTTAGGTCCCTGGCCACGGCGAGCGCCTATGGTGAAGGCCTCCCAGATAGTGCTCCGCTTTATGAAAAGAACAGGCCTAATGAAAAGCTATGATTTTGTTGTTACTTAACGTGATATGCCTGTGACGTGATGTAATGTGACTGTACTGTCTTCACCCATCCCTCTCTGACCCTCAACTTTTATAACCACTCATCCCTTTCCCCCAGTGCAGGGCAGCAAGCCGGTTTATTTTATCGGTTAACCTCCCAGCTGCCTTTCCTCCTCATCTTCCTCCTTCTCCTGCTACCCATAGCGACTTACCAGGCACGTGTGCTACGTCTGCCTAGAATTAGGACATCAAACTGGTGTGTGTCCTATGCCGAACGCCCTGGTATGTCAACGGTGCATGACCGTGCACACAGCTCAAGAGCGCAGCTGCTCGCTTAAGTACGTGCTCTGCGTTGAGGTGGACTTTACCACTTTGAGGAAGTGCCAAAAATGCCTAAACACTTTGCCAATAACCGGCACAGCAATGCCAGAGCCTCTGCTGGGGAGAGAGGAACTGCAGCACCCAACATGGACGGCAACGAGGCCGGCGCAACCGGTGGCTCAGTACCGACGGTTAGACAACGCTCAGCTTCTTGCGTCTAATAACTCAGTCTTTTCCGCCACTTCCATCAGGTGGGGGCCCAAAAACATAGCAGCGTAAGCACCAAGGAGGCGACATCAAGCCTTCTTCTATGTCCTCCATGTCGCTGCAAAAGCACCAAGTTATCCGAAAGAACGAAGGCAACGACAAGAATGAGAGCCTTGGAACCAGAAGATGGCGCAGCTTTGAGGAATGGTCTCGGTGAGACGCAGCCGTTCTCAGTCGGCGTTGGCATGGAAGCTACTGCCAAAATGTCAGAACCCAAGCCCGCATAAGGCAGAGAATAGTACGATTGACTGCAATGTGAGCTAGCAGCAGTAGCAGTCCAGCCTACTACTCGGGAACACAAACAAAAAGCTGAATCTGCACAGTATAAGTGTAATGAATGTGGAGGTCGTAGGTGGGAGCTCGAATGTATGGTAAGGAAGTGTAACGAACTAACTCTCAGGACCAATGAGTTAATGAAAGCTTTCAGAGATAGGGGAGCAACCGCAGTGTGCCAAGCAGCGATGAACGCCGCAGATCGAAACAACTACTCGGAGGTTACGCCTAAGCCATTGACGGAAGCCCCGAAGGTCGAGCTGCAAAGCCCAAACATAACAGCCAGACAGAGTAGGGTAGATACAGAAGGACTAGAAATCTGGCAATGCAACTACCGCGGCTTCCGATGGAAGCAGTGTAATCTAGTTTATTGCATGCAGATGACGAAGATATCATAGCACTGCAAGAAACTGGATACTCTAGTTGTCTAGTGGGGTGCGTTACATATTTATTGAACGAACACGTATATTTACAAACATAATCAGACAACCAAGTGCGCGTGTTCGCTGATAAAAACAAAAACTCCCTAGACAATGCTCCGTCATCGAACCTGGCATTATACCACAAAGAGTGTAGTCAAAAGCACATTTGCACCTTCCTAGCACTCCCCTGTTAAAAAAAAAGAATATAGTTCGAGCACAGAGAACAATTAACAAGAGGATGAAAAGAGGCTTATCTCATTCACAAGAATTCTGACACGTGCGTAAGCACCCTATCCGTTATTATTCATTCACAGGAAATTTCATGTCTTAAAGAAACTGGTTGAAGTGAATCGTTTTTTTTTATCCGCATACATGCGCATTAGGTTACCTGAGCATTTTTTACATACACGTGTTCTTTCGATAAGTCAGCGCTGTTCCCGTCTCCTCGGTTGTCTTAGTTTTGTTGTGCTGTGTGTTTTAAAAATGTTGCACCAACTAGCTCAACGCTCCGTTTTATTACGTTACGTATTCCAGTCAGACAGAGGTGAAAGCTGGGAACATGTAGCAGTACCGGTGACAGCTATGCAACACTCGGCATTTAACGGCAATATCGAAAATGTGCATACCGAGATGATACCGCACAAGAGAGACATGAGAGCATATTTGCCTTGAATGTGCACAGTCCATCAAAGCAAAGGAATGACGACTTTGTGCTAATAAGGAAACACGAATTATAGTATAAGGATAACCGCTTGGGCATATTAGAGAACTTCAACGTGCAACACCAGCTGGCGCAATGTAGTAGAAACTTTCAAGGGCAAGATCCTAGCGTCAGCAGCTGCGCAAGGGGACATGCATCTTGTAATGGGTGTTACGAAGCCGACTAGGCAGGGAAACAGCGGCAGCAGGACTACCTGCCGAGACATCGATTCTCTAAGAACACTAAAGGCGTTTCTTGGAAAATATGCACAAGAGTCTTAGAAGACATCATTTTATCCTCGCGATATCATTGGTCAATGCGCGGGTAACGCGAAGATTAGGAGAAAAGCACGCATGTGACTAGAAGGCTTTTAGATCGTACTTCGACCAGGAACTATTCGTATCAATGGCGGTGAGAAGCAAGGGACTCCGCGAGTTGTATGAAACAGTCACAAAGGCAGTTAAATGGACGACCGCAATCCTTGAAATTGGTAACTATGGGTTGATAACATGGGGAGCTCGTAGTAGTATGATTAAGGAGTAGAGGAACAGCAGGGCAGCAGCAAGCTCAAATGAAAGATAGTCGAGATCACGGCTTAGGCACAGAAGCATTCACAGTAGCTGTCGAAACAAAATTTAGGGGAAATATGCGACGCACTCAAAGGAACACTAGGGGCGGCCATGACTTCGGTGTTTCTGCGGAATCTCATCTACCCAGTCAAGTCTAAGGTGAAACTAGGAGCAGGCTTCACTGAATCGTCTACGAGTACCTGGGAAATGATCAAGAGTCGCTAGCCATGAGTTGAAAAAGGTACGCGGGAGACGTAGAGATCCCCGGCTGCACGGAAGCGTATCGTGAAGTCGCAAATGAGAGACTGCACCCTACCATCACGGAAGACGAGGTATACGTGGCGGCCGGAATGGCTGTCACGAACACCGCTACAAGAGCAGACAAGCCCGCCAACGTCATTATAAGGAACCTAGAGGAGGAAGAGATTGCGCACATCACAAATTTTTTTAGTGACCACTGGGAGGCGGAGACTGCCGGAAGGCTAATGGTACGCAGACATATAACCATCCCCAAACAAGGGAGAAGTCCTGTTCAAGAACCAGCGCGCTATCTAACTGACGTCACGATTATGAAAACTGTATGAGATGATCGTTATACTAAGGCTCATAATTATTTTGAAGACAATGATCCCCTGTCACACAACCCGTTTGGATTCCGATCCAAACTATCGACACAGGACCTTCTTCTCAAAGAACTTCTTAGCCATATAGAGAGTACGCGATCATGGCAAAGCTCAAAGACAAAATTCAGAGCTACGCACAGACGGTGACCAGCAACAACTGGAACCTAATCTGGACCGAACTCAAAGGAAATCTAGGCAATGCAAAGAGCTGGAAACTAGTTAGACACATAATTGACCCAAATAAAAGCAGGAAAACAAATAGCAAGGCAATAGAGAGGATGCTTCACTTGAACCAATCGACAGACTCTGAAATCGCGGATCAGATCTGGCATAGGTACATCGGAGAGCCAGATGGAACAGTCAACATCCATCAAAAATACAAAGAAACACCAAACCCAAAATTGGACGCGCAGAATGCAGCAACGGAGGTTTACGCCGCTGCTAGAACCTTCGTCCAAACAACTGCACCAAGCAGAGACTAAGTCAGCAAAGCAACCATAGAAACTTTAGCGAGCAGAAAATAGAGGAAATAACGAACTATTTTCCATCATATCTGGTCTAGCCGAAATCTATCGAAACAATGGAAACATGCTGAAATTATAAGCATTGCCAAACCTGGGAAGAAGCTAGGCCTGGAAAACTTACGCCCCATCTCGCTTACATCCTGCATAGGAGAATGGCTGGAAAGAATAATCTATAACCGACTCGCAGACTACCTGGATGAAGAAAAAATACTGCCAAACTCGATGTTCGGTTTCAGGAAGAATTTCTCAAAACAGGACGTGATGCGGCAAACCAAGCATCTCTTGGACAGAAAATCGACCATAAATGAAGGATGCGGGAGAAACGTACAATTACGTCCGGGACGTTCTCAGCATCCGGACAGCACCGATATGTGTCGGCGGTATCAGGACCAACGAAAAAGCAACTGCTGGGAAAAGAACCCTGCAGGGATCCATCATCTTGCCCCTTCTCTTTAAATTGGGCATGGAGCCGATAACGAGGAAACTGGAAAGCGCACCTAGAATTCATCACGCACTCCACTCCGGCGACATTACGTGTGGACGACCACGGGATCAGCGGGAGAAAAGAAAGACTAATTGCAAAGGGCCCTGGAAGCCATTGAAGAAATTGCAAGGAGAAACGGCATGCAAATGCGCCCCTGTGAAAACCGAATTCATTAGAATCCACAAGAAACACTTCAAGGTAGAGCCGATTCAAATCCAACTTCAAAACAAGAAATCAGAGAAGTAGAAACCTTGAGGACACAAGATACGTGGCTACAGAGCCACGAGGAAGGAGCGCACTCAATCAAGCTACTGACTCGGGCAACCAGTCAGGTCTGCGGCATGATCCAAGGAATAGTAAACAGGAACGGAGATTTAAAGGAGAAATACGCGGTCTTCTGATCGCGTATTTCTCTTTTAACCCTCCGTTTTTGGCAATGATAGTCCCCCGCTGGACGTATAGCCTCCCGTACCACAATGTCACCAAAACGGGATCACAAAACATTGATGCGCAGTTTCGGAAAGCTTATAAACTAGCACTCGGATTACCAATCCATGCATCCAATGCGGATTTTATGGAAATGGGCTTCTCCGCCACCTACGAAGAACACAAAGAAGCAATCCTGGTGTGCCAAGAACGCAGACTAGAACAAAGTCAGACTGGTAGATACCTGCGGAACATCATGGGATGACCCATCGACGACAAAACTAATCCCCAATAGAAAAACTCACTCCCGAAAGCAGAGCTAAAAACCAGGTCCTTTCAATGGCCAAAAACGTGGACCCCCTACACAGCATCGAAACACGACAAGCGAGAATTCGCCACATGCAAAACAACGTCATCAAGACACTAGCGACCTACTCTATGTAAATGCCAGTCCATATCTGGGAAGAAAAGCGGCCGCATCCACCCCAGTTTACCCCACCGGAGGAGAGGGGACCAGCTCATCAGTAAATACAAATAACTACGTAGAAGATGCAGAGGAAATGCAATCGCCCTTGCACTAAAGACACCAACAACCTAAGAATAAAACACATAATACTCAGTGATTCCCAAAAAGCCTGTCGTGCCTTTCTTCTGGGAGGAGTACGGAAACAAGCACACCAATTAATGGCGCAGGAAAAAAAAGCGGGCCACTTGAAGCACACAATACTGTGGATACCGGCACAAGAGGGGACTGACGGCAACGAGGCAGCCGAGAGAATGGCCCGAGGGCATACTTTCCGGGCACCTGACCCAGCTTCCCCAAAGCATTCAGCCTCTCTCACATACGGGGAACTAATACAATGCTTCAAATTAGGAACAAAATGATACGCAGAACCACACAAATACCACAGCAGACAGAAGGCAATAGTCTGGAGGAGCATACAGGCTAGGGCATTCCCAAACCTAGCAAAGCTACCACAAACTCGCGCACTAAATATTCAAAAATAACACATGCACCACATTAGGTGAAGTCTCGGACATTCTGCACATGATATGGAACGGCAAAGAGCAATTAGAGAAATACAAAACTCGACTACTCAGCCAAGCAGAGTGGGAGACAGAGCTGCCAACATGGGTCTCTCTAAGCAGCGCAGCCTGCTCACAAGGGCCCAGGAGGCAGCCCAAGCCAATGGGATCTTGAACTAAGGAAACCACTTACACAGTTCCGTGAAACAATTAAAGTTTACTCTCTCTCTCTGCCACTTCGCTTACGAGAAGCTGCTGTTCCTTAGCCACATCGTAAGCAAGAACGGTGTTCGTCCAGACTCAACCAAAACAGCTGCAATCGCGTACTTTCCTCAGCAAGGGGATAGGAAAGCTGTGCGTCGATTTATTAGACTGTGCGCCTATTACCGATGATTCGTCAAGAACGTTACACGCCTCGCCGAACTTTGACGCTGATTACAAAAATCAGGCAGACCATTTGAGCGGGAAGCACCGCAAGCCTAAGAAACTTAAACGCCGCTTGCAGTCCCCATCTGTTATCGGTCATTTTGATGGAAACGCTGATACTGAAATTGATACCGACGCAAGCAGCGCAGGTATAGGCGCCGTCCTCGTTAAGAGGAATGCCGGGAAGAAAACGTTATCACTTACGCTAGCAGGTCCCTCTCAAAAGGCTAAACCAATTATTGGACGACAAAGAAAGAATTACTCGCGCTCATCTGGACCATGTAAAAATTCCGTCGCGCCTATACTGTCGACCGTTCACGGTAGTAAGCGATCACCATGCACTCAGCTTTGAAAGACCCCTCCGGCTGCATTGCACGATGGAGCTTACGCCTGCGAAAATTCGATATCACTGTGGTGTAACAAGTCTGGACGCAAGTATTTTGACGCAGACTGGTTGTCGCGAGCCTCTGTTAACGCGCATCCGAAGCGATACAACGACAACGGCTTCTTGGGACCGTTAAACACCACCAGTTTTGCAAATAAGCAACGCTCGAACCCTCTGTTAGACCTGGTAGATTACCTGGTAGATTACCTAGAGGGCAAGATGGCTCGTGCTCCAACGATCTTCAGGCGTCAGCCCTTGTCCTTCGCGTTGTTCAACAATGTCCTGTGAAAAATTTTACTGCCACCACTACCATATACCTTGTCGTGCTTACGGAACTCGTAAAGGAAATTTTACAGGCGTCGCACTATGGAGCTGACAGCAGGGTACCTCAGGATTGCGCGAACGTTACAACGGATCCAAGAGGAGTTATTACTGGGCGCGGTACCTGCCGACGTTAACCATCACGTGAAAGCGTGCCGTGAGTGCCAGCGACGCAAGACATCTCCGTTCAGACCAGCAACCCCATACCGCGCCAGACCGAACCCTTTCAACAAATTGGGATGGATCTGCTGGGCCCCTTTCCGACTTCATCTCAGGGTAGCAAACGGATCATCGCGGCCACTGACTATCTCACCCGAAACGCTGAAACAAAAGCACTGCCATATGGCACAGCGGCAGAAGGCAAGTGTTTTGTCGAGGGCATTTTTCTGCTACACGGCGCCCCTTGAGTGCTCATAACGAACAGGGGAACAGCGTTTGCGGCGGAGCTCACTTAATCCAACTCGGAGTGCAGTCAGACAAGTCCCCGGAGGACAACCGCCTACAACCTGGAGACCAACGGACTTACAGAGCGTCTCAATAAATATATCGCGGACACGCTCGCCGTGTACTTTTGTGCTGAACGCAAGATCTGGGATGCCATCCTGCCGTACGTGAACTTCGCGTATACCACAGCCGTCCAGGAGGCAAGCAGAGCCACCCCATTCATGCGTGTGTACGACAGGGAGCCCTGTTGTTGCCGCTGTAGTTATGGATCATCGATGCGGTGCTGCCGCACGTGAAAGAAGACAACCTCGATGTCTCCGAATACCTGCAGTTTACTGAGGAAGCCCAAAGGCAACCCCGGCTGCGTATTAAACTTCCAACGATGCGACGCCGAGTACAAGGCGGGAGACGAAGTGTGGGTATGGACGCCGATTCGCCATCCCGCGGGCTAAGTGAAAAGGTGTTACGTTGATACTTCGGTCCATACAGAATACTTCACCGCGTCGGAAAAGTGGACTATGAAGTCATTACCGATGGTACGACAGCCTCCCAACGGCAAAGCTCGCTCCCAGAAGTTGTAAATGTTTACGCCTGAAGCCGTAATACTCGTTTATATTTAAACTTTCTCATGTTTGTGTTTACTTTTCTCTGTTTACTTTTTTGGAAAGCCGAGGCGATGTTTTTAAGGGGGAGTAATCCCGCATACCATTCAAGTTTGTTTTGTTACAGCCGCTGGCATGCGGCCTTATCAGTGTGATTGTAGCGCACAGATCAATTCTGTATGCATTGCTTGTTCATGCTCGTTGTCAAGAGACGCAGCTTTCTAAGTTTCTTTGTCGAGAAAGGGGCGCTGAGATGTGTCGAACATTCCTACCACTCGCGTATGCTTCTGCACTATTACCCAGAAATGTGGCGCAACAAACACACGCAAAGAGACGCAGCCCATGCGCACGTGCTTGTGTTTGTCGCATGTGTTTGTTGCGCTACATTTCTGGGTATTATGCAGCACCAACTAGCCCTTCAAGCTGTTATTCTGCACTATTGACTGTTTGCTTCTTTATCTGGATGTTTCTGCGCCGCCTTTAAATTGAGCGTTGACGGGTGCAACGGGTTCTCTTTGTTCGACGACCAGCGATCACGTTGCCAGTTATTGCTGCAACCGAATCGCTTAGTTCTTTTGCGGGCACAAGTCAGCCCAATAAAGAGTTTACTCCAGTGAATTTCAAGCCTCCTTATTTGTCTCCAACGGGGCACGACATCGCACCAAGGAAGAATGGCTCATTCTGCTTAAAGGTCAACTCCGGTGGGTTTTTCATCATTTTCTGTTTTCCATTGAATTACATTCCTCGGCATGTCCTGACTCCAACACAAAAAACCGTTTTTCGAAATTCCAATCAGAAGTATTTTTAAAAAAGAAAAAACAGCAAATCGAAACCGAAACTGCTTTCACTGCCAGAAACGACGTCCCAGGTGACGAAATGGTGACGTCACACTCAGTATTAGAAAAACACTTGTACGTGCATTGGATAGTGAAAATAACGTATGGAAATCATGAAGCATTGCATAAAATGTTTCAGGTAGTTCAATATAAGCCTCACACTTTCATAATCATGCGGGAAGTGGACAGTAACGCCGGTATACTGTTTGTGACGTCAGAAACTCAGTGTTGCCGGCAGAAATAATCTCAGCTTAAGCCATGAAAACAGCATATTTTAAAAGTCATGTTGCGCGCGAACGGATTATCGTACGGCGCCCAAATTTTGTAGAATGCGTCAGGACGGAGAGCAGAACATACAGTAAAATTTTTATTAGAATATTCGAATGTCAAAAAACCTCCGGAGTTGCCCTTTAATGTTGCAGGTTAGTTACCTAAACAACCCGATGTGTGTTAAGAGTAGCAGCTACTGTTTTGTCGTGGTGTCGCGTCCACCCACTCTCGAACACTTATTTAAGCGTTTGATGGCGTTTTGTCTGTTGTTCTGTCTTGTGTAACATCTTACTGATGCTTTCGGGTGATATCGAATCTAACCCTGGTCCGATGTCGAAAGGTGAATCTGATGCATTTGCCGCGGCTCTCGAAACTATCCGTATACTTGAAGAAGGTCATGCGTCCTTACTGCAGGAGATGACGCTAAGAAAAAGCAGGCAGCAAGTGAAAATGAAGTTCGTCTGCTTAGGGCTAAAGTCGTGAATTTAGTGGCAGCCATTAACTTACGCAGTACAACGGAGCAAGGAAAAAATGCTGAATCTGTGTGCCTTTAAACACAGCTGACTGCCATCGCGTCAAGGTGTGACGATGCCGAGAATAGGATGAGGCGCTTTAGTCTTCTCTTCTTTTGGGATCGAAGATGCCGCTGATGAAGACTGGACAAAATCTGAGGAAAAGATTATAACCTTCTGCACAGATAAGGTGAGTATTGCCACCACCAGCCAACAATTTGAATGGGGTCGTCGACTGGGGAAATATAGCGCTAACAGTAGAAACCAGTAATTGTAAAGCTGACCTATTTCAAGGACACAGTACTCATCCTATCTGCTGGGCCGAAACTGAAGACACAGATTTTGCTACACGTGAAGATTTTTCGCTTGCCACGCCGAAAGCGAGGGCAAAGCTGATAGAATTCGCAGAACCGCAGAAAAGGTATAAGTTACCAGTTTACAAACTACGCATGGAATCAAAAACGCATGTCTACAATGTCACTACTGATGCGGTCGAGCTGTTAGATCAAAAGCTCGTAAGAAGCAATTGCGCGCACATACACAAAACCCGAAATCGTCCACCTCTACCCAGTTATCAGTATCATTTACTAATATTCGTAGTATCCTATCAAAGTGCGCCCTAGTTTCATCTTTCCTCGAAGACAGTGATTCCGATATAATAGCTTTTACAGAAACATGGTTACATTCCGATATCGACGACTGGGAAGTCCTTTCTGGCTCCAATCCTTTGATTATATACAGGTGCGATTGCATCGATAGGCGAGGGGGAGGTGTCCTCTTAGGCATTAAAAATCGCTCACATCGTTTGCTATCGATACCGATTCCAAACTTTAAATAATCTGGACGGCCTGCATTGCATCTTCCACAAAACTATTGATAGGCAATTGTTAACGCACACCAGACTCCGACTGCGTGGAAGCATTGCCAGGGCATTTGAGCGCTTCCAGCCTGACGTCACTTATTTACTCGGCGATTTTAATTCTCCGCAAATAAACTGGGATGAGCTCGCATCCCCTTGTTATGCTTCAACAAGCTTCATAAGCTTAGCTTTAGACTTCAACCTATTTCAAGTAGCTACCCAACCCACCCGTGGCCCCAATATATTAGACCTCATCTTTACTACCACCCCTGATACAGTTTATAACATTTATTATTTCGATGGGCTTAGCGATCATAAATTACTCTAAGTGTACACTTAATATTCCGCTTCCAATCACTGGCGTTACGCGAAAATAGATACGTGGTTATAACAAAGCTAACTACGATCTCAATAATGCCGAACTTGAAAGGTTTTCAGATAACGTCCTATCACCTTTGTTTCACCACCAGTCAGTGCAAGATAAATGGGTTCTTTTTCGAGACAAGCTCAATCAACTGGTAGAAAAACATGTCTCACTTATCTCAATATCAAATGATAAATCAAACCCTTGGTTTACAGGAAAGCATCAGCGTATGAGAAATAAGATTAAACGATTTTACCGAAACGCAAACCGCTAGTGTACGCTATGTGCTTGAGATAAGTATGAAAAGTGCCTAAAACTGTATTGCTCTGCTCTTTGTGAAGCAAAAGATAAATATTTCAGAGAAGTCCTTCCTATACTACTGAAAAATATTCCAAGCAAATTCTGGAAAATAATAGGTCATCCTAGCCTCTGTAATGATATTTGAATACATGAAGTCAACACCTCCTGCTCCAACACTGACTGTCAAAGTCTTTAATTAGTTTTTCCCCAACGAAGATATTTCTAACATACAGTATGTACAAGATTTTGATTACCCTTATATGGCGTCAGTTGACATTACACGTGATGGTATAGTACATCTGATTAATGAACTTAAGGTTTCCTCCTCCTCTCGTGCCGATAACATAAATTCACAAATACTCAACAATACCATTTCAGCCTCCAGCGCCATCTTACTTCATATCTTTAGGCAGTTCCTGTCAACAAGCGAGCTCCCCTCCGATAGGAAAATAGGAAAGGTAGTACCGGTATTCAAAAGTGGCAGTAAACATGCATGTGAAAATTATCGCCCGATCTCATTATCTTGCATATGCTGCAAGATGCTTGAGCACCTTATCACATCTCATATCTACAATCATTTAGAACCCAATAAATTATTTTTCCCTGGGCAGCATGAATTTAGAAAAGGGCTTTTCCTGTGAGTCGCAGATATTTAAATTCACCACTGACCTACATTTCAACATGAACAGTGACCTACAGACAGACTGCATCTTTTTGGACTTTTCTAAGGCATTTGATTGTGTAGCGCACTGCCGACTAATAGGTGTACTTTCTGCTTCCAAATTAGATTCACTGACTTTATTATGGGTACGTAACTTTCTTTTCAATCGCCAGCAGTTCACCGTTGTTAATATTTACTCATCTCCTTCCTCCTACTTCACATCAGGTGTGGCGTAAGGAAGAGTTCTTGGCAAATTACTCTTCTGGATTAATATTAATGACCTGCCGAATAACATCCCGTCTTGTACACGCATATTTGCTGATGACTGCATCATCTATCGTGCAATAAAGAGCACTGAAGATCACATTTCACTTCAAAATTATCTGAACCGCGTTACCGACTGGTGTAAAACGTGGCTGATAACCTAAAACACTTCCAAAAGTAACAAAATTTATTTCTCACGAAAATCAGCGAATTCGAATTTTTTCTACCATATTATTAACTTTACATTGGCTCGGACTACACGGTACAAATACCTAGGCGTCCACCTCACTCCAAATCTTTTTTGAGCAGATCATTTAACGACCATTTCTGCTCACGCTTCTAGGTCATTAGGATTTCTTCGCCACAACATACAAAACACTGTATCTCAAGTTCGTAGATTAGCCTATATAACTTTTGTTCATCCGCTCCTAAAGTACGCCTCCTACATTTGGTCACCTCATCAAAAATATTTAATAGAGAAGTTGGGTTTCATCTCGCGTAATTATAATTTCTAGTTCAGCCTAACCCAGTTCAAGCTTGAACTTTCACTTCATCCGTTAAAAGTCCGTCGAGACATCGCCCTTTTATCTATTTTTATAGATCCGCCCATGGCACACGGTTATCCCTAAGTCAACTACAACGTCCCTTCTACCTATCGCGCAGATTGCATACCGACTACAGCTATGCTCGCATTTACGGCAGTTCTAACGCTTTTAACTTCTCATCACTCCCGCGCGCCATCCGTCTGTGGAATGATCTTCCGATTAGCATCGCATCGCTCCACAATTACGACGCGTTTCGCGAAGATCCACTGAAGCACTTCACTGATAACGCTTAGCATATCATGTATGTACCCGCCATTTATGTCACTATTCATTGAAGGGGCTTTGGTGATGCGCAGTAGTTCTGTGGTATAGTTGAATCTACGTTTTGTTTTTGTCTTTTTGCATCAGTATAATACCTTGCAATCTTCTCGCTTGGGTTACATGATTTGCTGCTTAGTACTTCTTATAACTCCCTCTGCATTGCGATATATTGTTTATTATGTTTATAGATTTGTATAATTACCACTGTTTTCCTGTACTTGCGATTGTGATTTTGATTTTTAACCCACTTCGCTGATTTCTTTGTATTTGCCCCCCTTACAAAATGCTTCTCTGGAGGCCTGTAAGGTATATGTAAATAAATGAATAAATAAATATAGAAAAAGGGGATGAACCAGAACGAAACGCTCAGGTTAGTTCGAGCACTTGTGGTAAGCAGAGCCACCTGCACTCTTCCGTGTCTACCTCTGATGCAGACAGAAAAAGATATACTTAGGAAGCGTATAAGAGGGCGCTAGGGCTTCCAATAAGAACGTAAACCGCTACTTTGACGGGCCTCGGCTTAACAAGCTCGTACGAAGAGCACAGGGAAGCGCAACTTCACATTCAGAAGATGAGACTAAAAGGAACTGCGATGGGACGAGCTCTCCTCCGGAGATTGGGCTATCGTGACAACATACAAGGGATTGAATGGAGGACAGACATCCTAGACGGGTTTCGGTCTACGTTTAGAGCAGCGCTAATTTCTAAGAACATGCATTCTGTCAGTTATCAGTGTTGGCGCCGAGCCATGGCTCGGCGCCTCCGCTGATAACTGACAGAATGCATGTTCTTAGGACGGAAGCCTTAAAAAAGACTCATGAGAACAAGATGAACTCCGTGTAATATAGATGCGGCAATGTATTTAAAAATTGCAGGCGATTACGTTGCTTCCCAATTTCAAGATTTGAGGGCAACTCATTACCTGTTTCAGCTTTTCGATACATTAAGGCAAATAATTCTAACTAAACATATATGTACAATAACAGACAACCTTTCATTTTTTACATATTCTTTCAAATAATACTGCACTAACAGTTCTCGACTGTCATGAAGGAAGCTTTGTGAATCGGGAGGTCTAGGGAGGCAGCGTGTGGGTCCATAGGAACGTTGCGCTGCGAAGAGATAGCACCGACTGACTGATGCCGCTGATGCCGCTAGCGAGTCAAGTCAAGAAGGCTCTGCGTTTTGGCTTGGGATGCACGCACCATGAACCGCTGACGCCAAACCGGCGCTTCGGCAACCGGAACACCGTCACCGCCACGAAGGAAAAGATGTGCGAGTTGCACGCAGCGGCGAACGGTAGCGGGAGGAGCACGCGCAGCAACCGGAAAAAACGAGGGGAGAGGAGGGGTACACGCAGCGGCGAGCGGTTGCAGAAGCGCGTGCTGCTTTGCCTGCGGAGCTGGTTACGAGGGTCAACCTTGACGGCGACGCCGACGCGAAACGCAGGAACGGGCGCCAAAGAGGTGCGCTCTAAAACGAAGAAATGCAGTGGTTGATGTGATCGATCCCCAGCTAAAGGAGAAGATCAGCGCCTGGTTACAAAGTTGCCCCAAATCTGATTACGCGGAGCCCGATGTTGCTCTAGTAATCGCTCATGATAAACGGTCGGGTAGTTCTCTAGTTTTTAAGGCGAAAGCTTAACTAGGCTACCTCGGCAAGGTCGCATGTACAGAACGTGTGTACAGAAAGGGTCCACAGCCGTTGTGTCCTTCTTAGAATAGTTACGATAAAACAAATGATTGCAATTTACAAATGATATCAGGATGCTGCAGAAATGAGATATATATAGGATTAGTTAATTAGTTAGAACCAAAATGTGAAAATAAAAACCGCCGCAGGGGTACCTGTTAAAGCAGGTGTTTGTGTGTTTTGTGCGACACCACGGACCCCGAGCACTCACGCTTAGCCGTGCGTGGCATCGTCGTGTCTGGGGAAAAGGGGATCCTGGTGGTTGAGCCGATGCCGAGTGTTTGGACCTTTAAGGCCCCTAGGCGGAGGCAACATACCACTTTGGCCCACGCTTCCCACAGACGGCTTCTCCGGGCTGACCCACCCGGGGAAAATCGGCAGTCGCCTTTCCTGTCTTTCCCTCCATCTTTTACTTTACTATCCCCTTTCTTACAACTGTCCTGTCTTCTCTTACCTTCTTCGTTTCTTCCTACTACCAGGCGGCGAGGGTTAACCTTGTGTGGCTAACCACCCTGAGTTACGCCATATTTGGTATTAGTCGGGGTGTACGGCTGGCGTGAGCACAACCTTACAAGCTCCTGTTCCGTCTCCTTGTTGGGCTCCATGGTGGGTGGCCGCCACCCTGGCCGAACAGACAATATTTTTTATGGCTTCTTCTGTACCTTCCAATGATCGCTCCCGAAAACGGAGGCGCACCGATGAAACAGCGAAGTTTTTCCCAAAGAATACCACCAACTTTCCACGTTATCCATAGTGCAGAGAACGAAAAATCAGCTAGAATGATTTCACCATTTCTGGTTACCAAGACACTAAGCGAGGCAATAGGCCAAGGGTACAAAGTGAAAAAGCTACCGAATGGCGACCTCCTTTTGGAAGTTCTGTATAATCATCAGTTCGAGAAACTCTCAAAATTGACATCCTTTGGAAACTGCCCAGTAACAATCTCCCAACACCGTTCATTGAACACAGTGCGTGGAGTCATTTCCGACTATGACCTAAGGTACTTGAGCGAAGAAGAACTGCTCGAAGGACTCAAAGACCAGAATGTCACTCAGATTTATAGAATCAAAATCAGACGAGATAACAAAGAGACACCGACCAAGCACATAATTCTTACCTTCTCATCGAGCACGCTGCCCGAAGATGTAGAGGTGGGCTACACAAAGATAAAACTAAAACCTTACATACAAACCCACTTCGCTGTTTTAAGTGTCAGAAGTATGGCCATGGCTCGACGACCTGCCGAGGCCAACTCACCTGCGTAAAGTGTGCTTCATACGAGCATCCCGCAGAAAACTGTCAAGTTAAAACACTTCGTTGCATAAACTGTGAGGGCAGCCATGCACTTACTCTCGCACATGCCCTACCTGGAAACAAGAAAAGGATATTCTCACATTGAAAGTCCAAGAAAACTTGACTTAAGGGAAAGAGCGAAGAAGCTTACCTCTTCTCAGAATCCTTCATACTCTGCTGTGACGCAACAGGGGCCGCATCACAGCCGTCTTTGACCCCTACCCAGGCCACACACGGTGAGCCTCGGACAGGACCGTCTGCCCCCAAGGTGGATAGAGCTAGTGCTACTCCACCACCCCCAAAGCAGGCTGTGCGGACCTCTAAGTCAGTCGGCCCCAAGGTCTCTCCAATCACGGCGAGGCCTAACACAAATGTGTCTGTGCGTTCAGCACAATCGTCCAGCACGTCCGAGGACGCAATGGACACAACGAACAATGCTCATTCGGGGCCGTCGACATCAGACAGGCGTCGGAGGTCCTCGGAGCAAAGTAAAAAGGAAAAGGCCCGAATCACCGGGCCAGAAAAAACCTAGTCTCGTTACATTCCTCTTAAGATGGCGTTCCTTGTCCAATACCCCTTAAATGGGGCTTTGAGGATTCAATAAACAAATAAATTAATTAATGAAACTGTAGAGGACTTCTAAGAAACTACAGCGATATAAAAGATATTCTCGCTTCACTCTCGCCTGTAGCACTGTGTCTACAGGAAAACAATCTCGGTGCAAAACATTTAAATATACTGCAAAAATATAAAGTTTTTCGCCGGGACCGAGAGCAAGCCAGTAGGCTCTCTGGTGGTGTTGCCATCATTGTCAAAAATACCATTCCAGCAAACAAACATAAACTTACCACTCGGTTTGAAGCGGTGGCAGCCACCTTACTTACTTTCACAACAATAACGGTATGCTGTGTTTATATTGAGCCACACCGGACTCTAACTCTTCATGACCTTGAAGATCTCCTTACTCAACTACCGGAGCCATACGTGTTAGTTGGAGATTTTAACGCGCATTCTCCCTTTTGGGGAAGTGAGAAAAGTGATCCACGTGGACAGATTATAGAAGATTTTATTTTATCTAACAATGTCTGTTTATTAAACACCGGCAAACCGACCTACTGTTAAACCGAGCACAGAAAAAATGAGTGTTTTTGATCTATCTTTTTCTTCACCCTCAGTTTTTAACAATTTTAACTGGGATATTTTAGATAATCCTTACGGCAGTGATCATCTACCAATAGTAATTAACCTATCACCATCACCTGCAGTTATTCCATCAATACCACAGCGCTGGAGGCTACATCTAGTGGATTGGACAACGTTCAGAGAAAAAGCCAAGCTACATGAAGCATTTTCCGAAAATCTGTCAATTGACGAATTTAAATAAAATGTTTACAGATTGTATACTTACCGCCGTAGAATTTGCAATCCCACAGTCCTCTGGAATAGTACATCAAGGCCATAAGGTCTGGTTTTCTCAAGATTGTAGGAAAGCAAAAAAACAACAAAATAAAGCCTGGGGAGTGTTCCGCAGATACCAAATCTATGCAAACTTAGTCAATTTTAAAAAAGCAAGAGCGAAAGCACGCTACATGCTACGAAATGCTGAAAAGGACTCGTCGCAAAGATATGTAACCTCCATAAATAGTTCAACTACATCAAAAAAATGTCGAAGCGGGTTAAGAAACTAAATGGCAAATTTTCACCTTTTAATATCCCCCTCCTAACAACACCTGGTATTCAAACCACTCTAATGGAACAAGCAAATGTATTAGGGGAACACTTTGCTACAGTCTCTTGTTCATCCCACTATACGCAGACTTTCTTAAAATATAAAAGTATGGCCGAAAACTATAGACTCCCAACAAGTGGTGGCACAAAGGAACCTTATAAGAGAAAATTTACAGCCCATGAATTAAATACAGTACTCTCTGCTGGAAAAAAAAAAGCCCCAGGACCTGACAAAATACACTACGAAATGTTGGCGCACCTTTCTGATTTCGCAGTAGACGCACGTTTGAATTTTTTAAATTTTTAAACAAAATTTTTAAAACAAAATATTCACACTAGGAACGATACCCGATGCTTGGAAGAAAGCCGTTATATTTCCATTCCTTAAACCCGGAAAGCCGCCTACCTCCCCTTCTAGCTACAGGCCCATAGCCCTTACGAGCTGTCTTGCTAAATCTTTTCAGAGTATATTAAACATTAGGCTAGCTTTCATTCTGGAATCACGTAAACTTCTCGGTATTAATCAGTGTGGGTTTGAAAAGCCTGCTCAACAACAGATCATCTCGTTAGGCTTGAAAATACAATTCGAGAAGCATATATACACAAACAGCATTGCCTCGCCGTTTTTTTAGACATAGAGAAAGCATATGATACAACTTGGAGATTTGGTATTCTGCGTGACCTAGCAAATTTAGGCATCCGCGGCAAAATGTTAAATTGTCTAAACGATTTCTTTTCACAGCGCTCGTTCAATGCACGCCTGGGCTCAACCCTGTCGAGGACTTTCGCTCAAGAGAATGGTGTGCCTCAAGGATGCATTTTAAGCACTACTCTATTTGTTATTAAAATAAATTCATTGTCCAGAATAATCCCGAAATCTATTATGCATTCACTCGACGTTGACGATCTCATTGCATGCACATCATCAAACATATCAACGTGTGAGCGGCAGACACAGTTAACAGTAAATAGGTTAGTCACATGGGCGGAAAAAAATGGTTTCCAGTTTTCCCCACAGAAATCAGTGGTTGTCCTCACTCAGACGAGGCTTGCATACCGACCCTTACCTGCACCTAAATGAAACTGTGCTACCCGTCAAAAGCGAGCAGAACTTTCTTGGTATTACTTTGGATAAAAAGCTAACCTTTCTACCTCACATAAACATTCTCAAAAAGAAAGCAGCACACTCAATAAACATACTTAAGATACTCTCAAGAAAACACTGGTGTTCTGGCAGAGCTTGTCTTTTAAATGCCTATCGGTCTGTAACCCGCTCTATGTTAGATTATGGATGTATAGTGTATTGGTCAGCGAGACCTTCTTATCTGAAACGGCTGAACCCAGTACACAACTTATGTTTAGGCTCTCAACTGGTGCATATAGAACATCTCCTGTAAATAGTATTTATATTGAAACAAATGAACCACCCCTCACAGACAGAAGAACAATGCTTACATGCGCATATGTACTCAAAATAAGGTCTCTGCCGAAAGATGTCTGTTACGCATAGTTACCCAGTGCCCATCTAGAGCACTCTTTGAAAACAAACCTCAGACAATCAGACCAATAAGTATTCGGTTTGAACAGATACGCCAAGAATTAGACATACTTCATTCTCTTCCAAATATTGCCCGAAAATCCAGTCCACTGCCACCCTGGTACCATTTCCCTGCTGCACACGACTATACACTAACACATTTCCGTAAGAAACAAACACCACATGAACACATACTACAGGATTTCTTGGCACTAAATGAAAAATACAGAGAATACGCAGAGTTCCAGACAGATGGGTCTAAAAAAGAGTTCCATGTTGGAAGTGTTGTGATACAAGGAAAATGGGAAAAAAATAGTGCAGTTACCGGAGTTCTTATCAATTTTCACAGCCGAATGTCACGCTATTTCTTTAGCAGTAGAAAAAAATATTAAAGACTGGTATTGAAAATAGCATCATTTATACCGATTCTCTCAGCGTTATCACAGCATTAAATCATAGAAATGCTACAGAACCTCTAATCGGAGACGTCATGCATAATATAATAGCTGCAAAAACACAGGGACATACAATTAAACTTTGTTGGGTACCAAGCCACGTTGGAATCAGCGGCAATGAAAGAGCTGATGCATGTGCCGCAGCAGTCCGTCATACTGAAATACAGCCAGTCATCATACCACATAAAGATGTTCTAAGACTTGTAAAGAGAAAACTGAGAGCAAAATGGCAGAAACTAACAATAAATCACATCCTACTTTCATGTACTAAACTAGAAGACTTAAGGAAAAAATATATAACGTATTTTTACACAGAACAGATCCCTCTCCATCCCAGCCTGCTGTTGGCAGAAGATGCACTGGTCGAAATAAACAATGTTCTCCATTTCCAAAAGGATACAAACCTTCTGAACAAATTAAAAAAATCAGTCCTTATTAACAAAACAAACATAAACCTTGTTCCTGGCGCATGATAGCCTGGGTTTCTTACGCGCCAAAAAACCCAATACAATACAATGCAATGTAAAAATAAAAACAATATTTAGTCGAAAGAGCAACACGACTAATATCGGCATCCAAGTGCTGTGACCTTGCGCGAACCGGAAGGGGATGTGTTTCTGGCTTAAAGAGCCAAGTAAATATGTGATAGTTATCAGAACTGTGTAAGAAGGGCTAAATAATCTAACAAAAATATATTTAGTATGTAACAGACCGAACATTCCGGGAGCACCGCAGAGGTTTTACAAACGGTAGGCTGCGGAAAAAGGTGGCTCCAGTCTTGAAGGCCGACAGGAAAAGCATTAAAAACCCTGCAAAAGTTGGGCTCCGGAGCATGACAGCATTGCCGGGAACCTACAGATCGATTTCATTGTTGGAGGTAATGGAAACCGAGTGAGATCAATCAAAGACCAGTGGGACAGAGGCGGTAACCTTAACCTAGGGAGACATTTTGGCGCACTTCCGGGGACCAAATGCCGGTGCCCTCCGCCTCGCAATATTTTAAACAGGAAGAATTCGGTCTCATGGCCGGAAATGTGCAGCAAGACACACCTGACCATAAACAAGGACACATGTCCCTGGTGCGGAGAGAAGCCCACACTTTACACACAACATCGGCCAGTCAGAAAATTGACGCAGTACCAGTATTTCCGAACACCACGCCGGATCAGTGGGAGGCTGTGCTATCCAGCATAGACTCCGAAGGCCAGCTCTGGCTAGTTGAATAGGCCATTCGGGCAGTAAAGGCCGCGGGAGTCCTGAAATGAGGACCCAACCAAGAGATCTCTATATGCTTTTGGAGTTATAGTTTCTCTCTCTCTTCGCACCACCCATTCTGGTGCTACAAGCCAAGATTCCCTCCTGCCTAACGCATCTGCTCATTCCAAAGTAGTCCAAATTGATATCATTATACTGTGCTTTAGGAATTTTTATTAAATACTCAAGCCACTACCTTCAAACCAATAGTTTTTAGTGGCATGTCTTGCTCGTTTTAACTTCTTGGAGCCGAAAATAGTTGCTTCGGGCTGTGGTCAATAAGATATTAAAGAATGGTCACAAAAGTGGTTCCGACAAATGAGAGAACAACAATGAGAATAATGTCGTCGTTCTTTACTTGCACAGTGTTAACCAAAACATGAAACAAAATCGCAAACGGGATTGGCGACAGCTCGTTTCGTCGTTTCTGCACAGCTGGATGGATTGCGCTAAGGTAAACACTAAGAAGTGTCGCTAAAGGTCATCCCCATAAAACACCATAAACCCTTTTACCGCGAGAGGTTGGATATTTGTATAGTACTTCGCTATTTTGAAGCAAAGAACGCATATGGCAATCTAGAGGTGCTTTAATGAATTATTTCTCGAGCACCATAAGCAGGTGCAAAAATTTCTCTATATGACCGCATTGCTGCGTTTGCAGAGTACAAAGACTATACTCCATTGGATTGTATTGGTAAAACGTTTATTCGGGGCCTGCAGAAGAACGCGCGCTCGCGCGCGCGCGCTCCGTACGGGGCCTACGTCGTCCTCTGGGCACCGGCCGCGCGGCCTGGGTCCCCGCTCGCCGTGGCCGGCTCGCTGGTTCCCTGCCGGGCCAGCGCCTTGATGACCTGCTGGACGGCCCAGAGTTGTTGCTCTTGATTGTCGCTCCCTGCGGCTGCTTCCAGTCGCGGCGGAATCCTCCCAGACTTAGCTTCTTCCTGGTACTTGGTACAATTCCACAGCATGTGTGCGAAGCCGGCCGCCTCCGTTCGGCAGAGTCTGCATTTGTCTGTCGGGTGCGTCTCGGGATACATTCTATGCATCAGTGACGGGCTGGGGAGTGAGCCCGTCTGTAGCTGTCTGAATAAAACGGCTTGCTCTCGACTGAGCCCCGAGCAAGGGGGTGGAAGAGTTCTGCGAGCTAGGCGGAACACCTTGGTTATTACGTTGTAGTCGGTCATTCGGTCTTTGGTTCTGAACCACAGCGGCCAGTCGACCGAGGCGCGGACAGTTAGCGCGCGCGCCTCGGCGTGTGTCGTCTCGTTGTGGTTGGCGTTGCGGTCTGACGCCTCGCCCGCGTGCGCCGGGAACCACTTGATTCTCACTTGTCTGCTACCGTTGTCGTTTTTGGTTGCCTGCAGTATGCGCACAGCTTCTTTCGCTATCCTGTCTTTGGCGTAAGTTCTCACCGCCTGCCTCGAGTCGCATAGCACTGTGTGGCAGTCGCGGTCGGCGATGGTCAGGGCGATGGCCACCTTATCCGCTTGCTCTGCTTTGTTGCATCTCGTGCTGGCGGTCGTGCGAACGGTGCCGGTCGCGTCGACGACGACCGTCGTGAACCCGTGTATCTTGGCATACTCAGCCGCGTCAACGTAGCGTGCGTGTGTGTCGGCCGCGTGCTGGTCTATCAGCGCCTTGGCTCTCGCTGCTCTCCTCCCTTTGTTATACTCCGGGTGCATGTTCTTCGGTACCAAGTCCACTCTGATGTTGCGCCTGATCTCATCGGGGACGGGGAGCTGCGTCTGCTCCCTGCCTTGATATCCAATTCCCAGGTTGTCCAGGATTTTCCGGCCGGCCTTGGTCGTAGACAGTCCTTCGAGCTGTGCGGCCCGTTGGGCCTCCGCTATCTCATCCAGTGTGTTGCACCCCCAGCTGCAGGAGGCGTTTGGTGCTCGTTGTTTCGAACAGTCCCAGTGCCGTCTTGTACGCTCTGCGGATGAGTATATCTATCTTGTTTCTCTCGCTCTTCTTCCACTTGTGGTAGGCCGCCACGTACGCTACGTGACATATGACGAACGAGTGGATCAGTCTGATCAGGCTCTCATCCCTCATTCCGCTTTTCTTGTTCGTGACTCGTTTGAGTAGTCTCGTGGCGTTCGCCGCTTTCGCAATGCGCCGGGTGACGGTCTCGCCGTTTCTGCCGTGCGTCTCGATCGTCATCCCCAACACTCTGATCTTGTTGACTCTTCGGATCGCGTTTCCCTCTCTGGTCTTGACTTTGATTGCCTCGTACTCTCTCGGGCTGCTTTTGGGTTTGCGGTGCTTGACGGGCGGGTAGACGAGGAACTCCGACTTTCTCGGCGAGCATCTGAGCCCCTTTCCGTCGAGTTGGTCTTCGATCGCATCAACGGCCGCCTGTAGGGTGGATTCGATGTGGGCATCGCTGCCCCCTTCCACCCACAACGTTATGTCGTCCGCGTATATCGTATGTCGGACTTCCTTGATGTTCCTTAGCCTTTCGGCCACTCCTATCATCACGAGATTGAAAAGCACCGGCGAGATGACCGATCCCTGAGGTGTGACTGTGCTTCCCAGCTACTTCTCCTGTGCTTGGAGGTCCCCCGCTCTGAGCTCGGCCGTTCTGTCCGTGAGGAAGCCTTTGATGTAATTGTATGATCTCTCTCTCATGTTTTGTTTCGGGACTTGGGATAGGATTGCTGAGTGCTTCACGTTGTCGAAGGCGCTCTCCAAACTTTTCTGAAGCGTGCGTCATTACTAAGCATGAAAACACGCAATAAAATCATTGAAATATTGCTTATCAAAAAAGCAGTTGTAATATGTGTCAGCATCCAGTATGTATTTCTCATAGAAAAATCCTGTGTACTTGGCCGAGTACGCACATATATATAAAGGAGAGTTATCCTCACAGAATCATGCGAGTGTTTTCAATGCAGGGATGGATTTATTGGCTACATTTTCAGCTCTATTTTCCGCCACTGTTCAGTGTTCCAAGGAACATCGACATCCCAGTTTCGACCAATCATTATCAGAGGACTTTAAGAAACTCTTGTGTGTTTTGTGTTAAATATTAACTAAAAATAATTTCAGGTGAATAGATACTGTGAATTCTTATTTTATTACCATCGTAATGACATTGTGAAAGAACAAGATTGTTAGCCTTGGAAACCTTTTAGCCAGGTGCCAAGGACGGACTCTGACGCCATTTGCCGCTGTTAATGCGCACTCCAATTTTGTTTGAATCGTGTTAATAGGATTAGATGTCACTACTTGCCCAAAAAGTTGTAAAATCGCGTATGAATGGTTATTTTCCGCTTGCATATCCTACTCGTAAATTGCTAAATCACTGCTAAGAAGCTATGGGCTTACGTAATGGTGTCGTAATCGGCGAAATCTTACATGAACGCTGCTGGCGGTCGCCGAGAAAGGTTTCGACGAGAGCAAGACCTCCTTCGGGAGTGATAGGAGAACGCCAACCACGGAAGAAGACCGGACGCTACCACCATTTGCAACGACGTTAATATCGACGCTAAAGAAATCGCTTCATGCGCAAACTACATGGGGCGCAAATATTATTAACCCACTTCAAAATCAGTATCTGAAATAGATCTTCTATTTAATTATATGTTTGGACAAATCGATGTAACCAGCATTCAGTCTGCGTGCGGCCTCACATGATGCCGGTTATGAGAAACACCTTTCTATCCACGTTAAGAGTAACAAATGCACTCCACTGTTAAAAGAAACGTGTCTTCTGTGGAGACAGATATAAAGCAGCGGGGGAGATTATGGACGCTTTTAAGATAAGGAAGTCAGTCGATAGATACGTGAGCGTGCCTTCGCTGTTATTACTCGACTCGGAGTATAAATATCTTGAAGATGCAATTTCCCTTGGTACCAATTTGACTTGTTTCACGTTGAGTGTAGACAGCGCAAAAAAGACGAGGACATATGAAGACCACAAACGAACGCTGACTTTCAACTGGTGCTTTATTGCTTGTCCCATGAAAATATATACACTGGGAACAACCAACACAAGAAAATGTAATGATATCCCTGTCGAAAAAAACAACCAAACTATGTCAAAAATAGTCAAAAAATCCTGTAGTTCTGTCGTAACCATCAAATGTTTCTGTAGTTCTGTGGTACTTTTCTGTAGTTCTGTAGTTTTTCTGTAGTATATTTTTGTGGTCTGTAGTTCTGTAGCATCTCTCTGTTGTAACTATAGAAATTTCTAATGTTACTACAGAACGTTATGTTTTCACAACAGGTTTCCCGTCAAAAAACGCACAAAAACTCTGTCGTAAAATCAGAAAATTTTCTGTAGTTTTTTTCCGACTGGCACATAAATGGATACATAATATCTTCAGCTGCGGATGAAAACAGCGACGACATTGCCGTGTGTTCAAAAACCTAAATTATTTCTCTGTTATAGTGCCACCGAAGAACTGCTAACACAAGCGTCATCTAACCTCGCGGCTTCGAATGAATTACCTACTTAACCAAGCGTCTGTTCTATCTGGGTTTACGTGCGTTTTCCACTCTAACGTTTTTGACATGAACTGGACGGCGCATGCCGTTTGCGTTTGTTCTTTGAGTTCGTTTTTCTGCTTCTTTGTAATATGCGTGTCCCAACAAAATTTTGGTCTGTTGATAGTGAGCACTTGTTCTGTCCTTCATCTCACACTTCGTTTTTGCGGGGCCAACACAAAATGGATCGAGGACTACCGGATTGAATAAATTATAGTGTGTAACTAAGGAAGTGTGTGTATTATAGAGTGTGTAAGGAGGTGGCGCACCACTGCCCGCGAGGGCGGTAAAACAAAGAATGCAAAATTCCGGGGCAACACCATTACACACACATGAACGGACTGGGACGGTTTCCGTAAGGGACGACCAACCACACCGGAAGACATCACAGACATTGAAACCTGGTCGGCAGAGCTCCGCGATGCAATGCACTCGCCCACCAACTCCATTGAAACGGACGAGGGCATCATAGCTAGGGACAGTCACCTGGCCCATCTCATCGAGGCCAAACGTTCGATACAAGCGCGCTGGAAGCGGAAACGGCTGAATCGCCAATTGAGAAAGAAGGTGGCCGACTTAAACAGGGCCATTCAACATCACTGCAAGATCCTGTAGCGTCAGCAGTGGAACGAAGTCTGCAACCGAGCTGACGGGCAACTACATCGTGGTTGCACATGGAATCTATTTCGGCACCTCCTAAACGAAAGTAAGACCAAGTCACACCAGCGCGACCGCCTGGCCTGCCTCATACACACCACCACACAACAAGGAAAAGACGTCGTTGTCAAGACCCTGGAAGCCAAGTACCTGCCACACACGCCAACGGAAACCTACCCGCCATACGGGGGGCTGCCCAACGCGTGTCTCGACCGAGACATTACCATGTCAGAGGTACAGGTAGCGCTGCACGAGCTCAACACCCGTGCAGCAGTCGGCCCCGATCTTATTACCTACAAGATGCTACGCAACCTCGACTATGCATCGATCGAGGCCCTAACCCGCTACTACAACGAATGCTGGCGTTCGGGCAAGCTCCCCCGTCAGCGTAAAACGCAAGAACAATCCTAATCCCGAAACCGGGCAAGCCATCGGACATCGGCAACTTGTGTCCCATCTCGCTCACATCCTGCGTGGGCAAGGTGCTAGAGCACGTGCTTGCCAACCGGTGGCAGGAGTACCTGGTAAAGGAAGACTTATATCCGGATACGATGATCGGCTTCAGGCGCAGACTCAGAACACAAGACGCCATGCTACAACTCAAACGAGAAATAATCGACAACAAGACACAAGACAGCAAAGTAATTCTGGGACGATTTACAAAACGCATTCAACAAAGTCAAACACTCAGCCATATTAGCACACGTATCGAGACTCAACATAGGGGTAGCGAGCTACAATTACACCCAAGACTTCTTGATCAACCGCACGATGGAACGGCACGCCGGAGACCTTAAGTTCCCTGAACACAAGCTCGGCAGCACGGGTACCCCGCAATGTTCAGTCGTCTCGCCGTTGCTCTTCAACCTTGTCATGATCGGGATAGCGAGGGCAGTAGAAGGGCTCCTGTCTGCCGGCTCCCCATGTAGAATTTATTTCGCGTACAGGCACTTTGCTTTAAAATAGCTTTAAAAAGGGGAACACTTAAGCCGTTTTATCGCTTCTACAGGGCGAAGCTTATCATCCTCGTAATTTTTTTTACGGAAACATTACATATTTACATAATGCAGAAAGCATAATTTTAAATATTTCACATCAGTTCAATTATTAGGGCAATAGCCTTTCTTGGCTCATGCAAGCAGTGCGCAGAAAGTGTGATCAGAATACGTCCATCGCATTGCCACTAAAGGAAAAAAAATATGTCGTCTCCACCGGGAGTCGAACTACTCTCATTCCGAACCCAGCCTAGCGCGTGAAATACAACTCCACGCCAGGCTCGTGAGAAATAGGCCGTAATTCTCCTTCTGTAGCATAAGGATCATAGTAGCGATGGCAAGACGGTGTATTTAGTTGGCGATGATAATGGTTATAGTAACTATGAAGCTGATGATAGCGATGGAGGTGGTGATGATAATGGTTAAATAGCTCATGGAGCTGGTGATAGCGGTGGCACTGGCGATGAAGCTTAGGATAATCATAATAGTGACAGCAATGACAATGCAGCCAATCATAAGGATGGTAGTAACGACCGTGATGGTGGCAATAACACCTATCACTGTGAAGATGCAGTTAATAAAAGAGTCCTAAAAAGTGGCCTTGTCAAATGAACTTGCTCAAATTTACTTCTTTTGTTCGCTTGTATTGGCGTGGTATTTTTAACCGCTCAAGTATGCGTGACCACTACAAGATTAGTTTGTAAGCATCCGCTGTGATTATGCGAGATATTACAATCCTGACTCCGACGTCTTGTATACATCGTCCAAGTGTTTGGGTTTGCGCTGAACTCCCAGCCAGACCCTTAAATCCACGATGCAAAAATCTAACATTGTACAGCCCCTGTAGAATAAACCTTATGCGGCATAGGATACACAGGCGTTTTGTTAACATACATGCTTGCGCGCCCATCTCGTCTTATATTAGCTTCATTTCTGACGCTGTCACCCATGGGTACATAAAGGAAGTAATTGCAAGGGAGGCAGCGAACTCCAACATCGCGTTAGTTCTCGCCGTTAACGGCAACTTTAATTGCAAAAGCTCCTCGCTATATTGTTTGTTTACTTTTTGAAACTATGCAGAATCTCACCGATCGGATGCAGGTAGCATTCCCTGCATGCATCTTTGCTAATGCCTTATTTCCTTCGTATTAAGATATGTACTTGCCCCTCAAGCTGTTATTTTGAGATACCTTATTTCCTTCTTTGCCTGTTGAAAAGGAGTGGTTACATAAAGTGTGTTTTAAGCTCGGAATAACGGGAAACAAGGAACAGTGTGGAAAGGACATGGCGCCCCTGGGATGTCTACTCTGCTCCTTGTGTCCCGTTGTTCCGCGCTCAAAACCAATTTAAAAAAAGAACCCACTAGTGTGCAGTAACATCCTTGCAAAATTCTTGAAGCATCCCCGGACCAGGTCGAATTTTGAACCGTGCAGGTTTGCTCTGTTGACAGAGTGGCTACCTCGGAAAGAGGGTGCTCCCAGGTTCGATCACCGGAGCAGAACAAATTTTTCTTTAACTACGGAGTTTCTGAGACAGCCGTATAGCTTTCCTTTGTAGCGTTATGGCTGCGCTTGGGTGGATGTCAACAAGAATTACTTCCTTATTACAACCCCTGCAAGAAGTGGTTATTATCATATATAGAGCAAATGTATCTTTTCATTTACCTTCCGTTTTCTAACACCACTGTCAAGGTAGAAATTTCATCCAGCTGTCTAGTCCTGGAGAATGTCACAAAAACCATAACTACAATGCAAATTTAAAATTTCCTCTTTTCACCTTAAAGACATTTGGTGTCAGAAATTTCACTCGATACCAGATGGTTATTTGTATATTGTTCGGTCTTCGTAGCGTTCGAATGCATCGCGACGGGTGCTCTGCTTTATGTTCAAATTCAGCATATAAGGTTTCTTTTCTACACTTACCAGACACTTCTGGCAATTATATACTATGATCTGCGCGGGTTACAACTGCAATTCTGAACTCAACAATTGTTAAAGACAATCAGGTAGTCAATCTTCAGCAATAGTCTACTCAGCACTCTCAATCAGGTGTCGTTGTGGCAAATAATAGGTCATAATGTTATTTGCGAAGCTCTGTGCTTTCCCTTGATTCAAAAGTCATTGTCAGTAACTATATTGCTATATTACGTTTCCGAACATTTACCTTGTTACATCAGATTTTGTATACAGTTCAGAAAACTATTGCTTGTTTTCACAGACATAAGAAAAAAATTGTCATCTAAAATGAAGATTGTAAATTGAAATTTCATTCAGGTCATTGTACTGATAATATATACAGGAATAACTACGTTATTTAAAACTTTCTTTATAAAGTTAGCCGTCGAATATATCAGTAAGTGTTGTGATTGGCAAGAATATTTGCTGCTGAAGATAGCAGCGCAGCAGTAGTAGGGGCAAGACCAGAGCAACGCAAATACAAGCACTGACTAAAAATTTGGGGAATTCCGACACCAAACGTGTGAACGACTGCGTGACGAGGCGCCGTCCGCTACTCGTGGAAAGTGAAAAATATGGAGTGTATTCAATTTCCCTGTTCTCCTGCAACATTCACATAAGCCAAACAGGGAGCATACAAAACTACAAAACTACAAGATCGTAAGAGAAACCGAAGTAATCAAAACTCAGGAGAACTTGCTTTATATTGTAGCCAGTGCATGGGCTGCACCACTACCCTTGAAAAAACGGATATTGCTCGGAAGCTTGGCTCTTCCTCATACTTGTCAAAGAAAATATAAAAGTCCTCGATCAAGAGGTACTGTGTTGTGTTGGCTATCATGCGCCAAGAGCAAGGTTAAAATTTGTGATGGTCGAAAAACTGAAATCAAGTGTGTTAAAATCTATAGTTAGTTTAAATAGTGTGCTTATTTTAGGAAACTAGAAACGCTTGTTAATTTTACTATCACGATTTTTCATTGAAGCAAGCTCGGGTGGAATGGAATGGCATGGTTGTAGAAAGAAGTAAAATCTTTTTCCTAACTGTCTCAAGTTTTGGGCATTCAACTAGGATGTGGTTGACTGTAAGATTTACTCCGTATTCTGTACAAGTAGGCTTATCATGCTTCATTAGTAGAAAGATGTAAGATGTGTATGGCCAATACGGAGTCGACAGGCTATTACTTTTATTAAACATGGGTGCTGTATGCTTGATTTCTATTCTTCTAATATGGGTTTTACGAGGCGTAATTAAGAGGTTCTATAGACACATTTATTGATCCTATGTATCAAAACATTTCAAAAAGCTAAATCCATGGAGTATTCTGGCCCAGTTCCTTAATTCAATCGCTGTTACCAAATCAAGCTAATATATTAGACGGAAACAGTCACCTTTCATGCTTTGGAGTTTTAATGAAGGAGCTCCTCACAGATTTATCATAGCCGTGATACTTGTTTTCAAGCAATAAAACCCAAAGTTGCTTTTACCTGCCAGTGGCTCATATTCTCATAACGCTCAAATGTTTTCGGGACTTCAATCGAAGATCTCAGGTTCAGTTTTGTACCACCATGTTTCAAATTGTATAAATGTCAACACTCAAACGTCAAGAAAATGTCTATACCAAAAGGTCCATTGCAAAAACAGAACAAAATGTTTATTTCATCCGAAAGCGGTAACAATACGCATTCATTAATGAGAATGCATAAAAACTTAAATAAAAGTTCTCACGGTGTTAAATTGTTATAAATACATTTAGAAAAGTATCTCAACTTTTGCAAGCATTTCCAACTCATTCTTTAAAAGGCATCATATGATATCAATGCTGTAAACAAGGCGCCTTCATAGTCAGCCCCAAATTTGACGTTTGATCTATTGTGCCTACATTGATGGCGGCCCTTCCTGTTATATTTCTTCCTGATGGAGCACACGATCTTCTGGTCGCTTATCCTGCGGAACTTACATGAAAGCAATAACTTGGACGGTCGAACTCATGCCAATGCACGCCGTTTTGAGCAGTTGCATATCCTCTCTGTTAGGCACATACAAAAAAAAAATTATAAGCCACTGTTGATGATCTTATCGTAAAATCAGTGCCATTTCTAACCAATATTTTAGCCCTACTGATCAATATTGTTTTGGACGCCCTAATATTCTGCTCCAAAAGGAATGACCTAAATTTTTAAAGTATCTGTCGTAACGAACGGTGCCAGTAAGGGAATTGCAACGACGCGAAGTTTTGTCAATGTGGAAGAAGTTGCATTTTTCCTAATTGCTGCAGTAGGTACGCGGTCTTGGAAATCAAAAAATACCTTTGTGTACTATGCTGCTAAATGTTTATTTTCTCTTGTCTCATTCCCAATTATATCCATTTTGACTGTTGTTCTGTTCTCCGCGCATTTTATTCTTCGGCACTTCCGCTGCTATTATTATTCAGATCATTGTAGCTTCATGTGACAATTCTGCTTATCACCACCTTATTCTTTGCCAAAACATCTCTTCTTTACAGTTGCAATTAATACAAAAATTTTGAATCTATTGAAAAAAATACAATGTTTATTTCTCTTCGTGAAAAATAAACTTCTGAAAAAATATACCACGTGCAACGAAGGGGTTTATGTCTTTGCTAGCCAGCAGTAAGTTCAATTTTATCTCCAGCTTCATCATGTCATTCACTAAGAAGCCTGGGCTGTGAGTCCCATAATGCATATAATATGGGCAAACAGATTGCAGTATTACTTCAGGCTGCTTGTTTGTTGCTGATGTTATCCGTGACTAGCAGCACTAACTTATTCCTTCGGAGCGCTTCAGTTACTTTGGACATCATGCCAGCAATTAACTTGGTTGGTTTGTGGGGTTTAACGTCCCAAAGCGACTCAGGCTATGAGAGACGCCGTAGTGGAGGACTCCGGAAATTTCAACCACCTGGGGTTCTTTAACGTGCACTGACATCGCACAGCACACGGGCGCCTTGCTCTTTGCCGGTAACGAAAAGCGGCCGCCGAGGCCGGGATTCGATCCCGCGTCCTTGGGAACAGTACTCGAGAGCCGTAACTATTGCGCCACCCCGGCGGGGCCAGCAATATACTATGCAGCGCAGAAATTCGCGCCAGTTTGGACTCATAAGGAGAATACTAATTTTGGCGTACACACGACTCAAATATAACTGCCTTGGCCAGCCGTTTGAACATTTCTGTTTGAAAAATGTCACCCATGATGCATTTCGCAATACCTCCTTCATGGGTACACATCGCTCCCATCTACCTCCATTCGATCAAAGGCCTACTGAGAAGGTGTCGAGAACATATGTGTAAGGCTGCGTAAATCTGGCTTTCGCTCTGCACCAATGCGTTTGTAAAAAGCATTCAGATCGATTTTTTTCTTTTGCATTGGGTGCCATTCTCCTATGCAAGTTACTATTGCATTTGCTTCATATGATGACTGAACAATCAAAAACAATCCTAATGTGTAAACTATCTTTCATTTGCTCGCTTTTTAACAAATAGCGCTTTAACACGCAAAAATGCACTTCTCAACGTTAAACAGTGGGTGAACCAGTTACATAAGTTACCCCAATATACCACTCCGACCCACTAATTCTAATTCACTATGCGTGCACTATTTTTCGTGTTTGGCCTCCCAACGTACACAAATCAAAACAGCGCAACGGTAAATCTGGTTTAAACAGATGTTTACTGAGTGGAAGCGCGAGTTATATCGCATTGAATTACTGCATAACCTTCCCCGAGGAAACCTAAACAGGAACTGATCTCGCTCACCAAGATGGCATGTAATCGAAGAAAGAAGCTTACATGTGCCTCTGTAATTTCGGCCATGTGTGTCATGCGCTTGAATGTTCAGCGAATTCGTTCAACTGAAGCCGTTTGGTTAAAGAACTATTTTGAACCTGATGCTTCCAGCTTGAAGATGGTTTTTCCCTATGGCAGCAAGCAACTTGATTACCTTAATTAGCAACCTGATTCCCAATTGGTTATTAATAGAGTTGGACTGGTTTGAATTATTTGTTGTAAAAAGAAACTGCAGCCACAAAATAGGCATCGAACAACTCCCTGCAATTATATAAGTTCAGCACGTGTCAGAGAGTGGCCAAAAAAGGATTATCTTATTTTTTTTACATGGTATATATTATAGGCGAGTATGTAGCTTTGCGTTTTATTAAAAAACTATACGCAAAACACAAAAGCTGCTCACCAAAAAGTAGTCTGAAGAGACAGTGTGAATTATTTTTTGAGATTGGGCGTTTCGATGTTCTGGAAATCCGGTTGCAAAATACTCGCAGTTACACCTTCTGTAAATGTTGACTGAGCAATTTATCGAAGGCCACTGCTTAAGGATATAGGGTTTGAGTTATTGCCCTATTAAAACCAGTAGTCATCGAAGGCCAATCAAGCAAAAGGCATGGTAGAAAATAACTTGGTAGCATTAGCCTAACCCGTAAACTCTGTCGCATACATAGTGGAGCCTCCCCAAAAATATGTGTTGTAGAGAGCATTAAACTTCCGCTTGCGTTGAAAGGTAGCCCTGTTTACATATGGTGGTAGCACCTTGGATTAACTCCATGAGCATCCCGGATCACTAATGAGTAAGTCGTCGCATGCAAACTCATTGGCAGAGAGTTTTCTGTGAGTATTTTCAATGCGTCACTATCCTTGCGGCTTTTACGCTTAGACCGGGCTGCTGCCGTCTTCATCGTAGATTTAGGCATTCACACCGAAAGTGGATGAGTAGAAATAAGCATTCCATTAAAAGATAGTCATTACAAACTTTTGTAGAGAGTGCTCAGTATAGTCATTATTATGCTTAATAAGTTGTAAACAAGACAATGTTTAGAGGCAAATTTGGGAGAACGTTTTCTTCAGAATGCCGGAAGCATAGTGGAGTTGTCAGTAAACCATTTGAAATAGCGTCACCAGTGGAAGGTGGCGTTCGAAGGCTAGAATTGTATTCGTTCATTTTGAAATATAGTTTTGCATCAAGCGACCTCAAAATTCGAATGGAATGGCAGGGACGGGTATTGTGTATAGGTATATGAAACGCATTTAAAGCAAACGATGTTTCATGCCCCCTTTAGGCCCCCAAGTGGAACGACGAAAACGGCAGAGTGAAATACAAGGTTGCATGCAGGAAAAGGCTTTGAATAAACATCCTAGCTTCATCGCAATAGCTTACTTGCATGCATCGGTCGCTTCCCCATCTTTTGCGATCGCATGACGCTGAATAAATGGAGCCACACATGTGTAATGGAATGCGCAACGACCTTAAATATTAAAATTTGTCTCCAGCTCTTTTTAGAACAAAACACGTCTGCATTAAGAAATACATTCACCTGATTCTGATTTTAGAGTAATTAAATGAATGTCTGGAACCTATCAGAGGGGAACACTTTCGCATGTCTGACCCAAGAAATGTTTGGAAGTGACTCATGATGGCAGATTCTAATAAAGAGGCCGCGCATAAATGATAGATTCCATAACATCGCTTTCACAGATACGTTTTGAAAGCTAGAGCGCGAAGACGTAAACATAATAATTCAAGCCAAGCTTTTAAAACCCGTTTCATGGGCAAGGAGAAAAGCAGTGGCGTGACCTTTCCACCTCTCTGCGGCTGCTGCAGGTACCGAGCGGCAATATTCAAGCTCACACGGCAAAACGGTCTATGCTGAGTTATGGGCTCACCCCCACCATCACCATCATCATCATGCCTATCCACACAACACACCCTGCACGGCAAAGGGTTCTCCAATATCTCTCTAATTAACATGGCACTTTGTTAGCTGCATTCTGATCACCCTCGCAAACTTCTGGATTTCATGCGGCGACCTAATTCCCTGCCATCCCCTCATAAACTTTCCTTCCTTCGAAAGCTATAGGCCAGTTCATGTCGAGTTTCGAAACAGTCTTCTTATCTAAGAAATGAACGACGGACCTCATTCATTTCAGAGCAGCATAAATCATGCACGGGTCTGGCTTCTTTTTCGTTGCACAGCCTAGCAAAGAAGATGTTGCTCTACGGACTTGTACTCACATGCCTCGCAGCGGCCTCCTCAGCCATAGCGAAATACTATCATCAAAGTAAGCTTGGATTACTGTATTTTACAGCAGGTATTGTTATCTATGTTGCAGAAACTTTCGTCTGAACTCCACTTCTTTGTTATTTGGTCCTGGTCCAAATACCTGGTCCCTGGTCCAAATACCGAAAAGATAGAAAAAATTCTTGAAACTGTCACATCTATAAAATCTTCCGAAGCTCTCTTAGAAACCGGTCTGCAAAATGTACAAACCCGGCTTTTGGAAATTGAAACAAGCCTTGCCTCACTTCAGCTGTACAATGAGAAGGTACAAAAATGCCAGGAAGCCTTGAGTGTTATGCACAAGCACTTAGGACAGATGAACAGCAAACTTGATGATTTTGAAAATAGAAGTCGCCGAAACAACATTATCATCTACGGCATTGAAGAAGACGAAGGCGAAAACACTGTGGATCCTGGAAAACTGGTCAAGGATGAAATATTTGAAGGCACACTAGGCATTGAAGTTAGGTCTATCGAGCGTATCCACCGGCTTGGAAAAAGTAATCAAAATCGTGGACGACCGGTCATACTTCGATTATACGACTTCTCGGAAAAAATAAAAATACTTCAAAACTGCTTCAAACTAAAAGGTAACCAATTTTCAATCGCTGAGGACTATTCTGTACCGGTTCGTGAAATGCGCAAGAAGCTATGGCAATCATCTAAGATAAATCGCGACAACGGTGATAAGGTGGCTCTCATATTTAATAAACTGAAGATAAACGACGACATCTGGGATAAAAGCGAAAACAAACGAATGCTACTGAGCGGGAGTCTGCGAACAGTGCTGCGGGAGGCAGTGACTGACAACAGGCTCCAGTTCCATTTACATTATTATCTTTCAATGCTAGAAGTATTGTGAACAAAACCGAAAAATGTGAAGAATTGCTGTTGCTGTACTCACCAGATTTAGTTGTAATAACTGAAACCTGGCTGCATTCGGATATCCATGACTCAGAAATAGTTCCAAGCTCTTACGCATTGATCCGCTCAGATCGTGATGGGCGAGGAGGTGGTGTAGCCATTGCAATAAAGCAAGACTTTCCTTTCCAAAAAGATAGTGGTATACCAAATCATGAAAGCGTGTGGTGCACTATTAACGTTCAGGGCAACTTGGTACTAGTGGGCGGTATATATAGACCACCGAATGCACCCCTTTATTATCTTCTTGAGATACACGACTTCCTGCATAGCAAAGTTAACGCTCGCACAAAACTCATCCTAACAGGCGATTTCAATTTACCAGGTATCGAATGGACAAACTTAGCAATTGGAAGGAACGAAATTTCAAACTGTGAAAAGCTCCTGGATATAATGCTTAGTTTTTCGCTATCTCAGGTAGTAAATGAGCCAACGCGCCTCCAAGGACAAGCTATTTCCGTATTAGATCTAGCCTTTGTATCTAGTTTTCTCTGTCCTGAAGTTAGCGTGGAAGACGGAATTTCTGACCATAAATTGCTTTTTCTTACTTTTCCTCACCTGCGCCACAACGCTGACCGTAATGACAGCAACTCTTCAATCACTATCAAAAACTGCAGCAGGGCAGATGATGTAGGCATCATAGATTACCTCGAAACAATTCTCAATAGTTTTTCTTGTACAGATTCCTGCAGTGTAAACAACCTGTGGCTACAGGTAAAAAGCGCGATAACACAATGCAAAAAAAAATTTGTACCTACGAGAAAAAAACGAACAAAAAGAAAAACCCCGTGGATTACACGCACCGCCATTCATCTGAAGCGAAGATTACAGCGAATGCGTAGAAGGAAGGGAAATCGCACTCAGATATGCGAACTGGCGAGCAAACTAAAATTGGAAATTAAAACCGCGCGGAATGCGTTCTTTTCGACAACTTTATCTAATTTTATCACTAGCGACCCAGGAAAGTTCTGGCGATATTTATCGAACCCTGAACCCCGTTTATCACAAATGGAAATAGATGGTGCTGTCGTCACAGACCCCCTCGTTATCGCAAATTATTTCAATCAATATTTTCAATCTGTCTTTGCCACGAGTGCTATCACGAGCTTGCCACGAGTGCTATCACAAGCGAGCCACAATCACTGATGCCGGATATCGAGATTTCCGAGACTGGTATTGTTAACTTGCTTTTGAAGACTGACGTTAAGACCCCTGGTCCAGATAACATCTCAAATACATTTCTGAAGCGATACGCGGAGCAGTTGGCTCCATTTTTGCACAAAATTTTTACACTTTCTCTTGAAACAGGTGTTCTTCCTTCCGACTGGCTATGTGCAAAGGTTATTCCGGTTCATAAAAGCGGCAGCAGACTGTCTGTAGACATGTATAGGCCCATCTCACTAACTAGCTGCTGCTGCAAGCTAATGGAGCATATCATCAATAAATCCATCACAAAGTATTTGGAAGAAAATAACCTAATTTACACTAGACAACACGGTTTTAGAAAAGGTCTGTCAGCGGTTACCCAGCTGCTGGAAATAACTCATGATTTTGCACAAGTGATTGATTCTCAGCTTCAAGCAGATGCTATACTGATTGACTTTAGGAAAGCATTTGATCGTGTCCTACATTCCAAATTAATAGAGAAGCTTCGTGCCATTGGCATTAACCCAAAAGTAGTAACCTGGATAGCCTCTTACCTCACAGGTCGTATGCAGTACGTGGAAGTAAACAGCGCTCAATCAGAACGAATAAGTGTTTCTTCCGGGGTCCCACAAGGATCCGTCTTGGGACCGATCCTATTCTTGATATATATTAACGATATTCATGCTTGCACCGAACCTGGGGGGACAATAAGGCTCTTCGCTGACGACTGTGTTCTCTACACTGCGGTACGTACACGGGATGACCAATTAAATTTAAATTCTTCTGTAAATAGTAGTGCCAAATGGTGTAAATCATGGGGAATGGAAATTAATATCGACAAAACTTCTTCCATCACAATTACACGTAAAAAAGCGCCTCTTGTATATTCTTACAGTTTATCAGGATGTAACATAACGAGGGTTGATACGGTGAAATATTTAGGCATCACATTTACCCATAAACTAAGCTGGGAAACTCATATAAATAACACGTGTGCAAAAGCATTCAAACAACTTGGATTTCTTCGTAGAAAACTGTCAGCAGCTCGTTCTCATGTAAAGCTAACAGCCTATAATACCCTCATAAGGCCCATTCTTGAGTACGGTAGCATTATTTGGAGCCCTCATCAATCATACCTCAGCCAAAAATTAGAAAAAATTCAAAATAAGGCCCTTCGTTTTATTTTCTCCAGCTACTCACGCCACGATAGTGTATCATCCATGCGAACTAAAGCGGGTATTCCTACCCTTTCTTGTCGGTGACGAGTAGCTTCCATGAAATTTCTATACCTTCTTTATAACGGTGGAATCAAAATTGATACAGATCAGTACATCAAGGCATCATATCATCGTTCGAAGAGGCTAAATCATGGGAAGTGCATCAGACCCATCCCAGCTCGATGCGACGCATACAAATTTTCATTTTTTCCTTCAGCTATTGAAGAATGGAATAGGCTGCCACATGAATTTATGGGCGATATCTGCCTTGATATTTTTCTTAAAAACGTTGAGTCATATTTTGAGAAGCAAATGGTGTAAAAAAAAAAAATCGTTCCTAAAATGTGTTTCGTTATTCACTGCGAGTGTTCAGTCTAGGATTTTATCTTATTAGTACCTATTGTCCAACGTGTTCTATTATTGTGTCGCTTCGCGGTTCTTTACAGTGCTTCATATGCGAAAAATTGAATGCCCGTTAGAGTGTTGCAGTGCGTATGTTTTCCATTTTTTGTGTTTCTGATGTTTTTCATTTTGTATAACGGTCCCATCAACTCACCCACTCCTGTAAGAGCCTACCAAGGCTTACAGTATGCTTAAATAAATAAATAAATAAATAAATTTTGTTCGTAATGTTTCTCTACAGCATTTTCGCAAACATATAGTGCGTCATAGAAATTCAACTTACACGAAGTTCAATTTGTCCCCGCACACATCCGACGCATGAGAACTTCGTTCACTAGAATTTCATACGTAAATATATTTCATACGTACCATATTTCATCATTTGAGTCGGTAAGCGTTTAGCCTGTATCAATTGTAAAAAGCAAAATTTTGCAGACATTTTACACAACTCAGGGCGTTTGGTAGCCATGTACAGTCGTTCAAGCACCTCTATTTATTTATTTATTTTGCAGGTACTGCCAGCCTTGTTATCAGGCCTTTGGCAGGAGTGGGCAGTTCAAGTGAACAAAAGCAAGAACAGCAAACAAGATACTAGAATGAAATTCAACAAGGTTGACGACTGGGCAAGTTGGTAAGGGTTCATATTTGAAGGTAGCGCGAAAAACGAGGACCAAGAGTAGAAGGACACAACACGAGCGCTCTTCTACTCTTGGTCCTCGTTTTTCGCGCTACCTTCAAATATGAACCAGATTCAACTCGCCCAACTTTCAACCTTACTGGTAAGGGTTCATATTTAACCAGCCAAAGGAAGAGACAAAGGAAAGAAGAGGACAGGACAAGGCTGGACCAGCAACTGATTGTTTATTGAAAGGAAGAAAACAACGAAGACTCCTCCCGAAAAGCACGCGCACAACCCAACCGGTGGAATGGCAGGGAATTGAAAAGAAGGTGAAAAAGAAAATTCAAAGCCAATTCAAAGTCAAGACCTAACTAATGACTTTTCTAATAGATCAAATTCCTTACAATGAAGGCTAATCGACGCCTTAGCCACACACTTGTCCTCAGCCTTAGTAATGTAATATGCCTCAACCAACTCTCTACAGAATTGATTACCATTGCTGTAAACTACACCCGTATTATTGAAATCAGGCGCACAAAGGGACGTGTCATGCTCCGACTTACACTCTCAGGATTACACATGTAGCGCCAGATTAGAACTCGCCTTCCCTCCCAGAGAATTAGAGTGCTCCGTCAGGCGCGCATTTAGACATCTGCCTGTCTACCCGTAGTAGCACCGGCCACAATTGAGCAGAATGCGATGAACCACATTCTTTCTGCAGGTGGTGAACTTTTTTTATGTGACACTGCGCAACGAAAACTATCACGAGCGACATTGTCGAGCCCCTTTCTAACTCTGGCGCACAAGCCTCCTATCTTGTTTCTCGCTGGTAATACAACGTCAACGTCGTACCTTGCCGCCAGTTTCTTGCGTCGGTGCGAAACGCCATGGAGGTTAGGTATGGCAACCACCTCCTTTCGCCGCGTCGCCACACCAACATCAACCTGCCCCGTTTTGCTCTTCCTTGTACGTGTTAAAACACGTTCTGACAGGCGAGCGAGATGGACAGTTGCAAAGACTGCCGCCAACAACTTCGAAATCTGTTGTTGATTCCGAGTTCTCCTAAGGTGCTAGAATTTTTAATAGACAGAAATCCGGGTAGGTGTTCTGCAATGAGCATTGATGTGGAGGACTTATATTATTCCTTGCCACAGGACGGACTTCTAAGGTGTGTACAAGACTGCATCACTGTAGATAATGATGAATTGGCTTTTATTAATGCGTGCGGTATATCTGTTGCTAGTTTCTTGGCGCTGTTATCCTCTTACCTTAGTTCCACTTTCGTCTGTTGGCAAGGCAGCATGTACATTCAGAAGTCAGGGGTATGTATTGGGTCGCAGGTCGCTCCGTTGCTCAGCGACATTTTTCTGTCTAAAGTTGGCACCGCATTGAAGCCAGGTTTGGATGCCTTCGGTATAGTAGCGTTTCGCTACGTTGATGACTACCTTATTTTCTTGGGTAAGGAGGGTTTCGATAGTTTGGCGCAAGATATGTTACGAATGTTCAAAGAGCAAGGTCAGGGCCCGTCTTTTACGTATGAGTTTCCTAAAGATCACCATATACAGTTTCTGAATTTGGACCTGTGCTTTGAAGACAATCACGTGTGTTGGAGACAGCCCCAGGTCAGGGAAGCCTCTGCTTAGCTTTGAGTCGGGCCACTCGAGGTTGGTAAAGGATGGGTTGGCGGTCGCATGCATCAAGTCCTCATTACGTAAATCTTGCCATCACCGTGTTGAAGATGCATTTTCACAACAGATTTCGAAGTTGTTGGCGGGAGGATTTCCAACTGACCATCTCGCTCGTCTGTTAGAACGTGTTTTAACACCTACGAGGAAGAGCAAAACGGGGCAGGTTGATGTTGGTGTGGCGACGCGGCGAAAGAAGGTGGTTGCCATACCTAACCTCCATGGCGTTTCGCACCGACGCAAGAAACTAGCGGCAAGGTACGACGTTGACGTTGTATTACCAGCGAGAAACAAGATAGGAGGCTTGTGCGCCAGAGTTAGAAAGGGACTCGGCAATGTAACTCGTAATACTTTTTGTTGCGCAGTGTCACATAAGAAAAAGTTCACCACCTGCAGAAAGAATGTGGTTCATCGCATTCTGCTCAATTGTGGCCGGTGCTACTACGGGTAGACAGGCAGATGTCTAAATGCGCGCCTGACGGAGCACTCTAATTCTCTGGGAGGGAAGGCGAGTTCTAATCAGGCGCTACATGTGCAATCCCGAGAGTGTAAGTCGGAGCATGACCCGTCCCTTTGTGCGCCTGATTTCAATAATACAGGTGTAGTTTACAGCAATGGTAATCAATTCTGTAAAGATTGGTTGAAGCATATTACATTGCTAAGGCTGAGTACAAGTGTGTGGCTAAGGCATCGGTTAGCCTTCATTGTTAAGGAATTCGCTCTATTCGAAAAGTCGATAGTTAGGCCTTGACTTTTAGTTGGCTTTGAATTTTGTTTCATCTTCTTAATTTCCTGCCATTCCACCGGTTGGGTTGTGCGCGTGCTTTTCGGAAGGAGTCTTCGTTGTTTTCTTCGGTTCAATAAACATTCAGTTGCTAGTCCAACCTTGTCCTGTCCTCCCGTGTCTCGTCCTTTGGCTGGTTAAATATGAAGATACAAGACACTTCAGAACAAAAAAAAAAAAAAACAGGAGAATATTTACATGATGAGGTTATTTGACGAGGAGAGGCACATGTAACTATGGCTTGAGTGCAAGTGCACAGAGGAATGAAGAAATAGTTGGGGAATCAACAGTATCGTCGGGTAACGCATTTCATTCACAAATAGTACGCGGAAAAAAAAGGAATTTTTAAATGCGTTAGTCCTGCACGAATAATCTATAACTTTTTTGGTATGATATGAGCGCGTGGAGTAGCTCATATCATACCAAGATAATTCGAACATATGACATTTTATGCTGCGCACTTATGGAAATCGATATTCTTCGGCGGGGGCGTATAACTTCAAACGCACAAGTCACCGATCACAACCAATGAACACTGCACACCCTATAAGGTCTTGTTGTAGTTGGAATTGAACTTTATTTTGGCATAAAAGTGTTCAGAACATGTGAAACGTTTACTTAGGAGGTCTAAAGTTTTCAAATTGTTTTGGGGACACCTTAATGTAAGGTTAGTACATATGGTACAATAGAAAGAGCAAAATAGCAATTATTGGTGAATTGCCGAAAAACAACAACGCGCCAAAAAGTTGTAGCACTGCAAGAGAGAGAAACACATATTGAATGCATCTGAAAGCACTGCTACCAAACAATGACGCCGCTACTTAAACGTCAAGGGGGAACTTGGGCACCGCCTTTTGAGGGTATGACGCAGCAGAGTCAATGACTAAAGTCTGAAGCTGCCCTCCCTTCCTTGGGCTTGGATATTTTCGTTGCTACTCCATTAACAGCGAAAACCTTGATTTCTGCCTTCATTACCTCGCCCGTATTCTTTAGCATGCACCCGAAAGTTATCCCATTATGTGAGGGAACAGCCGTAGTACAGCATAAAACTGAACTTACACAAACCTTGTGGTCGTGGCCTCTGTCAAGGAATCCAAGAGTCCCCGTGAATTCGATTCCGTCCGCAATCTCTCATGTTAGAGGAGCTACCTGACTTCGCAGCTCTTGCCAACTTGACATTAAGGCGAAAGCATTTAATGGCTCATACTATCGGCGTTCATTCGTCCAGTCTCACTAAAGCTGTCAGTCAAATGGCATCATCACCCGAAACTGAAACTAACATAATCAGAAAAATAAAAATTTGGTCTCCACCAAGGAATCGAGCCTCCGTCCCTCGGATCCCCAGCCAAGTACTTTAACTAAGCAAGCAACACTGGGGATCGTGAAATGTACATCATATTTCTCCTTGGTTTCCGTGAGGAAGATAGTTAAAAATAACTAAATAAATAAATCCTCTACGGGAATTATTTATATAGTATCATCATTACCATCTCTACTATTTTTTTCACGCTAGACAAGGAGAATTGTGATGGGTTGCTCGCGAGTCCCGCATGGCCGAGGAGTTTGCACGCTCGGCTATGCATCGGAGGCATAGTGGTTTACTTTCCGGTATACAGAACATTTCCGCAGCTCATGAGCCTAGATAGGTTTTCTCCTTAAAAACGCTTGAGCTAAGAATCTACCGCGCTTCAATCAGCGTGAGATGATTAGCATTTACCACCTAAATGTGCGCAGCGATAGCGCGAAAACGTGAAATAGCGCGAAAACGCCTGATAGCGTGAAAACTTCAATGTATGAATCCGCATATTTGGCCCAGGCTTTCCCTGCAAGCATTGAACCAACATCTTCTTGAATGTTGATTGTCGGCATTGTCTGTTTTTTTTTTATAGTAGGCTTCTATGTGCCACTTCTATTGTCTTGCTTGAATCAACAACTGAAATTTATGATTACATTAGCAGCTATACATGTCGATATATTAAAATTGTAATATTTATTTTTTTGTTTTCGTTGCAGCTCACTGGATCGTGCGAGACTCAGCTCTCGACAAGGCTCTCAGACTGTTTCGCTCAAACTTCCCTCGAGATTATCCCATCGGCCCGCCGTTTTTCTACAGGCACCTGAGTGGCGACGACATGACTCTTACGTATGCGCACAATCGCTTTGAAGTAATGGGCCAAATTCACTGTTATACTATGGACGGACGAGCAGTGGTTCAAGTTACATTCAAGTCTTCTTGGAATGTTGATTGCCCTGTGGCTTTGAGGGGCATCTGGAATGGTAGTCTTCATCTCCAGGTGTACGGGATAACATGTGCCATGCAGTTCGCATTACAAACCGACCTCGAGAATGGAACATTTACTATTGAACCGAAGTCCTCCCATCCAGTATGGCTAGGCGCGTGCAAGATTCAAGTCAGAGGTGATGGATATTGGCATTTAGAAACCATTACCCGATAGATCGCGCTATTTCTATTTCCTCTTCTAGAGAGTAGCCTAATGGCAGACTTTTTTCACTACCATGCTCTAGAAATTGCTGAAGTTTCACTTCAATCCTCAGCTCCTTTTAATATTTACGCGTAATCAAGTCCCATCTAGCTTCTTTCCGGAATAAGGCTCAGAGAAAAAATTTGCACATGTTTTTTATTCCTCGTTTCGTGCATTTTTTTTTTCTGGTTACACAGCAGTCGGCAGAAACGCGTCTTCTTTCCAATAAACTTAACAGCAGCCGCCTACGTAACATAGACTGCTGATGTCCTTATGTACACACATGAATAACGAATCCAGACGAACGCAATAATTAATTATTTCCTCTTTTTATGAAATAAAGCGTGAAGCATTATACGCCCTTGTCGCTCGAGTATGAACAGCAGCGCAATCTTTCGTGGCAAGGAAATAAGTGGCCGATCACACACACAAAGTGTTACTTCAAGCTTATATTGAATCTATACAAAACAGGAACTTACACAATTAATGATGGAGAATTTAAGGCAACACCCATTCTCCGTCTTCAATAGCATGGCACGACAGTAATAATAGTCATCTTTCATTCCACCCTTGCTGTTTCTTATTCGCGCGCATGCGCCTTGCAACGTGCTTGATCACTTGTATATATATTTGATCCTTTATCGTTCGACGCACACTAATTAGCATAATGTCGACGGTAACTACTTTATATAAAATATAATGAAGCGTAGATGTAAAGCCACGCTTTCACATATCCCTATAAGAAGGGAGGAGGAGAAAAGGAGGGCGGAAGGCAGGGAATCCCTATAAGAAAGAGACAATTTAGCCTAGGGGCAGCATGTCGGGCTCGAGATCCAATGATCCTGTAGGGATTGATTGCGATCACACCCTTACATCTAAAATACGAAGCTCGAGCTGGAGGCTGTTGTCATCTTCTGCGGTCTCGTAACGTCTCACAACTTGGCGACCGATCAGTGTAACGCCATATCTCCACCCAGCGACCACCTACCAGAGGCATGTTCATGATTTTAGCTCGCAATTCGAGTTCACCTGCGCTGGATATTTTGCAAAAAGGGGGATTAAGGCAAATTGATTAGCCTGTACAGAAAACGAAATAATTTGCAGTACGTTATTTTGGGCGAAGGGAAACGTTACTTCAGTATGCTAGTACTTCTCTCCTTCGAGCCTGAAGGTAAGGGGTTAGGGCACAAGACGGAGATATTGACGATCGATGTTTTCACGCCTATCTCTGCGGCCGCTTGGAAGAAAAATGCAGCTGCGAATTTGTGTGACGTCCCCATACGTTAGCAATACCTAGGTGCTTCTTCACAGCCCTAATTGCTTTCGAACCTTAAACCTAATAGGGCAACCATGTAATTGATTGATTACGGACATTCTCATTATAGGTGCATGAGGTTGAGAAGTTATATTAGACCTTTCAGGCACATAAACATTCGCTTTATTAAGCGAAAATGAGATAAAACAGGTCAAGTGATAAACCCGACATTTTATACCTATAGCATCTAAATTTTCGATCCGTTAATCAGATTATTTTGTACTGAGCAAACAGTTTACAATTAGAGAGCTACCAAAGCCTCATAGGACTTGTATCGCAGCACCTGACAAGAACCGAAAAGTCGCGTGCCCTACGTTACACCTATACCAAATGTAACTAAGTAAATGTCAAAAAGCAAGCAAACTAAGACACAATTGTAATTGCAATTTACGGTCTTAATTATACGACTTCCCACCAGTGTGCCTACAGACAGGTTCTTTTCAATGTTAATTAGAACGATATGGTAATTCTCTCACGTAAGTTCCCATATGGCCTTTGCAACTGAGCGCAAAGTAAGGATATTGCCCCCCCCCCCCCCCCTTAAAGAAAAGAACTGCCCATGAAACTAGGTCATTGACAACTTAACGCGGCAGAGTTAAATTGAACTTGAAGCTCTTTTCGTGACAATTTGAGCTCCTCGCGGCATTTCACAGTATTGAGTTCGCTGAAGAAAACTATCTTACCTAAAAAATGCGCAAAAAAAACGCAAAAGAAAATATGTTTTTAGAAGGAAACGAGCACCAGCGTGTCAGCGCACTTGGCAAGCGACATGGTTGCCCGTGATCGGCTGGTGTCATCACAGATGTCATTGGCGGGATATCCGGCCGGAGCCGACGTTACTGCTTCGTACACATTCCTTCAGGTGTCTTGAAAGCTCGATGTTAAATATTGTTACGGGGATGTACTTAATGTAACGGCACTGCGATGGGCTGAACTCGACGCTAAGACTTCAGTAGCCGTGCAGTATCCACACTGACAGCGTCGTCCTCTTTTTCAGCGCTTTGTCGTGCCCGCGTTCCTCGGTGGTCGTCTTTGTCCGTGAGCACATCACTTTGGTGCCGCGTTTCCCGGTAACAATATTATGGATTGTTCGAGATATGCAAAGTGTTCAAGTTGGACCCTTCCGAACGCGTTAGAGTCACCAGTAACTCCATAAAACGAAGGAAAAACGACTTTCACGTGTGTCGACAGCGAAATAAAATAATAAAAAATTGGCTGTTGAGCAAGTAGGCATCAGTGTCGATGGAGAATATCTGAGTAATCTGCGATTCGCTGATGACATTGCCTTGCTAAGTAACTCAGTGCACCAACAGAAGCTAATGATAAATGATCTAGACAGGACAAGCAGAAAGGTAGACCTAAAGATTAATATGCAGAAGAGTAAGGTAATGTGCAGCAACATGGGAAAGGAATAGCAGCTTAAAATAGATAGCGAAGCATTGAAAGTGGTGGACGAATATGTCTACCTAGGACAGTTAGTGACCGCATATCGTGATCACAAAAAGGAAATACCTAGGAGGATAAGACTCGGATGGAGCCCATTTGGAATGTACTCAAACATTATAACAAAAAGCTTACCGGTATCATTCGAGAGGAAAGTGTATAACAGTTGCATCCTACCGGTACTGACCTATGAGGCTGAAACATGGAGGTTAACGAAAAGGGTTCTACATATGTTGAGGACAACCCAGAGGGCCATGAAACGAAAAATGGTATGTGAAACATTAAGAAATAGGAAGCGTGCAGGGTGGATCTGAGAAATAACTGAAGTTTCGGACATTCTAAATGAAGTTAAGAACAATAAATGGGCATGGCCCGGACATATACTTCGAAGAGAGGATAACCGATGGTCTCGAAGAGTGACCAATTGGATTCCAAGAAAAGTTAACTTTCACACGCACATAATAACACACAGATGAGTTTTAAAGGGTATTAATCAACCCTGTGTCCTTCAGAAAAGTTAGTAAGGCTTCGGTAGCTCGTGCAGGACACAGGACACAGGGTTGATCAATACCCTTTAAAACTCATCTGTGTGTGATTATGTGCGTGTGAAAGTGCGCGACACCGATTCTCTTTTTTTTTCTCATTTATTTCCCCTTCCCCTCCCACACTCTGTCACCCTCATCCCTCAACCCTCATCAGGAGTAGCATGCTAGGCTTACCACCAGGCAGACATCTCCTGTTGCCATTAAAATATCTCTCTCTCTCTCTCAATTGGATTATAAGGAAAGGCAAGAGTAGCAGGCGGCGGCGGAAAATGAGGTGGGTGGATGAGGTTAAGAAGTTCGCAGGGTTGAAGTGGATGCAGCTAGCACAGAACCAGGTTAATTGGAGGAACATAGGAGAGGCCTTCGTCCTTCAGTGGGTATATTCCGGCTGCTGCTGCACCCGCTGATGATGATGATGGCTGCGGTTTAGCTTCAGTTAAACCTAGTGTGAAGCGATAACCCCGGCTGAGGCTCGAGGGTGTGCTTGTATTTATACTCGAGCTTTACGTCAGTGATCATATCTCGCCCCGCCGCTGCTGACGCGCTAAGCTACTTCCCAGATCCGTTGACCTTCGACGGTGACGTTGACTTTGACTTGGACGTTAACCTTGATCTTGACCTTGATGTTTGGTGAAAACATAGGGACCCGAAGGGGTTGTGGCTTAAGTTCCAACTTCTAATCTATTCGAAGGTCATTGGAAGCACACTGTCACCTTTCATTTACTTCGCGTAGTGAAGCTATCGCGTAAATAATTCGTTAAGGAAGGGAAAGGTGCCGTATCTGTCAAACTACTTTGGAAAACCTGAACCTCGCCGTAAGGGAAGAAAGGAAGGCGGGAGTGAATGTGGAGAGAGAAAGCGTTGCCATAGTGCAGAAGTAGGGAGAAATTTCGACCACCTGGGGATCTTTACAGTGTAGTGATATCGCACAGCGCACGAACGCCTATCCGTTTCGCCTCCATTGAAGCGCAGCCGGCGGCGGTCGGGATCTAACCCGAGTACTCCGACACAGTATTCGGGCATCTACTGTGAAAACGAAGTCGTCACATTTGCGCGACTTAGATATCGGCCCCTAAGTGCGAAAAGCACTCGACCTGGCTTTCACAACAAACACTTCATACACTAAATCACGTTTGAATGGCAACAAACAAAGTAATCATTGTCTAGAGCGCACTCCTAGTCCACAGCGCTTTATTTTTCGAGTATCGCCCGATGTACGGTGCAGCAACAGGAGCAACAGGTGTCAGTATCGACCTGTGTTGACTCCTTGTCGCCGTCCTGTCATTTCCGCGATTTTAATTTGCTACGTATCACCTTTCGACTGCAGACAGGTTCTTTAAATTAGCTCACAAGTACACCCGCTGCAGTCCCATACCTTCTCTACATGCATCGTTTGCGCGGTGGGTTGTTAAACGGAACGCTGTAGATGGCTCGGCTCCAGCCGCATTATGAAATTAGACTAGTTCGCAACGCCTGCAGCGCCAGATGCAGCGAGCTTACCGTAACGAAACCTGCAGCGAGCGCAGAGGGGGATTTCGATCTGGCCAGGCGCTAATCCCTGGTTATCGCTAAGCCTACTGTTTCTCACTGAAGCCACAACAGGCAATGCTTTGGGATAGAGTAGCACTTTAGTAAACGGCGTACTCAGAGCACCTCCTTACTGACAATCCCTTCACAATGAAATAGAAATATGATCAACTACCGCACTGAATTAGCAGGTACGCTATTGTGCATGTACAAGATCTGATGAGCGGCCACGCACCTGCAGCTGCTGCTACATGATTGTGATGAGAAGCTTGCCTATATCGTGGTTATCACTCCTATCAGTATGGGTGCGAGATCCTCAGTAATAGTTATTTTCGACATTCGTTTATCTCTGATCCTCTTATTTAGGAGAAAGAAGAATTTTAGCATGCTTTTCAGATGTCCAGGACGGCTTGCCGCGGCGAGGCTGTGGAGGCAGATGTGCCTTTGGACGATGATTAAGCGCATTGTTGCCGCGTGAGCCTGACGGCATTCTATACACCCGGATACAAATGACAGTTTCAAACACAGTTTTGTATTGCTGATCATAATGTGATGCATGTCGTTTACTATCAATAACAGGTAACTGTTGGCATAAAAGAAGACGGCGATGGTTTGTACAAGAGCACCGAACCGCGATCGAACCACAGTTAAGTTCGGCAACCTTTCTGAATCATTCCGACGGGAATCCAGACGTGCTAAAAGAGTATTAACCTAATTAGGTGCGAGAAAAACTACAGTTTGAACGGCACTTCTCTGGCGCTGATTAGATTGGAATTTCAAGTTTCGCATCGCTGTTAAGATTCAATGCTAGTCATCGGCAGTAAACCATCAGAGGACAACGCCCCTCATTTAGAAGGCAATACATTTTCTTTTTCATCACAGAAACCCACAGCGCTGAAAGAATTTTGATCTCGGAAACTATGAAACAACGTTGCCTGTACCACAATGTTCACCCAATCGCAAGCGGCGCAGAATGAGGATAAGACTGCCACTAGTCGCTTCATGCTCTCGCAGATAATATTTTACAATTACATGAGGCAAATGATTTTCGAAATTGAACAAAGTCTAATTTACAACTATGCTGAACAGGCGGACTGGTTGGAAAACATTTTGCCGTGGAGTCGTCTGTCTCGAAACACCACTATTCTCGCCAAGGATCTTTACTTCGTTGGCTGCTTGATCAAAATAATGTTATCCGTTAGCAGGGAGCAGGGTTATATTTATGAAGGGTACTAGATGTTCGGTGCTTGCTATTGTCATCCCTAGCACAAGACCCGTCACTAGTGGATCTTAATCTTCTTCGAATGCTCTACGCACGAACCAAGGGAATAGCTGGCGTCCGGCTTCTCTTGCTAATTCGGCAATATACGGCGTAATTTCTGGCTGAGAAGAATTTTCTTTTCTTAGACAGGTTCTTTCTTTAGAATGAACCTGTGTGTAAGATGCAAGTGTCCAATGCGAAGGCGACCTCGATGAAGCGTTTTAGGTGACTGCATGACTTCCAGTCTTCAACAACTGGTTTTACGATATGCAATTTGTTGTTTATTTCATTTTTCCATGAGGGTTGCCATTTTTCTCTGAGTTTTGTTTTTATGAATTTCACAATATCCTCACGAGGTCCATTTTTTTTCTATTTTAGCTTTTCGAGCAGTTGATGCACATGCATCAGCTGTCTCGTTACCGAAGATTGCGGCGTGGCTAGGTACCGAGCAGAATTTAATTTCGTAACCTCGTGATTATGCTGGGGTTGTTATGCGATGTATTATTTCCCCATTTTTGCCGCTAAGGGTTCCGTTGCATTGTTGAAATGTAATGCTAGGATTGAGCTAAGGGAATCAGTGCAGATTATACTGTTTTTAATTTTGCATTTTAATCTTTTTCTACAGCTATGGATATGGCATAACATTCTGCATTGAACACTGATGTACAATTGGGCAGCCTAACTGTTTTCTGGCGATTGTTTTCTGCAGCATCACTACCAACATATGAAGCCGCTTTGGAACCAACAGTATAAAAGGTTTCCTGGTCTTTACATTTTTCGTCTAAGGTCAGGAATTCTTGTAATATGTGTTCGTGTGGAGTTTGCTCTTTGACAAACTGTGTTAGAGTGAGGTCGCATACAGAGGGAACTTTTACCGCGTTGATAATGGATAAGGAGATTGTGCAATATCATGGAGTGTATCGAGTATTTTTATTTCTTAGCACATCTGTTCAGAGCGGAGAAGGAGGGGTGTGACTGCATGTGGTTTGATGTTAAACAAGGTTCTGGATGAGTATTTTGTAATTATGGGGTAGCAAAGGTTTTTTGGTAGCGAACGGAATTTAAGAATGTATGAACAAGTTTGCATGGTTCTTCTGTCCTCAAGAGATGGTTCGTTGGTTTCTACATACAGACTTCTCACTGTTGACGTCCTGTATGCCCCTGTCAAAGACGGAAACCTAGTTGTGGACTGGGTCTAGTAGTTTTAGATATCAGAGTCTTGCAGACCCATACACAATGCAACCATAGTCTAAGATCTAACGTACAAATGAGCTATAAATCTGCAGAAAGCATATCCTGTCAGATCCCCAGAGTTTATGTGACAGCAATTTAAGCACACTCAAAAATCGGGAAGCTTTCTTTTTAAGAGTGTTTACGTGGGAGAGAAAACTCAGCTTTCTGTCGAAAGTAATGCCTAGAAATTTATGTTTGTGTTTTACTGGTAGAGCAATGTCATTGAGGTAAACTGTAGGGTCCACTTGCAAACCTCGTCTAAGTGAGAATAAAACGGCTACTGATTTCTGTGCAGAGTACCTGAAACCATTTCGATCTGCCCATGTCGGTAGTTTGTTTATATTTAATTGAATTTGTCTCTCGCACGTTGATACATTAGAGGATGTACACGCTATTTGTAGGTCATCGACATAGACTGAATGCATGATGGTCGTTGGGAATTTTTTTGCTGTAGGGGAGAAAACCTAAGCCAAGGGGTGCTGCGCCGCTCTCTGCGTCAGCTCCCTCCATGGAGTCCCCGTCAAAGCCTCCGCGCAGAGCAGCCGCGTCGTCTGCTCCCCGGCGCATAGAAAAGCATGCTGTCGTCTGGTGGTGGTGCTGGTGGTGACTATGGTTTATTTTTTGGGAGGGGGTACTGGTCACGTCTTATGTTAGCCATCTTTGTGGCATCACTCTTGGTGACCAGGGGGAAGGGGAAGTTGGAATTAGGGGAAGGTTGGGGAGGGGAAGGTTGCTGACGCCGTATATGTCGCCGCCATTTTCGCACGAAGCACTATAGGCCCATGCAGGCCTACAGAACAGAGCTGAGGCCAGACTCCTCCAGATAAATCAGGAGGAGCCGGGGAGCAGAAAGTTGGTTCCGAGCTGGGAAGAGCAATTGCCCTTCCGTATCAGCAGGGAGACCAAGATTCCGATAGCCATTCAGAAGTTTCTGGCGATGGCCAGCGGAGGCTGGACACACGACGAGCAAGTGTCCCAGTGTGCCAGTATTGCCGCAAGAGGGACAGGCTGGGCTGGGAGCTCGGCCACAGGCATACATGCGGGAAGGAGTCCACGTGCAGCCTATTCGAATTCGTAGGAGGAGGGATTTGTCCTTCCGTGGAAGTTTGTCAGAGAGCCGTTGGAGATGTTCACCAGCGGCAATACGGCGGTCAGGATGGAAAGACCTTATCGACCTTCTAAAGAGGGGTCTTGAAAAGTCAGAAGGTGTGACAGCCTCAGTGACTGGGGCGCCGTTGTCGTGCGCCGCTTTGGCCAGGGCATCCGCCTCTTAATTGCCCTGGACTCCAGTATGTCCTGGAACCCAATGTAGGGCCAGTTGATACCCCGAGTCCTGAAGGGCTAGGAGACGGGCTCGGAGAATGTTCACCGAGAGGTTGGTGCCGTGGTAGATAGTCAGGAGCTGCAGAGCAGATCTGGAGTCGCACAGAACATTCACAGGTCCAGGAGGGACACTGGAAGCGATGAACTGTGCGGCTAGATGTAGACCGGCCAGCTCAGCAGCTGTTGAACTGGCAGGGAATGACAGGCGGCAGGACCTAGACTGGTCTAGCTGCGGTGCTGTCATAGCAGCAGCTGCTTGCAAGGTAGCTGGTCGAACCGAGCCATCCGTAAAGAGGAGTGTAGATCCTCTACACTCCTCAAGGAGGGCTGCAGTTGTCTGCTGGAAGGCAGCTGCAGGGGTGTGACGTTTGGTGTGACCATCCGTATCCAAAAAGACAGGAATTGGGGGTCGATTGGGTGGAGGGGGTAGGACTGAGAAACCTGGGACAGGACCGATGATTTCTCTGTACACTGTATACAGCTTACCCATGCGAGAATGGGATTTGCTGTGCAGCCGTGCTAGGAGTGAGGCACCATCTGGAGCATGGCTGAGACGATCAATGTGGGTCAGTCCCCTCTGGGCGAGGAGAAGATCCAGAGGATAGATACCAGCTTCCGCAAGGGTAGCGGGAATCTGTGAGGATTGAGGGTTTCCGAGGAATCTTCTAATCCAGCGCCTTCGAATCGTGTCAAGACGAATGACTCGAGTCGACCGAAGGGAGACGAAGGGAAGGGCATATAGGATGACTGATGTCGCCGCTGCCTCGAAGAGCTTGATTGCCCAAGTGGAAGAACAACCATTGCCATTTGCAAGGAGACGCTGGACTGCTCTTCCCACACGATCATGATGGGGAATGAGGGCTTTGTCAGCTGGGATCCAGGTGAGACGGTCATCAATTGTGAGACCTAGGTATCTCACCTGGCGTTTCCATGGAAGAGGGGTTCCTTTGATATGCAAAGTTGCAAGACGGCGGGAACTCCGTGCTCCTCTGGGATGGTAGACGAGGGCCTCAGACTTAGTAGCCGAGAGGGTCAATCCCTTGGATGATAGGAAGTACTGGACGCCGTCCAGTGCCTGTTGCATAGCCTTCCTAGCGGAGACAATACGTCTCTTTGGAGCACGGATCCAGAGGGCAATGTCATCTGCATAGATGGAGCAGGAAACTTTGTGGATCCTGATCTGCTGAACGAAGTTCGGTAGGCCAGCTAGGACGAGGTTGAACAGCCAAGGACTGAGGAAAGATCGTTGAGGAACCCCAGATGTAACAGGACGAGGAGAGCTAAGTGTTTGCCCAACTCGAACTTGGAAGGAGCGATTGGAGAGAAATGCCGAGACAAAGCGACGCAGTTTCCCAGACACTCCAAGGGCATCCAGAGCCTGCTCAATGATGGTATGGGGCAGGTTGTCAAAAGCGGACTGGACATCCAGAAGAACCAGGAAGACAACGTCGCCCGCATATTTGGCTTCCTCAAGGGTGGAGTCCACATCCGCTATAGAGTCTGCAGTACAGCGGTGCTTCCGAAACCCTGTCTGCATCTCTGGAAGGAAGTTGGTTGCTCTGGCGGTCCATGTGAGTCGTTCTAGGGGAATGAACTCCATAGTCTTGCAGGCTGCAGATGTGAGAGATACAGGACGGTAGGAGGATAGTTGTTTAGCCGGCTTACGGGGCTTAAGGATGGGAACAACGATGGCATTTCTCCAGTTGCCTGGTAGTATGCTGCTGTCCCATGTGTCGTTGAAGACTGCGAGGAGGCGCTTCTTCTCCGGGGCATCCAGATTACGAAGCATCTAAATTGTAAGTCCGTCAGCGCCAGGAGCTGATTTCTTCTTCGAGCGGTTGAGGGCACGGTGAAGCTCATGAGGGGCAATGGGTTCATTGCAGAGGGCAGAGATGGTCTGTGCCAAAGCTGCTGGTGGTGAAGGGTTAGCCCGAAGGGGCGAAGGGGGATTCGCCACTGGAAGTCCAGCGGATGGAGGGGGCGTGACTGACTTGGAAAGGAAGTCGGCAAGTTGCTCTGCCAAGTCTTGAAAGGAAATGCCTCTTGCGATGGCTGCTCCCAGGACAGGTTGTCGATTGGAGGCAACCTGCAAAAGGGATTTGAGGATGCGCCAGGCAGCAGAGGACTGTCTGGCTGACTGTATGGACCGGCAAATGCTGGCCCAGCTTTCCCGGGAACGACGATTGGCCTGACGACGCCAGCAAGCATCGATCCTGCGGAAGGCCTTCCAATGTTCGGGATGGTGGGTGCGCTCGGCCACTCGCTCAGCCCTTCGTCTGGAGGCCCTAAGTCCGAGTAGACGTAGGTCCGGGACTGGTGCATGTAGTGGTACTGCGCAGGTGATTGTGGAGTTCTTGGCGCAACATCCAAGAAAATCCAGGAAGTCACCTGCAAGTGGGATGTCTTTCACACGTTCTCTGAACTCGGCCCATTTGGTAATGGGGTAGAGGTTTTCCCTCCTCCTACCCCTCGCAGAGGGGTTAAGGAAGATGGGAAAATGATCCGAGCCCAAAGAGTCAGGTGCTCTGGCCCACGAATAGTGGCAGGCATCAGAGATGAGAGCCAGGTCGATGAAAGAAGATCGTCCTGGCCGAATGAAGGTTGGGGAGGTAGGCTGTAGGAAACGAAGGCCAGCTGCGTTGATGGCGTCCAAGAGCTTTTTGCCTCGGGTGGTGCTGGACTGGTTGTCCCATGCCCTGTGGTGGGAGTTGAATCCCCGCAGATAAGGACATCCTTACCTAGACTGTCGTCTGCTCCGCGCTGCTTTCCAGCAAGTGTTTGCGAGGGCGCGCTCGGTTCTTTCTCTCCTCCTCCGCCCGCGTTCTGGCCGCCGTCGCGCTCCAACAAAGGGAGAAAGAAAAGAACTGGAATGAAAAAGTGACGGTGTGCTTTTTCGCAAAACTCGTGTTGAAACGGTAACGGGATGGTTGTCGGCTTTTTGTTTGTTTAGGTATCTCGTACCGCTCGTATCTCGCACCTCTGTTTGTGACTGGCGGTGCCGCAGCAGCCATCGTGGTACCAAGTCGGCCTCAACAAATCGATATATGTCATCACTTGGCGTTTATGAAGGAAAAACACGTAATACGTCAATATTTCTATCCTCATACGCGATCCTGCTTCGAGAGCTCAAAACTGCGCATTCGCTATAGGAGATAACTGAAGGAATTGCACAGCGTAGCTGTGGAATTAAGAAGACAAAGGTTTACTTAGAGAGATGTCCCCGCCTGCATGGAAGGTCGTAAGGCATTTCCTCGCTCTTCGTCTCGTGGAGAGAGGAAACTACCGCAAAAATTGGCATGCCGCGGCTTCTCGTGAATGCGTTAAGAAACCCGGCCCTCATCGTTAAAGGCAGATAGGTCATTTATTTCGGATGACAGCGCCGCAGCAGCGAACTCGCCCTGACCACTGTCACAGGAACCAAAGGGTAAGGCGGCATGCTTTGTGACTTTGTAGGGAACGCGTCCTAAACGCGCCGAAAGCAGGCCCCATGGCGCCGGTAGCATCGCCTAAAACGTCTGTCCCAAAAGAGTTGAATAGGCCCCTTTCAAGTGCGCAGTCACAAATAGAAAGGAAGCTCCCCAACCAGCGCCCGGAGCACTCGTCGCTGTGTACACGCGTATCAGTTCTCAACGAGAAGGCTGGACCCTTAATTCTCTGAACAACATGGACAGAGACATCAAGAGGTGCCGCCTCAAGTCTTTCAAAATACCTGTCGCTTGCCTCTGCCTTCGAGTAGCGAATTCGCGTTCATGTTTTTTTTTTTAATGTCTGAGCCTGCCACCAAGCCTTCTTTGAAAACAATGTTCGCGGGGATCAATTAATAATAATTTCTCACTTTCGAAAGCACCGATAAAAGACGTGCCTCCAGCCAGCCTCTATGTCAGCGGGGGACAGAAAAAAGCGAAATAAGAAACTCCGTTGGCAATAAGCGCCGGCTTTGAGGCGCAGACGCGCGACCATCTCCCCTCGTTCTCACTCTCCTTCTCCCGCTCCGCGTGCACGTGCGGCTGCCTATAGCACGCGCTCCCGAGCGAGCGGGCTGCGCAGACTCCGTAGACAGCCGGGCGCAGCGCGGGCGCGGAGGCGCGTAGGTTTTGTAGTTCCTCTTCGCTGCGCTAGAAACCGAGCGCTGGCGTCGCGGAGCAAACTCCAGCTTTGGTTCCCTATGGAGTTCATTTTTACTATAAGCAGCATTCTAGTCAAGATGCATCCCAGAGGGACACTATTCTCCCGAGTGAAATGTTTTGATAGAGTAGCACAGAGACGAACTTAAAAAAAAAAACGGTTGGACAAAATTCTTACAAGAATTTTAACATTTTCCCGCGGATGCCAGGGTCTCCCAGGTCACGTAGGATTCCATACCTCCGCGTCATGTCATAAGCTTTTTCTTAATAACGAAAACCTGCAAGGCAGTGGTGTCTGTGTATAAATGCTTCTCGTACCGTGTTTTCCAAGCGCACAAATAAGAATAAGAATAATGTTTATTTAACATCTTGAGGATGTTGGATGTGCCGGCAAAACCAGTGGAAAGGCTTGACGAGGCCGACGCACCCTACAGAGGCATTGCACTGGTACATAGCATAATAGCACTTTTACAAAGAAGAACAAACATAAAACAACAGACTTTTTATTATCTATACTTGATGCGGGAGAGTGTAGCTTAGCATTTGTTAGCCATAATTTGTTCGAATCTTAGGTTCAAGTCATTTGAATTTCGTTCGTGTAGTGTATATTGACTCTTTGCGTTGCAGTCCTCACAGCTTTATCTCCAGGCAGGTGTTATTGTGAACATCGATTTCATACCGCTGCAAGAGTAAAGTTTTGTATATGTGTAAAAAGGACAATTCGACGTTCATTGAAAATTGGTTCAGTGTGTCCAAGTCGGGGAGCATTCATAACATTTTTAACGGCTTTCTTTTATAAGCAGGTATAAGCGGGTTATATTAGTAAAAGTCGTGGTACCCCACACCAAAAAGCAATACTTAACAACAAGCGAAAACAAAGCATTATACAACAATTGCTTAATACGCTACGGCATAAAATATTGCAGTCGGCACAAGATACCGACAACCTTTGACAGCTTGTTCCTCACCATATCAGCATGATCATTCCAACGGAAATTCTCGTTGAAAATAACGCCCAAGCTTTTTACCGCCAAGACCGTTTGGATGCGTGACGCACCGATCTTTAAGCAGAGGGTTGGCATGTTTGGCAACTTGTTACGAGGCCTGAACAGCACAGCTTTTGTTTTTTCAGTGTTTATGTTCAAAAACATATTTTGAGAACATTCTAGAAGCGACTGAGGTATTTTGAGGCTTGCTTCTCAAGATCTATCAATTGGGCAGCTCTGAAAAATAAACTGGTGTCGTCAGCATAAATGACAATAGTTGGTAGATTACTGATACGGACAACATAATTGACTTACAGAAGAAACAGCGGTGTTTCAAAGATACCACCTTGCGCAACACCAGAAACCACGTGCTTGACATCTGATAAGTCATTGTTTATTTTTACTTGTGATCGAAAACTTAAATAGGACTGTAATATATAAATAAACTGTCCGCAGGAACCGTAGTGTTCGAGTTTAGCCAACACTATTTTGTAATTGATGCCATCGAATGCTTTTGAAAAATCAACGGATATGCCAAGAGTTAGAAGTTTGGCCTCAAAAGGCTCTAAAATTAGCTTTTTGTTTTAGCAATGCAGTTTCTGTCGAAAAATTCTTTCTAAAATCATGCTGCCTGGTCGTTATATTGTATTTGTCCCAAAAATGTAATATCTGTGTGAACAAGGTCTTTTCAAAACACTTTAATAAAACTGGTAAAATAGATATGGAACGGTAATTTGACAGATTATTCCGATCTGCACCTTTGTGAATGGCTGTGACTTTGGCAAAATGCATTCTCTTTGGGAATACAGCATGTTCAATACAGCAGTAAAAAATATATTCTAACACTGGACTGATTACATAAGCTAAATGTTTGACTGGGCAAGTTTTGAGGTCCTCGATATCAGGCAACTTGTTGTTTCGTAAAGCCAGGATATAATTTTCGATTTCGTTAGCATTGGTTAGACAAGAGTGCACTGGAAACAACCCTCGAGTCAAGCCACTTCACGTTATTAGAACTGTTTTTCCCGAAAACTGCCTGAGACACAAAGTAGTTCTTGAACTCATCGGCTAGTTGTTTCATGCTCACTCTTTTATTGTTCACCAAGATTTCAAGTACACTAGTAGCAGCTGTTACTCGATTTAAAATTCGGTTTATGTTTTGCCACACAAGATCGCTCCTTTTTAATAAATATTGGGTGAATAGTTTTCCCATGTATTCTTTTTTCGCCTAACGAAGCAAAGAGGCAACTTTGTTCTGGTATGCTTTGAATTGTACAAGATCATCCGATGATCTCGTTAGGATAAAGCGATAGTACAGGTTTGTTTTTGTTTTTATTATTTTGCGGCATTCGGTGGTTATCCATGGTTTTCGAGCTCTGCGGGATGTCTTAAATGTTGCAAGAGGACACCATTGTTCATAGATAGATTGAAATATGGCAATAAAAGTATCATAGGCACCTTCTAGGTCCTCTTTGTTTCGCACAATATTCCAGTTAACATTTGATAACGCGCTGCCCTGAAGTGATCTATTGTGTCATGATTAATAGGCTGAAAGGTGGTAAATGGGAACATACCATTTTTAGGACAGAAAACACTCTCAATAAGCATGTATTTTGAAAGATGGTCACTTACGTGGCCACTTATTACTCCAGAAGTTAGACCATCTGCTAAGGAGTTAGTAAAGAAGACATCAATTGCTGTCGCTGCTTGTAATCGCGTAGGGACATTTATGACATTAATAAAGCCATTTGCACTGCAGTATTGACTCTACCTCAAGTTTATTAGCATAATGTGAAAGAAAACCTATGTTTATATCGTCCTCCAAGAAAGCGTTAAGATTGTTCTCTGTGATCCATTGAAGGTATTCGTCAAGAAAGCAGGAAAAATTCAAGAACTAGCTTTTTGGAGGGCTGTACAATATAGAAAAGACGCTTTTACTAATTTACAAAGGGAGTTATTTCATAGTCATCATGAGTTGCAGTGAAATCGGTAAGAACGCTGCATTTGATATTTCTGTCTATCACTTTCATAACGCCCCCCAACTCGTTTATCAACGCAATTTTGCACGTGCGTGTTATAGTTTGGTAATTCTAAGGCTTCGTCTCTGCTTTGATGCCATGTTTCAGTCACTATCACTATGTCGAAACGAAAATCAGGTGCAGAAAGGAAAGATTGAAACTCGTCAACTTTGTTACGCAATGATTCTTCATTAACGTGAAAGAAGGACATGCTTTTCTTTTACTGAGCAGACGCAGGGTTTAGAGGAGCTGCCATGAAGAATTGAGGCTTTGTTTGGCTGAAAAGAGAAGGTGGCGGGTTCAATTAGAGTGCGGAAAGTGCATTACTCACCCTGGCCCTGGCCCCCAAGTAGTTCATAGAGTTTACTTTCCTTTGAGATGACTATCGCTGACAAGCCGTCAGATTTCCTCACCAGTACTTTGCCGTTTCAGCGCCAGACATATTTAAAGTCAAGTTGTTTCGCCACTTCCTTTGCGTGTTTTAGCAGTTCGCGGTTCCTTTTCATCAGGTTTTCAAGCACGTGCAACTTCTTTTTTTTTCCTGTTTGCCCACCAGAGATCCCGAATTTTGTGCTTTGCTAATCGGCAGATAATAGCAGGAATCGTATCTGGTTTTGAAGGCGTACGATGTATGGCATCCACATCGTCACAGCATAGTGGCGGTAGCTGAGTCTTAGCAGCAATGGCATTTATTTTTTTCTAGAATGTCCTCTTTTTCAGTTTGGGAAAGCCATAAAATTGCAGTTTGGCATGCCTATCCCGCATTTCAAGTCATTAAGCTGAGTTAGGAGTGATTCAGTGCATTCACGTTCCTCTAGCCTTCCTATTCTTTTCCTGGTTTCTGTTATTTCTTGCTCATTTTTTTCTACACGTTCAAGCAAACCAGTCAACTGATCAGACATGAATTGCACAGCTTTTTCTACACCGACAGTTTGTTTCAGTGACATTACCACTTCCAGTTTTTTGTTCATGCCTAGCAGCATATTCTCCACATGCTCTTTAGGTTTGGTTCTGCATCAGCGCACTCAAGCGGTTGCGTATTGATTTTCGGCCCTCTGCATTTAGGACATCTCCAAGTTTTTCGATAGTCTTTTTTTGACTTCAGTGTCGCTTCAAAAACGCCTGCACATTTTCCTACGTGGAACACAGGGAGGCATATGCTGCAGGAAACGCCATTTCGATCTTCCACCTCTGACTAGCATTCCGGACATTCATCATCAGGCATTGAGACACGCTTGGCAGAAGCAGCGGTCAAACAATTGACTAAGGTTAGGCATGAGACAGAGGGAGCACAAACATGCGACAGTGCAAAAATGTATCAGAGGTATGTCGTCGTGACCACTGCTGCCGCCACTGTAATCCTAAATGCCACGTTGGTCGCCTTTTATCCTCGGTCAGTCGATGGTACCGCCGCCAAACGGATCACCGATCTCTGGTTCCGATGACGAGAAGTTTGGGCGTGGCACGAGAAGAGGCTGTTTTTCCTCGTTTTCTTTAGCAGTCGAAGTTACAGCGTGTATCAGCGGAAATCTGCGACAGTACAGAAAATGTATCAGAAATATGTCGTCGTGACCGCTGCTGCCACCAATAGTCAGTCGTCGAACATCCTTTTTTAAATCCACATTGGCGGGTGTGAAGAAGTTTGCTAGATTCAAGTGTAAACATGAGGCTGATATTTAGAACTCCTTCAAATAATTTAGCGAGACAACTCGTTAGTGCTATGGGCCTATAGCTGCTTGGGGATGTCGGTGGATTTCCATGTTTCAGTACATGAACAATAATGGTTTTCTTCCTGGCCTGTGGTATTTTTCCTGACATCCATTTTTTGTTAAAAGTTTTAAGAGCGCCGCCACTTTAAATTCAGTAAGATGAGCTAGCTTTTGATAGTGTATTACATCTGGGCCTGGTGCTGTCTGTTTGCCGTAAGAAAGAACTTGTAGTGTAAGGGGACTGTTGTATGGCTCGTGAACGCTGCCAGTAGTAGGTAATTTCTGCTTACCGCTTGGCTTTTATATTTCAGAAATGATTCTGAATAATGTGTTGAGTTATTTAACATGAACAAAGGTTCACCTAAAATATCCGCACGCTCTTGAATGCTTGTCTGGACATTTGGGTTGTAAGAAGGGGAACTGTAAAGAGGCAGTACTCGCCATTTATTTATTTACTTATGCCCACACATTCTTAGATGTAATATGACTGTTTATAGAAGAGATGTAATGCTGCCATGAAGATTTTTCAGCATAGCGCGTTTAAGCTCTAGCCTTTTTGAGACATGAGATTTTCTTGTGTGGGGTACCTGGGAAATATACTCCATGCCTTATTATCTATTTTCCTTGCCATTCTGCAATCTTTTGTCCACCACACTTTACAGTTCTCTCGCACTACTCCAGATGATTGAGGGATGGCTTGGTGTGCGACAGCTAAGATACAAGATATTAATATTTCATTTAACTTGTCGACGTTAAATTTTTGTAAGTTAGCTTTCTATTTAAAAGTTTCTAGACTGCTAAATGCAGCTTTTAACGTCGTTTTTTTTTAGTTATAGATGGTGAATATGTTAGGCTGATTGTTGTAGGCAGGTGATAAGTTCCACGCGGATTATCCAAGGCATCCCATTTATAATTGCTAACACTCGATCAAGCGCAGAAAGATTAATCAATAAAACTCAATTTACCAAATTTCGGGGAGCATTAAGTTACTACCTCACCTAAGCAGACATATCCGCCTATCATTTCCAGTGTTTCGCTGCATTTTTTAAACTGCCGTTCATTTCTCACGCTGTTTAGCAATACCGCAGTCTTCTGCATATTATTATTTAGGCTAGCCTTTCAGCTTGTCCTGTCTATATCATTATTCATTAGTTGCAATTGGTCTCCTGACTTACCTAATAAGGTAATGTCGTAAGCGAACCGCAAATTACTAAAATATTCTCCATCGAACCTTATGCCTAACTGGTCCCATTCCATGTTTTAAGTACAATCTCTACGCAAGCTGTAAACAGCACTGGCGAGATTGTGTGTTCTTGCCTAACGTCTTTCGAATTGGAATGTTATCACTTTATTTTCCAGAACTATAGTTGCTGTGCTGTCATTATAGATATCTTCCAGCACGCTCACGTATGGCTCACCTACACCCTGAACTCGCAACAACTGCATGACTGTTGAGGCCTTGATCGAGTCAAATGCTTTCTCGTAGTCAGTGAATGCTATGTATTGAGGCAGATTATATTCAGAGCACTTTTATAACACTTGTTTCATAGGGTAGATGTGATCGATGGTAGAGTACGCTTTCCGAAAGCCTTCTTGATATTTTGCTTAGTCTAAGGTTGTTTTGACGCTATTAGCGATTACCTTATAAATACCTTGTACGTAAAGGATATAAAGCAGATTTGTATTTAAAAGGTCTTAGCATTCCCTTTGTTACGAATTAGGATGATGACGCTCTTCCATAATTTCGACACTTTCGTTGTCATCAGGCATTGCACATAATGGGTCGCAATGTTTATCTAGCAGGATACTCCCCACATCATTCAACAAATCTGTTGCTTAGCGCATGCTCCTTGCCACTGAATAGTGTTCCTAACTGCAGAGCATAGAACAATGTACAGTATGCCTGAGACGCACTTCCAACTACGCGTTAAACAACATTATGCTTGAGCAGTTGTGAAATAAATATTGAAACGCGCCCATACATTTGCATCAACACTGCAGCCTCATATTTTCAAAAGATTCACTTACACTATCACTACGTTCGGATGCCTCTTACGAAACGCTAGCAGCGCTACTATTTCCGATATGGCGTGTACAATTGTACACGTGTTTTTTACGACTTCTTGTAGCGAAAGCTACATTGGTCGCGAATAAATAGTTTCGTGTGGTGGGAAGCAGAGAGCCGTTGCCTAGCACCTGCCGCAGCTGGCAGACACCGCGCGTTCGGCGCGCCATCTATAGGTGGCCGGATAAGGTTAAGTTCGCAGGGTTCAATTGGTAATAAAAACAGCGCGAACCGGAAGACACAAGACAAGATAAAAGCAAGCTTCCTGTTAGCGCTGTTTTCATTAACAATGGATGTTTACCAATTCACCCAACAAAGTATCTTGGTCGCAGGGGTCAAGTGGATGCCGCTAGCACAGGACCGGGTTAATGGGGGGAAAATGGGAGAGGACTTCTCACTGAAGTGAATATAGTCACGCTGATGATGATGATGATTGGACTGGATTAGTTTGCATTGGAATAAATTAGACTGTATTGGATTGTATTGGATTACACTGGATTGCATGTAGTTAGATTGGATTGGAGAGGAGAGGATTAGGCAGCCCAGCGCCAGGTACACATGCTTTCGCTACGTATATCCTGGCCTAGATGCGCTATGCCACGGCAATTTTTTCTTGCGCGTTCCTAGCGTGGTTGTCGAGACTTGAGCCGCAGAGACCACATGCGAATTTCCCTCTCTACCGGATGAATCTGCCATCTTGTGATTGCCGCACCAAATGCGTTACTAACAAGAGGACAAAATGAATACCACAACATTTTATGGTGCGTCAGGTGGGTACTCTTGGCTTTATCTTTTTTGTCTAGTTTAAGCATCGACTAAGGCAAAACAAAAGCTGTGGCCATAATAGATAAGTGCTACTGATCACAATGACAGAGATTTATTTTTACTGTACCTCTCGTTAAGAAACGGCACTCATCTTTACCATGGCTTGTCTAATTGTACACGTGTCACATCCATCCTTGTGACGGCCGCTGATTCATTCTTCTGTAATTGCTGCGAATGAGTGATTTCTGCTTTTAAGAGCTTTTCTTTAATTTAGGCGTCAAGAATTATGCTAGAACAAGACTTAAAGCCAAGTACTCGTCTGTCGACCAACTTTTTTACGCGATCGTGAATGGAGAATTGTCAGACGCGAAGCTTTCTTACGATGAAGTCGCCGACATCTTACCTCGTTCGGGTTTGCAAACTCATGGTGCAGTATTTACAGATGCTTCTGCGGAAGGTCTTGTCCGAACGACAACCATGTATTTGATTCAATTGAAGAACTGATACTGCCATTTGCCTTGTCGTTGCCAATCAAACTTTGGAGAAGAATCGAGGGCGACCGAGGGTAGAAAGTGTGGAGAAGGTATCAAAAACACCTCACAATAGCTTACTCCTTCCTACAAACTCTGCTCCTTTATTTTTCTATGGCGCACTAGCATCAAGAGGTGGGCGTAAGATTCCCACAGTATTGGTTGAATCCTCGACACAATTCCAAATAAAGAGTTCGATGCAGGACGTGCTAAGGTGTCTTGTGCCTGTCCGCTACTAATGATTGCTTTAGTCAATTTTCCACCAAATAAGGAAGTAGGCAGATCAAAAAAGTCTTCCTTGATTCTAACGACCACAAAAGGTATTGTGTATTTCTCAAACTCCAATATTTTCATACAATAAAGCTTTCGGTTCTCTTTTGCTGATTTAGCAGTATTGAGTCACAGTGCGTACCTATGAGGACGCAATATAATTTGTAACGTAGTTAAGATATCGTGTTGTTTATGTTTCTCTTTTGAACTATTGCTTATGAAGAGAATATACATGCAGTTTCAAAATTTTCTGATGGTTATTTCCTAGTGTGTGTTGCAAAAGTTAAATAAACCTGGCCGATCAAACGTGGAATACTCTTTTTCACTCATTGAAGCCACGATGCCTGCACAAACAATGTTAGGCACTGTTCGTAAAAATACGTTCCAATCAAGTGAGCGCGAAAGCACTCATTCAGCAGTATATATCGTCTATGTCATCTTGTGTGTTATAAGCGCTTTGCCGCCTCGATGGCAGCCATAGCGACCAAGCGACCAACTCAGAACCACGAATCCCGTGTTTTGCCGATGACATGGAAGGAGACCAAGGAAAATGATGCCGTTTGCATCGTCATGCGTTGCCCTATCTATGATGGATAGCGTACTGAGGTAATCTGCTAAAAGGATCCTACGAAACGACTGGTGTGTGGCGAACAACCGTAACAAGCAGCGCCGTCATCCTGAGCGAAATTATATCTAAGAAAAGTTAAAATGGGCTGAGGAGTTGGCTAAGAAGCGCCGTAGGCCTGATGAAGCTCCGGTCAACGAAACGACTGAACAAAGACAAGGCAAACTATAGGCTTAGCCGAAGCGACAAGTTACGGAGAGAGGTATTCACGGCGCCACTACTTGAGATGATGGAGTTGCGGACCCAACGGATGACGACGCTCCGATGGACTTTGTGCACATGACGATTGATCAGCACCTCGCAATGGTTTTTCTGCGACAGTGCACACTCACTAGGTCTTTCGGGGATATCGTGTGCAATCACATGTAATGCATTTTATACACTATGCTTGATGAGGGACCTCAATATTTTGACGGCTGATATGGATCCAACGCTTGCCGCAGTCTCGTTCAGTGCAGTAGAGGTTATCAAGCGGAACCTAAATAAGTTGTTGCGTTTGCACTACCAAGCAAGTTAGCCCCTCCCCCCCCCCCCATGCTATCCATGCTCAATACTTCGAAAATAAATCGCACAGTCGGCAATATCAAGAGGAATGCCAGCCTATCTTCGCCCTTTATGTCACTTCGGAGAGTACTGTTTTGTGTTCGTATATTTCGTATGGGTTTACGCCATCATTATTTAAAGCGTCGCTCACGCCGACGACATTATAATGCTAAACACCAGTTAATCGCATACAAAAACAGAAATGCGTCCGACATGTTTTGATTGCTCGTTCAATCCACTCGGAGCAACTCAATAAACCCGCCTTCCCGCTGATATTTCAACAATAACTTTATTTTGTCGCCCTTCACCGTGTGCATTCCTGGTTTCAAGACTTCATTTTGTGTTCGTAAAAAAGAAGCACATTTTTGTTCTCTTTGAATGCCACACAGTGTCTCTATTATTTCTTGATCTCTGCTTAATGATTTTCGCATACGATTCATGACTTTCCGGCTAACATTTCTTCTTCAAATAACCTTGTTGCTGATGACTGCGTTATTTACCGTGTAATTAATGATGATAATGATGCCCCTTGCCGTCAGTCTGATATTGACAAAGTTCTTGATTGGGGTACGGAATGGAATATGAAATTAAATATTAATAAGTGTAAGCATGTGCACATTTCTCGTAGTTCCAGCATACCCCACTACTTATCAGATTAACAAAATTTCTCTTGAGACTGTGTATTCCTACAAGTACCTAGGTGTTTACGTTTCTTCTAACCTATCTTGGAAACCCTACGTTGACTATATCATAAATAACGCAAACCACATGCTAGGGTCCCTTCGTAGAAATTTCTCTCGTTCAACCAGTTCCTTAAAATTATTGCTTTATAAAACTCTGGGACGCTCCAAATTAGAATATTCTGCATCTGTCTGGAGCCCTGGCATTGATTCAATCGTTTCCGATTTGGAAGCTGTGCAGAACCGCGCGTGTCGCTTCATACTGTCAAACTATTACAGAGCAAGTAGTGTAACTGCCATGAAATCAAGTTCGTCCCTTCCACTTCTATCTCACCGCAGATCAGTAGCATCAGTATCCCTTTTTTCATAAAATTTACCACAACAGTTACCTGAAAGAAAGATTACTAAAAAGGCCATCTTACATATCGGTGAGCATTGATCACCGCCATAAATTTGGAGTTCCATCTAGTCACACCAAATGTTTCCATGACTCATTCATACTTAGAACTTGTGTCAGTTGGAATCACCTTCCCCACGATATTGTCACGTGGTGGTGACCAGGGTCGACGACACAAATGTAGACACAGGCTTGATGGTACGGAAATTAACTCTTTATTGGGCTGACTTGCGCCCGCAAAGGAACTAAGCAACTCGGCCGCGGCGATAGCAGCAAACGTGTTGGTCGATCGTCGAACCAAGAATGCCCGTCACACTCGGCACCGCTCAATTTAAAGGCTGCACAAAACAATCTAGATAACGTCGCCAACAGCTACCAGCACGGACTGGAACATTGTGGAAAGACACCCTAGTGGCCGGAACCTTCGAGACAGATCTCGGTGCATCTTGCGCTACAACAAAACGGATAACGGTGTGACTCGCGACATCGAGCTTTAACAAACAAAGATTACGGAACTGATACGCGGTCCAGAATCAGAGTGATAAGCCTGTACGCCGGCGGCTGTCAAAAAAACAACAAATACTGTTTTGAAGGTTTCGCGGCATTACTCCCCCCTTAAAAAAACATCGCCTCGATGTTCCAAAACAAAGAAACAAACATAAACACTGCAAAGTTTAAACACCACAGATTCTTTAACGCGCGTAATATGGCTTCAGCCGTACAACACGTACAATTTCTGGGCGTGCGCGTCGCCGTTGTGATGCTGACGTTCCGTCGGGAATGACTTCATAGTCCTGTGGTCCGACGCGGTGAAGGATTTTGTATGGTCCAAAGTAAAGACGCAACAACTTTTCACTTAATACGCGAAGGCGAATTGGTGTCCAAACCCACACTTGGTCTCGATTGTACTCTGCCTGGCGTCGTCGTAAATTGTATCGTCGGCTGTCGATGCGCTGTTGGTCTTTAATACGTAGCCGTGCGAGTTGTCGGGCTTCCTCTGCACGCTGCAGGTAGGCGGCGACGTCAAGGTTGTCTTCGCTGGTTATGTGTGGCAGCATTGCGTCAATCGTCGTCGTGGGCTCCCTACCGTACACAAGGCTGAATGGGGTCGACCTGGTTGTCTCCTAGACGGCGGTATTATAAGCGAAGATGACGTAGGGTAGAATGGCGTCCCAAGTCTTGTGTTCAGCGTCGACGTACATAGCGATCATGTCCGCGATCGTTTTGTTCAGGCGCTCCGTAAGACCATTAGTCTGGGGATAGGGGGACGCAGTTGTTCGTCGATGGCTTGTGTGACTATTCGAGGATGGCTTGCGTCAACTCTGCCGTAAACGCCGTTCCCCTGTCCGTGATGAGCACTTCTGGAGCGCCATGTCGCAAGAAAATTTGTTCGACAAAAAATTTGGCGACTTCTGCCGCGGTACCATTTGGTAGTGCTCTTGCTTCGGAGTAACGAGTAAGGTAGTCAGTGGCCACTTGTTACCCATGGACGAAGATGAAAAGGGGCCGAGGAGATCCATCCCGATTTGTTGAAAGGGCCGGATTGGGGGCAAAATCGGGTTGAGTAGGCCTGCTGGTCTGATCGGTGGCGTCTTCCGTCATTGGCACTCACGACACGTCTTCACGTACTGGGCAACTTCGGCAGGCAGTCGCGGCCAGTAATACTTCTCCTGGATTCGATGCAACGTGCGCGCAAATCCGAGGTGGCCTGCTGTAGGCTCATCGTGCAACGCCTGCAGAATTTCTTGCCGAAGGGTTTTAGGCACTACGAGAAGCTGCGCGGTCTTGCTGGGTGTAAAGTTCTTCACGAGGAGGCCATTGCTTAATGTGAAGGATGATAAATGTCGCCTGAGCACACCAGGAGGGGAAGCGGTCTTTCCTTCCAAGTAATCGGCTAGCGCTTTCAGCTCAGGGTCTGATCGCTGTTGTTCTGCGAAACTGCTGGCGCTTACCGGTCCCAAAAAGGCGTCGTCGTCATCGTCCTTAGGGAGAGCATCGACGGGAGCACGGAATAAGCAGTCTGCGTCGGAATGCTTCCGGCCCGACGTATAGACTACAGTAATGTCAAATTCTTGAAGTCGTAGGCTCCATCTGGCAAGGCGGCCGGAAGGATCTTTCAAATTAGACAGCCAGCAGAGCGCGTGATGGTCGCTTGCCACCTTGAATGGTAGGCCGTATAGGTATGGACGAAACTTAGAAGTGGCCCAGATAATTGCAAGGCACTCGTTCTCGGTCTTTGAGTAATTGACTTCGGCTTTTGTGAGGGACGTGCTAGCGTAGGCGGTTACTTTCTCCAGTCCGGCACTCTTCTGGACGAGAACGGCTCCTAGGCCCACACTGCTCGCGTAGGTGTGAATTTCGGTCTCAGCGTTTTCATCAAAGTGGCCAAGTACAGGAGCGCATTGCAGGCGGCGCTTAAGTTCGTCGGAGGCTTCTCCTTGCGGCGCTTCCCATTTAAAAGGTACGTCAGCCTTTGTAAGCTGCGTCAACGGTTCGGCGATCCTCTTAAAATTTCTAACAAATCGCCGATAATAAGCGCACAGCCAAAGGAATCGGCGCACAGCTTTCTTGTCGGCAGGCGGTGGGAATTCTTCGTAGGCGAAGTGACACTTCTCTGCTTTTAGCGTTAGTCCCGATGACTTGATGGCTTCCAGCGCTGTCTGTAGTCGTTTTAGGTGGTCTTCAAAGTTTGAGGAGAAGACAACAACGTCGTCCAAATATACCAAACAAATTTGCCTCTTCAAGCCTGCCAGGACTGTGTCCATTACTCATTGAAACGTGGCTGGTGCGGAGCATAGGCCAAAGGGCATCACCTTGAACTCATAAAGGCCGTCCGGTGTGATGAATGCGGTCTTCTCGCGATCTTTTTAGTCTCCCTCAATTTGCCAATATCCGCTCTTCAGGTCCATCGATGAGAAGTACCTTGCATTGCAGAGCCGGTCGAGAGTGTCGTTGATGCGGGAAAGCGGGTAGACATCCTTCTTCGTTATGCTATTCAAGCGGCGGTAATCAACGCAGAAGCGAAGGGTGCCGTCTTTCTTCTTCACCAAAACGACTGGTGCCGCCCAGGGGCTGTTCGATGGCTGGATTACGTCATCGCGCAGCATTTCCTCAACTTGATCGCGAATGGCCTGGCGTTCTCGCGGCGATACACGATAAGGGCTTTGGCGCAGAGGTCGGGCTTGTTCGTCCGTTATTATGCGGTGCGTGGCCAGTGGTGTTTGTCGTACCTTCGATGACGATGAGAAGCACTCCCCGTAGCTTCGAAGCAGATTGAGAATCTGGTATTTCCTGTTGTGGGTCAATGCCGGGTTGATGTCAAATGTGGGCTGACGAAATAGGTCCGGTGCGTCTTCCAGCGTTTAGTCGTGGAGGGCGAATACATCTTTGAGGTTTGTTAATTCGTCGAGAAAAGCGATTGTCGTGCCCTTGTTGAGATGCCGGTATTCTTTGGTGAAGTTTGTTACCAGAACCTCAGCTTGACCTCTCCGGAATTTCGTGATGCCTCTTGCGATGCCGACCCCTTGTTCTAAGAGAAATTGGATATTTCCTTCCACGATGCCTCCAGCGATTTCGACGTTTGCGCTACCTACGCCGACTACGATGATTGATCGAGGCGGGACGGTCAATTCTTCATCGAGGACGTTTAGAGGGATGTGTTGCATTGACGTCGTCGTCGCAGGAATGGCTTTGTCTGCAGAAAGCTTGATGAGTTTGGACCGCAGGTCGATAATAGCCCTATGTTCATTTAGGACGCCCATGCCTAAAATCACGTCGCGGGAGCACTGCTGCAAGAACACAAAGCTGGTGGGATAAGTACGCCCATTTACGGTTATTCTTGCAGTGCATCGTCCCGATGGAGTAATCAGGTTGCCACCTGCGGTGCGAATCAGCGGGCCATCCCTAGCGGTGCTAACTTTTCTGAGCTGAGAGGCTAACGGTCCACTAATGACTGAATAGTCAGCTCCGGTGTCTACCAGGGCAGTGACTCTGCGAGCGTCGATACCAACTTCAAGGTCAGAAGTTCGCGTCCTCTGATTGCATGTGGGCCTTAATGTCCGATCTCGGCTCCGTCGTTTCTTCAGGTCATGGTCGGGCCATACCGTTGTTACTTTCCTGGGCGGCGGTGTCTGCTTGCACTCTGGTCGTGTTGTCGTCGATGTCGTCGTTTGGAGCGGTGATGAAATGGTTCCGTCGTCGTTAGTGGACGTTGGCGGCGGAGGATCTTCGTCTTTTTGCCGTTGAGCAACCTCACCTCCAAAGGTTGCTGCCTTCAGTTTCTTCTACGGGGGCTAGGAGACCGTCCTTGCACGTAACCGCGGCCCGGCGATGCGAATCGGGCATTGTACGGTGAAGGGGAGCGTGACAGGCGCCTTGGCGATGAGTGTTCTCCGCTGCGCAGGAAGTCGTTGATTTCCTGTGGTCGCTCGCCAGGACGGGGTCGTGGGGCGTCGACAGCGAAACCACGGAGGCCGATCCGCCTGTACGGGCAGTGACGGAGGATGTGTCCTGCCTCACCACAATGGAAGCAGAGCGGTCGGTTGTTTGCTGTGCTCCAGGCGTCGCACTTTCTGGGGCTTGGGGGTCGTTTGTAGGCTTGGCGGGCGGGGACCATGGGCGGCTTTCGGAAGCAGGATGGTAGCGACGAGTGCTTGGGAGGTCGCGTCGGGGTGCAGGACGACATAATGCAGCTGCATAGTCCATCGCTGCTGAATCATGCTCTGAAGCCGTCGGAGTCGTCGCTTTAGGAACGCCTTGCGCCTGCTGAACGTTTTCACGGACGACGTCCGCGAGCGTCGCCACCTGGGGTTGTTGCGATGATGGTACATTCGGCGGAGCTCCTCTCGCACGATCTCCCGGATGAGGTCCCGAAGGTTCTCTCCGCTTGCAGATGCGTTGGGGTAGTGGGTTGAGCAGTCCGACTAAAGTGGTCGCTCGTAGTGGCGCATTTGGTGGCCAACGTCTTCTCGATAGTAAACGCTTCTGTTTCAAATTCCGCCACAGTTCTTGGCGGATTTCGCACAAGGCCCGCAAAGAGCAACTCTTTAACGCCTCGCAATAAAAGTTTGACTCGCTCTCCTTCGGTCATATTAGGGTCGGCGCGGCGAAAGAGGCGCTTCATCTCAACGTACGCCAGGACAGGCTCGTTAGGGAGTTGAAGTCTTGACTGAAGGAGGGCCTGGGCTGTTTTCTTTCGGACGACGCTTGAAAAGGCAGTCAGAAACGCTTCCTTGAAAGTCTCCCAATCCTTTATAGTTGCCTCGTGATTTTCGAACCAAACTCGGGCATGTTCTTGAAGAACAAAGTAGACTTGCTTAAGTTTCGCGGCGTCGTTCCAGCCGTTGAATTCTGCCACAAGATCGAAAAGGACCATCCAGTCTCCCGCATCTTCATCCGGTCGCCCATGGAAGCAGGGGGCTCACGGGGCTGGACGAAAATAAGCGGTGCTGTAGGCTGGGCCATTGTCAGTGTCGATGCCTTCCGAGATCGAATGGGGTCAGGCAGCAGACCGTGTTCGGGTTGTAGGCCTTGGAGTCGGCGGCTGGCTCGGTGACCTGTAGGTTGGTCTTCCAAGGCGACAGAAATGAGGCTAAGGTCTTCGCTTGAAGGATCAAGGGCAGCACCTCCACCAGATGTCACGTGGTGGTGACCAGGGTTGATGACACAAATGTAGACACAGGCTTGATGGTACGGAAATTAACTCTTCATTGGACTGACTTGCGCCCGCAAAGCAACTCGGCCGAGGCGATATCAGCAAACGTGTTGGTCGATCGTCGAACAAAGAATGCCCGTCAGACTCGGCAAACGCTCAATTTAAAGGCTGCACAGAACAATCTAGATAACGTCGCAAACAGCTACCAGCACGGACTGGAACATTGTGGAAAGGCACCCGAGTGGCCGGAACCTTCGAGACAGATCTCGGTGCATCTTGCGCTACAAGAAAACTGATAACGGTGTGACTCGCGACATCGAGCATTAACAAACAATGATTACGGAACTGATACGCGGTCCAGAATCAGAGTGATAAGCCTGTACGCCGGCGGCTGTTAAAAAACAACAAATACTGTTTTGAAGGTTTCGCGGCAATATCGCATGCATACCAAATAACGACGCATTTCGCAAAGCCATTGTTTTTCTTGAAATATATGTATGCTTACTACTGTTATTTGCCCTTTACTTCCTGAACATAGTTTTTACTTATCTCCACTGCATTCTGAAGTTTTGTTTTCCTTTTTCTTTTTGCGCACGTTTTTTGTGTACTTGTGCTGTATTTTTTCTGGAACTTTGCTGTACTTTCATATACATTTATATATCCCACTCCCCTCTGTATTTCCCCCGGGTCCTGAGGGTAAATAAACAAATATTGCAAACTAGGTTACTTTGCCTCATTAATAAGATATTATTTTATTGAAACTCCTATACGACTTCTTGTCAAGTTAAGCTTATGAAAACAAATCAACGGGAGGCAAAAGAGCAAGTCAGATGTAGCAAACTCATCGACGCCACTGAAATGAAAGGTTAGCAGACGATCAGGTGCTTTTAGAGCCAACACACTGGCAGGGCGAACATCGCGCGCATGGCTAAACTGATGAATGTACGTGGGATTTGCTCGAGTAGGCGGGAATGAAGATTGTCTGTCGTGAAATATCATGATGCTTCATCATCCGTGCGAACCCTTACGGAAATGCCATATCTGGACTTATAAAAAAAATCCAGATCAGGTATATCAGGAATTGGGCAGATATGGTATATTAGAACAGATCTGGGCCAGATAAGGCATATCTGCCCAATTCCTGATTTCGAGTACCAGATAAGGCATATCTGGTTGTATATGCCTGATCTACCCAATTCTTGATTTCGAGTACTAGATAAGGCATATCTGGTCAGATATGCCTTATCTACCCAATTCCTGATTTAAAGATCTAGCCCACATGGCAGCTAGGTTTCGAACTATAGATCTATATATCTGCATATCAACGTAACACTTTATTACAACACACGCAAAACAATTTCAGTATTCCAGCTAACGCACGCTCAATCAAGTTTGCCAAGGGAAACCTGAATTTCACTTTTTATTTCAAACCTTACAGGAAAACCTTTGAAACCACAGGTTTTCTTTTTTCCCTGCCTATATGGAATCGCTCAAAGACGGTCATGAATTACGTGTGTATACCGAGGGTCAAAGACATGCTCATCCATTAGTAAATATTGAGATTCTACTGATTTACGCGCGATACTATAACAAACTAATGAGATATCTGAACAGAATAATATCTACACGAGAAGCTAAAGTGAAATACATTAACCTATTAAATTAGATATTACATTTTTATTCTGCTCTTTTACACACAGAGCTTTAACCAGTAAATGCTTTTAGTTTGAGCTGGTTTACTTGCGAAGCTAAATAAAATAAACGGCTATTAATCGGACTAGACTATTAAAATGAAATTTAAAGGTTTGTCAACACCCGGAAAAAGTAGCGCTAAACCGTAGGGCGATAAAACTCACACTGCTGGGACTGCTGATAATACCTAAACCTTAGCAAAGTACATATAGGCTGTCAAGAAGTACTGGTGTTACCTTAAGCAGAGACTGCAGTGCAAAATGAGCGAACGCGCCTAACACGTGGTTGCTTTTCAAATTAGGAGAGAAAACAAAAAAAGCATGTCCGATGGCATTGTCATGACAGCGACAACTCTGCCCCTAAACCAAATCAAACATGAAGCTACTTAGGTAGTGCAAATAATAATAATAAACAACGAAAAACCCTATCCACTCGCTGAAATTTGCCAAAATTGCTAGAGCGAAAGACAAATTAGCAACGAAATGTACGGAAAAATATCACATACTGGCAATTACCATCCAATTTACTGATTGGAAAATTAATTTTCCATCAAAATAATAAAGTGAACAATATCCTGAGGCTGGCAAGTGCTAGTTCCCGACAAGAAGTCTCACGCTCACGGTTTTGGTGATCGGGCGTGAAGATGAGGCGGCACGATGAGGGTGCGATCCGACACAATGGTGAAGATTTGGCCGGGCCACCCAGCCCAGAATCCCCGAAAAGCTCAATCGACCATCAGGTTCTCTGCCAAGGCTGGGGAGGCAGCTTCCACCCGCAGTGGGACACAGTAATTTCCTCTGTGCCGACGGTGAGACTGAAGCTCTTGTAGGTTTGCTGTCGCATTTTTGTTACATGCACACAGCTAATAGCGAACAGGCGCTAGCACACGCACACACACCAGCATACACAACATGCAGCACGCCCGCCAGCCGCACCGAACTCCGATGTCTGCCACCGAAAAGGAACGAGATACCAAGTGCTTAGGCGCACGGAGTTGAAAGGGGGAGGGGAAAGAAGCAAGCACACACAAAACGGAGAGCGCGAGGCCTACGCGGTATAGAGCGTGGCAGCGAGGAGGAGAGATGAAATGCGAGCCAGCGACGCAGGGGCCGCCGCTGTCTGAGAGGGAAGAGGGGAACGCGGGAGAGGAGGAGTCACTGTCTAGCCACTGCGGCCCTCGACGAAGCAACCGCCAGCTGCCTCTGAGGGTGAGTCACCGTCTGACAGCGCGGAGGGGGCCGTATACTGAACTGCCATCATTTTCTTGATATTTTGAATCGCTCAACTTAACCGACCATGCTTTTGTGCACCGGACTGCGGCCGCATTTTAAATGAAAATGCGAGTTAGTAGGCGGAAAGAGGAGCATGTAGCTATAACCCAGCGTCCTCCTGGATTAAGGAACACATGTTGTAATAATTATAGTGAAGCGAAATCTGCAGAATATTTGAAATATGAGTCGTAGCTATTTTCTAAATTGGATAAAATTAACACGCAGGCCACGCTGAGTGTAGAAAAATTGAAGCTCGATCACATGATGCCAATATTGGATATTTTCAGAAGGTAGACGAAGGCCATATATTGCTAATATACAATAGCTATGGCACCTACATAATTAATGCCCCGCTGAGGTTATATAAAGTCCTGTTGATGCCTGGCATATGGCCCTGGTCTGTCTATATAAGGTCATGACGATGCCATATATGCCCTTTATCAGGCCACATAAGGTCGCGAGGATACCATATATGCCCCTGATCAAGCCATATAAGGTCCCGTTAGCCGTTCAGATATGGATTATATGTTGCATGATATGGCCAAATCTGAGCCATATAAGGGCAACATTTTGCAGATATATGACCTTATCTGGCCCAGATAAGGACTTATTTGCTGCCTTATATATTTGTATCCGGCAGCATATGTTCCATATCTGAAACAGATATGGGATTTCCGTAAGGGATGGAATATCTTTGTCAGAATAATAAAGTAGCAGCAATGGGAGCACATTCGCATGAAAGTCGATCCTTTATAATAGAATCAAAACAGAATACTGCGAGATCGAGAATTACAGTATTTAGTGACTGAGTAGCATAATACAGATTGAAAGGTTATGTTTTGAAGTGAGGAGGAATAGAAATAGAGACTGGTGTGTGACGTCAATTGCAGAAAAAAAAGGGTGAATTCTTTTTCGATAAAAGAGGTGCTTTAGCCAGACGTTAAAGAGCAATGACATGCTTTTGTGCGTCGGCTTGGGAAAAACCAGTTTTTAGGTTTTTTGAAAAATGAGCGAAGCTAAAATGAAAACATGCAGCCGCAGAATGCAAGCGAGTATATAAGGCACAGACAAGTTATGTTTAAAATTCCACTACAGTTCATAAGTCAAGAAGATTCTAAATTTGCACATTCATTGACACGGGGGCACTGTCAATAATATAAAATCGCTGTGGATAATGAAAATTTCTTCAAAGCAAAACTCAGCGATGCTTTTGTGCAAACGTGTGGTGGCATTACAAGTCATGATCTGCTAAGTGGGTGCTCACAAATGAAAAGATAAATCACGTAAGGGTTGTTACGAGTACACTTGAACCCCAGGCTCCGAATCATATCTTTATCGAAATAGTAAAAAAAGATTAAACACAAATATATCGAATCGTCGATGATGTCAATTCAGATATATAATTCCAATTGAAATACTTATTCCCGAGCCCTTCCCGTTCTGTTCCTGACAGCCTGAAAAATGTCAGACATTAACTACAATAAATAGAATAAACAGACTCCACAGGGGACCTCGTAATGATAATAAAGTTGAGCTGTCAAGATTGAGGTTTCGTTTGCGGCGGCTATTATTTGTTGAAAGAAACAGGGGCAGCGGTTTCTGAAGCTATTATATGGTGAGGCTTCTACAGACACGGTTATGATTACACGGAGAAAATGCACAAGTGACGAATGAAACAATTTATTGAGTCCAAAAGAGCCAATTGACAACAACTCGTCGATGAAGCATCGGCAGCCTTGGAAGTACTTTATAAACAACTACGTGAAAACATTGTTCTGTGGGAAGGTATGGGAATACCGGCTCATGGCTCACTTTCTTCAGTGGTGCAAGGCTAAAACACTTCTTTCTTTTAGCTACAATTTTTTCGGCCTCCCCTTATTTTGCGTTAGAGGTGTCCACAGATAATTGGGTTAAATACTGGTTTCCTTTATATAACCCACGTTGCAGTAGATTTCTAGAACTACCGTAGGTAATTTTCAAGATGATTCTTTCTCTTCGGTGGGGCTGAGGCCTCTCCAAACGTTGTGATTTATGAGGGGTGACAAAAAAGGCGACAACGAGGCTTATCAGATGGGGAATTATATTTACAAAACTTTGCAAGGGTTAACTGCAAGTTCCAGAAGTGAAGTCGCGCAGCCAAAGCCATGTAAAAAAAATAAACTCACGAATAGATATCGTCAGCAGGACCTTATGTACTGAGCGCCTCAGTTACAACTTAGTCATTTGTAAACTTAAGTGGCAAGCCCGGAGCCTTATTATCGACTAAATTTTTTCCGTCTCGTTCAGTTTTTATTCCTTCAAACAAAAAGATATAGGAGCGGTCATTCTCAGTAGCTTCCTCCATGCGTCCGTTAACCAGTGAAAAATTTCATGCAAAGTGGGTCCTGCCCCGTGGGTAGAGCTGTACCTCGCACTAATTAACAGAACAAATTTACCAAAAATATGTGGAATGTTGCTCTCTCCGGTGAGAGGGTTCATGCCGTCTTCAGTCAAGGACTTCCTTTCCACTTTCATACCCCATGCCGTCGCTGCCTCCACATTTATGTGCCTCGCGTTATTTCTGAGATCTGTTCATTCCTTTCACTGGAATGCGATAACAAAAGGAAACACGGCAGATGCAGACAAAGCGTTGACAAACGGAGGCCATTTCGTATCTCTAAGGCACGCGTGATGAGAGGGGGGTGGGGGGGGGCAGTTTGAAACGGCTTATGCCGGCGCAGCTTTTCTCCATTTCAGAAATGAGCGATGGCTTTACCACGTATGAATTGTTGTTGCCACATCAAAAAAAAAAAAGCTTCAGCCCCAACTCCGACGCAGGGGACACTTGAAGAATATCCGTGAAGAGCCACAGTCGCTTCCTCACTCACAGGGGACACAAAATCAACAGGTGTAGCGTTTAGCAGCCATCAAGAGAGCGGCCGCCTGAATGGCTGCTGCAGGTACTCACCGCTGCATTAAAAAAAAAAAGAAAACACTCAATCTTTGTTGTGTCTTTCCCAAAAAAGTAACAGATGCGGTTTCAGCAGCCCGAAAAGTAGCGGCGTCTATATTGCCGAACACCAACAACACAACCTGAGTGAAGGCGCTGGTGGCGTACGCAGAAACCAGTTTGCGGAAGCGCGTGCTAGGAGACGCCAGCAAACTCGAGCGAAGCACCGATATCTGTCCATGCTAGATGTCGGCGTAAGCGCTCACGCTGGCCCCAGCAGCTGCTCACCTACGTAGGTCTCTCATTGGCGCATGGCCCTCTCTTGCTACTCTCAGGTGGCTCAACGTCACCGCATGGAGGTGCTTGTTTCCGGCTGGGCGCGAGGTCTGCTGGGGCTAAGCGCGCATCTCTGCTAGTTCGTGCGCGCTGCATCGGAGTGACGTAGAGTCATGTGGCTGAAGCAAGAGACAGCCCGTTGCACGGTGTTCAATGCCAGTGCAGTCTCACCGAGATGCGCACTGCTGTGGACGCCCACCGTGGCTTGACGCTGACAGCGCCGACGCTCGGGATATGTCGTTGTAGTTGAGTTTTATCACCTTCGCCCTAAGTAGGGAAAGGAGCTTGCAGCGCCCTCGACTAAACAATAAACAAAGTGCCGCTACCTTCTAATTTCACACGGTTATTTCGATATGCTAGAGGGGCGCATAAATCCTTCTGCACTGCAACATACGGGACACTCTTACCACCAACAACGCTACAAAATTATTTTCAGTGTAGGAACAGACTGGCTACCTGTAGGCATAATGAGCAAGTGTTCCCTTTCATAAAAAAACACATACACTAAAAACTGATTGCGACGCACAAATCTGCTTTTAGCATGCAACCGCAAAAAGGCGTGTGAGGGCCGCAGAGCCGGTAACACGAGAGCCCGGTATTGGCAAAGTCCAGGGATATTCGGTACGACGCCAGACGGAAACGTCATCGTCTTCTGGTTCTCTTCCTTGTCTTCTTCACATTGGCATCATAATGACGGGGGAAATCCCCTACAACCCTTGTACACACAGTAATGAAGGTTATGTTTGATTGCAGCCGGTGAAGGAGTGGAGGTTTCCGAACGTCTGAAGCTAGCGCTCTTCCATTTTTCTGGATTTTTTATCGCTGTGAGCCATTTGTTATCTCGTCATCCTTTGGGGTGGCGGGCGCACGACCCTTGCGCCCACCCTCCACCGCCGAATAGGTAGCGGCATACTCGACGGGTCACCTCAACGTCGTGCACGTGGAGCTTCCAGACTCGGCGGATGACTCCACAGTGATTGATATGGATTCTGACAGCAGCTGCACGCCTGTACTGTCGCGCCGCCTGAAAAGGAAGCTGCGCCGAACATCAACGACTGAGTCGCCATAAAAAAATGCTGACAAGCAAAGGATCTTTTCCGTAGCCTTCATTCCAAAACGGCGACAGCAAATCTGAACGTCATACACAGACAGCACCTGACCCCGTTTTTCGACCAGCTGGTTCCCGGTGAAGTTGACGATGTCAGAATCAATCCCTGGAAGAATGTCTTCACTGTGGATGTCAAATCCCACGCTAAAGTGGACAAGATGAAAGGAATTAGTGCGCTTGGCAACATGCCGGTCCGTTACTTTCTTGCACATGGGAAAGAGACTACTGCAGGTGTAATCACGGACTTTGACCCCGAAATAAGTGAAAGCTATCCCGCCCGCTGATAAAATCTACAGCGCGCATTATGGATGTTCATCGTTTCGGCCTCTCGAAGTGCGTAAATTTGTCTTTGAAATTGAATCCCTCCCATACTACGTTAAAGAGACATCCAGTTCGGATGTATGTTGCGAGACTTGTTCAGTACCACAAATGCAACAAAGTCGGACATGTGAGTACCGTTTGTCGAAACGAGGTATCCTGCCGCCGATGCGGTGGTACGCACCCTTTTGACATGCCGACGGACTGTCAAACGTGCTAACTGCTCGGGTGCCCCTGAAGCGACGGCTAAGGACCGCCCTTAAGTTCTGAACGAGACTTAATTATACTAAAGAAGATAGTGTGAGATAACTCGACCCTCCAAAAATCGGCTACGTCTACTCGTCGCCGCAGGCACCGTTCCCGACACCGACACAAGGAATCACAAGACAGGCCTAGCCTGGATAAGTGAACTTTACAGTTAACGTCAGCTCATGTGCCACAACAGATTGAGCCTAATCCAGCTCTGGCTGTAATGTCACAGGCAATATCACAGCCCAAGGATCAGATAAAAGCTGTTTATTTACCTGCCGCCTCTGATGTTGAGTGACCTGCTCTACCATCAAAGGCCATCGCGAGGTCTCATCCCTGTCTGGTTGCTACACGTGTTGAAAATTCCGACAGCCCCGACAGCCAGCAGGCGAAATAAATGCTGAAACACCTTGTTCGTTCAATGCGGGTGCTGCTGTCTAGCATGCTGTTCAGTTTGCTGTTCAGTTTTTGGACGCATTTGAGCCGCTCCTGACGGCATTGCAATAATTCACAATGGCGAAACAAACTAACGTCACCTCTGTGACAATGCACTTGCGCAATAGTGTAGTGAAGCAATGGAATGCCCGAGGCCTGCGTGGTCGTTGGTGCGACTTCCGACAACGAGTACACAAGTAACGCTTTCCTGTGATTGTGATCTGTGAGCCCAACATGCTGGCTGCTTTCCGCCTTTCTAGATATGTTCTGCTATGGTCTCGAGAAGCACACGAAACAAGCAAAATTCTGGTGTGTGTACGCCAAGATATTGCTCACGTCCGCCATGCTCTACAGTCCCACAACACGAATCTCTACATTTGTTTCACGTTAACCCTGGAAGGTTGCGTATGTTCTGTAATTTGCGCTTATATTTCTCAGAGGGATGGCTTGGAGAAGTCATATCTATTTTCAGCAATCCAGTGTTGTGCAGCTCCTATTATTGTGGGTGACTTTAATGCTCACCACCCTAAGTAGTGTAGTGCCATAATAAGCAATTGAGGAAGTGACCTGGCACACTTTATGCATACGCCAGACCTCGTCAGTATAAACGACGGCTCAGCGACGGTTTTAGGCGGAGCAACCTACAGCAGCTGCTTGGATGGGACGTTTGTTTCCAGAAGCATCCATCCCTCTGTTTCTTGGTGCAGTGATGTGGAAACACATGGCAGGGATCACATACCAATGCACGTATGCATCAAGTGGTTCGCACCCGCCACTTCGCCTCGTGTGCAATACAGAGACTGGCCTGCCTTTAGGGCATTTCTGGATACTTCAAGCGTGGACCACCAGTCACCATCTAAAATAGAGGGCCTCATTACTTCCTCGCTCAGTGAGAACACTCGCTATGTTTCTGTGCCGGCGGCACTGTCCAGCATCGACGTGGAATTTGAGCGGCTTTGCGCGATCCGTCGGCGGGCTGAAAGGAAGTACAGAAGAACGAAATCCGCGCAAGATCTCGCACTTTCTCGCTGAGCTAAATAATTTTACGTCACCAGGAAAGGTTCGGACGACAGCGTTGTAGACAGTTCTGCTCAACACTGGGTCCCGTAAGCCCCTGTCGCGTATCTGGCATGTTGCGAGAAGCTTGCGAACACCTCCGTAAGAAAGGCACCGTTTTCGTGCCCTGGCCCTTTATCAAAGCCGCATTGAAGTAGAAGTAGCTGAAGATTTTTTTTAAAATGGTTGTTAGCACAAACCAGGCACAGTCACCAATTTCAGAGGTTTTTGCACCACCTTCGCCGAATGATCAATACGACTTGCCCTTTTCAACAGCTGAATTAAACGCCGCTCTTGCTTCTTGTCGGCATTCATCTGCACCTGGTCCTGATGGGAGGCCTTATTCAACATTATGAGACCTAGCCAAGGGTGGTATAACTGCACTACTTATTTATTCCAGTGATATATGTTTCTAGTACTGTTCATGAACACTGGAAGATTACCCGAATGGTTGCTCTTTGAAGCCTGGAAAGCCCCCTCTCGAACTTACCTCATACCGGCTAAGCTGTGCTGGAAAATACATGGAGCGAATGGTACTGCAAGACTTCAATGGTTTCTAGAGAGTAATAATATTTATCCGAATATCATGGCTGGGTTTCGCAGGGGACGCTCTCCCATCGACAGCATCATAGACCTTGTGGCGACAGTAGAACACGAAAAGCGTCACCGTCGACTAGTAGCTGCTGTCTTTTTAGATATAAAGTGGGCTTGCGACGACGTCCTCCATGATAATATTCTTGATGGACTTGATGACTTGGGAGTTGCTGGCCGGCTGTACTGGTGAATTGTGAGCTATGTCAGTGGCTGCTCTGTTTATAGGAGTATGCCTGAAGAAAATACAACCCGCTATCGGGTCGGTCGTGGAGTTCCACAATGATGAGTTCTCAGCCAAATTTTATTTAACGTTTCGCTATATGGCCGGATGAGTGAACTGCCAACTAACATCCACATCAGTGCATATGCTGACGACATCTGCATCTGGGCTTCTGGTTCGACGCGCCCACAACTACGTGCCAAATCGCAACGAGCTGTGTCATCGACATCGATGTACTTACGGAGTCAACGTCTACTTTTAGCGGCAGAAAAGTGTGCAGCGATCGCATTTACGGGAAATTATGCTACCCGATTACTCTTAATGGAGTCGTAATACAGTACGTATCCAGTCACAGATTCTTGGGAGTAATTATTGACCACCAACTGTCTTGGTCGAAACATATTAATTACTATGGTACTTCATTTCAAAGCTGGTGTCAAATAGGGTCCAACTGAGCGCTCCTTAATGCGGCTTTCCGAGACTGCTTGTTGACTACATCCGGTACAGTCTCCCAGTACTCTCTGGTATGAACATTTCCTGCTTGCGGACTTTAGAGAGCGTGCAAGCGTAGCAAAGAAAATATGCCTTGGACTGCCCAGATGTACCTCTAACAAAGGCACAATTAAAGAGGCACATGTTCGTCCAATATCTATATACTTGTCAAATGAATCACTTCGTGTATATTTACGAGCGCTTACAAGTCGCCATTCTCACCCAGTCCGCAAGACTCTGGATCAGCGGCCGGACTGCAGTTTTAAAGTGCACTCCGCTGCCATCAATCGCAAGTACCGACAGGGTATGCCTCCCATATCGTCCCGCACAACCACCATGGACGATGGATAAACCTTTGGTGCATCTTCGTGTACCCGGAATACTAAAAAAATCAATGGTGCCACTTAGTGGACTCAAACAACTTACTCTGGCGCACATCTGGTCAGAATATCTTAATTATATTCATGTATACACCGATGGATTTGTGTCAACACAGGCATCCGCTGTAGCGGTGGTCATACCAGCTCAGAAAACGACTCTACATTTCCTTTCGGGACATCCTTCTACATCAACCGCTGCTGAACTTTAGCAATTCAAGAATCTATTTTCTACATCAGTGGGGAACCATCTCAAAAATGATGTATATTCAAGGACTCAGAGACTTCATTGCAAATTTTGGAAAACGTTTTACTCCCCACTGCCTACCAGTCATTGGCACAAAACATTATTGAGCTCCTGACATCTGCCCACCTGCACAGCCGCAGGATAATGTTTCAGTGGATCTCTGCCCACTGCGGGATCTATGGCAATGAACAGGTCGATGTTAAAAGCGCACTCAACAATGGCCTTCAAACAGCTGTTCATTTTTGAAGAGCCGATACGACGAGCCTTCTTACGAGTTGTATGAAGAATGCTACAACAGATTACTGGACCCAGCCAGCCGCCCGACACATTCGTCTAAAAAGGATCAATCGAACATTGAAATTTTATGGTTTGGTTTGGTTTGTGGGGTTTAACGTCCCAAAGCAACTCGGGCTATGAGAGACGCTGTAGTGGAGGACTCCAGGAATTTCGACCACCTGGGGTGCTTCGCGTGACATTCCGCGTCATCAGACATGCTTGCTACATAGACTTCCTTTAAATGTGGCTTTCACGTGCTTGTACGTACATTCAAGCGGACAGGGGGACCCGCCGGAATGTTTAACTTGTGGCATCCCAGCGTTTGTGGACCATATAATAATGTGCCCAGTGTATGCGTGCGAAAGAAGTGTGCTAACCGCTTCCTTGAAGCGTTTGAAAAGGAGGCCTTTGTGAGAGGAACTGCTGCTGGGCGCTTGGCAGGACAAGGGGAAGGGTGTACAGGCAGTACGTGCTCTTTGCTATTTTTTGTGCACCAGCGGAATTGATTCTCTCTTGTAAATCAGGCTACTGTGCTTATATATATTGTCAGGCATGCGCACAGAAGAGGACAAGGAAGTGCGAAAAGAGGCCCTCCAGAATAAAGGTTGAAGGAGAGGAAGCTCACCATCTGTTGGTTAGCGCACCAGGCTAAGGTGCAGAATCACTTTGTAAATAAACCTCAACAGTATGGTGGCAGGTGCTGCAACGATCAACACAGATTTCTCCCTACCTCGTTCAAGACGACGACCCGCTGGGCTCCCCCCTTTCACCGCCACAATGATCCACGACGGCGACGCACAGCAGGCAGGTCCAGCGGCACCAGCATGGAAGCTTTACCGTGAGCCGCGGACCTTTTTTTCCAAGGCTGGCGAAGACGTGGTCGAGTGGCTCAACAATTGCCGGCGGGTGAGCAAGTACAATCGCTCGGATGCCACTGTAATGCTGGCAAATGTTTTTTTCTTGGACTTCGCAGCACTGACATGATTTGAGAACCATGAAGCGACCCTAACGAGCTGGGATCGTTTTGAAGGGGAGATTCGAAATTGTTTCGGGGATACCACAGCAAAACGCAAATGCGCTGAGCAGCCTTAATTCCAGCGAGCCCAAGGGCCTGGCGAAACATGCACAATGTACATAGAAGAGGTCCTAAAATTCTGCAAAGCGGTGAATACGAGCATGCCTGACGAAGACAGAGTTGGCCACTTCTCAAATGGCATCACGGTGGACGTATATAACTTTTTAATTACAAAAGGACACCTAGATTATCCCGCGGCCGTGATCAAGCACTGTCGTACATTCGAAACTTTAAAGCTGCGTCGCATAACCCCGAAATTCGGCCGTCTGCCTAACGTGACCACTGTTGCAAGCGTGGTTTCTCACGAGCATTCACATGAGCCTCCGCACTTGGCCTACATGATTCGCCAAATTGTCCGTGATGAGCGTTCCCGCCATCAAGATGTTGTGAACCGCAGTGCAATCTCCTGTGATAGCTGCTACCTGCAGGCAGCTTCCATCCAGCGCTCTTCTTTGGGTTCTACCGCTCCTCCTCCCGTCCGTGACTACCGAAACGAGTCATATGGCCCTGCTCCCCTAGCTTGTTTCCGCTACAGGGCGCCACTTCCACCGCAACAACCCCAGCGGCTGGACTTTGCTGATCGCTTCGATCCTGTTACCGAGGACTATTATTTGGACCGTGCTCGTGAGCCACCAGCCTGTTAACGCTGTGGTATGCTTGGCCACATATCCAGATTCTGCCGCTGCCGGAACCCGGCACCACGCTACCAGCGCCAATGGTGAAATCGCTGTTCTACCGTGAGTCAAGAAGTCCGTGACCCGACCTATCCACCTCCTTCGGGCTCCTACCACTACGCTCCACCACGCAACGACTCACCAGTTTCTGGCCGCAGCCTGACTCCTCCTGCCTGCCGCTCCCGACGTTCGCCTTCTCCCCGCCGTTGTTCTCCGCCACCGGGAAGCTAGCGTGTGCGGCCGATGGAGGTGCGGGCGCCCGGTCATCGATATTGCCAATTCCTCTGCTGGTCGTTATGCTGAAGAACCGCTTGGAAGTGTTAGTGGATGGTATTTGTGTTCTGGCCTTAGTGGATGCGAGTGCTACAGTTTCCGTGATAAGCTTAGATTTTAAGAACCGTCTCGGCCGCAAAATTGTTTGGTTGGGATAGAACTGTCATATTTCGAAGTGTAGGAGGAGAATCGTTGGTTCCACTTGGTATTTGTTATGTAAATGTAGCGATGGCTGGACACGAGTTTAGAACTGAATTTACGGTGCTCCCTCGCTCCGCGCACGACGTTATTGTAGGATTTCACTTTTTACAGCAGTGTGGCGCAACTCTTGACTTCAATAGTTTCGAGATATCAGTAAGCCCCAGCCTTCGATGGGCCCTCATAGAAGAATCGTCGCGGGCTGTCCAAGTGTTTTCTGTCTTCGAGAATACTGTCGTTCTGGCGATGTCCGCCATCTTCGTCCCAGTTGTGTCCTCGGGTGCGGTTCACAATGCGTTCGACGCTCTGGTGGAACCCGCTTCCCTTTCCGGTGCCAAAAAGAGTTTGTTAGTGCCCCGAATCGTCGTTCGAGTGAACGAGGGCCGTGCCACGCTTTGGACTGTCAATTATACCAGTGAATCTGCCGTATTGACACATGACTTGAAACTCTCCGACTTTGAAGAAGAACGCCTTTCTATGCACATCGCTGCGTTCAGTGACGGCGTTGCTCGTTCAACTAGACTTCCCGAACATGCCGATCCCCAGTTTCAATCCATGATAAATGAATCGCTAACCACCAACGACCGCCGAATATTGCCGATTCTGCCTTTCCGCACCCATCACATGATCGACACTGGATCTGCACTCGCTATTAAACAGACGCCATACCGTGTTTCATCTTTTGAACGTAAGATAATTGACGAACATGTTCGTGGTATGATGCAAGGAGGAATTATTCAGGAATCATCTAGCCCATGGGCCGCCCCTGTGATTCTCCTGAAAAAGAAAGATGGCACTTGGCGATTTTGTGTCGACTATCGCCGCCTCAATACTGTCACCAAGAAGGATGTTTGCCCGCTCCCGCGTGTTGATGATGAAATTGACTGCCTCTATTCAGCTCCCTACTTTTCATTTGTTGATTTACGGTCCAGATACTGGCAGATGCCGATGCAAATCGAAAGACAAAGAGAAGACGGCATTCGTCACTCCCGATGGGTTATATAAATTTAACGTGATGCCGTTCGGCCTATGCAACGCTCCAGCTACCTTTGAAAGATTTATGGTCACTATTTTGCATGGACTGAAGTGGCAAATTTGCATGTGTTACCTAGATGACGTAGTGATTTTTGGGAGGACCTTCGCCGAGCATAACAGCCGTTTAGTTCTGGTCCTTAACTACATGGAGAAAGCGGGTCTCGTGCTGAAATCTAAGAAGTGCCGCTTCGGTGAACGCCAGATCGTTGTGCTTGGGCATTTGTTTGGCAAAGACTTTGTTAGGCCTGCCCCTTAGAAGACTGAAGCTGTCAGCTGCGTCAAAGAGCCCAAGTGTGTGAAGAACTCAGGAGCTTCCTGGGACTTTGCTCTTACTTTCGACGCTTCATCCCTAAATTTGCTGACGCAGCCTACCCCCTCACATGCCTCTTGCAGAAAGATATTCCTTTCAAATGGACTCCTGAATGTGATTCTGCGTTTCGCCAGCTCAAGCTTCCTCTTACCTCGCGGCCCATACTGCGTCATTTCAGCCCGACAGCTCCCACTGAACTCCACACTGACGCAAGTGGCATCGGCGTGAGTGCTGTGCCCATACAATGGCATGACGGAAACCAACATGTTGTCGCTTACTCAAGTCGCACCCTTAGCAAGTCTGAACTCAACTTTACCGTAACGGAGCAAGAGTGCCTTTCCGTCGTTTTTGGCGTACAGCAGTTTTGCTGGTGCCTTTATGGACGTGTCTTTACAGTCATCACCTATCATCATTCGCTTTGCTGGCTGGGGAATCTACTGGACCCCTGTGGTCGGTTGGCCCGCTGGGCATTACGCCTTCAGGAGTTAAAATTTACAATGTCTACAAAAGTGGCCGCCAACACGCTGACGCCGACTGCCTCTCGCGGCTGCCTCTCGCCACTACCCTCTACGATGATAACCTTGACGACTATCTTGCCGCCGTTTCCTACAATTTCCGAATCTTGCCCCTTTCCAGCGAGAACAACGAAAAGATCAAGACTTGGTATCACTTTCTGAAAGAGCTCGTGATCCTGCATCTGCGAACCCTTCCTGCATTCGAGATGATTTGCTGTATTGATAAAATTACTGGTCTGGCGGTGCGCGCTTTCTGCTAGTCGTTCCGGCTAGCCTCTACTCCTCTGTTCTACACTCTATGCGCGATGACGTTACAGCTGGGAACTTGGGGTTTGCCAGGACTCTTACCCACATTAAGGAACGTTTCTACTGGCCAAATATGCGTCAAACGACTCAGCGTTACGTGAACTCCTGCGTGCAGTGGCAGCGGTTCAAGCTCCCCGCGACTTCTCCGCCGGGCCACTTACATCTGGTGACACCAGCAACCACACCATATGAGCAAGTGGGTGTTGACCTCATAGACCCGTTTCCAAGCTCGTCAAAAGACAATCGCTGGGTCATCGTGTGCGTTAATCATCTCACGCGTTACTGTGAAACTGCCGCCATCCCTTCCGCCACCGCCGCTGGCGTCTGTTTCTTTCTTCTTCACGCTGTCGTCCTCCGTCATGGGCCTCCTCCTGTAATTATCAGTGACCGAGGCTGCCAGTTTACGGCACGTGTTGAGGAACAGCTTCTGCGCTATTGTACTTGCCAGTTGCGTCACTCTACGCAGTACCATAACCAGGCAAATGGCCTCGTTGAACGTACAAACCGGACACTGACGAACATGCTTGCGATCTATGTTGACTCGCAGCGCAAGAACTGGGATGACGTGCTTCCATTCATTACTTACGCCTCTAGCACCTGGATGTAACAGACAACTGCTTATAGTTCATTTTTCCCCCTATACGCCCGTCCGCCTCAACGTTCTCTCGACGCCATTTTGCCGTTCTCTCTCGACACCGAGCCTTCGGTTTCGAGCACCCTCTGCCCCGCTGAAGAGGCTCGTCGGGTCGCCCGATCACGCACTCTGGCCTCGCAGGACCGCTCTAAGCGGCGCTACGACTGTCGCCATCAGGATGTCTCCTACCTTCCCGGTGACATAGTGTGGCTCTAGACACCTCTCCTAAAGCGTGGTTGGTCCCAGAAGCAGTTGTCGCACTACACCGGCCCATTTATTGTGCTCACACGCATCAATGAGTTGAATTACGTCGTGTCTTGTCAATGTTCCCAAGGTCGCCCCTCTCGGAAAACACAAGTAGTTCATGTCCCAAGAATGAAGCGCTGCCACTCTAGGGATTCTGACTGACAGCCCAGTGGCTTCGTCTGCAAGAAACTGCGACAAGTAAGTGCGAAAAAGAGCTTTAGAAAATAGAGGTTGAAGAAGAGAAAGCTCACCATCTGTTGGTTAGCGCACCAGGCTAAGGTGCAGAATCACTCTGTAAATAAACCTTAACAACATATTTCATAAGCCTTTTTCCACAATGTCACCCATCATGATCTTCCTTCTCTCCTTCCCCTTCCCCAGTACAGAGTAGCAGGCCAGATTTGAATTATCCCGGCCAACCTCTCTGCCTTTCCTTTCAATAAATCCATCTTCTTCAGCCCGTCCTAAACATTTAACGGAATATGAGCCTGCGCGCCGCCCGCTTATTGTCGCTTCAGTTCACAAATAATTCGTTCCTGCTATTTTAAAATTTTGACCTTTTTTCTTTGAAATTTCAATTCAAGTTGCCAGACTAAATTTCAGTAGCCTCCATGAGAAGATATTGAGAAGCAAACCTTGCTGTGCCATGTTCCGCAAGCATCGTATCCCTTACGTTTTAAGCTCTCTAACACAAGATAAGAAAACGTAACAAAACGCGAGCATTGCCTCTAACCCGGCAGCAGCACTGCAACAGCTTGAAACCCACATCCCAGATGCGCAGCTTGTCCGATCATACTCGTGGATAGCTTTAAAAGCCGCACTTCAGATGCTGTTGCTCCCTAAGCTCTCGCTGCTTGCCATTTGATGAAGGGTGCCGACCCCTCTCGTGTTTCGCAAGTAATTTTTCAAGATGGTTATTTCTCCTTGAGGGAGGAGGGGGGATGAGACCTCTCCAAAAAGATAGTTTAATCAGGTGACACAAGAGCCGACAATGCCGAAGATGGAGATCATACAAAGAATTATATTTACAGAACTTTACAAAGGCGAACTGCAACTTACGAAAGAAAGGCCAAGCAGACAAAATAAGCAACTGTAACTTAAAAATAAAAGCAATCACACAGAGATACTCTCTAAAAACCCTACTTCTCAACTGAATGTAAGAATTATCATGTATCAAAGAGCAGGAACGAATTATGAGTGAACTGAAGCGTCAATGAGCGGGTGGCGCACAGGCTCATATTCCGTTAAATGTTCAGGACCGGCTGCAATTAAACGTAGCACCCGTGACTTTCTGTACTAGGATTGTAGGTGATATGCCCTGCCATATTGATGCCAGCGTGAAGAAGACAAGAGAAGCAGAAGACGACGAAGTTTTCATCTCAAGCTCGGACCGTACTTCCCTGGGCTTCGCCAACACCGGACTCTCCGGACTCTGTATTACCGGCCCTGCGGCCTTTACACGCCCCTTTGGCAACGTAACGTGACATCTGGTGGGAAAATGCTGGTCAGATCTTTTATATACCAGCCCCACTTTCAAGCCGCCATTGCAGCCATGGCCGCACTCCCAGGGTAGAAATGCCTGTTCAGCAGGGCAGCCGGCTACTGCGTGTACTATATCCCGAATTCGGCCCGCTTCCTGATCTAAGGTCTACCAGCACACATTCTAACATTCTGAACGCACAAGAGATAGCTGTCAATGTCCTCGTTCACCAGCGAGACCTCCATTGCTTTTATGGTCTTCCCCATGAAGTCGCAGATGACTGGCTGGAACAGTTCCATCGGGTTGCCACCTTTAATGCCTGGGACACGAACGCGAAGCGGCGAGGACCTGTTACGTAAATCATGAATCTCGCCTGCAAACATCAGACACGTTCAAGAAGAATTTCTGCCGGCATTTATTGGATAATTCCGTAAAGAAAAGGCCGATCTTCTACTTCAGAATCGCATTCAGTATCCCAAAGAAAGCATGATAGTGTACGCGGAGTAGATGAAGCTCTTGTTCTGCCGCGCAGATGCAAACATGTCGGAAGAGCGGAAAGTGCGATTATTGATGGGAGATGTGAAAGAACAGCTCTTCGTCAGCCTTGTTCGCAGTCTGCAAGTTACAGTAGATGCTTTTGTCAGGGCAGCTACTTCCATCGAGAGAGCGGTTGACATGCGGGCGTGGAAGTACGAGCGCACGAGAGTGTCGATGCTGTCCACATGTACTGAGAGATCTACCGTGTCATCAGGAGACTCACTTCAGGAGACCATTCGAGCCGTTGTGCGCAAAGAGCTGGCGAAACTCCTGCATACGCCGGCGCAGCCGCAAGTTGCATCGGTTACTGTTGTTGTTGTTCTCAAAGTGCAACAAGCTTTGTGTGCCGCGCCGCTTCTTCCAAACCCTCCACAACCACCTACAATGAGTTCCGCTGCCGTCTCAAGCCGTTTTCTGCCGCCTTCAACACCACGTTACGAAGAGCCTGTGCCGGTCGCTCCCCAAATTGCACCGTCCCAGTCAACTTTCTTCCAGCTACCCAGGCGCCGCCGAACTGGCATCTGGAGAACCGCGGACTACCGGCCGCTGTGCTATCATTGTGGCGAGGCTTGGAATGTCTGGCGTCGCTGCCCGTACAAACAGATGGGTCTTCGCGGGTTCCCCTTCGGTGCTCGCTGTCGGCAGCCGGGAGAGCGACCGCGGGAGATCGCCGACTACCCTTCTAATCCGGACTCAGCGCAGCGCCACCGATTACCTTCGCCCCACGCTACGATTCCTCCTAGCTGCGGAAACAGTCTAGATATTCCCGTAAGGGAAACTAGACGCAGCGGCCTCTGGAGGTGTGGCTGCTCGACGACGAAAAGTACAAGACCCTCCACGACGCAAACCACTTCGCCGACGCTGAACAACCTAGAGACGATGACGACAATCACCGAGCCGTCCAAGTTAATGGCACGCCGACCATCCGACCAACTTAGTAGCCTGACTTCTTCTCTACGACACCGCACCTTTTCGACGCACCGAAGCCGAGGCCGGACACCTCGACATTACCACAGCGAGAGGTCACCGCCAGCCGATTTAGACCTTTCAGTTGACTGCATCGCCGTAACCGCTTTGGTGGGTACTGGGGCCGATTAGTCCATACTCAGTGGATTATTCGCCGCGGCACTCAAGAAGGTTTCGACAGCTTGGGAAGGCCCACAGATACCTACTGCTGGAAGACATTCGATTACACCAAGAGGAACGTGCACAGCGCTAGTCGCAGTTCAAGGGCGAACCTTCCTGGCAAAGTTTGTTGTGCTAGCGGATTGCTCCAGACACGTTATGCGAGAAGACTGCATTTATCACTCCAGACGGGCTGTACGAGTTTCAGGTTATGCCTTTCAGCCTTTGCTCCGCGCTAGCGACTTTTCGAAGGCTTATGGACAGCGTCCTCGCAGACCTGAAATGGCGGACTTGTCTCGTGCACCTGGACTATGTGATCGTATTCGGCCGAGGTTTTACAGAGCACATGTATTAGTCGTCTCGATGCTGTACTGGAAGCTATAAAGTCCTCCGAGCTTACATTGAAGGCAGACAAATGTCACTTCGCCTACGAAGAACTGAAATTTTTAGGCCGCGCCGTCAACAAGGAAGGGGTCCTTCCTGGTTCAGATAAAACTGTTGCAATCGCGACTTTTCCGCCTACACGAGACCAAAAGGAACTTCGGCGCTTCCTCGGCTTATGGGCATACTACTGCCGCTTTGTGTTAATGTCTCCATAATCGCCGCGCCCCTTATGTATCTCAACAAGGCAGATGTACAGTTCCAATGGGAAACACCGCAGCAGCAGGCATTTCAGACCTTCAACGCCGCCTTCAGTCACCACCCGTTCTGGAGCACTTTGATGAACACACGAATATGGAGGTAAACACCGATGCGAGCAATTTTGGTTTGGGCGCTATTCTAGTTCAGGTCCACAAGGGTCAACAACGTGTACTTGCTTACGCAAGTCGTTCTTTTTCGGAGACCGAGGACAATTATTCTCCACTCAAAATTATGCCACTCAAAAGGAGTGCCTCGCCATCGTGTGGGCAATTATAAAGTTCAGGCCTTACCTGTACGGTGACCTTTCAAAGTAGTGACGGATCATCACGTACTTTGCTGGCTAGTTCGTACCGAGGATCCATCAGGGCGCCTTGCATGATAGAGTCTGCGCCGACAAGAATATGATATCACAGTGACCGGTCGTAGACATCTGGACGTAGATTGTATTTTCCGGGCTTCCGTCGAGCCTGTCCCAACTGACGCAGGCGAAGACGACGTCTTCGTCGCACTAAGCTCTACAGACTTCGGCGCGTGCAACAGCGCACCGACCATGATCTTCAGGATGAAGGCAACTGCCTTCGCCCCGGAAAGGGGGAGGGTCCGCGAGGCGCAATATTCCGTACAGACCAAATTGGGCGAACCGCTTTTGCGTTGGGCAAACACAAGGAGAATAACGAAGTCGCTACTTTTGCGATAAACAGAAACAAGGAAAACCGCGACAGTGGGAAGGTAGCAATCTTCACGGACCAGAAAAGTTGAAAGGAACAACAGCACAATCAGGCACTCACGCCGAACGCCCAGAATCCGCGTCCAAACACGACACGGCGAAAAAACACTGCGTCCAGGTACGCCCCGCCAAACGTTGTCCACGCCGGACGAAGGAAAAAAAAAGAACCCTGCCCCCCTGTAGCGCGGCCTTCTTATCGGGAAACCACTATCCTGGCTTCCAACACGCGGATTCGCTCTCACGCGCATGTGCTGCCGCGCCTGCTGTTGGCGCGAGTTTTAAGTGCATGACTGCATTGCCGCGGCCGAGGACCGAAGGCCCGACAAGGCAATAACTGATTATCTGCAAAGTGCTAGCGGCAAAGTTCCTGAAGCTTACCGGCGCGCTTTATCCTCTCTGTGCCTACACGACGATGTGCTTTTCAAGAAGAATTTTGACCCAACTGTCGACATTATTTTTTGCAGCGCGTAGCCGGACAAGGACAAAGACGGAGGAACATGTAAGACGCACAGGCGCTGTTATTACGTCTTTGTCCTTGTCTGGCTACGCGCTGCAAAAACTATGTAAACCAACTAGCCCGACAGCTTGTCCCCTTCAAGTCGACATTACTTGCTTGTCGTTCCTACAAATCTACGCAAAGAAATTTTGCATGCCAGCCACGATGAACAAGCTTCCGGCCACCTTGGAATCACTAGAATGCAATCCAGAAATCGAGAAAAATACTACTGGCCTCGTCTGGGACATGACGTTACGAATTACGTCCGCACTTTTAGTGATTGTCAGAGCCAAAAGATTCCTCCTGTCAAGCCAGCCGGCCTCCTATAACCCATAGAGCATCCTTCCCAGCCGTTTCAACAAATCGGAATGGATTTGTTAGGACCATTCCCTGCCTCAAGGTCCGGACAAAAGTGGATAATAGTCGCCACCGACTGCCTGACACGTTACACGGAGACTGTGGCTCTTTCAAGTGGAACCGCGCTTGAAGTTGCACAAAATTCTTTGTACTGCAAATCGTCCTGCACCACTGTGCTCCTCGGGTTGGATCACGGACCAAGGTGCTGCCTTTCCTGAAAATTTTGCGCAGGCTATTCTTGATTTTAGTCACAAAAGTCACCACAGTACTTCTTCCTACCATCCCCGACAAACGGATTAACCGAAGGTTTAAACAAAACGCTTGCCGACATGATTTCAATGTATATGGATGTTCAGCGCAAAACGTTGGATGCATTCCTACCATACGTAACGGTCGCGTTAAATACAGCCATCAAAGTAACGACCAACATGACGCCGTTTAGCCATGTTTATGGCCGCCAAGTGACCACAACACTTGACGCCATACTACGCCATGTCGACGACCACCCCAATGATGACGGTTGGTACTTACTTTTCGCAATATGCCGAAGAAGCCCGCCAGCTCGCTAAACTGCGAATCCGTTAGCAGCAGGTGTAGGATGCGCGATACTACAAACTGGGGCACCGCGACGTTGAATATTAGACGGGCGGTCTTGTCTGGGTTTACCCTCCAGTTCGACGACACGGACTTGGCGAATCGTTTCTTCGGTTCTTACCGAAAGCTGCGCCGCGTTGGCGCTCTCAGCTATAAAGTCCTTCCTTGCGAGGCCCTTCGATCAAGTGGTGCCGCACGTCCAGAGATAGTCCACGCCCTCCCTCCTTGTGAGTTCGAGAATTGCTTCGAGCATCGGGTTAATGCTTCCTGACCGGGGGAGCTAATTAATGCCAGTGTGAAGAGGATAAGGAAGAGAAGCAGAAGACGATGAAGTTCCCGTCTCGAGCTAGGACTGTACATTCCGGGACTTCGCAAACACCGGGCTCTCTGTGTTACCGGCTTTGCGGCCTTCACATGCCCTTTTGCTAACGTGATACTATGACGGAAGCAGCGATTCAAAATAGGCAAGATACCACAAGTGCATTTTAGGACAAGACGGAGGCGGATGGCGCAATGTCACAGACGCACATAGATGAGCTAGAACTACGAAACTTGGCTTAAAAAGCGGACGCAAGGGCTCTCGAGCGAGAGCATGAAGGTGGCGCGAAGACCCAAACCTTGTCCAGAATACAGGAGTAGACACCGGCAGACGTTAGTCTTGTAGCAGTGCTCATTACTGTGGTAAATAAAAGCCTTTCGAGGTATTTAACCAATTCGCAAAGACATGCTGAGGAACACGTTGGAAGGCGCACGCAGGCAACGATGATGGCCGGCGACAAATTTAAGCAGCCAAGACAGGCGAAATTACAAGCCGCGCGGTTCTTTGTGCGACAATTTGCACGCAGCGGGCGGACTAGTGTGGCGTCTGGAGCAAAGCAGCATTGCAGGTCAAGCCTAGGCCTTGCAGCAGGCCACCCTTGAGGCGTAGACACTGATCCATCCCGGTATTCGACAAATGAGCACGGTCAGGACATTAGGATAGCTAGCTCATCGTCTTCAGCGGCGGAGACTGATAGCGAAGTCCTGGAGCTCACTGCGCTAAACCGTCTTCAAAAGAGAACGAGACAAATAGCAAAAGTAAAAGCACGGCGCAGACTAAGAGTGATGCGATGAATCAGTTGTCGCTGAGCTACCCTCAGGAAATGCGAAAGGGTGTGCAGGGGAACGGAGCATGGGTGCTCCGAAACAGGACGCCAATGGTATTTTATGCCACCCTTGCCTGCACAGGAAATGAAGTGTTTGAAATCTCACCGTAGCGATGTTGCTTCTTCAGATGCAAACAGCGGTTCTCTACTTCCTACCGAAAAGTGAAATTAAGACCATTACGCGTAATAATTGAGCATTGTTCGATGGACGAGAAAAAGCTGTCTGGAGAGGTGGTGGTGGTGAACGCTTTTATTGCGCCCAAAAACGGGGGACCAGTCAAAGGTCCGGTTGCGCTGGCTAAAAGGAGGTCGGCGGGGATCCCTTGGGATGTCGCGGCCTCCAGCGCGCTGGATAAGTCAGCGTTGGTCTCCTGGCTCGGTTGTACGCAGGAGAGACTCCCACGTCTCTGGGGTGTTTGAGTTCTTTGTGTTGTAGTGTGTGCAAGTCCACGCCATGTGTATGGAAGTGGGCGGATTTGAGCAGTATTTACACATGGGGGCTTTCTGTTCCGGAAAGATCCTGCTCTATAAGAGGGGCTGTAGAAAGCTGCCAGTTTGTAGTTTGCGCCATTAGACGTACCCGTGTCTTGTTAGATCGCGGTGTGCGGGAGGATATGTGCATCTTTAGAGTCTGTAGTGCTGTAGTATGTCCTTGTACGTGGTACGTAGAGAAGCGCGTGAGATATTAGTGTCAGCGTAAGCAGGCTGACTGATCCTACTCTCGGCTTGGCAGCTGAGATCTAGAACGAGAGTGTGCGCCTGGGCATTTCCGCTGAGGGACTCGTGGGCTGGAGCCCAAAGACGTAAGCGAGATGTGGAGGAAGGTGCTATAGAACGTTGAATGTGTAACGCCTGGTAAGAGATATGGCCAGCATTGTAGTTGCGGATAGCTTGTTGAGAATCACTGATGACGACTTTGGTACTAGGGTCGGCTAGCGCCAACGCAATGGCAACTTCCTCAGCGGCGGTGTCTGTTTCTGCATTGCGAATGCTGCGGGCGGTGTACCAGCTACGGAGAGGGGCGAGAGCTGCCGCCACCACCGTAGGCCTTGATGGATGGTAAGAGGCGTCCGTACACGTGACGTCCTGACGTCCGCTGAAGCGTTTATTGAATTGACGAGCCCGGCCGGCCCGTCTCTCGGCGTGGTGTTCCGGGTGCATCCGTTTGGGAATGGGAGGGATGCGGAGATTTAGGCGATATTCTGATATAAGTTAAGCGTAACTTGGGGTCGATCTCAGCGGGGAGATTCGAACTTGCTGCAGTACCTCTCGGCCAGCGTGTGCGAGTGAGAGCCGCTTATACTGGGCGGTGAGGGTTGCTTCGATCAGTTCGCTCATGATATTGAAGATTCCGAGAGCCATAAGCTTATGGGTAGCAGTGGACATGGCAAGACCTAGGGCCGTCTTGTAGGCTTTTCGAAGTGACGCCTCTAGCTGTTCGCTTTCGGCACAAGTGAGACGTAAGTAGGGTCCAGGGTAGGTGATGCGGGAGCAGATGAAAGCTTGAACGAGGTGCAGGAGGTTGGCGCATGCGCTGGCGAAAATTGAGGGCTCGCAACCAATTGGCTCCGAGTTCCTTGCTAAACTATTGAAGCGTAAAAGAAAGGCTGAATTAGAACCAATCATTGGTAAGTGGCCCAGGGTAGGTTTCTTTGATATCAATGAGCAGGTTTCTAGAGTGCTACAGATAACTAATTTATCCCTGCCAGAGAGAAACCTCTCAAATGGACAAGTCTCATCGAGCGCTTATGGAACAAAGAAAGGGCAAGACAAGCAACGATACGACGCCTCAGGCAACGCAGTGCTGCACGGAAGTCTAAGGGGAAATACAAGCAGCAGGTCTTGAGAACGTCCCCTTTCGATGAGGCAGAGGCAGTGCGTATCGCTTTCTGCATGGCGGCCAAGACCGTTGACAGGCAGTTTCGGTTCGCTAGATGCGTGTTACAAGCTGCACCGCGGTACCGAAAGCCTCCTGATTCGCGTTTCGGGCAGATAACTGGCGTAGCCAGGCCGGCCCCGGTAGGCGTGAACTTTTCTGCCCACCCAATGGTGCTGTTCCACAGTACTTTTTCGTCATTGCTGTGCTTTTGCGCTGCCATTAGCATGTCAGTGTACTCTCAAACATTTTATTTTCACTTTGTGTGTTGTGTTGCGCGGCTGCATGATAAAACGGATTTGTGCGCAGCAATCAGTTTTTTGTGTATGGGTTTGTTTACAAAAGGGAACACTTCCGCATTATACCTCCAGTAAGCCGTCTAGTGCTACATTGACAATAAGTTTGTAGCGTTATTGGTGGTAAGAGTGTCCCGTATTTCGCAGTGCAGAAGGATTTATGCGCCCCTGTAGCGTATCAAAATAACCGCGTGAAATTAGAAGGTAGCGGCATTTTGTTTTTTGTTTAGTCGAGGGGACTCCAGGCTCCTTTCCCTTCTTAAGGGGAACGCATTAAAGCTCAACTACAACGACATATCCCGAGCGTCGGCGGTGTGCGCGCCATACCACGGTAGGCATCCATAGCAGTGCGCATCTCAGTGAAACTGCAGTGGCATTGAACACCGTTCACCGGGTGGTCTCTTGCTTCTGCCACATGACTATACTTCATTCACATGCAGAGCGCATGAACTAGCAGACATGCGCGCTTAGAACCAGCAGACCTCGCGCCCGGACCGGAAACAAGCCCCTCCATGCGGTGAAGTTGAGCAACCTGAGAGTAGCGAGAGACGGCCTGCGCCAATGGGAGACCTACGTAGAAAAGCAGCTTCTGGCGATCACGAGAACGCTTACGCCGACATCTAGCATGGAGAGATATTGACGCTTCGCTCGAGTTTGCTGTCATCTCGTAGCACGCGCTTCCGCAAAGTGATTCCTGCGTACGCCACCAGCTCCTTCACTCAGGTTGTGTTGTTAGTGTTCGGCAATATAGACGCCGCTACTTTTCGGGCTGCTGAAACAACATCTGTTACTTTTTTGGGAAAGACGCAACAAAGATTGAGGAAGCGATCGTGTTCCTCCACGGGCATTCTCCCTAAGTGTCCTGCGTGAGAGACGGGGCTTAGTCTTTTTTTTGTTTGTTTTTTTGCAGCGGTGAGTACCTGCACCAACGATTCAGGCGGCCGCTTTCTTGCTGGCTGCTGAGCGCTACACCTGTTGGTTTTGTGTCTCCTGTGACTGAGGAAGCGACTGTGGCTCTTCATGGATATTCTTCAAGTGTCCCTTGCGTCGGAGTTGGGCTCAAGCTTCTTTTTTGAGGTGGTAACAACAATTGAGACGTGGTAAAGCCATCGCTCATTTTTAAATGAAGAAAAGCGGCACCGGCATAAGCCATTTCAGACAAACTGGCCCTCCACGCCTCCATGCGTGCATCAGAGATACGAAACGGCCTCCGAATGTCTACGATTTGTTTGCCTGTGCCATGTTTCCTTTTGGTATCGCATACCGGCGAAACGAATGGACAGATGCCAGGAATATCACGAGGTACAAAAATGTGGTGGTAGCGACGGCATGGCGGATGAAAGTGGAAAGGAAGTCCTTGACTGAAGACGGCATGAACCCCTTTCGCTGTGCGACTTCACTTCAGGAACTTGCAGTTCACCCTTGCAAAGGTTTGTAAATATTGAGGAAGCGACTGTGGCTCTTCACGGATGTTCTTCAAGTGTCCCCTGCGTCGGAGTTGGGGCTGAAGCTTCTTTTTTGAAGTGGCAAGAACAATTCAGACGTGCCTGCAGAGAAACGTCTGTTTGAAAGCCTTGTTTTCTTGTCCGCCCTCTGCTCCAAGCTGAACTACCCCGCACCTCCACCAAGGTGTTACGGGGTAGTTCAGCTTGGAGCAGAGGGCGGGCACGAAGACAATGCTTTCAAACAGACGTTTTTCTGCAAGCACCAGCGGACTATGTGTAACGTCGTGTTCTCTAAAAACGCTCACGAGAGCCAACTTATTTCCTTATGCGCATGCACCGCCTAATGTGGCAATATAATTCCCCATCTGTAAGCCTCGTTGTCGCCTCTTTTGTCACCCCTCATAAATCATAACGTTTGGAGAGGCCTCAGCCCCACCGAAGAGAAAGAATGATCTTGAAAGTTACTTAAGGTAGTTCTAGAAATGTACTGTAACTCGGGTTATATTAAAGAAAACCAGTATTACACCCAATTATCCGTCGACACCTGTACCGCAGAGAAATGGAAGGCAGAAATATTGGAGCTTTGTGTGGCACCACTTGGTGTAGCACCATTGAAGAAAGTGAGCCATGAGGGATACTTCGTGATTTTCGTACCTTCCCTAAGAATATTGTTTTTACGTAGTCGCCTATAAAATTGCTTCCAGTGCTGCAGATCCTTCATCGACGAGTTGTCGTCAATTGGCTCTTTTGGACTCAATAAATTGTTTCATTCGTCACTTGTGCATTTTCTCCGCGTAATCATAACCATGTCTGTAGAAGCCTCACCATATAATAGCTTCAGAAACCGCGGCCCCCGTTTGTTTCAACAAATAATAGCCGCCGAAAACGAAACCTCAATCTTTACAGCTCAACTTTATATCATTACGAGGTCCCCTGTGGAGTCTGTTTATTCTATTTATTGTAGTTAATGTCTGACATTTTTGAGGCTGTCAGGAACAGAAAAGGAAGGGCTCGGGAATAAGTACTTCACTTGAAATTATATATCTGAATTGATGACATCGACGATTCGATATATTTGTGCTTAATCGTTTTCGAATACTTCGAAAAAGATATGTATTCGGAGCCTGCGGTTGAAGTGTGCTCTTAATAACAGCCCTTACGTGATTTATCTTTTCATTTGTGAGCACCCACTTAGCAGATCATGACTTGTAATGCCACCACACGTTTGCACAAAAGCATCGCTGAGTTTTGCTTTGAAGAAATTTTCATTATCCACAGCGATATTTTATTACTGAAGGTGCCTCCGTATCAGTGAATGTGTAAATTTTGAATTCTCGCGACTTATGGACTGTAGGGGAATTTTAAACATAACTTGTCTGTGCCTCATATACTCGCTTGCATTCTGCATCTGCGTGTTTTCATTTTAGCTTCACTCATTTTTCAAAAACCTCAAAACTAGTTTTTTCCCAAGCTGACGCACAAAAGCATGTCATTGCTCTTTAACGTCTGGCTAAAGCTCCTCTTTTAATGAAAAAGCATTCACATTTTTTTTCTGCAATTGGCATCACACACCAGTCTCTATTTCTATTCCTGCTTACTTCAAAACATAACCTATGAATCTGTATTATGCTACTCAGTCGCTAAATACTGTAATTCTCGTTCTCGCAGTTTTCTGTTTTGATTCTATTATAAATGATCGACTATCATGCCAATGTGCTCCTATTGCTGCTACTTTATTATTCTGACAAAGATATTCCTTCGCACGGATGATGAAGCATCATGGTCTTTTACGACAGACAATCTTCATTCCCGCCTACTCGAGCAAATCCCACGTACATTCATCAGTTTAGCCATGCGCGCGATGTTCGCCCTGCCATTGTGTCGGCTCTAAAAGCACCTGATCGTCTGCTAACCTTTCATTTCTGTGGCGTCGATGAGTTTGCTACATCTGACTTGTTCCTTTGCATCCTGTTGATTTGTTTTCATAAGCTTAACTTGTCAAGAAGTAGTATAGGAGTTTTAATAAAATAATATTTTATTAATGAGGCAAAGTAACGTAGTTTGCAATATAAAATCATATGCGGAAATTATTAAGCATAAATCATAGACGCTGTGTGGCGTTCATAATGAACAAAAACGTGCTTCTTTTTTACAAACACAAAGTGAAGTCTTGAACCAGGAATGCACACGGTGAAGGGCGACAAAATTAAAAGTTGTTATTGTTGAAATACCAGTGGGAAGGCGGGTTTATTGAGTGTATCCGAGTGGATTGAACGAGCAATGAAAACATGTCGGACGCATTTTTGTTTTTGCACGCGATTAACTGATGTTTAGCATTATAATATCGTCGGTATGAGCGACGTTTTAAATAATGATGGTGGCAAACCACATGAAATAGACGTAGATGAAACAGTACTCTCCGAAGTGACACAAAGGGCAAAGAAAGGCTGGCGTTGCTCTCAATATTGCCGACTGTGCGATTTATCTTCGAGGTATTGATCATGGCTTAGCATGGGCTATCTTGCTTGATGATTGAAACGCGCAACTTATCTAGGTTCAGCTTCATAACCTCTACTGCAGTGAATGAGACTGCGGCTAGCGTTGGATGCATATCAGCCGTCAAAATATTGTTTTGGGACGCTGTGCCCGCCTAGAGATAGACACAGAAGAACTGAGGACACCAGGCAAACACCACTTGCTCCGGCGCTCTTCTTTTGCTCTCTAACCCTCGCGCTGGCGCCGCGCGCTCGTCCCGCACCTCTTCTTTTTCTGGCGCAGCGCTCCTCAGCGCTCGCCGTAACATCTTTCCGCCGGGGGGGGGGGGGGGGGGGGGGAGAAAGTGTCGGTGAGCTGCTGCAGGAGCTCCACTTATGGAGCGGCATTTCGTGGGGAAGGCAATGAGGCAGCAGGCGACGACAGTAGTGGTGATCACCCGGTATCTAAGTCGGAGTCAAAGCTGGCGCCGTTGACATATCGCTTCAGGTTTGACACAAGCTCCGGCAAAATGTGGTGCACACCGCATGGTCAATGCTCGGGGAGGTCTTCGAGGCGGTATCTCAAGGGGCCGAGCCGTTCAACGACACGGTAAGGGCCGCGGTATCGGGGCATGAGCTTCGTGGCACGGCCAGTCGCGCGGATGGTTCGGCGAACGAGGACCAAGTCACCGGACCGGAATGAGGGAAGTGGTGGTGCTGCCGCATTGGCCACTTGCACACGCGCACAAGCCGTTAGAAGGTTGCGCTGAGCGTCGAGGCGGGCGTAACGAAGTCGTTGCGCGGAGTCACTTGGTGACGCAGTCTGATGGGGAAGGCCCGACTGTGCGTCGAGAGGGATGGAGGGTGTTCTGCCATAGACGACTGAGAACGGCGTGACATGCGTTGTTTCTTGCCTCGCAGTGTTGAGTGCAAAAGCTGCCGCAGAAACAAAACGATCCCACTTTCTGTGTGACGGAGCCGCGTAGGAGGCGAGTATATCCGTGAGGGTGCGGTTAACACGCTCCACGAGGCCATTGCACTGGGGATGATTGACGGATGTTGTGGAATGCGCAATGCCGAAGGAGCGGAGGGCTCGCTCAAATTCATGGGACATAAAGCAGCTCCCACGGTCCGTGATGAGGCGTCGGGGCACGCCATGCCGAAGAACGAGATGCTGTTCCACAAACAAAACGGCATGAGCGAAAGCGGTATCTGGAACGGGCACTGCTTCTACCCACTTGGAAAAGTAGTCGATCGCAACCAAAATATACCTGTTTCCGGTGGGCGTCTTCGGGAATGGGCCCAAATGGTCCAGTCCAACCAGCTCGAAAGGTGAACTCGGCGGCGAAAAAGCGTGTGGGAGTGGCTTGGTTATTCGTGTGGACGATTTCCAGTATTGGCGCGTCTAGCAGGACGCAACGTGTTCCTTGACGTCTCTGGACATATTAGGCTACCAAAAGCGCTCCGACACTCGTGCGTAGGTCCGAAGCCGCGTAGAAATCGTACTCTTGAAGTTGCAGTGACCAGCGTGCAATCTTGGCATTTAAGTGTTTGCCATACTGCAGCCAAGTGAGAACGCTATTGCCCGTGACTATGGTAGAATGACAGTCGTATAGGTAGGGACGGAACTTCTAGACGTCCCATACAACGATGAGGCACTCGAGTTCCGAAGAGTGGCGGCGGCGCTCTACGTCGGAAAGCTGGCGGCTGGCATAAGCTAGAACTTCGTGGTCACCAGACTCGTCTTGATGCAGAAGGATAGCGCTGAGCCCATCTTGGCTGGCATCCATGTGGAGGACGATGGGGGCCGATTCGTCGTAGTGGGCCAATGGGGGAGGCTTGAGAAGGGCGTGCTTGAATTCAAGGAACGCGAGCTGTTGGACCGGCGTCCAACACCACGCTGCATTCTTCTTCAGCAGGGCGGTCAACGGAGCGCTTCGCTTGGCAAAGTCCGGAATGAAACGACGGAAATACGAAGCAAATCCAAAGAAACCTTTGAGCTCCTTGGCGGTGGTGGGAGCTTCGTAAGCCGTAAGCGCTTTTAGTTTTTCAGGGTCCGGACGGATGCCATGTCGGCTCACAACGTAACCCAAGTTCGTCACCTCTGCAAAACCGAAGAAACATTTCTTTGGTTTTAAGCGAAGCCCAGCAGAGGTAAGGGCTTCGAGGACGAGTTTGAGTCGCGTTTAGTGTTCTTCAAACGTAGCCGCGTAGACAATTACGTCGTCCAGGTAGACCAACGCCATAGTCCACTACATATTGCCTTAGACGCGGTCCATGAGGCGCTGAAAGGTAGCTGGAGCATTCGAGAGACCGAAAGGCGTTCGGTTGAACTGGTAAAGGTCGTCGGGAGTCACGAAAGCCGTATTTTCTGCATCATCGGGGTGAACAGGCGCCTGCCATTACCCCGAGAGCAGATCTAGGGTGGAAAAATAACAGGCCCCATTCAGGCGATCAAGTGCATCGTCGAGGCTGGGAAGATGGTACACGTCGAGGTAATAGCATTTAACTTACGATGATCAACGCAGAAGCGGAGTATTCCATCCTTCTTGCGCACAAGGACTACAGGGGAGGACCAAGGGCTACAAGACGTAGCAATGATTTCCTGGACAAGCATGTCGCATACGTGCTGCTGGATGACTCCGTTCGGCTGGCGCTACACGGCGAGGTTGGTGATGAATGGGCCCGCGGTTTTCGGTGTTGATCTGGTGTTGGGCCCAGGTAGTGCACCCGAGTTCACCGGCGCTTAGAGCAAAGCAACTGCGATGTTCAAGCAGCAAGGCCTTGAGAGAGGCAAGCTCCCCGTCGGTGAGGGTGGGGCCAAAGTTAAATGTTTTCCATGGTAGGACCGCCGGCGCTGGAGGGTGCTGAGGCAATGCTTCAGGTTGCAGAGATGCAACCGGTGATCCGGAGTTCAGGATTGAGATTGTACCCAATTGAGTGCCAGGAGTCAGCACGAGAGGTGCGCGGCTGATGTTAAGCATGAATACGTGGGCCTCTCCTTTGAGCACAGGCAGAAGGCTTCGAGGGGAGGTCATCTCACGGGTTGGAGCTGAACACCGGATGGGTTCGAAAAGCACGTCCGTTGGGATCGGACTGTCGAGCTTGGCATACACCCATATAGCCGCACCCGGTGGCAGAGTCACGGCGGACGCTACAGTCACGGTAGTGACGTCGATCGGCTTGACTCGACGTGGCCACTTCGTTGCGAGGTAACGCAGAGATTCTGAGGCAAGCTTAGTCGCCGACACCAGGGACTGCCACAGGACGACACCGAGACTGGAAATCCGGCTAAGCCAACCTGGCCCACGCAGAGTTCGGCTCGCCCGTAGTTCTGTTGTGGTAAAATTCTTATTTTTTTATTTTTTATTTTTTTTTTATTATGTATTGTTTCATTTGTTTTTACTGAAAATGTGCCTGTGTCCGCTGCCGCTGCCCTCAGACTGGGTTTACGGCCCGTCAAGTTGCCGTGTGCAACTTTTTCCTTAAATCCCAGATAAATTGTATGTTTATGGAAATAAAGGCAATTCAATTCAAAAATTAAGGACGACTCCGGCTTGCTGGCACCACCCGCACCCGAGGACCACTGGCCAAATAGGGCTGTCTGCTACAACAAACTCGGTGGAAAGGATCTTTCAGAGCGCTGTCAGATTGACGATGACACGTCCGACTTGCTCCACCGGGGCGCCGTTAAAAGCTAAGAGCCGGGGTTTGGCGGCTGGAAGAAGCCGGTGGGGCTCGTAAACAATAATCGATTCGTCCAGCACATGACAGCCGCTCCGGTGTCGACCAAGGCCTCTACGTGCCGGTCAAGCAGAGCGACGTCGACGAGTGCGTAGGGAGCTTCCGTTGTTATCGAAGCCGACGAAAGGAGGGGACAAGGAGAACGAAGGAGTGTGGCGGAACGGTGCCCCCCGAGTTCCGCCAAATCGTTTTCCGGCGTCGGAAGGCTAGCACAGTCCCTCGCGTAGTGCCCCCTCAGGCCGCAGCTGAAGCGGGTCGTTATGCCCGCGTCTGTTAGAGGCCACAGTAGGGACTGCCAATCGAGGAGTTTGCACCGAGACGGTGCGCGCGGCAGACGTTGGCGACTCACGCGTGGCCAACAAACTCAATTCCGCCTCGATGGCGAGCCCCATGGCGGCGCGGACGGACTCAGGAGGCGCAAAACGAACCAAGCGTTGCACCTCAGGGAGTCGGATGGTGTCGACAGACGCCTCGGTGCCGACCAGAGCCACGGCGTTCTGAGGTGCCCCCGGCAGCGACTGCAGAACCAGGCGCTCAGTGGCGGCGGCGAGGTCCTGGTATGCCTCCCCAGGCTCTTGACGGCGGGCTCGCAGGCGGTGGTACTGCGCACGGGGTTGACCTGAGGCACTGTAGTGGTCGGACAGGAGGCCCACCAGGACGGTGAAAGTACCCAGCTGGTCGGGTGGCACGTTCTGCAGCAGCTAAGTTGTGCGGCCTCTCAGTTTGGAGACGAGCATTCATGCCTTCATTTGCTCGTCCCAGCCTCTCGCCGTCGCAATACCTTCCAGTTAGACGCGGTAAGCATCCCACGAGATAGTGCCGTCAAACGTGGGTATTTCCACTACATCCAATGATGTACCCGCGCCGAGCACGTTATTGGAAGCTACGACAGCAGGCCCAGCAATGGCATGGCTGGAGGCAACGTAGGCGGTGACGCCCAAAGACTCGGGACTTGTGTTCGGCTCGGCAGGCACAAGGCGACGGAAGTCGCGCCGGAGAGCTTCCATCTCCACAGCCTGGACAGTCAGACGGGCCTCCCATGCGTCCATCCGCTGATATATATCCAGGAGGCGCTCAATACCGCCATCCGGCTGCTGCGAAGGACCGAGCCCCTCTGAGCGTCTAGGTCTAGCTGCACCAGCCGCTGCGTCGTCGGCGCCATCGCCTGGTGGCAGAATCCTGCCGTCTGACACGTCGGGTCCTTGACGTTGGGAGCGGGTGAGCGGCATGATCCTACCGCTGCCACCAAAATGCCGCTGGTCGCTGTGCCCGCCTAGAGGTGACACAGAAGAACGGAGGACACTAGGCAAACACCACTTGCCCTGGCGTTCTTCGTTTGTTGTCTAACCCTCGCGCTGGCGCCACGCTCTCGTCTCGCGCTCGTCCCGCGCCTCTTCTTTTACTGGCGCAGCGCTCCTCGGCGCGCGCCGTAACAATACTGAGGTCCCTCATGCAAGCACACTGTATAAAATACATTACGATATCCCCGAAAGACCTAGTCAGAGTGCACTGTCGCAGAAGAACCATTTCGAGGTGCTGAGAAATCGTCTTGTGCACAAAGTCCATCGGAGCGTCGGCCTCAGTTGAGTCCGCAACTCCAACTCAAGTGCTGGCGCCGTCAATACCTCTCTCTGTATTTTATTCTCGCTCCTGCTAAGCCGCTAGTTTGCCTTCTCTTTGTTTCGCCGTTTGTTTGGCCGGAGCTTCAGCAGGCCTACAACCCTTATTGCCCAATTACTCGGCACAGTTTTAGCTTTTAATAAATATTATTTCGCTCAGAATGACGGTGCTGCTTGTTACGATTGTTCGCCACACGCCAGTCGTTTCGTTTAATCCTTTTAGCAGACTACATCGGTACGCTATCTATCATAGATAGGACAATGCACGGCGAGGCACATGGCTTTCTCTTCCTTTGTCTCCTTCCACGTCATCGGGTGAGTTGGTCGTTTGGTCGCTATGGCTGCCAGCGAGGCGGCAAAGCGCTGATAACACACAACATGACATAGAAAATACATACGGCTGGATGAGTGCTTTCGCGTTCAATTGATTGGAACGTGTTTTTATGAACAGTGCCTAATGCCATTTGTGCAGGTATCTTTGGGTTCAAAGTGAAACCTTCTCTTTATAAGCAACATTTTACTAGAGAAGCATAAACAACCCGATATCCTACGTGTTTTACAAATTAGGTCGCGTCCTGATATGTACGCTGTGTGACTCAGTACAACTAAGTCAGCAAAAGAGAACCGAAAGCTTTATTGCATGAGAATATTGGAGTTTGAGAAGGACACCATAGCTTTTGGGTTCTTAGTGCCAAGGAAGATGTTTTTTTTTATTTGCCTACTTCCTTACTTGTTGGGAAATTCACAAAAACAATCATTAGTGGCGGTAAGATACAACAAAACTTCACACTTCCTGCATCGAACTCGTTATTTGGAATTGCAACCAGGATATCACCAATACTGTGGTAATCTTGCGCCCACCTCGTGAGGCTAGTGGGCTTTAGTAAAGGAACAGCGTTTGTAGGAAGAAGTCCGCTATTTTGAGGTTGTTACGTTACGCCACCGACCAGTGTGTCAGCTGACGCGGCGACCGCATAGCAACAGGCGGAACAGCGAGCGGATCTGTCCGTTCGGCGCCGTCCATCGGCCGCCCAACGCTTCCTCCCGCGGGCAAGTCTCGACGTGATCTTGCCACGCGCCAAATGTGTGTGCAAACTCTGGCCCAGCCATGGCGGAAATAGAATGGTGGTGAAGGCTGGGCCCAAAAGCGGTTGAGCGGCACCGGCGGGCCTTAGTGCGCCCGGGAAAGCATATAAATTTAGTTCGCAAGCGTTCGCAAGTCTGAAAGTGTCCCTTTTTCGAAGATTTTGACGTCCTTGCTGGTCGCTGCTCTGTCGCCCTTTGGTGAGATTTAATATCCCCCAGCAGCCGTGTTTCTATGGTTTCGTCCCCTTCGTTGTGTGGGCAGTGCGAAATCTTTTTGCAGCCTTGTATTGCGCTTAGCATTTTATCGCAAGGTGAGCCCGCACAAAGTGAGGAAGCGATGCTCTGTGGCACATTGCGACAGCGTGGACTCAACCGTCGGTGTCTTATTACACCACTTCCCGGCTGACTTTCACTGGTGAGCAGATCTGGAGGTTTCATACAGGCTCAATGTATGCTCTAATTCTCCTGTGTTAAGCAGTTAAGCACGTTTGTTGATGCTAAAGCTGTCTGGACTGGTGGAACCTTGAAATTGCCTTGAAAACTGCTGTATGTTTTCTGCCAATGAGTTTAAATGTGAAGAGTAAGCCCAGTGCTTTATGCTCCACCTATGTTTTATGCACCTAGCTTTGTTTTCTGTACATGCATCTTTTTTATCTGGTGATGTTTTGTGGCAGGCACTTCAAGCCTTTTCCATGCCTCGGTTGTGATCATTGAGATGATTAGCCCTCCTAAACAGCAATACTGTTTGCGCTGTCTGCGACACTCATTTTTTATTGTTCGCTTTATTGCTGTAATTCCTTGGTTGATGCAATAAACAATAAATATGAAAACCACAGTTGTTCACTTGGTACACTCGGTTGCAAACTGAGCACGACTATCCGGTTGCATCAGTGTTTCTGGACCACACCTTACTCTGCAGAAGGACAAAGTGCATGGCCAAAGTACTTGCATTACTAGCAGCAGTATTTGCATTATAAATTTGCATGCTTGGTCTATGTTTGGAAGTGTTGCTGCCTTTCTATGCCGCCAGCTTTCCCAACCACTTTCATTGCGCTGGAGCAACTGCTTATAAACAAGTGCGTAAACAACAGAAACTCGAGTTCTTTTAGATGGCAAACGATGACGCACGCTCAAAGACAACCTTCAAAAGATGCAGACTGGTGAATTCAACGCGGCAGTTTTTTTTTAACTTGTTTTAATTCGCGCCAAGTAGGCGTATGCGTGATATCATTCGACGTCATGGACCGTCAATTTTCATTGGTCACTGGCGCCCATGAGCCGCCCTGTTTTGTACGTATGGGCGTCTATGGAGCCTTCGCTACCATAGTACATATACCTTGGCCCAGTCCGGAGCTCGAGGGAGAGTGCGTCGCCCTCGCCCGTCTGCAGGAGGTGGTGGAGATGCGGTCGGGCCACCTGCGATTGCGCCATCCCGTCTTGCCCAAATTTGTTGGGCTCTCCATTTCCCTGTGAGGGCTGCCCTTTCCCTGTGAACTGGCAAGCCTATAAAAAGCAGCGGCAGACTCCGCTGTGACAGAGACTACTTTGACGCGCCGTCGATACGACGCTAGACTCCAGCTGTGTGAGAGTGTCTGTATTCTCTCCGGGTCAGCTTCTGTGCCCGTTTCTTCATGATGTTGTAGTAAAGGTTGTTTCTTAGAAGATGCCGTCCGCCGAGCCACGGAGCCGCCAGGCCAACGCTACTGAGGGGCCGCGAGCCGCATGTAACAACTGGTGGCAGCGGGTGCGATACTCAGGCGCGCGCGACCGAAACCTAATAACTGGCGTCAGCGGTGGCTGAGCACGCGCAGCCCAAATGTAACAAGGTGCTTTTGATACCTTCTCCAGACGTTCAGCACTCGGTCACCCTCGCTTCTTCTCCAAAGTTTGATTGGCAACGAGAAGGCAAATGGCAGTATCAGTTTTTGACTCAATCATATACATGGTTTTCGTTCGGACAAGACCTTCCGCAGAAGCATCTGTAAGGACTGAATCCTTGAGTTTGCAAACCTGAACCAGGTGAGGTGTCGGAGACTTCATCGTAAGAAAGCTCTGCGTATAACAAATCTCCATTCACGATCGCGTCAACAAAATCGTCGGCAGAGGAGTTCTTGACTTTAAGTCTCGTTATAACCGAATTCGGGGCGCCTAAATTGAATAAAAGCTCAGAGAAGCAGAAATAGAAATCCTTCTTTCTCACCAATTACAGAAAGATGAGCAGCGGCTGTCACAAGGATACATGTGACACGTGTACAAACGGACACGCCATGGTAAGTATCACCGCCGCTTCTTAACGAGAGTTATAATAAAAATAAATCTCAATCATTGTGATCAGTGGCACTGATCTTTTATGACCACCGCTTTCGTTTTGCCTTAGTCGACGCTCAATAGAGAAAAAATATAAAGCCATGAGTACCTACCTGACGCGCCGTGGAACGTCGAGGCATCCATTTTGTTATCTTGTTAGTAACGCATCTGGCGCGGCAATCACGAGATGGCAGAACCATCCCGTAGAGAGGAAAATTCGAATGCGGCCTCTGCTGCTCAAGCCTCGACAAGCACGATAAGAAAGCGCCAAAAAAAAAAAAAGCCGTGGCTTAGCCCAGCTAGGCCAGGATATAGGCAGCGAAAGCATGTGTGCCTGACGCTGGGCTGCCTACTCCTCTGCAATCCAAACTAATTACATGCAATCCAGTGTAATCCATTACAATCGAATTCAGTATAATCATCATCACCATCATCAGCGTGACTATACCTACTGCAGGAAAACGTCCTCTCCCATTTTTCCCCAATTAACCCGCTCCTGTGCTAGCTGCATCCACTTGACCCCTGATAACTTTTTAACCTCATCCGCCCACCTACACATGGCGCGCCGAGTGCGTTGCGTCCGCCAGCTGCGGCAGGTGCTAGGCAACGGCTCTGTGCCTCCAACTACGCAAGTCATCTTTATTTCAACATCGAAGAGATGTTAGGGGCGCAGCCAAAAAGCCTAACAAAGGCTTGACGAGGGGCTACGCCCCCATAAAAACACTTGGCAACTTTGGTGCGACAGATAACAATACAGGTAGACATTACTTTGTCTTATTTTTTTTTACAGAAACAGAAACACGGCAAAGCGACACTGCCAAGTAATGATGAAGCAACCAAATGCATGCAAAACAGAAGGCATTTTTGTAGAAATACAGTTTCAGTTAGTTCATAAATGGTATGGAATCTGCATAGTGTAATCAATCTATTGTGTTTAACAGAAGTGGCAAGTTAATATTATTGCTTTGTCGTCCGTAATTTGTTCGGGTTTGCGGAAGGATGAAATTATTTTTAGTACGCGTGTGATAGTTATGAGTTTTGTGCTCAAGCCTGTACATTTCTCTGAAGAAAAGGACTGGATTTATTGCTGCAGGCCTGTAGCGACTTAATAAGGTTTGCTTGTATTGCTGCGGGAGAGGAATTATATTCAGTTTTTGAAAAATTGATGCCGTAGGTGTGTCTCTCGAAACGTCGACGAGTTTCTAAGGGCACGTTTTTGGAGTTCGAAAAGCTTGGTGATATAAGGAAATGTGGTGGTTCCCCAAGCCAAAAAGCAGTAACCTATAACGGAAGAGAATATGGACTGAAATATAATTTTTTTAACACTCTGTGGTAAAAAATACCGGAGCCTAGATAGAATACCTACTACTTTAGCTGTTATGTTTATCGTGGCATCTATATGTGTATTCCATGATAATTGTTCATTGAAATATACTCCAAGGCTTTTGAAATCCGAGACGAGCTCGATTTCAGGTGACCTTAGCCACAGTGAGAAGTCCAAGAAGTCAACGATCCTGTTTCTCGGCCGGAAAAGGACAGCTTTTGTTTTTTTTAGTATATATTTCTTGGGAATTACTGGTTCTCCAATCATGAAGGGAACGCAAACATCTATTTGCTTGCCCAAACAGGTCATATACATCTGTTGACTTAAAGAAAGTGCTTGTGTCGTCAGCGTACATTATAAATGTGCATTTGTTTTCTGTACTGGTAATGTCATTTATGTATAGGTTAAATACGAGTGGACTCAATATACTGCCTTGAGGGACGCCGTTTTGCACGGCTTGTATGTCAGAAAAGTTATTGTCAATTTTAACTTGCTGGCAACGCAAAACTACTTGTTCGTGACCAATGTAGCTTTCGCTACAGAAAGTCGTAAAAAACACATGTACAATTGTACACGCCATATCGGAAATAGTAGCGCTGCTAACGTTTCGTAAAAGGCATCCGAACGTGGTGATAATGTAAGTGAATATTTTGCAAAAATGAGGCTGCTATGTTGATGCAAATATATGGGCGCGTTTCAATATTTATTTCATGATAACTGATCAAGCATAACCTTTTTTAACGCGTAGTTAGAAGTGCATCTCAGGAATCCTGTACACTGTGCTTTGCTCTGCAGATTGGAACACTATTCGGTCGCAGGGAGCATGCGCGAAGAAAAAGGAAACGCAGTTTAAAAGAAACACGTCGAAATTGACACGAAAACCGTTTTTCTGGGTGCGACAGACGATTTTCTGCCTATGTTGCAAGGGAGTATTTCTGTAATGCTGGAAGCGCAATAAACAATAAAATTAGCTGGGGCTTAGCTTGGTTAAGCCTGGTAGTTGCGAAAGCAATACCCTGTGGCTACGTCCTGGTTCAGCTGGTGGTGTGACTGCAGTTGGTGCTTGGTTACACTCGTTTTACAAACGAAAGACACATTGGGTCAGGGCGTACTTGTATAGTTTCTTCAGTAGCTTCGACAGTAGAGGCTGCACGTTGTCGCCGAGCCGCGTACTTAACACGCCGCTTAGCCGGTCTCTTCACGCTCTTCATAGGTCTCCGCAGCTCGCTTCATCCGCTCATTTCGGCGAGCGGCCTTTGCGGTAGGCATCATTGCAACCTGTGGCTGCAGGCGCGCCGCGCGCCCTCTTTACGCAGAAACCATAACGTCATACCGCTAGGCGCGCCGCGCGCGGCCGGAGCAGGAACTAGGCCCGATTGGTGCGCATAGCCATGCAAGGCGACGGCATGAGTTGGGCGGCCGATCTTCCCTGATGGGGCTGGGACAGGTAGGTTACCGCCGCTTGCGGCGGGGGCTAGCCTGCCACCGAATTTTTATCTGTTGTAGGCCGTCATTGCACCCGTCACCGCTTCGGTGGTGGACGACGGCTGATGTTGCGGCGCGCGTCTTTCTTTCCGTTTTTCATTTCTTTCTTTTCTATTTTCTCTTCTGTCTGCACGAGGTAGCGGAGGTGGCTCAGCTACAGAGCCAGTAGCAGGCCCATGCATTTTCTTTTCCTTCTTCCCACCGCCACAACAACAACTCTTGCTGCTGAGACTTCATATCGCTAGGCGCGCCGCACGCGGCAGGAGCAGGAACTAAGCCCGGTTGGTGCGCACCGCCATGCAAGGCGACGGCATGAGTTGGGCGCCTGGGTTCTGCGGCAGCTGGGATGACGTCACACCAAAGGTCAAGCTAAAGGTCAAATGGTATGCCCCGCCATTTCACGCGAGGAGCTGAAAGATAAAGTAGTATTGCCTTCGCAATAAAAACTACAACTATGGTGTTAGTGTTACAAGAGGTTTGCTGACTTGGAGTGGCAGCGCGACACGACCACCACAAATAACGCAAACATGAGCAGCTTGATAAAAGACAGGCTATCGGTACGTATAGCGCAGCTACCCCGCCCTCTTGTCTACTATATTCGTTGTTTTACATCTTTTTTTCGTTTACAAGGTGCATCTAATTGACTGCATCACTTCGGTAACGTGTGATTGCTTGCGCCTATGCCTGAGAAGGCCGAAATCAGTTTTAGTGTGTAGTGGGTAGGTCCCATTAAGCGGGAACCTCGGCGCCGTGTTTTGTCGGCGTTATTCTGTCAATAACATCCGGATGGGTCGAGAGGGCCGTAATGCTAGATCCACATGACATCTGGCAGATACTTCACCCACCAGTGGCGACGGTATTTCCAAATTCCTCATCCGTCTTCAGGCGCGTGACAACGCTCCGCTACCACCACCATCACCGGACACCTCCAAAGATAAACAAATAAAAAAAATTGTGGTAAATAGTTCCAATCCGGACTCTGATATGTGCCGCCTTTGTATTTCTTTTCGACCTCACACTTAGTATTTGTATGGAAACATGACATCAGGCTACCTTTCTTGACGAAGGCTTTTGTGCAAATTGACAGACCAGTCTGAAAAAAATCTTGTGCATCTCATAGATATTTTTATTTTTTATTTATTTACAATACCTTACAGGCATCCAGGTAGGCATTGTGCAAAGGGGGTACAAGAAGAAGTATAGATACATATAATAGTGCCTAAAAAAGCAGCAAAATCAGCAGGAATGAACAGTGTTAAATAAGAAAGTATATTAAGCAATCACTGCAAATATAACAACCACGCAAAAGAAAAAGCCCAACATGAACAAAATAATTAACAAGAAAACATACATATAAAGAAACCTGGCAGAAAAACAGATGCATATCTTCCAGATGGGAAAATAAGAAATAGTAACAACGTAGCAACCAAATGTGATAAGACAGGGAAATAAAGTGAAAACAAAGTCATGGCTCCCTGACACAGATGAGAACGTCCTAAGTAAAGTTGTCGATGAAATGTTTGACTAGATGATCATGGAAAATTTCACGATTGCGCTGAGAGGTGATGTCGTTTAGAAGGTCATTCCACAGGCGTGTAACACGTGGCAGGGCCGAAAAGTTGAAGGCATGAGTACTGCTATAAATGCGTGTAAAACTGTAGTTAGAGTGGGATCTGGTTGACGAATAAGAGGGTCGTTGCAGGTGCGATAACGGTGAATGAGTGGCATGGATTAATTTGTGAAACAGAGATAGAAGAGCAATATCTCGACGCAGTCTTAACGAAGGGAGCGAAAGTTCCAGCTTTATTTGTGTTACGCTTGAATGATAACTATAATTCCATGTAATGAAACGGCTGGCCCTCTTTTGGATTGATTCTATTATCAGTTCAGTTCAGGCGTTCAGTCGTGTCCGACTCTTCGTGACCCTATGGACCATGTCACGCCACGCTTTCCGGTCTCTCACTATCTTCTTAACATCACATAGCTTCATCTGCAATGCCTCGAGAATGCCATCTAACCATCGCGTTCGCTGCCTACCCCTTCTCCGGCGACCCTCAACCTTTCCCAACATCAAATCTTTCTCCAGCGACTCCTCTCTTCTCATCAGATGACCAAAGTAGCTGAGCTTTAAGTTTAGAATTTGACCCTCCAATGAGCAGTCAGGGTTTATGGTCGACAATATCGACTGATTTGATCTTAAGGCAGTCCAAGGAACTCTTAAGTCTTCGCCAGCACCACAATTAAAACGCGTCAATTCTTCGGCGGTCAGCCTTTTTCACAGTCCAACTCTCGCATCCATACATCACAACGGGAAAGACCATAGCACGGGTTATACGGATCTTGGTTGGCAGACTAATGTCTCTGCTCTTTACTAGGCAGTCAAGGCTAACCATTGCTCTCTTTCCAGAAGCAGGCGTCTCCTAATTTCATGGCTGCAGTCTCCTTCCGAGGTAATCTTGGCGCTCAAGAACGGAAAATCTGTCACAGCTTCCACTTCTTGTCCATTGATGCTCCAGGACTTGATAGGGCAAGACGCCATGATCTTCGTCTTTTTAATGTTCAGTTTAAGCCCAAACTTCTCACTCTCTTCTTGTACGCGCATCAGAAGTCTCTTGAGTTCCACTTCACTTTCTGCCATTAAAGTGGTATCATCCGCATATCTAAGGTTGTTGATACGTTTTCCAGCAATCTTCACTCCAGCTGAAGACTCGTCCAGACCGGCCTTCCTCATGATGCACTCTGCATATAGGTTAAATAGGCAGGGCGACAGTATGCAGCCTTGCCTCACCCATTTCTTAATCGGAAAACAATCAGTAAGACCATGTCCAGTTCTGACTGTGGCCTCTTGCCCTTCATAAAGGTTCCTGAGGAGACAGATGAGGTGAATTGGAACTCCCATCTCTTGGAGAGCTTGCCACAATCTGCTGTGATCTACGCAGTCAAACGCTTTCGCATAATCAATAAAGCAGAAGTAAATATGTTTCTGGAACTCTCTTGCTTTTTCCATGATCCAGCGAAGGTTGGCAATTTGGTCTCTAGTTCCTCTGCCTGATTCTATTATATCGACTAAGTATTTTTAATGGGGAGACCAAATGGAAGAGGCGTATTCTAGTTGAGATCTAACAAATGTAAAAGAGGCTTGTTTACGCACATTGGAAGGAGCGCTATGTAAGTTGCGGCGCAGGAGACTTAAAGACCGGGAAGCATTAGCTGAAATGGTAATTATGTGGTTCGCCCACGAGAGATTCGGTGTTAGGTGAACACCTAAGTATTTATATTCATTTTTCCGCGCCAATATGTTGTCACTAATGGTGTAAGGAAAGTGAGAAGTAGCTGGCTTACGAGTAAAAAGAGATTATGTAACACTTGGAGACATTCAAGGTGATTAGCCATGTGTAACACCAATTCTTAATGATATCCAAGTCGCATTTAAGTGCGCTATGGTCACCAGTACTTTCTATTACTGTATATATAATGCAGTCATCAGCAAATATTCGCATTTTGTATGAAATGTTGCTCGGTAAGTCGTTGATATACATTAAGAATAGTAACGGACCAGGGACACTTCCTTGCGGTACACCCGACGTAACATCTAAGATAGGAGAGAAATAATGATTAACAACTGTGAATTGCTGGCGATTAGAAAGGAAGTTGCGAATCCATTACAAAGTTAGAGAGTCTAAGCTTATAGCAGAAATCTTCGATATTAGGCGAGAGTGTGCTACGCGATCAAATGCTTTTGAGAAGTCAAGAAAGGCGCAGTCAGTTTGTGAGTTGCAGTTCATATTGAAATGAAGGCCAGTAGTGAACTGGAAAAGCTGTGACTCGCAAGAAAAGCCTTTTCTAAAGCCATATTGATTGGGAAAGAAGAAATTATTAGATTCCAGGTGACCATAAATATTAGACGCAATAATGAGCTCAAGCATCTTGTAGCGGATGCATGTTAATGAAATGGGGCGGTAGTTTGCGCGGGAGTGTTTATTGCCACTTTTGTAAACTGATGCCACTTTTGCTATATTCCAATCGTCAGGGAGCATGCCCGTTAATAATGATTGCCGAAATATATGAAGTAAGAGAGTACTAGACACAGAAATAGTGTTTTTTAATATTTTGGAATTGATCTCATCAATGCCACTTGAAGAGGATACCTTAAAGCTAGTGATCAAATGGACTATGCCATCTAATGTAATGCCAATCGGAGCCATATACGGGTAGTCAAAATCAGATACGTGGGGAACATTAGAGCTGTCTTCTGTAGTGAATACTGATGTAAAAAAAAACTTAAATACTTTTGGACAGTCAACATCAGAGTAAGGAATGTTATTGATGTTGTGTATGGAAATGTCATCATTCATGCTACGCTGACCTATTATCTTCCAGAATTTTCTCGGATTATTCTTTAGCAGAGAAGGAAGGTCTTGTGAAAAATATCTAGCTATAGCGTCACAAAGAACAGAGCAGTATGTTTTCAGGTAGTTTTTATACTTACTCCAAGCGATCGGAGAATTCACGCATTTTGCATCTTGGTACAGCCGTTTTTTCTTATTCCTCATTCGATTATGATTTTTCGTAATCCAAGGGTTTGATTTATCGTTTGTTATAATGACAAGGGGAACATGGTTTTGCACCAAGCTTGCCAGCTTCTCTTAAATAGCACCCAGTTGTCATTGACTGACCGGTCAGAGAAACCAGGGAGCAGTAACTTGTCAGAAAATTCCTGAAGTTCTGTGTTGATAGCATTGCAATCAGCTCTTTGTAATCACGAATTTGCTTTCTCGCAGTGCCAAAGAATGGTAGCGGAATGTTAATAGTCACCTGAAGCAAACTTTGGTCACTGAATCTATCCAAAAACTTTATGTTACTAATTGCTTCAGGTGCTGTTGTAAAGATGAGGTCCAATATATTGCAACCACGGGTGGGCATGGTAACTGTTAGAAATAGGTTAAAATCTGAAGTCACGTTTATGAAATTTTTGAGACATTACAAGGAGATGATAGCTTTCTCCAGTCCATCTGCGGAAAGTTAAAATCCCCAAACAGATAAGTGATACCGGCCTGGAAGAGTTCAAGCGCACTCGTCATGCTTTCACGAAGTTTATTTGGAAAGCAACTGTCGGAATCTGGTGCACGGTAGCAGTTACCTGTCAAACCTCTGGAAGACAAAATCATGCAAGCTGTCCAGATTATTTCTAAATCGGATCCAGTGTCAATGAGGAATGATGTAAAACTTTTTCTTATTCCAAGGAGGGCGCCTCCCGCGCGCCTTTGAGGTCGATCACGCCTATATATATTGAATGAAGTGGAGCCCGATAGCGCTTCATGATCACTGATATCGGGGTGGAGCCATGTTTCGGTGAATACTATAATGTCAGAATCGCTATCTTCAAGAAAAGATGTGACAAGAGTGCGCTTCGATAGAATACTTCGTATGTTAGCAAATGAAATAGACAAAAATGAGGAGACGATAGCTGGTTTAGGCTTGTGATAGTTGGGAAAATCAAATCTGGATAGTGGCTATTGTTCCAAAGGGATGACAGCGTTAGATGTGATGTCGTATATGTAGGTTTGTGAATCCATGCGCAGCTTGTCTACCGATAGGTTAAATAATTTAGGAACACGGGAAGCAAGTCTAGAGAAATGTAATGAAACGATGAACAAAATGATCGCAATATAACTACAACATGGGAGCAGCAGTGGCGTAGAGGTAGAACATCCTTCTCTCAAGCAGGAGGACCCTGGCTCGAATCCCTGTGCCGCGCAGTTCTCCATCGAATTTAAAGAAAAAAGAAGCAAAGAAATCTGCGTGTCGATGCAACTGCATAAACAGGTTTGGCGTCTGACAACTTCGGTGAACACCTCCCTAAAGGCACTTCCTCACCAGACTAAGAGTTGACCACACTAGCACCGTAATTGGTCACAAACTCCTGTGATTAGACCTACAAAACCCCGGCCCGCAGTCACCAGTGGCTGCGGAGCACGTACCGACCTCGCAAATCAGCCTGTGACGCAGGGCAGAGTGCTTAGAATTTCTGGCTCCGGACGTGCCGCCGCTCGAAACTGACCATGGCAACATTTAATGCTATGACCATAGCTAGTGAGGCAAATTTAGAAGGGTTTAGGAGGATCTAGAAGCTATGGCGTGATAGATAATACGACTTTGTGATGTTGGGAGGGCAAACGATGCCATGCGAAAACATGAATACGCATCATCAGTATTGGATCCTGTCGTTGTCACTCTAGCCCTTTCTCATGAAATTGTTCATGACTAATTCCAATCGCTTCATCCTATTTTAATTACAACCGAACAGCCAGCATATCATCAATAAAAAGTGGCCTTGAATTATCTTCTTTAGTGCTTCACCGTAAAATCTCTCGCTTAGTTTTATTTCATAAAATACGCCCCCCCCCCCCCCCTCATTGCATACGGCACACTGAACTAATTCTAGAACCTCTCTATCACTCCCATTGCATTAATCAAGTTCGCAAAGTTGGTCTGGTTCGCTGTAACACTAAATCTGTTTTTCAGTCTCATATGCCGCCTGCATCTCTTGATTGGAACCACTTTCCTGCTGAAATTGAATCCATAAATGATAACGAACTGTTTTACAATTGTTTAGCTAAGATTTTATAATTAGGATAACCTTACTTTTATAACGTCGGGATTCATTGTATGACTAAGCGATATTTAGTTAACATTGTATGATTAGGAGATACGTGCTCTCTGTTATATGTTTATCCGCATTTCTTGTTTTTTTATCATATAATTTGACCACTCCCCTCTAATAAATATACTGTACTGAAGGGCATGCACGTACTCTATTATAGAGATTTACGGAGAGGAGGGAACAGAGAGTAGGCTTTTATGACATTAAGGATATAGCTGCTAATATAGATGAAGCATTAAGGAGCGGGTGGCAGGCATCGTAGTTAAGATCAATAAGCGGTATAAACTGAACGTTGCACAAGTATACGCGCCAGCATTGTAGTTATGATGACTAGTCAGTTGGAAACCTCTACGAAGATGTAGCATTGGCATTGGGGAAAATAAAAACGCTGTATATTTTACTAATGGGTGACGTCAATACCAAAGTAGAGAAGAAACATTTTAGATACCAGAAAGTGGGTGATTATCACATTGGTTCCAGGAATAGCAGGGTGGATGCATTCGTTTATGTTTCTCAACGCAATAACTTACGAATCATGAATACCGTCTTCAGAAAAACGAAGTACGGAAGTGAACACAGCATTAACTAACGGAGAAAAAAGAGGCTGAAACTGACTTTATAATGTGTTCTAACCCTGAAATTGTGCACGGTGTAGACGTAACTGGAAAGGATCGATGCGCTTACTACAGGATGATGAGGTCTCGAAATAACCTAGGTTTGAAGAGGGAACGGAACAGATTAGTGACGAAGAACTGCGCCAATGAATTAGCAGTTTGAGCAAGATAAAAGCATTCTGGCTCTCGCTGCAGAATAGATATCCAGTGCTAATCGAGAAAGCCGAACTTACCCTAGAAGCAATCCAATATAATTTCAGAGATATCAAATATTAAATGGGCGGAAGAAGTAGGCGATAGAATTGTTCGAGAGAATACCGGTTAAAATCTAAGAACACGAGTGATTTGATACGAAATGCCAAAAAATGAAAGCCTCCAACTCAACAGACCGGATAGAGCTGACAGAGAGATTAAAGCTAATCAGTAAGCGCAAGGTAGCCGACATAAGGAAATATAACATGGGAAAAATAGAGCATGCTCTAACGAACGGCCGCAACCTTAAAGCGGTAATGGGGAAACTAGGCAAAGGCGAGAATTAGATGCATGCACTGAGGGAGAAGGCGAGAAATGTCATTACTAACATGGACAAGATAACCAAGGTAGTCGAGACATTTTTTGCATTGCGCACCTCCGAGGTATGCGGATGTGTCCCTGCTCGCCTCCCGCGATATCGTCGCGCCTCGCTGCGTCGCGCCAGCTTCGCTGCCGCCGAGCACCTTCGCCTGCGCACGCTACCGTCCGTAGCGGCAGGCGTACGTCCTCGCTCGTCGCGCGCTCCCCAGCGGCGGCGAGTTCCTTGCACTAGGATGTCTTCCCAGCAGTCGGCCGCGTCAGCGGCCACTCGCTACCTCGCCTAGAGGCCTAGCTAGGCGGACCGCTTCGGCGGCCGCGGCGCCCTACTCCTCGAAAAAGGATGTCTTCGGGGCCGCCGTCGTTTGCTGCGGCGACAGCGCCCCCCCCCCCCCTCTACTTCATGGACAGCAGCCTGCAGAACCGCCCGCGGCTTCCTGCAGCTCCTTGTACTTGGGACACACCCTGGCCAACACTCGCTGCACCCTGGTGACGCGAGAACCCTGCCTCCCCCATCGCCACGGACCACGTGTTGCTGTGGGTCGCGGCGACCTACCCGCCGCGCTGCTGCTGCAGCAGTTCCCGGCGGCCTCCCCAGTTGCCGCCCTACCCCGTCGTCGCGGTGACTCCCTGCTGACATCTTTGTGATGCCGCAGTCCTCGCTGCGCTCATGCTTCTTGCCAAGCCAGCACGCTTGCCACGTGCAAGCCACCCGCCGTCCTCGCAGCACCAGTGGTGTGCAACGAGGCGGCTCCACCTCGTCGCCATGGACCACGTGTTTCCGTGAATACTGGCGCCCCCTCCTGCTTCTACCGGATACTCCGGGACAGCTCCCCGTGGGCTCCCTGCTCGCGGGCCTCGGCGCGCTGTCTACGGACGGTCTCCTCAGCGCCACCCGCCGCACTGCTGCCTTGGCAGCAGTCTATCGCGGTACGCTCCTGCTGCGGCGGTTGCCCCAATCGCCGTGGCGTACTGCTGTCACCAGCATTCCTTCCTGTGCCTCGCAGAGGCGCAGCACAAGGCTTCGCCTGGAACACCCGTAAGCGCTGCTGCACCGGAGGCTGCGCAGCGGACTATCGACCTGCCGACGTTCACCGGGCTGTTTGCTTGATGCGGGCCAAGACGATCCCCCCCCCCTCGCACCCCTCCCCACGTCCCACTTCCCCATCCCCCGGACACCAAGAGTGCCGCCGCGACATTAGGCCGGCATACCCGTGTCCGGTCCCCCTCCCCCCCCCCGTGAATATCCCAAAGATACCTACCTACCAAGCCGAGAAGTTCTATACGGACTTCTACAGTAGCGAATGTAATTAGGAGCAAAATAACATTGGCTGCAGTGGAGACCAATCCGACATTCCGCCAGTAACGACGGGCTAGGTAAAGAAACCCTTAGGACCTATGAAAAAGGGGAAAGCTCCTGGAGAGGGTGAGGTTTGAAGGATGTAGGGAATATCATGCTAGAAATAGAAAATATGGAAGAAAGCCATTATTTTAAATAGTAACAAAAGTGATGCAAAGACCTTTTAAAAAATAAACACAAATCTGCTTAATATCCGTCACGTACAAGGTATTTACTAAGGTTATCGCTAATAGGGCCAAAAAACCTTAGACTAACCAAAATACCAAGAAGGTCTTCGGAAAGCGAACTCTACCATGATCATATCTACACTATGAAACAGGTGTTATAAAAGTGCTCTGAATATAATCAGCCCCAATACGTAGCATTCACTGACTACGAGAAAGCATTTGACTCGGTCAAGGCCTCAGCAGTCATGCAGGTGTTCCGAGTTAAGGGTGTAAATGAGCCCAACGTGAAAGTACAGGAAGATATCTATAATGACAGCATTGCAACTATAGTTCCGGAAAAGTAAAGTTATAAAATTCCAATTAGAAAGATGTTAGGCAAGGAGACACGATCTCGCCAGTGGTATATCCAGCTTGTGTAGAGGGTGTACTTAAAAAAATGGAATGGGAGCAGTTAGGCATCAGGGTGGATGGAGAATATTTCAGTAATTTGCGGTTCGCTTATTGAATTACCTTGTTAGGTAAGTCAGGAGACCAAATGCAACTGATGAAAAATGATATAGACAGGAGAAGCTGTAAGGTTAGCCTAAAGATTAATATGCGGAAGACTGCGGCATTGCCGAACAGCGTGAGAAATGAACGACAGTTTAAAATAGACAGCGAAGCACTGGAAATGGAAGGCAGATATGTCTGATCATGAAAGGAAATAATTAGAAGAATAAGATTCTGTATTGAGTGCATTTTTAAGGTACTCACACATTATGTCTGGCAGTACCGGTACTGCTCAAGAGAGAAGCGTATAATATATGCATCCTACCAGTACTCGCCTAAGGGCTGAAACATGGAGGTTACCGAAAAGGGTCTACTTAAGCTAAGGACAACGCAGAGGGCTGTGGAATGGCAGGCGTAACGTTAAGATATAGGAAGCGTTCAGATTCGGTCAGAGAAATAAATCATATTGCTCATATTCTAGCCCAGATTAAGAAGAAATGTGCATGGCCAGGACACATGTAGTGAGAAGATAGAACCAATGGTCTATACCAGTAATTCATTGGATTCTAAGGGAAGGAAAACCTATCAGGGTGCGGCAGAAAATTAGGTGGGTTGATGAGGATAAGAAGTTCGCCGGGGTCACGTGGATGCAGCTAGCAAAGGACCAGATAATTGGAGGAAAGTGGGCGATGCCTTCACCCTGTCATGTGTATAGTGCGGCGGATGATGATGATGATGATGATGATGATGATGATGATGATCTACAACTTACACATTTTATACACAGGGCTTACACAACATGACCGACAAACGAGATGTTATTTCTTTTCTAGTTATGAACTACCAATCACAATAAGAGCCCTTAAACAGGAGTCGGTTCGGGGTAGTGATACAACTTGTAAAGGTTGGTTTTTCAAATAAAAAGAACTAGGTAATAGTTTAAAATAAGCCCATACATGCAGTAAGTATGAACATCAGTTTATTAATCACAAAGCTACAAAACCAACGCAATCTTCGCAAGTGCATGTAGCATTTAGAACATATTCAAAATTGTCTTCTTTTCTCTAAAGGCAGAAATAAATAAACTCTCACGAAAGCAAGCAGTAATCTACGCAGAGTGCATCATCATCATCATCGTCATCAGCCTGGCTATACCCACTGCAGGGCGAAGGCCACTCCCATATTTCTCCGCGTAACCCTTTTCTGTGCTAGTTGGATCCACTTGACCCCTGCGAACTTCTCAACCTGATCCGCCCACCTAACTTTCTGCCGCCTCCTACTACGCTTTCCTTCCCTTGGAATCCAGTTTGTTACCCTAAGCGACCATCGGTTAACCTCTCTTCGCACTACATCTCCTGCCCATGTCCATTTCTTCTTCTTAATTTTCACTAGAATGTCGGTAACTTGAGTTATTTCTCTGACCCACTGTGCACACTTCCTATCTCTTAATGTTACCCTACTATTTTTTGTTCCATATCCCTCTGGGTTGTCCTCAACTTAAGTAGAACTCTCTTGGTTAGCCTCCACGTTTCAGCCCCATAGGTGAGTACATGCAAGATGCAACTGTTGTATACTTTCCTCTTGAGCGATACCGGTAAGCTGCTAGTCATAATCTACCAGTGCTTGCCAAATGCGCTCCATCCCAATCGTATTCTTCTTGTTATTTCCTTTTCATGGTTCGGATCGGCGGTTACTACCTGTCCTAAGTAGACATATTCGCCTACTACTTCCAGTACTTCGCTACCTAACGTAAACTGCTGCTCCTTCCCGAGGCTGTTGAATATTACCTTAGTCTTCTGCATATTGATTTTCAAGCCTACCTTTCTACTTTTTCTGTCTAGGTCATCAATCATTATTTGCAGTTCCTCCCCCGAGTTGCTTAGCAAGGCAACGTCATCAGCAACTCGCAGATTACTGAGGTATTCTCCATCTACCCTTTTCCCTAACTGCTCCCATTCCAAGCATCTGAATACTTCCTCTAAGCAAGCTGTGAATAGTACTGGGAAGATTGTGTCTCCTTGCCTAACACCTTTATTTATGGGAATTTTGTTACTTTCTTTATGCAGAACTATAATTTCTGTGCAGCCCCTAATATTTCCACGTGCCTAGCGCCGCGCGACTGCCGTGCTTGGTTGCGACGACGACGAAGTGGTTGTTGGCTCGAGAGGCGTGCTGGTGCTGGACTCTATGTTCGGAACTAGAAGACCTTATTCTCGGGTCCTCGTCTACGTGTACCTTCACGGCTCCCTGTGGCTTGAGTCGTGACACTGGTGGATGCTCCATCAGTGACCTTTTCTTCTGCGGATGACCCGACGCGGCCGCCTCTCGTGACCACTCCTGTTCATCGTACAAGCCGGCGGCTCCGAGGCTCGCCCACCGAGGCCTTCCCTCTTGACGAAGAGACCCTAGCTATGGCAACGACACCACCCGTCTGTATCTCGACTGGTTATACTTTTTGGCACGGGCAGAGGCTCTTATTTTTATTTCCTTTTGCATGCCTCAGAATAATATATGTCCCTTCCACCCCTTCGTCCTGTCTCATTCTTCAGACCCCACGTACCCCTAAGCCATTTCAAGGTGAACAGTTCGAAGCCGTCGAGGACTGGCTAGCTCACTACGAAAGGGTCGCAACGTTTAATGGCTGGGACGACACGTCGAAAATGCGGAACGTCTACTTCAGCCTTGAAGACGCTGCTCGGACATGATTCGAAAACCGCGAGGCCACATTCTCTACGTGGCCGGCCTTCCGAAACCAGCTTCTTGGTACGTACGCCAACAGTGACCGCCAAGAAAACGCCGAGCGTGCCCTTACCTCTCGAGTTCAACGTCCGAATGAAGGGGTCGCAATGTACGCTGAAGACGTCATGCGTCTCTGCCATCGCGCCGACCTGTCCATGAGTGAGGAGGAGTGGCACCTGATGCACGGAGTTAAAGACCAGCTTTTTTCCGGCCTCGTGCGGAACCCGCCCACCACCGTCACCGCGTTTCTGGCGGAAGCTGTAATTATGGACAAACTGCTACAGCAGCGATGCAGCCAGTACGCTCGGCCACTGAATTCCATGTCCACACTACCGCTGAGTGACCGCACCGACTACAATCCCGGGGCAGATCTGAGCTCCTTTCGCGACCTCATTCGCACCGTGGCTCGCGAGGAGCTCCAGCAACTTCATGGGACATTTACTCCTGGAGCGGCTTCACTGGCCAGCATCATCCATGAGGAGGTCCAGAACGCACTCATGCCACCAATAAGTGCAGTCGTTCCACCGCCACCCCCGGGCCTCACCAAGCCGATGACTTATGCTGATGTCACACGCCGCCCAGACCTGCTACCTGCCCCTTCGCCTTACACGACACCTCAGGTCGCTGTGCACGCTGCGGAACCACTGCCCCTCTGGGCAGATCGGCGCCAGCCGCCCGCGAAGACTGATCTCTGGCGCGCTCCAGCTAATAGCCTTCTCTGCTACCACTGTGGCGAGGCAGGTCACCTCTACCGGCGGTGCCCTTACCGCCAGACGGGCCTTAGAAGATTTTCCCCCGACATACCTCGTCCACGGCCTGGTCAGCGGCCTCAGGACATCGCCGAGTACGTCACCCGCCAGCGTAGTCTGCCGCATTCTCCTCGTCGCGACTCCCGCTTGCCTTCGCCTCGTCGCTCTTCGCCCTCTGGGCCACAGTATACCGCTGGATGCCGTGGTTCCTCGAGCCCTTGTCGGGAAAACTAGCTTCAGCGACCATTGGGGGCGAGGCCGCGGCACACTGATTCGCCACAAAGCTTCCACCGCCACACCGCTCTATTCGCCCCGACTTCAAACGCCGGATTCCTGTCCGCTTTTCACCGCACAGACCAGATCGCCCCGACGCCGTCCGCATCGCCGACCAGTATCACCGCCGTGTGGCTTAAATAGCCCCGACGCAGACCACACAACTGCCGTCCAGCTTCCGCCGCCACACCGCTCACTTCACTCCGAACCAATGTCGACAGCCTTGGTCTTGGCCTGGTCTCCCTGGACATCCCTGTTACCCTGTTATCGTCGCCACGAAGGAGGTTAGCGCTTTAGTTGATGCAGGAGCCGATTACTCTATCATTAGCAGATGGCTTATAAGGACACTGAGAAAAGGGATGATGCCATGGAACGAACCAGACATACGTACGGGACGCGGACGTGTAGTTGCACCACTGGGTACGTGTACAGCCCGGGTTACGGTGCGAGGCTGCACATTTGTCGCTACCTTTTTGTTCTACGCGAATGCTCTCGCAATGTTATTCTTGGAATCGACTTCCTTCGTGAACACGGTGCCGCTATAGATCTCCCGAACCGCTTGGTGACGTTTTCTGCCAAACTGACTACCGAAAAGCATGAGTACCGTGGATCCCACTCCACGCTGCGAGTCGCCGATGATAGCCTCACACTGCCACCACGCGCCAGCATCTTCGCCAGAGTTATCTGTGACTGGCAACATCACGGCTTCCGGGTTGTTGAGCCTAATGTCTCCCTCTCACTCGCCTTTTCAGTTTCTTAGGCAAGAGGTCTTTGTTTCCTTCGTGGCAGAGAGACGGAGGTGCTTGTCACCAATTTCTCCAATGAACATCGACATCTGTTCCGTGGCACTGTCATTGCTTACGTCGACCATCTGCAGGAAGTCGCCGAATGTTTTGCTTCCGAGAAAGCTACGCCTAGCACCGAACCAGATGATGCCGTACAAGCTGGCGACATCAATTCTAGCCTTTCCTCCGCTGAAAAGCGGCAATTCCAGGATTTATTGCTGGAGTTTCGTGCGTGCTTCACGGCTATGTCTAAAGTGCAACAAGCGTCGGTCATTAAACACCGTATTATCATGCATGAAGGCACTCGACCCGTACATCAGCGGCCCTATCGTGTGTCTCCTCGAGAGAGAGACGCTATCCAACAGCAAGTCAAAGAGATGCTGGCCGATGACGTCATTCAAACTTCAAGCAGCCCATGGTCGTCGCCTGCAGTGCTCGTGAAAAAGAAAGACGTAACGCTTCGTTTCAGGCGTTGACTATCGGAAACTTAACAGTATAACAAAGAAGGACGTCTATCCTCTGCCACGGATCGACGACTCTCTCGACCGACTTCGCCGAGCCAAGTACTTCTCCTTTGACCTCAGGCTTGGTTATTGGCAAACTGAAGTTGATGAGAGGGACCGTGAGAAAACTGCCTTCGTAACACCAGATGGGCTCTATAAATTCTGCGTCCTCCCACTCGGGCTCTGCTGTGCTCCTGCCACCTTCCAGCGGATGATGGACATTGTGCTCAGAGGTCTTAAGTGGCAGACAGGCCTTGTTTATCTTGACGACGAGGTAATCTTTTCACCGACGTTCACGGAACACCTGCGCCCCCTGAGAACAGTTCTCGAAGCCGTCCCGTCTGCCAACCATTCTATCAAGAATCAAAAGTGCCAGTTCGTGTTCACTGAATTGAAATTTCTTGGGCACATCGTGAGTCCTGTGGCATCCAAGCTGACCATGAGAAACTTGCTGCCGTTGCTGCCTTTCCTATTCCCGCCCACAAAAAATCAGTCCGATGGTTTTTGGAGCTGTGCTCCTATTATCGTCGCTTTATCAAAAACTTTGCACAGATGGCCAGCCCTCTGACACTCCTGACTCGAGATGACGCATCATTTTCCTGGCACCAGATAGCTTTCGACGAGATAAGACGCCGGCTCCAGTCACTCCCGATCCTGGCACATTTCGACAATGATGCCGACACAGAGTTATACACGGATGCAAGCAACGTCGGCCTTGGTGCCGTCCTAGTTCAGCACCAAGACGGGGTCGAGACAGTTTTTGGCTACGCCAGCCGTGCACTTTCCCGTGCTGCGTGCAACTATTCTACCACTGAAAAGAATGGCGGTAGTATGGGCAGCTGCCAAGTCCCGTCCGTACCTTTATGGCCGACCGTTTCGTGTTATCACTGACCATCACTTCTTGTGTTGGCTGAAAAACTTAAAGGATCCTTGTGGTCGCTTAGCACGTTGGGCATTGCGCCTGCTGAGTTCGATTTAGGTGTCTGGCCGAAAGTACACCGATGCTGATAGCCTGTCCCGCGCGCCCGTTGGCCCTCCTTTGTCAGATGCCACAGACGACGATAGCTTCCTTAGAGCAGTCACTACGTCCGACCTCATTTCCATACAGCGTGCCGACGCCGAGCTGCGACTGATTATTGACCATTTTGAAGGTGGGCATCCTACAATACCCCGGTATCTTGCTCGGCGGCTGTCGTTGTATTGCCTCCGGAATGGGGCGCTTTATAAGAATTCTACGCCAAGTGCAAAAACATACCTGCTAGTCATACCGGCTGATCTAAGGCACGAAATCATCCTGGCCTGCCACGATGAACCAACTTCAGGTCATTTTGGCTTTACACGCACACTAAAGAGTCCGGCAGAACTATTACTGGCCACATCTTTCTCCGAATGTTAGACGTTACGTACATACTTGCCGACAATACCAGTGGCGAAAAAACCCCGCGCTCAAGACATCCGCCATGTTACAATTTATCGAACCACCCCTTACACCCTTTGAGCAAGTGGGCATAGACCTTTTAGGCCCATTTCCTTTATCCTCGAACGGACACAAGTGGATCGTAGTCGCCACCAGACTACTTAACACGCTACACTGAAACGAAGACCCTTGCCCGAGGTACTGCCGGCGAAGTTGCTCGATTCTTTATGAACGGCATTGTGCTGAGACACGGTGCACCGTCGACCATCATTACTGACCGAGGAAAGGCGTTTACAGCACGGCTACTGCGGGACACCTTATCTCTCAGCCATACCGAGTATTGCACAATAGCTTATCACCCTCAGACAAATGGCCTAACGGAACGACAAAAAAAAACTTTGGCGGACATGATCTCAATGTACATCGACGCTGAACATAAAACGTGGGACGAGACCCTGCCGTATATCACCTTCCCCTACAATACGGCGCCACAGAAAACTACGAAGTTTACGCCGTTCCGTCTTGTATATGGCAGGGAGGACCGCACGATGTTGGACGCGATGCTCCCGTGCGGGGATGAAACGGTCGAACCCGATGCCGCCCACTTCACAGAACAGGCCGAGCAAGCGCGTCAGCTGGCCCGCTTGCACATCAAGGAGCAGCATGCCACCGACACTCGACACTATAACCTTCGGCACAGGGAAGTCCACCACAAACCAGGGAACCAAGTGTAGGTGTGGAAACCCTGCGCGCCACAATGGCTTGTGCGAGAAACTGCTCCACCGGTATTTTGGACCCTATAAAGTTCTGCGCCGCTTAAACAACGGTAATTATGAAGTTATGAATTATGAATTAGGAATAGCAGGGAGGAGTTACTAGTTGAGTTTGCAGAGCGCAATAACTTCCGAATTATGAAAATCTTCTTCAGCAAACGGAAAAACCGCAAATGGACGTGGAAAAGTCCTAACGGATAGACTAAAAATGAAATCGACTTCATAATGTGTTCAACCCCCGCCATTGTGCAGAATGTAGAGGTAATCGGGAAAGTGCGATGCAGTGACCACAGGATGGTGAGTTCCCGAATTAGCCTAAATCTGAAGAAGGAACGCAACAGATTAGTAAGAAAGAAAGCCATCAACGAATTAGCGGTGAGGGGGAGGGCAGAAGAGTTCAGGATCACGCTACAAAATAGGTATTCAGCTCTAACTGAGGATGGTGACATTACCCTAGAGGCATGGAACAATAATTTCAGAGATATCATTACAGAGTGCGCGGTAGAAGTAGGCGGTAGGATTGTTAGAGAGGATACCGGTAAGCTGTCTAAGGAGACGAAAGATTTGATTAAGAAACGCCAGAATATTAAAGCTTCCTATTCAACAAACCAGATCGAATTGGCCGAGATATCAAAGCTAATCAATAAGCGCAAGGTGGCAGATATAAGGAAGTATAACATGAAGAAAATTGAGCATGCTGTAAAGAACGGGGGAAGCCTTAAAGCGGTAAAGAAGAAATTGGGCATAGGGAAAAACCAGATGTATGCGATAAGGGACAAGGCGGGCAACGTCATCACTAATATGGACAAGATAGTCAAAGTAGCCGAGGAGTTCTATACAGATCTCTACAGTAGCCAAAGTAGTCAGGACCGTAATGAGATTGGCGGTAGGGAAAAACAGTCAGACGTTCCACCAGTGACGAAGGACGAGGTCAAGAAAGCACTAGAAACTATGAAAAGGGGGAATCAGCTGGAGAGGATCAGATAACTACAGATTTGCTGAAGGACGGGGGGGATATCGTGCTAGAAAAACTGGCCACCCTGTATACGCAGTGCCTGGTGTCTTCGACGGTACCGGAACCATGGAAGAATTCAAACATTATCTTCATTCACAAGAAAGGGGACTCTAAGGACCTTAAAAATTACATACCAATCAGCTTACTGTCTGTTACGTATAAGGTATTTACTAAGGTAATCGCTAATAGAATCAGGACAACCTTAGACTGCAATCAAGCAAAGGATCAAGCAGGGTTTCGGAAACCGTACTCTACTATCGATCATATCCATACCATCAATCAGGTGATAGAAAAATGCTCTGAATTAAACCAGCCCTTATACATAACATTCATTGATTACGAAAAAGCATTTGACTCAGTTGAAACCTCGGCGGTGATGCAGGCATTGCGAATTCAGGGGGTAGATGAGCCGTACGTGAAAGTGCTGAAAGATATATATATATTGTGGCTGCACAGCAAGCATAGTTCTGCATAAAGAAAGTAACAAAATTCCCATAAGGAAAGGTGTTAGGCAAGGAGACACGATCTCCCCAGTACTATTCACGGCTTGTTTAGAGGAAGTATCCAGAGACTTGAAATGGGAGCAGTTAGTGATAAGGGTAGATGGAGAATACCTCAGTAATATAGGATTAGCTGATGACATTGCCTTGCTAAGTAACTCAGGAGATGAACTGCGAAGATTGATTGCTGGCCTAGACAGGAGAAATAGAAAGGCTGGTTTGAAAATCAATATACAGAAGGCTAAGGTAATGTTCAACCGCCTCGGGAAAGAACAGCAGTTTACGATTGGTAGCGAAGCACTGGAAGTAGTAGGCGAATATGTCTACTTAGGACAGGTAGTAACCGCAGATCCGGACCATGAAAAGGACATAACAAGAGGAAAAAAATTGGGATGGAGTGCATTTGGCAAGCACTCGCAGATTATGACTAGCAGTTTACCGGTATCGCCCAAGAGGAAAGAATACAACAGTTGCATCTTACCTGTACTCACCTATGGGGCTGAAACGTGGAGGCTGACCAGAAGGGTTCTACTTAAGTTGAGGAAAACGCAGAGGGCTATGAAACGAAAAATGGTAGGGGTAACATTAAGAGATAGAAAGCGTGCAGAGTGGGTCAGAGAAATAACTCAAGTTGCCGACATTCTAGTGGAAATTAAGAAGAAGAAATGGTCAAGGGCAGGACTTGTAGTGCGAAGATAGGATAACCGATGGTCGCTGAGGGTAACAAACTGGATTCCAAGGGAAGGAGTGCGTAGCAGGGGGCGGCAGAAAGTTAAGTGGGCGGATGAGATTAAGAAGTTCGCAAGGGTCAAGTGGATGCAGCTAGCTCAGAACCGGGTTACGTGGAAAAATATGGGAGAGGCCTTCGCCCTGCAGTGGGTATAATCAGGCTGATGATGATGATGAATTATGAAGTTATTCCAGATGGAACTGTGACCGTCAGTGTTCGGCGTCAGCGTCCTGAAATTGTGCATGAGGTGTGCTTAAAGCCGTACTTTTCGCGTGACTGAGCGCTTCCTGCAATTGAGACCTTGAGTTATATTACAATTCACCTCACACCTAATTTTTTCTCTTCTCAGCTTGTCATCGGGACGATGTTTCCTTTCACGAAGGGGGGGTGGGGAATATTGCCACGTGCATAGCGCCGCGGGACTGCCGTGCTTGATACCGACGACGACGATGTGGTTGTTGGCTCGAGAGGCGCGCTGGTGCTGGACTCTGTCCTCGGAACTAGAAGAAGACCTTATTCTCGTGTCCTCGTCTACGTGTACCTTCACGGCTCCCTGTAGGATGAGTCGTGACAGTGCTACGGGAGAAGAAGAATGGGACAATGGCGTGGGCAGGCGTGCTCGCTCTAAGTCCGCCATCATTCATTAAAACGTCATCTACCATCGCCATCGGTCATGTTCTATCTCCTTTCATTATCGGCTTGCCGCCCCGTAACATTTGGTTGAGGTGCTGGGTACATCATCATCACTCGTCATCCTGGCCCGGAGCTTCCGCGCCCTGTGTCATCTTGCGCCGTCGGCACATCTGTAGTTTTTCAGCAAATCTGTAGTTATCTGATCCTCTCCAGCTGAATTCCCCCTTTTCATAGTTTCTAATGCTTTCTTGACCTCGTCCTTCGTCACTGGTGGAACGTCTGGCTGTATTTCCCTACCACCAATCTCATTACGGTCCTGACTACTTTGGCTACTGTAGAGATCTGTATGGAACTCCTCGGCTACTTTGACTATCTTGTCCATGCTCGTGATGACGTTGCCCGCCTTGTCCCTTATCGCATACGTCTGGTTTTTGCCGATGCCCAATTTCTTTACCGTTTTAAGGCTTCCCCCGTTCTTTACGGCATGCTCAATTTTCTCCGTGTTATACTTCCTTATATCGGCCACGTTGCGCTTATTGATTAGCTTTGATATCTCGGTCAATTCGATCTAGTCTGTTGAATTGGAAGCTTTCATACTCTGGAGCTTCTTAATCAACTCTTTCGTCTCCTTCGACAGCTTACCGGTATCCTCTCAAACTATCCTACTGCTTACTTCCGCAGCGCTCTCAGTAATGATATCTCTGAAATTACTATTCATTGCTTCAGGATAATGTCGTCATCCTCGGTTAGAGCTGAATATCTATTCTGTAGCGAGATCCTGAGTTCTCCTGCCCTCCCTCTCACCGCTAATTAGTTGATGGGCTTCCTCCTTACTAATCTGTTGCGTTCCTTCTTTAGAGTTACGCTAATTCGGGACCTCACTATCCTGTGGTCATTGCATCGCACTTTCCCGATTACCTCTACATCTTGCATATTGGCAGGGGCATATTGGCATATTGGCAAGGGTCCATTTCCGGTTCTTCCGTTTGCTGAAGAAGGTATTCATGATTCTTACGTTACTGCGCTCTGCAAATTCAACTAGTAATTCCCCCTGCTATTCCTAGAACCAATGCCGTAGTCACCTACTGCCTGGTCTCCTGCCCGCTTTTTCCCTGCCTTGGCACTGAAGTCGCCAATTAGTACAGTCTACAGCGTCTTTACTTTTCGCATTGCCGATTCTACATCTTCGTAGAAGCTTTCAACTGCCTGGTCATCATAACTACATGTAGGTGCATAGGCCTGTACAATCTTCAGTTTATACTGATTATTAGGCCTAATTACGATGACTGGCACCCTCTCATTAATACCATAGAATTGATCTATATTACCCGCTATATACTTATTGACAAGAAAACCTACTCCTCGCCTCTCTGGTAAACCTCGATAACACAGTACATGCCCATCCTTCCGTACAGTATATGCCTCATTCGGCCTCCTAACCTCACTAAGCCCTATGACATCCCATTTCATGCCCTCTAGTTCCTCTAACAGCACTGCTAAACTAGCTTCACTAGCTAGGGTTCTAGCGTTAAACGTTGCCAGGGTCAGTTTCCAATGGCGGCCTCTCCAGCGGAGCCAGGAATTCTTAGCACCCCCTGCTGCGTCACAGGTCTTACCGCCGCCGTGGTCAGTTGTTCCGCAGCCGCTGGTGACTGAGAGCCGGGGTTTTATGGAGCTTATCATGGCAAGTTGCGACCAATGACTGCACCAAGGTGGACAACTCCTGTTGTGGTGAGTGAGTGCGTTGCCGGAGGCGTTCACCGGCATCAGGTCGCACCCCAAACTTGGTTATGCAATTCCATCGACACGCGGATTTTTTTTTAATCCGGTGGAGAATTGCGCAGCACCGGGATTCGAGCCCCGGTCCTCTTGCATGCGAGGCGGATGTTCTACCACTACGCCACCGCTACACTACATACATATTCGGAAATAAATTTTAGATAACATTGTTCAGAATTAAAATTTATAAATATTAGGTATTGGTAAAATTCTCAAGATACTAAACTACTTTGCGGAAGAACTGAACCAGTACATATTTGGATTGCGTGTAAACATGTTATTTTATTTTTATTTTTAACTGCTGCGTTGAGGAATAGTCGCCAGGAATGGAGGCGTACATTTTGTTTTTATGACCCGTCTCTTTTAGTAGAAATCTATATTGCCACCTGGTATTCCCGGTATTCTCAGGTGTCGCCTGAAATGAAAGGACGCAGAAGTTGGCTCGCGCGCTCTGTGTGGAACTCTGTTTGCTCGTGCAGCCTTGCTCTCTGTTGTAGTTACGTCCAGTCCCGTTGTCTTGAAATATTTTGTTGCAGGTGACATATCTGGGTGGTGGAGCAGCGGTTTACGACCTACGACAGGCTTGTGCTCGGCGCTTCGCTCAAAGAGCCGCTTTTGGCCTTCGGCGATATCCCGGATCTTCTTCGAGACATCATTCCCTCCGTCTTTCGTGAAGTGCTCCAGTAATTGTTCGGTGCTCCCCAGCCAGCGGTCGGCTCTGTCGCTAGTATTGTCTACGAAGAGCTTCAGCAAGCATTAAAGTATTCGGTACCTTCTGCTTACCCGCCAACAATTTACACAGAATACTGTCTTCTAACGTATGCGGATGTCTTGCGGCGCGCTGCGTCTGGTTCCACGCCATTACTCCCGCCGATCTATGCTCACTGTATTCAGCACACACTGAGCCGTGCATAGATAATTGCTGACCACCACAGCAAACGACAAACCTGCGGCGTGCCCCAAATCGGTGGCGCCTGTGCTTCCACTGGAGGAACTAGGTCATTTGTACCGCCAGTGCCAATATCGGAACCTGGAACTGAAAGAGTATCTCATCGACGTGCCTCGCCTCCAATAGACCAGACCTCGACAAGCCTGCTGCTGTCGCAAAGAAAAAGGCACCTTGCAAACAACGTCAGTGCGGTAGGCAACAAAACGCTTATTATGGCTCTTGCCACATGCATCCATTCGAGGGCCTGACAAGTTAACCTTCTTGCACATACGCTCCAGTTTCTATGGGGCACTGAAAAAAACATGTACGCCTACCCTGCGCGCAGCACGATTAAGTTTATTTGACACTTGATGCACGTACTGAAGAACTACAATGTTTTTTCCGGTTCATCGGCTTCTGAGTTTTGTGATCCACAGAGTCCCGGCACTTTCTTAATAAACCCTCAACAACACTGAACAAAACAGGTTCTGGAAAGCCGGCTAACTTCAACCGTCCCATCTGAGCGTGGAAACTGATCTGCACCTGGTATTCGCACGACCTGGTGGTGGCATTTTGGAGGGCCCCTGTAGCAACTTGCAGTATGACTGCCTTGGAATGGGCGGAAGTGTATGGCAGGAAGCTTTTTCGTGCACTGGGCTCGTGGCGCTAGCAAAGGTGTTCGCTGTGGTCGATGAGTGTCTTTCCAGGAAACGTATGCGTCCCTCGTTTGTTAATTCCTTTGGCAGACGAAAAGTGGAAGGGTGACTTTCAAATATCGTGAAAAGATGGCCCACACGAGAGGTCACGTTACTTGGGTCAATCCTAAAAAATACGAAGTCATCAACTTAAGGAAAGATTTTTATCACGTCGAGGCTGGTCAGGGCATCCTGTAACTTCCTGTCGCAATAAGCCAGCATCATGTCACTGAGCAGAGGAGCAAAACATGCTGCAATTCAGATTCCTTCTTTTTGTATGTACAGCGAATCTTCGAATTTCTCCAGAGTTGACTTCAGGTAAAAGGACCGCACTTCCAGAAAGTTAGAGGTAGTGATGCCGGAAGAATTTTAAAACGCATTGATCAAAACTCTTCCATAGAATACGGAATTCGGATTTAAAGCTACTGGTCTCTGACAAAGAGGGAAGTTTTGCCGTGGTCCCCCCGAGTGTCTACACTTCGAAGGCTCGCTAGGAGGCCGTGGAAGAAAACTTGCGCCAGGTTCCCAATGTTCGGCCAACTAAGGTAAGGAGTCAAACTATGAAGTTTTGCAACAGGGTGGGTTTGGAAAAGGTGGCGAAGAAAATCAAAGAGAGTAAGAACCTCAGTCTGCAACTCTTTTTTTCCGTCAAGACTCACAAACCTGGATGCCCGTTCAGGGCCATTGTTACTGAAAGGGGAACTTTGAAACGCGCTCTTGGCAGGTACCTTCAGCAGTCTCCATCCATTCTGCCCATACGTTATCCTTTTCTTCTCAGAAGTGCAATGGAAGTGTCTCAGTTCTTCGTACAGAGCAGTTTTATTCACGCTAGTGTTTTGTCAATAAACATTACTACTCTTTACTACTCTCTCCCCTAAGAAAATTTTGCCAGGTATTAAGGGATTCTGCAAAGTGGTCGAAAAGACGTTGCCAGCTTCTTCACCATGGCAGTAATGCATAATTCGCAAAAAGTGTCGAAAGAAAGATGCATTCAATTTTGAATCAAAATTGTGGCTCATCTGCTTTGCAGCGTTCACTGTGACGTAGTACCATTTCGAGACTTACAGAGCATGCATCAGCTAGTCAAGTTGGAAGCTAAATTAGGGTAGGGAATTAAACCGACAATATATGTACCTCTAATTGTTAACTCTTAGTTGCGGGGTTATACATAAATCTCCTGTCTCATTGTAAGAGCCGCCCCTTCACTTTCTACCGTCCCAGACACGGCGACAATGCCGCAAAGATGTACTTCCTTGTTTCGTCTCCTGCGTTATTTTCTTCAAATATGCTCAGTCGCCAACTTGCCCAGCAGCACACTTTGATGCCGCAGATGCCTCTGCTCTTTCTCGTATCATAGACGGAGAGACATCCTCTCCACCGCTCTGATGAGCTTGCCTCGCCCGAATGCCTCTAAATATTGAGCGGGTAGACTCGCACGCAGCGTACCTACTTTCTGCCAGGAGAACGCCGCCGCCGCTGAATCCCCGGCCATTGTTCATACTGACCGCAGTGGCCCGTGATTTCAAAGCCACGCGAGGTGAGCACAACATTCCTCTTTCGTTTCGCGTGTTTTTCTTACGGTTTTCAAGTGACAGATAGAATTTACGCGAGGTAAATTCAAGTTCACCGTGTGCTTGCAACGACCTTCAAACAGCTGCAGTGCCAAGTTGGAACTTATGCCACAACCATTTTGGGATGCTACGTTCTAACGAAAGGTCGATGTCAAAGTGAACTGACGCTGGAAGTGGCTTAACACAGGAGCAGTTGCGTCGCATGACATATGATCGCTGACGTCAATCTTGAGCATATATAGATTCGCGCCGCACGCCTCGGTCGGTGAGCGCCATGGACCCGGAGGAAGAGCAGCTGTGCTCGTTACAATCGTCGGTCGGCTGCACCTGAAGATCCGGAAACCATTGTGCTACGAGCTGAAAGTTTGCGGCGAAGGGAAGGAGCTAAAGCCAAAAGAGCGGCGGAAACGCCAGAACAACGTGAGGAGCGTCTTGCGAAAGGCAGCCGCAACGGTGCTGCAAGGCGTGACCGATGAAGTAGCTAAGCTAACCGCCGCTGCTTCGTCAACACTGACAGAAAAAGCAATGACCAAAAAACATTTACAGGGGAAACTTTGAGCGATTCCATGTGAAGCCATGCTTCAGCTATCGCTTAATACTAGTTTACACCGAAGCTAAACCACAGCCAATGAATGTTTAATTCGTTCCTTACGATGGCGGGCCGTCCCGCGTTACCGGGGTGGTTTTGATGAGTTCTGTTGGCGTGTATAGTTACTGTGTCAATAAACGCCGCTTAGAGTAGCCGCCGTGGTGGCGACTTCCGACACGGGAGAATTCGTTTTGCCGAAGTAAAGTTTTTCGCTCACTTACCCACTCGCACCGCGGGTTGATGGTAACAGCTTTGATTCTTAGGGACAGTTCGATGGCACTGGAAGGCGATTCCCCCGCGTAGCCCTTCAGCGCTATAAACCGAAAGATTTACTAGCCGTATTAGCCGAAAATCCGGTCCCCGGCGTGTTGTTGTTGCGACTGTAGAAAGAAGGAAGAGAAAATGCACGGGCCTGCTAATGTAGCTGAGCCACCTCCGCTGCCTCGTGTGGACAGAAGACAAAATAAAGAAGAAAGAATAAGAAAAGGGGGAGAAAGACGCACGCCGCAACGCCCACCGTCCACCACCGAAGCGGTGCCGGGTGCAATGACGACCTATTAAGGCTTCGGGTGGCTGATTCTGGCCCTACGAGGTCCCCGCCGCTTGCAGCGGGGGCTAGCCTGCCACCGAATTCGTTAGGGTGTGGACTAGATGGTACCCCCAAATAGGCTACAGGTGTCCACAGATTCAAGTGGGGTAGATACTACACCTTTCGTTTCTTGTTACCAAATTTTAAGGCGAAATACTTTCTAGGTTCATGGTGAAAATCTCGCTTCGGCGACATTTGTCCGTGAGATGCGTACGCGAGAATCCGTGAGTGACAAATACAGCGCCGTTCATTCACTGTAAACAATATAGAACACCAATTAACTTTGATGCGGTCAACAGAATGCATTCTGCGTTCGCCAATGGGCGCGCGGCGTACCGTGTGCAGCAGCAACACACAGGCTTTTGTATTACTCCACTGCCGATTCTGCAGTCCTCTAAGATTTTCTGCAAATTTAAGCCCATAAAGTATGAGTCCGCCGAGAAGAGAGATAGATATTTCACCTTCCTTTTTTTCAAAAACAAAATCATCATGAGACGTTTGTTTTTAAAAGTTTGTGTCAGTTTTTTTTTTATGCTGAATTTTCGGGGTATGAAAAGACGGTGTTGAAAACACTTGAGCGTCCTCCTTAAATTTCTTCTCTTTCCTAGCACATTTTCTTCAGGAAATTTCATCTCGCAGTAGTCAACACCACACACAAAAGTTTCCTACTCTCTTTGCCGTCAGTGGCTGTTGGCTAGTTTCTAATATATATTATATAATGCGTCCCATGCAGGGAAATAGATGGGCAGATAGAGTTAAAATTTCGCAGGGGTCAAGTGGATGCAACTAGGATAGGAACAGGCGAGTTGGAGCTCTATGTGAGAGGCCTTCGCTCTGCAGTGGTTATAGTTCGACAGGTGATGATGATGAATGTGCCCCTTATTTCGCTATGTTGGTTTGATTTTACGCCATTGATAAGGCTACCAATTAGGTGACTCAAATAGCAAGCCATCTGGCATATTTTGTACGTCTCAACCGTGAACAAGGATTGCTACTGTTCCACGACTGAGGTACATTTGCGTCGTTATGTTGAAAAACCACTCGCGCCTGTCAAGATTGTATTTCAGATAATTTGATTTCAAGTCAAACAGCTGTTGACGCACAAGCAGACCTGGAGAGAACGATTCCAAGAATTACGATGTGAAATATCCATGAATAGTAGCTAAATTATGTTAATTGGTCGGTGTGAGTTTTGTGAAGCATACGCGTGTAGCTTTTTATTCAATTAATAACCTTGAATGGTGGACTAGCAAGTCTGTTACCTCGAAGTTGTCTTGCAGAATATGTTTACGTCCCGAGTCGATACCTGAGATGTCTGGAGCAAAGATGTATGTTTGTAGCTATTGCAGTAAAAGCTGAATATCGGAAGGTTATTGTTGCTGTTTTAAGTAGTTCGAGGTGACACAGGAGTATTAAATATAAATGCTAGCAATGCACGTCCAAGCAAAACTCCAATTTTAGGAGTATAAATTTGTTTTATATTTCCCAGTCCTAACAGAATGCGCTGAATGACAAAATGCTGTCAAAACAGCAATGAAACTCTATTAGAACCCAGCTATTTCATATTTTTAAACTTCTTCATTGCCGTTAGTAATAAACGGCTTTTATTAAGTAAAAAAAAGCGGTGTCAATAGAAGGCGATTATTTTTATTTGCGTACCAGGTGCAATTAAATGGGGTAAAGCGGAATTGTGTCTCGTTATTTAGTGTAGAAATATTGCCGCGAAACCTTCAAAACAGTATTTGTTGTTTTTTTACGGCCGCCGGCATACACGCTTATCACTCTGATTCTGGACCGCGTATCAGTTCCGTAATCTTTGTTTGTTAATGCTCGATGTCGCGAGTCACACCTTTATCAGTTTTGTTGTAGCACAAGATGCACCGAGATCTGTCTCGAAGGTCCCGGCCGCCACTCGGGTGTCTTTCCACAATGTTCCAGCCCGTGCTGGTAGCTGTTTGCGACGTTATCTAGATTGTTCTGTGCAGCCTTTAAGTTGAGCGTTGCCGAGTGTGACGGGCATTCTTTGTCCGACGACCGACGAGCACGCTTGTTGCTATCGCCGGCGCCGAGTTGCTTAGTTCTTTTGCGGGCGCCAGTCAGCCCAAATAAACAGTTTCTATAGTGCAATCATCGACCCCCTTCATTTATGTCGTCGACCTCGTCACCACTACGTGACATCTGGTGGAGGTGCTGCCTTTGATCCTTCAAGCGAAGACCCCAGCCTTATTCCTGTCGCCCTGGAAAACCAGCCTACAGGTCACCGAGCCAGCCGCAGACTCCAAGGCCTACAATCCGAACACGGTCTGCTGCCTGACCCCATTCGATCACGGAAGACATCGACGCTGACAATGGCCCAGCCTACAGCACCGGTTGTTTTCGTCCAACCCCGTGAACCCCCCTGCTTTCATGGACTACCGGATGAAGATGCGGGAGATTGGATGGACCTTTTCGACCGTGTGGCAGATTTCAACGGCTGGAACGACGCTGCGAAACTCAGGCAGGTCTACTTTGTTCTTCAAGGACATGCCCGAATTTGGTTTGAAAATCACGAGACTTCTTTCAAGGATTGGGAGATATTCAAAGCACAGTTCTTGATGGCCTTTACAAGTTCCGTCCGAAAAGACAGAGCTCAGGCCCTCCTCCAATCAAGAATTCAACTCCCTAACGAGCCTGTCCTGGCGTATGTTGAGGAGATGAAGCGCCTCTTTCGCCGCGGCGACCCAAATATGACCGAAAGTGAGCAAGTCAAACTTTTATTGCGAGGCGTTAAAGAGTCGCTCTTTGCGGGTCTTGTGCGAAATCCGCCAAGAACTGTGGCCGAATTTGAAACGGAGGCGTCTACTATCGAGAAGACTTTGGCCACCCGGATGCGCCACTACGAGCGACCCCTTCACCCGGACTGCTCAACCCACTACCCCAGCGCACCTGCAAGCGGAGAGAACCTTCGGGACCTCATCCGGGAGATCGTGCGAGAGGAGCTCCGCCGATTGATGCCATCATCGCAACAACCCCAGGTGGCGACGCTCGCGGACGTCGTCCGCGAAGAAGTCCAGCAGGTGCTGGGATTTCCTCAAGCGACGGCTGTGACTGTTCCAGCGCAAGAGGCAACAGCAATGAACTACGCTGGTGCATTACGTCGCCCTGCGCCCCGACGTGATGACTTTCCAAGCCCTCGCCGCTACCGTCCTGTTCCTGAAAACCGCCCCTTGGCCCCCGCCCGCTTAGCCTACCAACGACCCCCAAGCCCCAGAAAGTGTGATGCCTGGAGGACAGCAAACAACCGACCGCTCTGCTTCCATTGTGGTGAGGCAGGACACATCCTCCGCCACTGCCCGTACAGGCGGATCGGCCTCCGTGGTTTCGCTGTCGACGCCCCACGTCCCCGTCCTGGCGAGCGACCACAGGAAATCAACGACTTCCTGCGCAACGGAGAGCACTCGTCGCCAAGGCGTCTATCACGCTCCCCGTCGCCGTACAATGCCCGCTTTGCGTCGCCAGGCCGTAATTATGATGAGAGTATGCGCGGAAGGTCCCCAAGCCCGCGCAGGGGAAACTAAAGGCAGCAACCTTTGGAGGTGAGGTTGCTCAACGGCGAAAAGACGAAGATCCTCCGCCGCCGACGACCACTAACGACGACGCAGCTATTTCATTGCCGCTCCACACGACGACATCGACGACAACACGACCAGAGTGCAAGCCTAAACCGCCGCCCAGTGAAATAATAACCGTATGCCCCGGCCATGACCTGAAGAAACGACGGAGCCGAGATCGGACACTAAGGCCCACGTGCAATGCGAGGACGCGATTAAGTGACCTTGAAGTTGATATCGACGGTCGCAGAGTCACTGCCCTTGTATACACCGGAGCTGACTATTCAGTCATCAGTGGACCGTTAGCCTCCCATCTCAGGAAAGTTACAACCGCTTGGGATGGCCCGCTGATTCGCACCGCAGGTAACCTGATTACACATCGGGCGGTGTACTGCAAGAATAACTGTAAATGGGCGTACTTACCCCACCAGTTTTGTGGTCTTGCAGCAGTGCTCCCGCGACGTGATTTTAGGCATGGACTTCCTAAATGAAAATAGGGCTATCATCGACCTCCGATCCAAGCTCATCAAGCTCTCTGTAGACAAAGCCATACCTGCTACGACGACTTCGACGCAACACGTCGCTCTAAACGTCCTCGACGGAGAATTGACCGTGCCGCCCCGATCAAGCGTGGCCGTCAGTGTAGGTAGCACAGACATCGAAACCGCTGAAGGCATCGTCCAAGGAAATATCCAATTGCTCTTGGAACGAGGTATCGGCATCGCAAGAGGCATTGCGAAATTCCGGAGAGGACAAGCTCAGGTGCTGGTAACAAACTTCACTGAAGAATACCGGCATCTCAACAAGGGCACGACCATCGCTTTTCTCGACGAATTAGCGGACCTCAAAGACGTATTCGCCCTCCACGACCAACCACTGGAAGACGCACCGGACCAATTCCGTCAGCCCACATTTGACATCAACCCAGTATTGACCCACAGCAGGGAAAACCAGATTCGCAGTCTTCTTCGAAACTACAGGGAGTGCTTCTCGTCATCATCAAAGGTACGACAAACACCACTGGCCAAGCACCGCATTATAACGGACGAACACGACCGACCTCTGCGCCAAAGCCCTTATCGTGTATCGCCGCGAGAACGGCAGGCCATTCGCAATCAAGTTGAGGAAATGCTGCGTGATGACGTAATCCAGCCATCGAACAGCCCCTGGGCGGCACCAGTCGTTTTGGTCAAGAAGAAAGACAGCACACTTCGCTTCTGCGTTGATTACCGCCGCTTGAATAGCAAAACGAAGAAGGATGTTTACCCGCTTCCCCGCATCGACGACACTCTCGACCGGCTCTGCAATGCAAGGGACTTCTCATCGATGGACCTGAAGAGCGGATATTGGCAAATTGAGATCGACGAAAGAGATCGCGAGAAGACCGCATTCATTACACCAGACGGCCTTTATGAGTTCAAGGTGATGCCATTTGGCCTCTGCTCCGCACCAGCCACGTTTCAACGAGTAATGGACACAGTCTTAGCAGGTTTGAAGTGGCAAATTTGTTTGGTATATTTGGACGACGTTGTTGTCTTCTCATCAACCTTTGAAGACCAACTCAAACGACTACAGACAGTGTTGGAAGCCATCAAGTCATCGGGACTAACGCTAACAGCAGAGAAGTGTCACTTCGCCTACGAAGAACTCCGGTTCCTAGGTTACATAGTTAGCAAGGACGGTATTCGCCCAGACCCGGAGAAAACAGCTGCAATCGCACAATTCCCACCACCTGCCGACAAGAAAGCTGTGCGCCGATTTCTTGGGCTGTGCGCTTATCACCGACGATTTGTCAGAAACTTTTCGCGGATCGCCGAACCGTTGACGCAGCTTACAAGGGCTGACGTACCTTTTAAATGGGAAGCGCCGCAAGGAGAAGCCTTCGACGAACTCAAGCGCCGCCTGCAATGCCATCCTGTACTTAGCCACTTTGATGAAAACGCCGAGACCGAAGTTCACACCGACGCGAGCAGTGTGGGCCTAGGAGCCGTTCTCGTCCAGAAGAGTGCCGGACAGGAGAAAGTAATTGCCTACGCTAGCAGGTCACTCACAAAAGCAGAAGCCAATTACTCGACGACCGAGAAGGAGTGCCTTGCAATCATCTGGGCCACTTCTAAGTTACGTCGATACCTATACGGCCGACCATTCAAGGTGGTAAGCGACCATCACGCGCTCTGCTGGCTGGCTAATTTGAAAGATCCCTCCGGCCGCCTTGCTAGATGAAGCCATTCGACTTCAAGAATTTGACATGAGTGTAGTCTATAAGTCGGGCCGAAAGCATTCCGACGCAGACTGGTTATCCCGCGCTCCCGTCGATGCTCCCCCGGAGGACGATAACGACGACGCCTTTTTGGGACCGGTAAGCGCCAGCAGTTTCGCAGAACAACAGCGATCAGGCCCTGAGCTGAAAGCGCTAGCCGATTGCTTGGAAGGAAAGACCGCTTCCCCTCCTGGTGTGTTCAGGCGACATTTATCATCCTTCACGTTAAGCAATGGCCTCCTCGTGAAGAACTTTACACCCAGCAAGACCGCGCAGCTTCTCGTAGTGCCTAAAACCCTTCGGCAAGAAATTCTGCAGGCGTTGCACGATGAGCCTACAGCAGGCCACCTCGGATTTGCGCGCACGTTGCATCGAATCCAGAAGTATTACTGGCCGCGACTGCCTGCCGAAGTTGCCCAGTACGTGAAGACGTGTCGTGAGTGCCAATGACGGAAGACGCCACCGATCAGACCAGCAGGCCTACTCAACCCGATTTTGCCCCCAATCCGGCCCTTTCAACAAATCGGGATGGATCTCCTCGGCCCCTTTCCATCTTCGTCCATGGGTAACAAGTGGCCACTGACTACCTTACTCGTTACGCCGAAGCAAAAGCACTGCCCAATGGTACCGCGGCAGAAGTCGCCAAATTTTTTGTCGAACAAATTCTCTTGCGACACGGCGCCCCAGAAGTGCCCATCACGGACAGGGGAACGGCGTTTACGGCAGAGTTGACGCAAGCCATCCTGGAATACAGTCACTCAAGCCATCGACGAACAACTGCGTACCATCCCCAGACCAATGGCCTTACGGAGCGCCTGAACAAAACGATCGCGGACACGATCGCTATGTACGTCGACGCTGAACACAATACCTGGGACGCCATCTTGCCGTACGTGATCTTCGCGTATAACACGGTAATCCAGGAGACGACCAGAGCGACCCCGTTCAAGCTTGTGTACGGTAGGGAGCCCACGACGACGCTCGACGCAATGCTACCGCACGTAGCCAACGAGGACAACCTCGACGTCGCCGCCTACCTGCAGCGTGCAGAGGAAGCTCGACGACTCGCACGGCTGCGTATTAAAGACCAACAGTGCACCGACAGCCGACGATACAACTTACGACGACGCCACGCAGAGTGCAATCCAGGGGACCAATTGCGGGTTTGGACACCAATTCGCCGTCGTGGACTTAGTGAAAAGTTGTTGCGTCGATACTTTGGGCCGTACAAAATCATTCGCCGCGTCGGACCACTGGACTATGAAGTCATTCCCGACGGAACGTCAGCATCACAACGGCGACGCGCACGCCCAGAAATTGTACATGTTGTACGACTGAAGCCTTATTACGCACGTTAAACAATCTGTGGTGTTTAAAATTCGCAGTGTTTATGTTTAAGTTGCTTTGTTTTGGAATATCGAGGCGATGTTTTTTAAGGGGGGAGTAATGCCGCGAAACCTTCAAAACAGTATTTGTTGTTTTTTTACGGCCGCCGGCATACAGGCTTATCACTCTGATTCTGGACCGCGTATCAGTTCCGTAATCTTTGTTTGTTAATGCTCGATGTCGCGAGTCACACCTTTATCAGTTTTGTTGTAGCACAAGATGCACCGAGATCTGTCTCGATGGTCCCGGCCGCCACTCGGGTGTCTTTCCACAATGTTCCAGCCCGTGCTGGTAGCTGTTTGCGACGTTATCTCGATTGTTCTGTGCAGCCTTTAAATTGAGCGTTGCCGAGTGTGACGGGCATTCTTTGTCCGACGACCGACGGGCACGCTTGTTGCTATCGCCGCCGCCGAGTTTCTTAGTTCTTTTGCGGGCGCAAGTCAGCCCAAATAAAGAGTTTCTTTAGTGCAATCATCGACCCCCTTCATTTGTGTCGTCGACCTCGTCACCACTACGTGACAATATTGTGTTCGGTAATGCAGGTACTATTTCTTAGAAAACGACTATATTGAAGGCGCACATGGTGTGCTAAATGCCTCCAACAGCGCAGATGTGATAGCTTTCAGTGTGCAGTTTGTGCAACAACAATCATTTGTGTCGGCCTCCTCGTCGAAGTGGCCAAGTACGGGCGTTGTTTGAAGGCGCTTGCGAAGCTCCTCGAATGCCCTTTTCTGCTCGGCGGCCCAGATGAAAGGCCGGTCGTCCTTTGGTAGACAAGTCAATGGTTCAGCTATTCGGGAGAAGTCGTGCACAAATCTCCTGTAATATGCACAGAGGTCCAAAAACCAACGCACGAAACTTTTATCAGTGGGGGTCGGGAAAGCAGCTACCGCAGCTGTCTTCTCTGGATCAGGGTAAATTCCCTCAGAACTCACGACGTGACCCATAAGCTTGAGCTGTTGGATTGCAAAGTGGCATTTTTCTGGATTTAGTGAGAGTCCGGCCCCGCGGATAGCATTTAGTACGGCCGTCAATCGCTTGAGGTGCTGCTCCTAGGTTGCAGAGAGAATGACAACGTCGTCAAGGTAGACGAGGCACGTCTGCCATTTCAGGCCGGCTAGGACAGTGTCCATCATTATTTGAAAGGTGGCGGGAGCGGAACGCAAATCGAAGGGAAGCACATTAAATTCGTACAGTCCGTCAGGAGCAATGAATCCGGTCTTCTCTCGATCACGTTCATCGGCTTCGATCTGCCAGTACCCACTGCGTAGATCGAGTGATGAAATGTATCGGGCGTGGCAGAGTCGGTCGAACGAGTCATCGATTCGAGGCAATGGGTAAACGTCCTTTTTCGTAATTTTGCTAAGCCTCCTATAGTCGACGCAGAATCTGAGTGCTCCGTCCTTTTTAGCGACCAGCACAACTGGTGAGGCTCATGGGCTTGTGGATGGCTGGATCATATCAACGCGGAGCATTTCATTAACCTGCGCCCGTATAGCCTCTCGTTATTTCGCCGCTACTCGGTAGGGGTGTTGGCGGATAGGGCGCTCAGTGGTTTGGCTACTGACGTCTGTTTCACTTTGAAAGTAACGGCAAAGCACTCATTGTAAGTGTCCAGAATTGCTTGAAGGCAGCGTTTCTGGATAAGTTTGAACGTCAGTTTCAACAGTATGTCCAGTGCTCTCGGGAGGGTTCTCGTTGGCCAGAAAAAGGGCGCAATGGGCGGATGGTGCACTGACTTCGTCAAAATAAGCGATAGCTGTACATTGCGGTAAATGGCGGTATTCGGCACTGAAGTTCGTAAAAGCAGTTCAGTTTGTTTATTTCTCAAGGCAAAGACCCCCCGAGCGACGTAGACTTGTAGGCTCAACAATAAATTCACGTTCGTTTCCACGAGGGCCTTGAAAGGCGGAGGGGTTGTCGCACTCCACTGTAACAAACAAGCTGGCGCGTGGAGGTAGAGTTACATGGTCGTCGCACACTGGGCAAACTGGCCTGCCTGTGTAGTCGCAGCTGTGGTGTGTGTACTCGTCGGAAATTGCGCGGTGAGTAGAAAAAGTCACCATGAAGTCACGGAGGTTGATGACTGCGTCGTTTTCTCCAAGAAAATCAAGGCCGAAAATCAGGTCCTTGAAGCACTCTGCTAGGACAACGAAGCAACACGAGAAAGTTACGTGGTGAATCTCGTCGCGAGCGGCGCACACTCCGAGCGGCGTTACCACATGCCCTCCGGCTGTCCTTATTGGGGCTCCGTGCCAAGGAGTCAGGACTTTTCGCAGAATGGTAGCAAGGCCATGACTCATTACGCAAAACTCAGCGCCGGTATCTACAAGGGCAGTCATGTTGTGCTTATCAACGACGATCGGTATCTCGGCGGTAGGTATACTCACCGTCGACAAAGTGCGGCGTGTCAGGGATTGTCGGGCTGACGGGTCGTTCGTTGCACCGAATCGCGGCGACTGAAGGTAAGCTTCTGTGATCGTCGGGAGGTCGTCGGACTCGTTGGTCGTGCGGTGCGTCGACTGGGGGCGTCGGAGGAAAGCTTTGGCGATCGTCAAAAAGTGGTCGGAATTTTGGTCAAAGCGAAGGGTCGGAGGTTGGTCTGTGTGATCGAATCGGTGAGCGGAGGATGTTGGTCGTATACTTAATCGATGTCGGTCCTACCTCTGAGGGTCGCCGTCTTCAGTTTTCCCGGCGCGAACTTGGTGATGCCTGAAGGAAAAACGGCGGCTGCAGGAAAACTGTCTCGGCGATGGTGACCTGGGCTGGCGTCGCTGGAGGGACGCAGGTGAGACGTGGTCGCTGAGGTATTGGTCGATGTCCCGAGGTCATTCGTCATGCGCGGCCGGGGGGCATCCGGTGAAAATCCGCGCAAGCCCATCCGACGATACGGGAAGTGGTGCAGAACGCGACCATCTTCGCCGCAGTGAAAGCGCAAAGGCAGATTGTTCGGCGTGTGCCACGCGTGTGCTTTTCGAACGGGGGGTCGAGCTTCAGGCACACTAGTCGAAACTGGATATTGGGGAGGAGGTCGAGCGGGAGGAGCAGGGTTGCAGGGTGCCGATGTGTATGCAACACGTCGCTGTACGTCATGATGTGCGGCCCAGGCGGCTGAGGTGACGGTACTGATGGCACTGCTTGGCGGAGCTCTTCGCGCACCTCATCCGAGATGCCCCCAACACGTGGGTGTTGCTCGAGAAAGGGCAGCTTTTGCAGCTCTTCGCGCACGATGCTTTGGATAAGTTCGCGAAGGGCTTCACTGTCGTTTCCGGCCATTGGCAAGCGGAACTCTACGGCAGCAATGCTCGCAGAGCGATCAAAACGCACAGATCGCTGATTCAAGGCACGCTCGATGCTTGTTCCTTCTTTTGTAAAATCAGCCACAGTACGTGGAGGGTCACGTACGAGGACAACGAAAAGCTGCTCTTTGATGCCTCGCATAAGGTGGCACACCTTCCTTACCTCCGACATGGACGGATCCGCCCGGTTGAAAAGGCGAGTCATTTATTTTACAAACATGACGTCGCTTTAATTAGGCCGCTGTGCTCGTGACTGTAGAGCGAGTTCGGCCACCTCTTTTCTTGCATCGTTGCCGAATGTTCCGAGCAGTTTCCGCCGGAAATCCTGCCAGGTGGTAATGGTAGCCTCATGGTTTTCGAACCACATCTTGGCGGCATTCTCTAGTGCGAAATAAACATTCTGCAATTACCTCTCCTCGTCCCACGCATTAAACTCAGCACCCGGTCGTAGCTGGTCAGCCAGTCCTCGACGTCTTCAAACTTGTCGCCATGGAACGGCGTGGGCATGCGCGGAGTATGGCAGATCAGCGGCTGGGTACTTACGGGAAGCTGAATGGTCTGAATTGCCGCTCCACATTTCTATTTATATATTTATATAGAATATATTTATATTTTTGTTATACTGGTTATATATATTTACCCCTAACAATAACGAAAACTTCTGTGTGACACAACTAATAAACAAATAGCAATGTGGAAACTATGAAAACCGTATTTTCATATATCTACAAGGTCAGTTGTTGGGCCAGTTGCTGACGATGTTCTATGTATCTACAGCGCGATAAACGGACAGGAGAGAAAACCTAAAACGACAAACACATCACTGTTTGTCGCTATATGTTTTCTATCCTGCCTCGTTTATCGCGCTGTAGATATGGGTCATATATCTGAACTTTGTAATAGAAATTATAGAGGTCTCATATTCCCACTTTTTCTGTATCATCAGTTCGGCTGATCGCAAAAGCATTCTAATATAAATAATTCGAAACCCTCATCACAACGTTCTAAATACCACGAAGCGTTCACATACATAAAAAAATATAAATGTTTCAGTTATTGAGCAATGGATTTTTCAGATGTTCTAATGTCCTTTGAGCACTATGAGTGTGGCATCACTACAGCGAAAGTGTCACTTTGAAATGATTAATTTCGTACTGACGCGCCTGCTCTGTACAAGTCGTAACATATTGTGTTTAAAACGGGCGCCCGCATGCGACAAACAGTGTATGCAGCGGCAGCAGGACTGCGGAGTACTCTATGCTTTTCTTAGACATGTATGGTCTTCATCTCCTTATTTTAACTACAGTGGCGATCAGCGGTCAAGGTGCATCCCTCAGTGATTTCCAAAATGTGAGTCATGATTTTGCCCTCAGTGCAATTATCTAGAGTGCAATGAAAAGCGCATTACGAATTTAGTGTACAGAAGTTATAGTATGTAGGAAAGATCCATTTCTTCACCATCGCTTTCACTCAAGGTTCTAACGTGCACCTGGTTTAGGGCAAAAAAATAAGCCTAGCAATGACTTCTGCTTCAGTCTCAAGCATCAAAATTGAAACTTATTTTCATTGGCTAAACAAATAAGCAATTTGACATTTCACCTGCATTTCTTACTACTATCGGTTATCATTTTCTATAAAGAAGAAAGCCCACAGAGCCCTTGGCGTTGTTTCTCAGCAAAAAAAGGGGAGGCCGTATAAATGCGGAAAACTTTTCTTCTTGTCCAGAGTAATGCTCAGCACTCGCGTTCTGGCACTGAGAAAGTGCGCTCTGTGATGAACAGGAGGCGGCTAATAGAGGTGATGCGACCATTATACCCAAATTCCCGCTGATAGAAGACAGCACTGATACCTTCCCCGTTCACGTCCATGCGTAATTAAATAGGGCAGACACATCGATGTGTGCGAAACCGGCGAGACAATGAAGTTACAGATTAGAGCGGCTACGGCTTTTACTTAGTTGAGTCCACAAGACAGACATACATTTTGATCGAATATTTAGGGGAATGCCCCAAGATGGAGTAAATTTATTAAACTCCATTATTAGACATATATTTTTTTCTAATTAGCTCTGGGAAAGCGGAATATCGGTACACCGTGGCACATATCGACGGATATGACCACTGCCCCAGGAACCTGTGCACGCATTCACAAAACATGGCAATAAGAAGCAATTCACAGCACGAGCCTTTCTTTTTTTTACCAGTAATGCTGACTACTACATTAAAATTAAAGACGCGGAAAATGGCAACCGTATTTACTGCACTGGAGGTCGGTTGGGAAAAGACTTGACACTCGATTTTTTTTTTCAATAATATGGCTGGTTACACTCAGTGACAGCCAGTATTCGATGATGTTCCTAGCTAATTTTAGTAACCCCGCCATTAATGAATTGGCGTCCAGCATGGGACAAAAGTATAGACTTCAGTGCATAGGAGAGGCATTTCCGGGTTTTATGTGGCGTGTCGCCGCTAGAGCTTGGCCAAAGGGTATTCATCAGGATCAAGGATGTCTGTAAAGTATATTAAACCTCGCGAAGCTGGGCACCGGGCAGCGATAGAGATCGCGGGCCATCTTTGATGTTGATGAACCACTGTAAAAGGAAGCGGCGGGTGATGGAAGCTGCATCGCTTATATGGCTGGCGTCCAACGTAATATTGGCAGCGAACAAGTAGAGAGCGTGTTAAAATACAAATTACTCAGAGGAGAACCCGCAACGACAGGGCGTTCTCCTCTACGGTGGTGACGGCACAGGGCAGAAATAGAGATGTGTTGGGCACAGCGGTCGGCCGGAAAGATTCAATATCTGGCCTTCTGCTCAGCACTGTGGAAGGGGAAGAGAAGAGGAACATGGTGGGTGAATGTGAGGGCAGAAGAGGTATGAAATATGTATGCAGGCGCAGTAACTTTTTTTACAAGCTCGAGTGAAGTCCCGTGTCACTAAAGTAACAACAAAGACCTTATATTGCCTCTAGAGCTTTCCATTTGTACGGCGCAGCGCCTAGTATTAAATCTTACAATAAAGGCCTGATGACCAATCACTTCAACAAAGTCGCAAGCAGTATCTTGCTTTGAGGATACACTATGCGTACCAATATTTTTTTAAGTGCTGAAGACGATAACCGGTGCTTACAAAGAAAGGTACCAGCTCCAAGACAGAGTTCGAATGTTTCATTTCATTTTTTTTTTCATTTTTATTTCCTTAAAGAACCCCAGAACCCCTGTTTGGGGCTTTACATAAGGAATGGGGTTAAAATTAGAAAGCAAAACATTTTTTTTTTCATGATGACAGGTGGGATGTAACTTTATCTAGGAAGGTTGTTGGGCAGGTGATAGCTGCAATTTCATGGGGAAGGTAGATCCAGTCGCTTGCTGTTTGGAGAAAAAATGACTTGGAAAATGTAGTCGTACGGTGACGCTGACCTGCAACGTTCAGCGAATGACCAATGCGGTGAGAAGTGCGTGGTGGCGGTGCGCAGACGCATGGCTGCTGTTTGAGCTGGGAGTAATAAAACGTTTGAAATTGCCACAGGCTAGAAATGCGGCAACGGAGGGAAAGACTGCATAAATGGGACTGTAGCTTGAGAGATGAAACACTAACATAAAATGAGTATGAACAGTGAATGAAACGGGCGGCTCTGTTTTGCACTGCTTCTAGTGAATCAATGATGTATGCGTGCTAAGGAATCCAAATTGCGGATGCATACTCAACTTTTAGTCTGATCAATGCTGTATAAGAAAGTAGCTTTACATTTTGAAAGGCGTCATGAAGATGACGTTAAGAAAAGCCTAGTTTTTTATTTGATAACGCATCTATCGAAAATTCGCTATCACGAATTTTTTCTAATAACGTACAGGTTGAGAAACACAAAGAAAACGCTGTTTTGCACATCAACATGCGTTCTGCTTGTAATAAAGATGAGTGCATTGCTTGCTTCCTAGATAAGTTCAGTTTCAAGTTTAAATTATTATTGTTGACGGAAACCTGGTATTAGGTAATATGCTTTCTTAGATGGGTATAGAAATTTGTTTGTTAGTCGGTCTAGTCAACGCGGTGGTGGTATTGCCATTTATGTTAATGCCGCGTATGATTATGAAATTTTTCCGTAGTTTTCAAAACCTTGTGCTGATTTTGAAATATGTACTTACACTGAAATATAAAAAAAAAATAAGTGGTAACAGTTGTGTACCGGCCCCCGGAAGACAATGTATCAAATTGTTTGTCCTTCTTCGACATATTGTTTGACTACGTGCATGTTAATAACTACAGGCTGGTTTGCGGAGGCGATTTTAATATTAACATTGCTAGACAAAATACTGCTCCAAATAACCTCATTACGACGCTCCACTGCTCTGGTTTCACTAACATAACTGAAACGCTTACTCACGTCACGACATCCAGTATGCCTAGACTTGATTTAGTTATAACCAACGTAGAAGCGGTCACTTCCGATGGTGAGACTATCACATTAGATATTAGTGACCATTGTCCGGTCTCTGTGGTCTACAATGCAGAAGTAAATACTAAAACCGATATTTATAGGCCGACTACATTCCTGTATATAACAGACCTGGATGATACAGTAATTTAAACATGACGTCGCCATTCGTGATTGGTCTTCCATTTTTGGCATTAAAAACGCAAGTGATGCCTACACCGCATTTATCGAAGCTTTCGTAAAGATGGATATGAAACACTTTCCATTTAGGACATTTAAGAAGCCAGAAAAGATACCGAAACCGTGGGTCACTAGGGCTCACGCAAGCATGAAAACAAATAAAAATAAGCTTTATCATGATTTGCTTCGCACGCGCTCGCCTGCCGATCTAGACACTTTTAAAGCAGCCAGAAATAGACTGAACGCCGAATTGAGACAGCGCAGACATTGCATAACAGGAATTATTCAGTGATATTGTGCAAAAGGGCCCAGATACTGCTTGGAAAGTAGTAGATAAGATGGTAGGTCGCAGAAAGAAAGGCACCGAGCCAAGCAGAATTACATTTAACAACTCCGAGTTGACCGAAAGGGCACTGGCGGAAGATTTTAATGAATATTTTGTTCAATCTATACCAGGGGACAATAATCCAGTAAGCATAGGTGTAACTATGCATAGTCTTCCCGAAAGTCTGTTTTTGCAGCCAACCAGTTGATCAGAAATCTAACAATATTTATTCAGTTGAACAGTACTACTGCACTAGATGTGAATAATGTACAAATAAAATCTGATAATGCACAAATGAAAGCTCATTCTTCCTGTTATAACTCATACTTATAACTTGGTACTCCAGACAGGTTTTTTTCCAGATGCCATAAAGAAAGCTAGGTTAACTGCGATGTATAAAGGTGGTGATAAAAATCTCTGCTTAAATTACAGACTAATATCTGTTCCCCCCGTATTTTCTAAGGGGCTAGGAAAACTGATTTATACTCGAGTAATGGCTTTCATAGATACCCAGAGATTGCTAACTGATGCCAAACATGAATTTTGGAAAAACAGATCTACAGAGACAGCCTTATTGACTCTAAAAAAAATATATTGCAAAATATAGAAAATAATGATTACACTTTAGGTTTATTCACTGACTTTACGAAGGCGTTTGATTGTCTTAATCGCGAAATAATACTGCATACATTTTCACTTTATGGAATTCGCGGCATCCCACTAGAACTGTTCCGTTCGTATACGTGCGGTAGAATTCAGAGCGTATGCGTCGACAGAGAAGAGTCACATTTTTTAACCATTACACATCGTAACATTGGACCAAACAGCGAAGTTTATAATTTATGCACATGACAGCACTTTATTAGTTTCAGGTCCGAACGCATCCGAATGAGGGATAAAATGTAGTGGCATGCTTGAAAAGCTCTTGCTTTGGTCACAACGCAACAAGATAAATATTAACGCCGCAAAAACATACGCAATTTTTTTCCGCGCAAAAATAAACCATTTGAAGAGCAAGGCGCTATTAGGTACGCTGATAGTGAAACTGAAGTTGTGCACGAGCACAAAATTGTGGGAGTTTTTTCGGCTAATCTGAACTGGGGCGCGCAAGTGAATGATATCTGTAAAACGCTCGCTACTAGAACGGGGACATTGTCATGATGCCGAACACTATTACCCGCAAGGGTTAAGCGTCGAGTTTATTATGCACTGTTTAACTCTGACATTAATTATTCTAGCTTAATTTGGGCAACCCCTACCAAAGCAAATATCGCGAAGATTCTTTGCCTCCAGAAGAAAGCCCTACGCCACATCGCAAATGTACATTACTTATCTCCAACAAAGCTTTTGTTTCAAATGTATCAAATTTTCAGAATTGACCGCATGTATGACTCAAGCATCATACGTTTTGTTTTCTTTCTCCAACTAATCGTACAAGGATTTTATTAGCAAAACGGCACCGTTAATAAGTAAACATAGTTTTGCTAATACTCGCAGCGCCGATACATGGTTTGTCTCTCATTTTAGAACTATTATAAACTCTAAACACTCAAACACAACCTTCCTCACACACTCAACAGATATAAACACACTGGAAATTTCAAATTCAAAGAAATGCGGAAGTATTTTGTTGATCTGTAAGACATTTGTGCTTTTGTTGCTTCTGATCTTATAGGTGCACACTGATGTAGGGAGCAAATTTTATTCATTTCTCAATAAAGTTTTGATTGTGTCGTACTATTTGGTGTGCCCATTTTGCTTGTTATGATAGTGCAGGGGGATCCACTTCTAGCTGTAGCGCGTCCGCTGCTTTCGGGGCATCATTGCTTCTGGCCCGGCCATTCCATGATGCTAGGCGGCAGGCCATGCGAAACATCACCTCCGCGTCCCACTGTGCACATATCGCTTTTGTTTTGATATGCGCCTGCATCCGACGCAGTGCTGCTTTGAGGTCGGTGCCCGTGTTGTGGTTGGGGGTGGATCACCCTGTACATTTGTTTAATCTGTACAATAGTGAACAGTCAGCATGTCTGGGTGAATTTTCTACATGTCCTTACGCATCCTTCTAATTTTTTGTAGTAGGTTGCCCTAAAACCGGCATATTTTTACATCAAATATTGCATTTATCGAGTGTATTAATTTTCTGTATCCTGTAGTGTATATTTTACTCTGTTATTTACATGCATGATTCTCCTGTAGTAATTCTGTTACATGTCGATGCCACTACTTTGTGTAACACTTTGTTAGGTTTCTCCGGGCCCCGTCAAGCTGCAAAAGCAGCTTTTTGCAATGAGATTCTTCCAGTTGTACTGGTAAAATAAATAAATAAATAAAAAATAAAAATTAGCTTTGGTACGTTTTCACGCCATGATAAATTATTGCTGATAGTAACGCCGAGGTAAGTATTGGACGGGATAAGTTCGATAGGAGAACCAGAAATCTTATAAAGCAAAGAAATGCTGATTGCTACGACGATGAAAAGACATGAGCTTGCACTTATTGCGATTGTCATCAACCATTGATTGCGCCATGATTGAATGTGGTTATGGTTGTCCTGGAGGAATTCTTGATCAACGGTAATAGAAACTGTGACATAAATAACACAATCGTCGGCGAACAGACAGTCATGACATGATACATTTTGTGGTAGATCATTAATATAAATTAGGAATACGGGGGGAAGGGGGCTGGTTAGTTTCCTGATGGACGCTCGGTGTTACCGGTGGACGGTTAGAGGAGTAGTTGTTAATAGTAACGGACTGTGGAACGATATGTGAGGAATTCTTTTATCCTTGAAATAATATCTCGATGTAAGTTTAATCTGGAAAGTTTTAAGAGTAGACGTTGATGAGGTACTTTATCGAATGCTTTGGCAAAGCCTAAAAAGATGGTGTCAGTTTGTAAGTTAGCATCAAGGTTGGAATGAAGATCATGAAGAAAGATGGCAAGCTGCGTCTCGCACGATAGACCTTTTCTAAATCCATGTTGGGTGGAGTGAAAAAATGTATAGTGTCTAGATGCTGCATTATCTGCGAGTAGATTACGTGTTCCATGGGTTTACATGGAATGCAAGTAAGGGAAATGGGCTATAGTTGGGAGTGCAGAGTCTATGTTACCTGATTTGAAAACAGGCACGACCTTCCCCATCTTCCAGTCTTCGGGGATGATACCTGTGGCGAGTGACTGAGAAAACAATAAGCACAAAAACCTAGAAGAAATTTCCTTGGTGTTTTTCAGGAACTGTATTAATTTCGTCGATTCAGGCGGACGATGAAATTTTTAATTTGTCAATTGCGCACGTAATCCCATTTGGACGGAAAGTGATGGCTGGCATTGTCAGTTCAGTAATGGGGGGTAGCAAATGGAATGGCTCTGCCGATACTATCGTGAATACTGATAAAAAGTCAGTATTGAATATATCGGCCCACTGAGCATAACTAAAAGCGTCACCGTTATCATCAGTAAGGGTGATGTCGCGCTATTGCTGGGGATTTATCACGTTCCAAAATTTTCTCTAGTTACTTGTTATCATTTTGGGTAAGTTGTTGAGAAGAAAGAAATGTTTCGCGCTTTTCACTGCTGAGTAGTACGCATCTTCTGCACTGTAGTATATCTCCCACGCAGAAGGGCTGGATTTAAGTTTAGCTGAACGGTGCAACCGCTTTTTTTATTTTTTTAGACTTTTGAGTGTTTTGTTGAACCAATGATTTTGGGAATCAGATATTATTGTGCACTTTGAAATATCTCTGCTCGTTAGACCCCTAATGGTGCGTTTGAAGATGAACCAGTTCTCGTCGACTGTACGCTGGTGGTAGTGAAGCTCAAATGTGGATAAGAGGGAGTTTAATTCATTATTTATTGTTGCGTAGTCGGCCTTATTGTAAAGCTTTATTGTTTTATTTTCTGACACTTGGCTTTGAATGGGAGTAACTTTAAATGAGGCTTGAATAACATTACGGTCACTGACTTCCCTCAAGTAGGTACTAGAAGCTAAGGTTTCAGGATAGCTAGTTAGAATGAGATCAAGAATGATTGGTGAAGACTCTGTGATGCGGGTTGGCTCAGTTATTAGCTTTGAAAGAATAAAATTGAGCCATACATCGACAAAATCTCGAGGCTCTTGAGAAACGGTAGCATCAGGTTGGTTCCAGTTTATAGATGGGCAGTTAAAGTCACCACAAAGGATAATTCGTGCGCTGGGATACTTAGTTGTTAATTGTAGCAGAGCACGATTAAACTCACGAAGGAAGTTATGGCTATTATGTGGCGGTCGATAGCAGACGCCGAATTATGTTGTTATGATGCAGTGCGTCAAATGAGCCATATAATTTCAAGCTGAGATGCAATGTTGACAAGAGAGAAATGTAGTTCTCGATTAACGTCGGCTAAAGCACCCTCTCCGCGAGAAGCCTGATGGTCTTTGCAGAAAATGCGAAAATTTGGTAAATCATGCAGAACTTCAGACTCGCTGATATTTTCGTTCAGCTATGTTTCTGTAAGTACAAGTATGTTACTACCAGACGACGATACAAGGTTACATACAAGGGTTTTGTTTGGGAAGGAAGCTGCGTATATGTGTGAAAATGACGGAAAGGCAAAGGTTGCTTCGGGAGATGGGTGTAGGATGACAAGCTGATAGAGGGCATTGTGGGGCCGACACCGAAAAGTTATCTGCTATATGATTTCCTTCACTGTGTTTGTCGTTTCGTCGAAGAAGTAGCGCTTGGGTCCCATATGAAGCGTCTTATAGCGGAGCGAGAATTCTTCAATAGTTTTTTCTGCGAATACAACCAAGTGTTTTCGAATATTTTGGAAGCGGCGGTAATAATGTTCTCCAGCACTGAAGTCCGTTCCTTTAAATTTGGGCTCTTTAGATAAAATAGTCTCTTTGATCTTTGATGATGTTAATCTATCTAACAATGATCGGGCGTTGCCGGTTTGGGATATGACGGCCGAGCCGATGGGCGCGCTCTATTTCTTTAAGATCAAAGGCTATTTCCAGGTTTTCTAGGCAATAATCAGCGATAATCTTTTCAGACTAAAAATATGTTTAACGGGGAGATGAGTCAGGCAGACGATAGAAAATTAAATTGTTCCTGTGAGAGCGGTTTTCAGAATTGTCAAGACGAAGCTGTAAGTCATGAACCAAAAGAGCTGTCTGGTTAGCAGTTGACTGAATGATTTCAACGTCGGATTTAACTGAAGGCAGATCCTGAAAATGTTCTTCGAGTTTAGTGAGACAGGTATTGAAATCGAATATCGTTCAGTTGATCGAAGGTATACATCCTTTTATATCTTGCATGTCAGACATTAGTGTTGCCTGGCCATCACACAGCTTTTTGAATCCAGCCAGAACGACATCCAATTTGTCAGGTCCAGGGTTGGTTTCAATATCACCGGCGAAGAGTAATAAGGACCATATACAGTGACAACGTTCGGCACAAATAGCGGTCAAACACTTCGTGATCGGCAGCTGTTCAGGAAATAATTACTGGATTTTTTTAGCAAATAGACTGACCGGTTCACTAACCTGCATAATGAAGTAAGCCAGATTCGATTACTGTGCCGTGGCACAGCTGCCGAGCGCACAAATCGCGCGGGGTGACTGCCGGTCCTTTATAGCTGGCTCGCCGAGTGATGTTGCTAGCGAACCATGTTTCCCGGATTTGAGGTTCTGCGTCGGACGCACCTGCAAGGATTCTTGCGACAGCAAAATTTGGTGGAAGGTATGGGTGCAAATTTCATGAGCAGGACGCCCCTAAAAGCCGATAATCGAGCCCAGGACGCACCCCCCTCCGCACCCCCCCCCCCCCTGATAGAGAGCTCAGTACATCAGAGCAGTTGCCGACTGCAAGATCTGTCTCCCAAGTGTGGTACTGTGACCACAAGTTAGCAAAACTTGTTGGTGAAAGCGCAATGAATCCGCTATTATTGACAACTGCTGTCCTGCTACACCATCAGAGGGATCCACTACGATTCCACGGCCTGCCCCACGATGACGCAGGGGTTGGCAGGAGCAGTTCAACTGGGTGCCTGACTTAAGAACCTAGAACGCGCTGACTCTAAAATGCGACATGTTTATTTACAAATAAGCATTCTCCGAGCTCCTAATTGAGAACCACGAATTTGATTCCGAACAAAGGACATATTCAGGCAGAAGTCTGGCTTACTTTCACCAGCACACTTCCCAAAAAGGGAAAAGTGTTTTTTAAACAGCCGAATACTGCACGCGAACGAAAGTTAGACAATGTATTCCGAAGGGATGAAGCAGCTCTTTCGTTGCGCAGACCAAACCAAGTCGGAAGACAAAGAGGATGCTCCTTTAGATGAAAGGTGTTAAGGAGCAGTCGTTTGTTGCCCAGGTGCGAAGTCCCCCCGACGACAGCACAGGAATATTATTAGTTAAGCGCGCACTATCGAAAAGGCTTTTGATATGCGCTCCCGGTAGTGTGAGCGCACGACTGTGTCTATGATCGCCGCCAGCGCGCAGGTGAAGTCACATAAGTTTGCACGAAATTATTACGAGATATAATCCTGGTGAAACTCCGGAAAGAGGTGACACATACGCGTCACACCATCAAAGTCAAAGGTCATCGCGGTTCCTGACACTGTCCGTGAAGAAGTAGAAGAGGCGCTGTTCATGCCCACACCCATCCCAGCTACACCGCTTTCCCAGACCTTGAGTTACTCTGTTGTCAAAAGCCGCTACTTGATGCCTCACCACTCCATCTGGTGCCCAAGAAAGAACCGGCGACTACCGGGCTCTCAACGCTCTCACGGTCCACGACAGCTATCCCTTTTCACACATCCAAGACTACACTGGACATATGGAAAGCTGCAATATCTTTAGTAAAGCGGACCTTGTCAAGGCACACCACCAAATCCCTGTTCAGCCGGCCGATATTCCGAACACGGCCATCACTACACCCTTCAGACTGTTTGAGTACTTGCGCATGCCATTTGGGCTAAGCAACACAGCTCAAACTTTCCAAAGATTCATTGCTGAAGTGACGCATAGACTCCCGGCGGTATTTGCCTACATCGACGACATCCTCGTCTCGAGTCGTTCTCCACAGGATCACGAGCGTCACCTCCGGGAACTCTTTCAACGCCTCCAAGAGTTTGGTTTGGTCTTCAATGCCCAGAATTGTGTTTTCGGCTCATCTGAGCTAGAGTTCTGGGGCCACCACATCTCGGCGCTGGGAATTTGTCCATTGCCTTCTCAGGTCCAGGCGGTTAGGGATTTCCAGCACCCACTACCCTACGCAAGCTGCGTGAGTTCCTGGGCCTAGTGAATTTTTTACGGCACTTTATTCCGCACTGCGCCGAGCTTCTTCACCCCTTGACTGACCTTCTCCGCACCACCAAGTCCTCATCCTCTGTGATTTCCTGGTCTCCCGAAGCTCAGGCCGCTTTCACGGCTGCAAAACAACCCCTCGCCGATTCAGTCGTTCTCATCCACCCTAGGAATACCGCGCCCACTCGCATCATAGTGGATGCTTCTAGCGTGGCCATTGATGCGGTTCTCCAGCAGCAGATCGGTTCCGAGTGGCACCCACTGGGTTTCTTCTCTCGGAAGCTCCAGCCTGCCGAGACTCACTACAGTGTATTTGGCCGTGAGCTGCTTGCCATAAACTCCACCATCTGGCACTATCGCCACTTCTTGGAGGGCCAGCCATTTTACGTTCTCACGGACCATAAGCCTCTGGTTTATGTGTTCCGTACGAACTCTTCGAAGTACGTCCCCCGTGAACTTCGTCAGCTAGAATACATATATTCACAAACGATATTCGACATATCGAAGGCATCGACAACGAGGCAGCGGACGCCCTTTCACGCATTACCACCATCTGCGTGTCTTCACCTGCTGTGGACTGGCAATCTCTGGCCTGGACGCAGCTTGAAAACCCTGCGTGCTCACCCCTGAGCTCTCCGTCTGCAGCTCGTGCCTCATCCGTTTGTACTCGGATCGCTCTGGTGCGACATATCAGCGGCCCTACCGCGACCGTTCATCCCGGAGGCCTTTCGTCGTGAAATTTTTCATTCACTCCTCGACATCTGCCATCCTTGCATTCGAGCCACGCAGCGCCTCGCTACCCAGCGGTACGTCTGGCCGAACATTAACACCGACGTTCGCCAGTGGGCCCGCTCGTGCCTTGCTTGCCAGTCCGCCAAAGTGACACGCCATACCAAGACTACCCCTCAGTCTTTCCTGCCGCCTGGATCAAGCGTTGACCATATTCATCTTGATCTCATTGGACCGCTTCCCCCCTCTCAGGGCTACGAGTATATTCTGACGATGGTTGACCGCTTCACCCGTTGGCCCGAAGCCGTGCCAATTCCGGACATTGCTGCGCAAACAGTTCAGTTCCTAGAGCTTTCGTTTCAGCGTGGGTTTCCCGCTTCGGCTGCCCCGCCATTGTTACCACAGATGGCGGCCACCAGTTCGAATGTGCCTTCTTTACTTCGCTCACACGGCTACTCGGCACTAAACACTGCCTCACCACATCATACCATCCCTGTGCCAACGGCATGGTTGAGCGGCTCCATCGCCAGCTCAAGGCTGCCCTCACTGCGCGCCTGGATCGCGAGCACCAGTGCTCATAGGCCTACGTGCCGTCCTGCGTCGTGCCCTTGGCTTTTCGGCGGCTGAACTCGTCTTCGGTACATTCCTGCGGCTTCCCGGAGACTTGTTCGTACCTTCGGCTCCCTCGTCTAAGCCCCTACAATACCTTCATCGCCTGGAGGCGATGAAGGTATTCCGGTTTTTCAATGGGTACAAGCTTTCCCCCGGCCTGGTGCTCGGCTCTTCTGGGGTGAAATTCTTGGGACAAAGGGACACATAATGGGCTTTTGCCGCGCGAGGCGGACTTATTGTTGTCCGATTGCGGAACGGATCACTGCCACATCGGCGCAACTATTTGGGCCGTCAATAGAGTCTGTTCACCCGCCGGTGCAGTCGAGGGATGAGCTGTGCCGGCTAAGTCTCTATGTAAGGACGCAGCAGGGGAATCCCCGCTGACTAATGTAATCAGGGGTAGCGGCAACCCTGCGTAACCCATGCGTAACCCAGCCCGCGAGGAGGCTTGGGGGCGCTGTCAGAGACTGTCTTCATTGCTCCTCCGGCGAACGCCAGGGCCATCCCGGGAAACACTGAGGCCTTCGGGCGTCTCATCAGATTAAGAGAGTGAAGACGAAGCGAAAGCCCAACTGGTGCAAGCACCCTTTGAGAGTCTGTCAGTAGTACCGCTGTGAGACCAGAGGGGTGGGGGATGAAGCCCTCACTCGCGCTTCCGGTACGTAGGCGGTAGAGCCTTAAGAGTTTTGCAATGGGTCCGGCGTCCAAACCAAGACGCTTACCAAAATTTGGTAAAATCGGGCTCTCGCGTGGAGCGCAGCATGAAGAGAGTTACCGAAGTCAGGGGCGCGAAGGCGTCTGGCAGGGGTGCACGTCATGGAAGTGCACCACGGGTGTTGCGATCCCGTCTGCCCGAGCACGGGGGTGCGACCCACAACACGACCAACGCGGTGGCAGTAGTTGACAAGTCCGCCACGCGCGATGGGAGAGCTGTCAGGATTCGTTTTGCAGCTCCACGATGACCAGACTGTACAATCGATCATATCCATACCATTAGCAGGTGACAGAAAAATTCTCGGAATATAACCAGCCCTTATACTTAGCATTCATTGATTACGAAAAATCATTTGACTCAGTTGAAACCTCGGCGGTGATGCAGGCATTGCGAAATCAGGGGGTAGACGAGCCGTACGTGAAAGTGCTGGAAGACATATATAGTGGCTGCACAGCAACCATAGTTCTGCATAAAGAAACTAACAAAATTCCTATAAAGAAAGGTGTTAGGCAAGGAGACACAATCTCCCCAGTACTATTCACAGCTTGTTTAGAGGAAGTATTCAGAGACTTGGAATGGGAGCAGTTAGGGATAAGGGTGGATGGAGAATACCTCAGTAATCTGCGATTTGCTGATGACATTGCCTTGCTAAGCAACTCGGGGGATGAACTGCAAATAATAATCATGACCTAGACAGAAAACGTAGAAAGGTAGGCTTGAAAATCAATGTGCAGAAGACTAAAGTAATGTTGAACAGCCTCGGGAAGGAACAGCAGTTTACATTAGGTAGGGAAGTACTGGAAGTACTGGGCGAATATGTCTACTTAGGACAGGTAGTAACCGCAGATCCGGACCATGAAAAGGAAATAACGAGAAGAATGAGATTGGGATGGAGCGCATTCGGCAAGCACTAGCAGATTATGATTAGCAGCTTACCGGTATCGCTCAAGAGGAAAGTATACAACAGTTGCATCTTACCTGTACTCACCTATGGGGCTGAAACATGGAGGCTAACCAAGAGGGTTCTACTTAAGTTGAGGAGAACCCAGAAAGCTATGGAGCGAAAAATGGTAGGGGTAACATTACGAGATAGGAAGCGTGCAGATTGGGTCAGAGAAATAACTCGTTACCGACATTCTAGTGGAAATTAAGAAGAAGAAATGGGCATGGGCAGGACATGTAGTGCGAAAAGAGGATAACCGATGGTCGTTTAGGGTAACAAACTGGATTCCAAGGGAAGGAAAGCGTAGCAGGGGGCGGCAGAAAGTCAGGTGGGCGGTTGAGATTAAGAAGTTCGCAGCGGTCAAGTGGATGCAGCTAGCACAGAAACGGGTTAAGTGGAGAAATATGGGAGAGGCCTTCGCCCTGCAGTGGGTATAGTCAGGCTGATGATGATGATGATGACAGCATCAGACGTAAACTGAGACAAGAGCGGTCCTCATAGAGAAACGTACTTACGTAAAGAGCGGACACTCGAGCCTTTTCGCGGCCGAGCAAGTAAGGGTCTGACCACCCGCGAGGCGGCGTAGCGATGTTCGCTTCCACTCCACCTTAAAGGTAGATAGCTTATCATACGTACACCGGCTTGCATCAGAGCGTATGCTTTCTTTGCTCTTTCCATATAAACGTTGATGCTGAGCCGGTCATGTGCCGCCGGTTACGCCCACCTCACCGTGCTTTTCAATGCGTCACCTCGTTTGGCCACTAACTTCTTTCCTTTTGTCTTCAGAAATAATTTTGCTCTTTTTTGAGCTGAGAACGCTTTTAGCAAGTCGTTTGTTGCTCAAAGTGAACGTGTTTGCACGTGTATCATAGAATAGGAGCCGTGCAACATTTTTAGTGTGCAGTTACTGCATGTTTTTGCGTCGTGTTTTTGTTAAGAACATGTGCATTCCTTTGATTGCGTATTTTTCTAAGACAGCTTTAATACAATGAAGTTTTCGCTGGCTAAGATGTATCTTGACACAACTTTTATTCGGCAGTACAAGAACTGCGTGTTGCGCATTTGGGATCGTTTTGTGAATATTGTTTACTTCGCTGTATTTGCAAAATGCATGGGCTTTTGCCGCTTCATAAGCACCATTTTTACATGCCGAATTCCTTGTCATGGCTAAAGCATTCTCGTTGGGGTCTAGAAAGCGCTGCTGCCTGTTCGGGGCCTGCATTTGGACGAAATATACTGCTATTAGTAGCTAACAGTGGATTCCCTGCAATACCTTTGCCATACGGGCAGAGGGTAATTTTTTCCGCGATCATTAGTATAAGCATAGCATTGGGTTACTATTATGTATTCAGTGTGGTGTGTTTAAATTTCAGCACAGCCTACTCATCAAGACTAAAGTTATAGAAATTCCGCGCGGGCTGTGCCTGCATTTTTTCCTCCTTACTGGTGTCTACCAGTTCACAACTCCTTTTTTGTTGTTCTCACGGGTGATGTTTTAGAGGAAAAACACACAGCTGATGTGCGAAATTTCTTCATCGTGACACTGTTCCGTGTGCTTCACCATACCTTCAGTCTTGTTGCTCTTTGTAATATGATGTATTTTATAAAGTGTGTTATCCAGTATTCTTTCTGTGCCATTCAATATGTAAATAAGAAAAACTTTTTTGTATGGAACCACTGCCTGCTTATGTGCAACTGAGAAATGCGGCTCAATAACGGCCAAAAATTACAATGACAACAGCTCTGATCGCGTTATGCTACCCTGCTTGAGCCAAGTCAGCCACGTTTACTTTCTGCGAGAACCTTGCCGGTATTTCCCGTAAAGAGGTTGCGATCCGCGACTTTAATACGTCCGTATGCATGGCATCGTTAAAGCACTTGCGCGTAACTCTAGACGATGTAGTTGAATATTTTAAGAGCGTAAGGTAAGTCAGAATTGAAAGCATTTCTATCGAAAGCGAAACCGAAACAGAGCATATCGCGTGCCGAAAATCTCGGAGGACGTAATTAGCGGTCTGACCAGCCGCTCGGGGCGCTGGCGCTGCTCGGCCGCAGGGCCATATGGAAGGAAGTGTCCGCTCTTTACGTAAGTATATTTCTCTATGGGTCCCCGGCGTAGGTGTCCGCCATTTTGTGGGACCTAACTCTTGGGAAGGGGTTCGGCCTGAGGATTCCATGTAAGCTCGGGGGATACTGTTTGGCGAGCTAAACTCTTCTTGAAAGTCGTCATAGGTCTCAAATAGTTGCTTCGATGTGCATTGATCAGTTCCGCCATCGGACAACAATAAGTCCGCCTTGTGCGGCAAATGCCCATTATTCCCAAACATTTCAACCCAAACAGCCGAGCACCAGGTCGGGGGAAAGCTTGTACTCATTGAAAAGCCGGTGTGTACCCGGCGGCACCAGGGATCGAACCTGGTACCTCCCGAACACGAGGCGGATGCTCTGCCACAAGGCCACGCTTAAACCAACATTTTTGGTTCATGGCCCCTTTTCCCGAGGATTTCACCCCAGAAGAGCCGAGCACCAGGCCGGGGGCAACCTTGTACTCATTGGAAACCGGTGGGTACCCGGCGGTACTGGGGATCGAACCCCGTACCTCCCGAATGCTAGGCGGATGCTCTACCACAAGACCACCGCTTCGGTGAAAGAATGGGACACACATAATGGGATTTTGCCGCACAAGGCGGACTTATTGTCCGATGGCGGAACTGATCACTTCCACATCGGAGCAACTATTTGAGACCTATGACCCCTTTCCCAAACATTTCACCACAAAGAGCCGAACAGCGCGAACACGAAGACAAAGAACAAGATAATAGAAAGCCACAGTACAAGCGCTGACTCTCAACTATGCCTAAGCCCTCTACTCCAAGGCCCAGAAAAAACAAACATGAAGAAAACGAAACAGTCACGTGAAACAACCCCTGGGTTCACCTGCTGCACAAAAAATCACTTAAAAAATACACGTCTTTGATTGAAAGAGCAAAAGAAGTCTTGCTGACACACTTATTGTCCGTTGAAATAAAATATGATTCCATTATCTCTCTCGTCATCACTTTGTGGCGATACAAAACGCTAACCTTGTCAAACTTAGTAGTGCACTTTGTTTTCTCCTTCTTCATTATTTCACATGAATGGCAATGTGATACCAGAAACGTTTTGTCCTTTCCACTTTCAAAGTTGTTCCGGTGTTTCTGTAGTCTCTTATTAATACATCGTCCTGTTTGTTCTATATAACTGGCTCCACAAGAGAGTGAAAGCCTGTACACAACAGCTGTCTTGCATCCAACATATGGGTCTCTATGTTTCACTCCACATTCTTGCTTCTTCGCTTCTCTTTCCCTTTGAATAGCCGGGCAGATCCTCTTCATCTTGAGTGGGGCGGTCAATGCGACGTCAACACCATACCTCTTGCTTACATTTTTGAGGCCGTGTGAAATTCTGTGCACATACGGTACCACTGCAACCTTCCTCCTCCTCTCTCCCATGCTGGGCAGGGATTTCAGTCTGTGCGTTCTTTTAAAGCTCTTCAGGCTGGCACTCACGGCACGTTTTTACGTAATCGGCAACGTCGGTAGGCATCCGACCAGTAGTACTTGTCCTGGATTCGATGCAACGTGCACGCAAAACCGAGGTGCCTTGCTGTTTGCTAGTCGTGCAACGCATGAATTTCCTGTCTGAAGTTTTCAAACACGACAAGAAGCTGCGCTGTCTGGTTGGGAGCGAAGTTCTTTACGATGACGTCATTGCTTAAGGCGAACAACGACAACTCACGCCTAAACACAGCAGGAGGAGAAGCGGTCTTGCCTTCCAAGTAATCTGCTAGGTCTTTCAGCTGACAGTCTGATCGCTGTTGTTGTGCAACTCTGCTGGCGCTTACTGGACCCAGAAAGGGATCGTCGTCACCGTCCTTCGGAGGAACGTCGACGGGAACGCGGGATAAGCAGTCTGCGTCGAAATGCTTGCGGCCCGACTTACAGACTACTGTAACGTCAAATTCTTGAAGTCTTAGGCTCCATCGGGCAAGGCGGCCGCAGAGCCAGCCAGCCAGCCAGCAGAGCGCGTGGTAGTCGCTTACCACCTTGTATGGTCAACCGTATAAATATGGGCGGAATTTATGATCCAGATGATCACGAGGTACTCCTTTTCGGTCGTCGAGTAATTGACTTCAGCTTTTGGGAGGGACTTGCTAGCGTAGGCGATTACTTTCTCCTGTCCGGCACTCTTCTGGACGAGAGCGGCTCCTAGGCCCACACTGCTTGCGTCGGTGTGAATTTCGGTCTCGGCGTTTTCATCAAAGTGGCCAAGGATAGGAAGGGACCGCAGGCGGCGTTTAAGTTCTGAAGGCTGCTCGTTGCGGCACTTCCCATTTAAAAGGTACGTCTGCCTTTGTAAGCTGCGTCAACGGTTCGGCGATGCGCTAAAATTTCTGACAAATCGTCGACAATAAGCGCATAGCCCAAGGAACCTGCGCACGGCTTTCTTGTCAGCAGGCGGTGAAAATTGTGCGATTGAAGCTGTTTTCTCCGGGTCTGGCCGAACACCACCCTTGCTACGATGTGACCTAGGAACCGCATTTCCTCGTAGGCGAAGTGGCACTTCTCTGGTTTTAACGTTAGTCCCGATGATTTGATGGCTTCCAACACTGTCTGCAGCCGTTTTAGGTGGTCTTCAAAGTTTGACGAGGAGGCAACGACATTATCCAAGTATACCAGGCAAATCTGCCACTTCAAACCCGCCAACACAGTGTCCATTATTCTTTAAAACGTCGCTGGTGCGGAGCAGAGGCCAAATGGCATCACCTTGAACTCGAAAAGGCCGTCTGGTGTGATGAATGCGGTCTTTTCGCGATCTCTGTATACTCAGTATATTCAGGATATCCTTGCAGGGCATAATGAATGATGCATCAAACGCCAAGTGTGCATTTGTCAAGACCTAACTTACATGAACTGTGAATAGATGCAAATGCGCTGATGCTTGCATGCCGCAGATTATAATCTGCCCGCTTATCAGCCAACAGGCCAGATGCCTTGTTCATGAAAGGATGAATGCAGCCATGACTAACCTCATCCGAAACATCCCTAAAAAAGCCGGCAACACTCTTGATGAGGCTCCAGTACAACTATTGGCTACCAACGATCCCAACAGGTATGCCAAAAGAGTGCAGGGGCCTCATTCCAGCTCATCTCCTTACCCGTCAATGCACTCATTAGGGATGTAGCAAGAAATAGTTTTGCCAAAGATTTTGCAAAAGGTTTTTTCTTGCATCAGTGCTTGCAAAAATACAGCAACATATTGCTTTCCTTGTGGATGTGCGCCGCCACCAAATCTCATTTTGAAATGCATCCGAGTTTATTGTTTGTGCCACAAGTTGCCACACATGCAAGATAGCCTACAGAATTTCACGAAGTATGAACAGTGATAGCCGTGCGACCATGGTGGCCGTTGGGGCCACATGGGACAGAACATATATTTAGAAGGCTGTATATTTATTAGTCACTCAGAACAAAATATATCTGTATCTAAAAGGCTGCTATAATGATATCTGGTTCACTTTTCATACCCTTCCACTTTAAGGTGACAGACAATGAATACGACTGAAATCGACAATATATATTGTCGATTTCTCGAGATTTTCCGCCAGCTTGAGCATCGTAAGAATTTTATACCTTTTCTGCAGCTTTACTGAACGAAATAATATCAGATTTTTATTTGCAGATAGTGAGAGTGGTAGAGCAGAATTTTTTATGCATCTAGAAATTACGACCCCAGCGATTAATGCTTTTTGCTTCATGCGCGTGAAGACATGATGCAGTAATAAGTTATTAAAAGAGGTTCATATTTTATACCAATGAAACTCCTCATGGATCTTTTTCTCAATGTGAAACATCAGGTGTATGTTAATAAAGTGATAAACCTCAGTTCAAAATGTAAAATACGTTATGTATAAACAAAGAAAAAGGGTAAAAAGAAGGAAAGAAAAAGCTCCGATGCCCATCACATTTTCGAATGTGGCCATAAAGAACGTCTGGCTCTTCTGGACAATGACACCGGCCAGGCAGTTTCCATCAACCTTAGCCTCAGGCCATTTGTGCCAAGTGAACACCTTACTGCAACAATTAGAACTGTGAAATAAAGACCGCTATTGATAACAATGTCTATGGAAATGTTTCGCTTGTCGGCTTGCAACTCATTACATGATGGAGCGGAAAGAAGTTGCCTTTAAAGGTGGAAATGACGACCTCGCACGTTTTGAGTTATTTTTCGCTGGTGGCAGTATGCTACTGTGAATGTTACGTCTGGGCACTCCATTGATGTGCACTCCACTGGTGTGCTATTCATCACATTCAGTGTTTATTCCCTTTAAATTTATGTTTATCCTAGGAAGCCAGAAGTTTTGTGACCCAAGGTTGGTGCTACAAGTTGCATGATGCCAACCAGCAGCTTTCTCTTGATGTACTAGTGTTGAAAGTGTGCTGCCATTGGTAGGGAGAAGGAATATATACCTAAGGAAGATCAGCAGCAAAATATTATACTGATTGTGGGTGAGCCGACCAGTATTCTAGTTCCAGTTAGTCCATATGGTAACAGCAGCAACTAATTCAGCTCCCTCGTGGCTGCATGGGCAGCAAGAGTGCAAGCATGTTGGATGAGAATACGCTATCAAGAATAAAACATAGTACTTTTCTTGCTTCGTGCACACTGGCTACAAATTAATTACTTCTCCTGTATGTGAAATCATTCATTGACTTTGTTTTATGGATTTTGCCTAGCTTAACTGATCAGTATTAGACACATATCTTGATCAGACATTGCACTTCGGGCTGGTGGCGGAGATAATTTACCCTTTACTTTGCAAAAATACTTCATTTTAGAAGTAAAACCCCTTATACCACTGTCACCCGTTAATAATTACAGGTTATTAACGATGTGCCACTATCGATGCGCGCACTCCCAGCCACCCTTAGAATGAGGGCGAGTAGCTGTTCCGGTCGCAAAGAAGATGCCCTCGACTTGCGTGGCAAGCTTAGCCGGAAGTCAACTACGTTGCAATGACTGAGGTGGGTGGCCGTTTGGTGCCCAGCTTTCGCCGGTTATAGCCAGAGTAATGGTCGGAATCAGAAGAAATAAACAAAAACAAACTTTATACATAGCAAGAGAAGATACAGAGGAATACACACTAAAACTTAAAATACGCAGACGAGAGGCTCACAGAAAAGCAATGCTAAGCATGCAACTAAAGAGGCATTCAATAACACAGAGGCTTCCTGCACTGAACAATACACGAGAGTCAAACAAACACCAAATTGTTCACCGGGCACTGCAGCAGACGGACGCCTGGAGAGTCACGATGTGGCCGCCATGCACTACGAGCGCCGCTCCCTCGCAAATGTGTGGGGTTTTAGAATAGCGGGTGAACCCCGGGAGCAGAGAAGTAACACTTGTAAACTCACCACAATACTAGCTCAAACACTAATTGATCCGCACAAGCGATGCGGCCTCAATAAACAGGGCATTCCGCGTCTGTCTGTTACGACGCGTTAAGGTCGACGCGCACATACACTTAACGATATCTCTTTTAGCGTCCCCTTCCCCTGCCACCGAGCCGCTCGTCATTAGTTAGGCGCGGCCGAAACGTCTGGAGAGCACGAGCATTTTCCGGCCGGGTGTGTCGCCGTCGCCGCCGAGTGATGCGAATGTGGGTGGACCCGATGCGTACAAGGCCACGCGTTCTCGTCGCGCAGAGAAGGACGTTTATGGAATGAGATTCGGCGCAGACGCCGCGCGGGCTTCATTCGCGCCGCGCTCGCTTAACAACAATGTGCGCCGATTTCGGGACACTGCCCCTCCCTTAAAGGGCCACTGTCCAGGGAAGGACCTTTTAAGCAAAGGAGAACAGTGTTTCGATCAGGTACTGGAGATAGTCTGTGCAAAATGTTACAGCGATACGCACGCCGCAGCGCAGCAAAAATACACGTCAAAGCTCTCTCATCCTCCCCGTTGGGACACCAGCGTCCTCCTTTCTCTACGAGCTGCAAGGGTGACGTCGTAGTTGAAAACAACATCCATTGGTCCGTCTCGCTGTCTGAGGGTGAAGGATGGGTGTCTACCGCTCGCTGCACGCTTTTCCCTCTCTACGGCCGGATTGAATCCAGCGGCGCGTGCTCCCTCGCCCGCCTTTTTTTTTTCTCGCACGCCGTGTGCCACGCCCCACCTCCCGCCAAACGCGGAGGAGGAAGGGGAATTTGTCTTGCGGACGCTAGGCGACCGAGCAGGAGAGTGAAAAACCTTTGCGAGGGAACGGGAGGAGAGAAATTGCGGTGGCTGTAACGTCGTTATTAGTTGCTTTTTTCAAAACCGTTTTGTGGCCTTGCGTTCTGGGGGGAGAGTCTCATAGTCACTGGGGAAGAAAATATTTTCTACCGGAGGATGGACAGTGGGCCTTTAAGGAATATTGTTCTACAATATTCTCGATACACACGAACATTGCGCGCACATGCATGCACTCACAAACTTCATGGGGCAATTGCACACCTAACGCACACGCATTCATATTCAACTTGATATCCCAAACTCGAATAACAGTTTACGCCACATAACACAGTGACATGCCAGCTAAAAACATGACAGAATCTTCAAATACATTCAGCACGTGCCACTACTCAGAAGCACTGTGACACACTCTTCCGACGAGAGCCGAACAAACGCAACCAAAAAAGGCTACAAATACAGATCACAGCACTCTGATTCAGATTACATGCGCCATGCTGCAGTGTAAAATACAAAACATACCACCTTTTCATAGTTCCCGTTTGTAGGTTCCAGTCCAAACCCAATTGCGTGAAACACTTTGACTGCCGGTAATTCTTAGCTCTAGACTCTATCATCAAGGGCTCATCCTTGTTCCTAGTTCGGGCTACCCCGAATTCCTTCCAGGATGACTGCGAGTCACTCTGCAAATCACACATCCAATGAGCGCCTAGAGATGCGCCTACAACCAGTAGCGCCGATGGATACAAGGGCATTTGCGTCAAGCCATGCAGACCCACGGAAAAACTACTGTAGTGGTACTCTTCCCTGGGCCCCGGTGCTCTTTCGTTCGAAATCAAATATTCCAAATAGTGCACCCGTGAGCAGGAGATACATTTGTGCTACCTGATCCAACGACGGTATAGGCATTCTTGACTCAATTTCAAGTGTCCTCTCTTTCTTTGGGCATCCTCGTGAGGTGTTGCCGTTACCTTATTACTTTCTCTGTGTCTTTCGCCCGATGTCTCAGCGCCTTACTTTCCTCGCTTTCTCTTTTCCTTTTTATGGTCATGCAGTGAACAGGCATAGAAGTTCAATCCGGGTCGTCAGCAAATTTTCCCCCTTGATGTAGCTTAAGACGCGATTATAAATAGGGCATTCTATGCAGAGTAATGTCAGTTTCTCTTTGCAGTATGGCGTATCCACATACAAAATAACCTCTGGTAGAAGTTGAATTGATTCGTCAATTAATCTCACAGGGCTTTTCTCACCAGACAGATAACTCTCCTGGATCGAACTTCATTTCACAATAACGGCACTGCTACCCATGTCCGACAGCACAGAGACTGTTTTGACTCATAACTTTTCCCCCGAAACCGGCATCTGATTCATCGCAGATCCAGGCTGTGCATGCAATACGGCATTTACCACACGGACTTTCTTCCCTTCTTCCGATGAACAGCCTTCTCTGCCTCTTCCTCTAGGCTATGCACCGCACCGACATTCTTGCCGTTCTTGAGCTCCATAAAGCCTTCACCTTCCTTTTCCTCTAAGCGACATTCCGACTTCGACTGGAACTTCACGCATGTCGCCTGGAGAGCTTCCCTGTCGGCGTCGGGACACGACATCGCTTTATGGCCCTTTTGTCCGCACTTCCAACGCACGGATGCATTGTTGGTTGAGTTTGCGGCAGTTAGGTGCATGATGACCTAGTTAGTTGCAGAGGTAGCACTTCGGGGAAAACTTTACCCCAGTTTCTACCTGTCGGAATTCGAACTTTCGAGGGTTTCAGAAATTATACTATTGCTCAAATTTCCTTCTTCCTGGGCTTCCAAATACTGGTATGCGAGATCCACCGTTTCTTACAATTTATGAGCTTTCCTTTCTTTTAAATAAAGTGACAGAACGCTGTGACAGCTGCTCAGGAATTGTTCTAGTCAGGAGTTCACGAAGTGCGCTATATTCGAGTTTTAGTTTTGACAGTTCCGTCCAACGGTCAAAGTAGTAACTCAATCGCGATAAATATTACGTTCCCATTTCACCGTCCATAGACTTCCCAGCGCTGATCTTCTCCAAAGAAACCCATCAGTAGTTATTCTAAATTTTTAAGCCTTGCTATAGCTGGTTTGATCCTCAGGAGGAAGTCTTCCGAACACGCTTAGTGCTTCACCGCTAAGTTCCGTGCTCAAGATGGTAGCCAATTCAACGTCTGTCGAATTTTTGCTATTGGCGATCAATTCAAACCGCATGAAGAACGCGTCGAGATCGTCTTTTTTTTCTTTGTATTTCGGAAGCAACTTCCTTGCGTCTATCCTTAAGTTGCTATGTTCTTCACTTGAACACTTCAGCTGAACCGTTGCTGTTACCTGAGCTTTGGAGCTGAAATTTCATAGTAAGCAATTCCTTTTCCCGCGGAAATTCCTCTTCTCCCTCCTTTCAAGCCTTCTCTCTTCCTTCCTCCGGCTTCCTTACGAGCCCTCTCCCGTTCCTTTTCTTCTCTCTCTCTTTCTTCTTCGGCTTCCCTTCGAGCCTTCTCTCTTTTATTTCTGCTGTCTCTCTTCGCAGTTTTTCGCTCTGGATAATCCATTTCTCAGTTCGGCACCGGAAAACCCCAACTGGGTGCCAGCCTCAATGAGCTTTTTCAGATTCATATCTGAAGACCAAACCGTTTGGGTGTAGCCTCAAGTCTGCTTAGCGAACCTCGCCTAACCGCTACGGAGCAGCACCCCCCCCCCCCCCCCTCGATATCGCTCTGATCCTACACAGTTTGCGACCTGTTCGTAAAATTAACTCGTTCTCTAATATCTGAGCTTAAGTGCACCAAGCGCCCTGTCGCGGAGAAGGACGTTTCTGGAATTTGGTGGAACGTCCGATGCAGACGCCGCTCGGGCTTTCTCCGTGCCGCGCTGACTTAACAACAATATGCGCCGATTTAGTGACAACCACACTAAAAGAGCAATAAAACTCTGTTTAGGGACCAAAATAACCGAAGAAAACTCATTAGTGCATTCTGAGGCAGCAGACGGCGATGACAATATCCGCCAGGGCATGACGCAAACAAGATTGTTTTGAAAAGTGCCACATGGCTGTCATTATTGGAAAAAGTAGCATGCCAAAACAATTCTTTATACTGTATTAGTCTTGGGACAGCCACAATAGCTATTAAAAGCTAAAGTTCACTTCCTTTGATGGCATTGCTGGTGATGTCCACACTTTGGAACTTGTTGCCAAGATCAAAATATAAAAGGACGTGCGTGTCACTCATGAAACCGGACGAGTAACGAACTTCGTACTTAGCAAATAACCAAACGTACATCATAGCTGCTTCATTTAGAGTGAGCGCCTCTACTACGAGCAGACAGCTTCCGCCGTGCATGAAGTAGGAATGATTTGTACATTTCGCAAGGCCACAGCGAAATTAAAGCGCGGGGACTAAAAGCACTTGGCTGCTTTAGGAATGACCTGTTTTGGTCTTCTATACTAGGAAGTGGAACACTTGAAAGCTTGCGGCAGCCTCTCATTACTGTTCCACTTCCTAGTATAGAAGAACAAAACACGTCATCCCGAAAGCAGCCAAGCGCTTTTAGTGCCCGCGCTTTAATTTCGCTGTGGCCTTGCGAAATGCACAAATCATTCTTACTTCATGCACGGCGGAAGCTGTCTGAACGTAGTAGAGGCGCTCAGAAAAGTAATGTATCAGCTTTTGGGCTTGTGAAGCACAGATGCGGATGTTGTTTTATTTTAAATGCAGGTATTTTCCTAACCGGACGGCTTATGTATTACAGTCGTACCTTAGTGAGGATCTTGCCGAAATATAAGGCTTGCGTTCTCTCATAACTGGCAATAGGTCTCATTTCGGAGCCAATTTGCATGTGAGCGGTATGTCACACAAACCTTTGTCTGAGCCACGAAGGGCTTAGTGGCACGGCTGTGCGCAAGCGATTGAATTAATGCTACAATTGCATTTAGCTCATCCGAGGCAAGAAAAGAGGACAAGCCTCATGCGGTCTTTGAAGAAGACTCGAAGCACAAGAGTACGCACGCACACCCACGCAACAGGACTCATCGCACGCCGCCTAGGCACTCAACAACACTGGTGCCAAGGCCGGCCTCTGCGGGCGCTACCCCTGCTAGCGGTGAATGGGGGCGCCGTCGGGAGCTTGTAATAGCCAGCCGACGGCCTCTTCTCTCTCTCCATCAGTGGTTTCCCTCTCGCGTCGCACTTGTGCATAGGGATGAGGAATACGCAGCCGGGCACAGAATGGTCGGTGGTTTGTGTGACGTCAAGGGAGCACGCCACATGGCCCAGATATGAGGCGCTGACAGCTCAGTATTCGTATTTAAAATTTTATGAGGTTGGGACGAACACAGGACAGGCCCCTGTGTTCGTCCTTTTCTATTCGCCGTGCCTCTTACTTTTATACATTCTCCCCAGCAAGCCGAAGCCAAAACTTTGATTAGGAAGGATATGTTCGGAATTAAACATTCCAAGACCGTTTGAACCCAATTAAGAGACACCGCCGCTACGCCACTCTGGCACTATCGTACGGCTGGCTTTAAGTGGTGATATATATATATATATATATATATATATATATATATATATATATATATATATATATATATATATGTTTGATGACCTTACCTTAGGACTGTATGAAGCTATATGTAATAGAGGCGCAAGGAGGAGACTATAGTGATTACGAGATAGTAAAATGAAAGCACGCAACAATAATCAGCACATTGAGCTGGCTAACAGGAATCGTAACGCTGCCGCGTGAAACCCTCAAATGGAGGTCATAGATCAGCCCTCATTTACCCTGAAATAACGTCAAATTAGGAAAATTTTTCATGCTTCTATTTTTTTGCAGGCTTCAAACACTGACGGCAGAATTATCATGTTCATGCGAAGTCACGATGAAATGTATGATGACAACTGGGTCTGCTGGTATTATTTTCGAACATTCACACGGCAACCTACTAAGTAAATGTTCAGCGAAGGATACATGAGGCGGGACACCAAAATATGGTAAGCAGACTATATGCTCTATGAGTTAACATGGGATGCACGTTAAAGTAGTGGGAATATGATCTGAAGGATCAGCATACCCCAGTAATAAAAGTAGGCACAAATCAGCTCTATTTACAGTTTTCAGGAGTAACGCTGGTGTTCAGAGACCGAGCGAAGATAAGTTTCAAGGCGAAATATAATATGACGTTTATTCAAGCGCCGCAGGAGGATCGTTGCCAAGTGTCGATGACATATATAGATTAAGATGCACAATTGTCGATGAAAATTCCTCACATGGTCAGGTTCACTGACTAAATGCTGTTTTCTTCTGTTTCTCGAGTAAAAACCGATCGGAAATAGAAATTGTGTCCGAAAGCTCGGAAACTTTGACGTGTGTGCCTTCTTGTTTCCTCAAAGGTAGGCTGTACGAAAACTTTTGTAGCACGGCAGAAAATTCAAATTGTTTCATAACGTGTGCTTTCTATACATAAGTAAATAGCCAAAGCCACGTCTACAGAGAAAAGCTTAGAGGTAGTGTATCTTTTTCAATTTTTTAAAATTGGGAACTATTTTTCCAACGTGAAGGTAATTTTGCCGCGAACTATTAAAATCTGTGTTTATTCTTTTTCTGCAGCCGCTGGCATGCGGCATTATCACTGTGAATCGCGCGAATCGATTCTATATTCTTTGTTTATTTACGTTCGTTTTCCCGAGACGACTCTTTATCATTTTCTTTTTTGCGACAGATGCGACGAGTTGTATCTCCAAGATTCCACCTACTCTTTTATGTTTACCCTCCAATGTTCCAGGTTATACTAGTCCCCGTTTACAGCTTTATCTAGATGTTCCTTCGGTGCCTTTAAATCGAGAGTTGACGGGAGCGAAAGGCATTCTCAGTTCGACGCCCACAAAGCGCGTTTGTTGCTTTTGCCGCCTCCGAGTTTAGTTCTTTTGCGGGAGCAGGTCAGCCCAATAAAGAGTTGATTTCAGGGCGATTACGCCTAACTTCTCTTTTGGTGTTTACGGCCCTGTCGCCACCACGCGACAATATGTTGAAAAGTGTAAGAACAAGCATATGTTACCGGTAGGGCCATAGATAAACGTACTTACGTAAAGAGCGGACACTCGAGCCGTGTCGCTGCCGAGCAAGTAAGGGTCTGACTACCCGCCAGGCGCAGTAGTGGTGTGTGCTTCCACTTACCTCAAAGATAGACAGCTCATCATACGTCCACCGATTTGCATCCAATCGTCCCATCTCTATATAGACGTTGGTGTTGCGCCGGTCATGTGCTGCCGGTGTTGCCCACCTCAACGTGCTTTATAACGCGTCGCCTCGTTTTTTCGGTAAGTTGTTTTCTCTTGCTCGTGAAATTAATTTTAGTGTTTCTTGAGTTAAGAACATGTTAGCGGGTTGTTTATTATGCTGTGTGAACGTATTTTGCACGTGTAACAAAAAATATGAGCCATGAAGGAGACTAAGCATGCATCCATCCGTTTGTTCTTGCGCTCTGCTACGGAATAGCATATGCATTGATTCCAAAGCATAATTTTCGAAAAGTCATTTGCAACACATTCCCTTTAAAACACAATTTGTTATCTCCGGCTCACCCATCTCGCAACATAATCGTTTTATTTGGTGGCGCTCGAGTAGTTTAATACGCATTTGAAGTCTTTTCGTGAAGGCTGTTCACCCCACTGTATACGAAATGTGCATGCGGTTAGGCCGGTTCGCAAGCGCCTGTTTTACTTTACCCCGAATTGCTTGCAATTTCAAAATTATTCTTGTCCAGTAGGCTCTAGGTAATACTGACGCGAACTATTATATTCTTTATTATCTGCGGCGAAGATCCGCTGACATATGGCCTTATCACTTTGCTTGTAACGCACAGAAAGATCTAAGCAATTTCGCGAGTAAATTTTGTTCTGTTTGTGCATGCTAATGCCACCCAGAACGGCTTTATAATTTTACCCGTCGCACTAGATGCCCAAGAAATACATCGAATGATTGCAGTCACTCGCCTCTGTTTTTACAGTGTTTCATGTTGTTGAAGGCTTCCAGCTTCCAGACCCCGGCTTTGCCGTCATTTCATTCATGCTGCTGTTTGTAATATGATGAGTTTCATAATGTGATCCAGTGTTTCTTTGTAAAGGCCCACTGTTCGCCCTCCGGTCGAAAATATTTTCTTCCCGGTGACTGTGAGACTTCGGCCCCAGAACGCAAGGCCGCAAAATGGTTTTGAGAAGAGTAATTAATAACGCAGTTACAGCCACCGCAATCACCCGATTTTGTCGTGTTTCTCTCCTTCCGGCCCCGCCGGGGTGGTGCAGTGGTTACGGCGCTCGACTACTGTGCCCAAGGACGCGGGATCGAATCCTGGCCTCGGCAGCCGCTTTTCGATGGAGGCGAAAGGCAAGGCGCCCGTGTGCTGGGCGATGTCAGTGCACGTTAAAGAACCCCAAGTGGTCGAAATTTCCGGTGTCCTCCACTACGGCGTCTCTCATAGCTTGAGTCGCTTTGGGACGTTAAACCCCGCAAACCAAACGAAACCAATCTCTCCTCCAGTTCCCTCGCAAGGGTTTTTCACTCTCCAGGTTGGTCGTCTAGCCTTCGCAAGCCAAATTCCCCTCCTTTCTCGGCATTTGGCGGGAGGTGGGGCGTGGTACTCTGCGTGCGCGAAAAAAAAAGAGAAAAAAAAACGGCCGAAGGAGCGCGCGTCGCTGTATTCAATTTATGTTTGCTACACGTAAACTCGGCTTTTTAAGACGCAAGCTAAAACAGGCACCTTCAGACCTAAAACTTGAAGCCTACAAAGCATTTATCTTGCCCAAACTCGAGTATGCTTCAGTGCTTTGGGATCCCTTCTACGTAAAAGACAAACAAAAGCTGGAAATGGTCCAAAGGCGTGCAGTTCGTTTCATATTTATTAAATATAGAGCTACTGATTCTATATCAAAGGTTTTATCAGATAATAACATCCCAATACTGGAAACTAGGCGGAAAATTGCGCGACATAACTTTTTATTTGCAATTAACAAAACGTATCTGAACATCAGCTCACAAAATTATATTCAGCCATTTGTATTGCGCTCATCAAGATACAGACATGACAATAATTTGCTCCCTTATACCGCACGCATCAATTTGTTTAAATACTCCTTTTTTCCACGAACAATAATAGAGGTGAACAATCTGCCTGCAGCCGTTCTCTGTTTGGAACGTTTTGAGCGTGGTGCAACAAACGCATTACAGTGATGATGGTTTTTACTTTTCTGCTGTTTTTACCCTTATTTACATGTCCTATTGTTGTGTACTGTTATATTTTGTGCTCTTGTACGGCATTCATTTACTGGTCTGGATTTGCTGCTGTGTGATCCCTTTAATTTTTTCTTCTGTTAAATCAAGCGTCCGTTTCAAGAATGTTATTTTCTTGAAAGGCTGACCTGCATTGTATCTGTATATTCCCACCTGCTGGGTCTTCCGAGACTGCTATATTTTCAAATAAATAAATAAATACTCTATCTGCTTTCCACACTTACCAAAATGGCTACCGAGAGCATAATTTATTGGAAATGTCGGGGACTCCTATAAATCTGGATGACGTATATGAAATTTTCGCCGAACACCAACCATAGTTTGTCTGCAAGAAACGCATTTAAAACCGACAGACACAAGCTTTCTCAAGTAGTATCGTGTATTCAGGCAGTACTCAACTCTCTGGTAGCGTTGCCATTGTAACTCGAAAGTCAATCGCTTGTCGAAACATCTAGCTTAACACGGAATTGGAGGCAGTGGCAATATAAGCCTTAGTATTCGGTAAAATAACAACACTATGTTCGCTGTATATTCCACCAGATTATAGTTTATGCGGCAAAAATTTTGAAAAGCCGATTGAACAATTTCCAGAACAAAGGCTGCTGGTAGGAGCCCGTTATGGGGATGTACGAGAACGAACTTCCAAAGTGCACTAATTGAAAAGATCTTGTTGTCCTCAGGATCAATGTTTCCTCAACTCAAAGAGCCAACATTGAGCTCAGCTCATAATACGTACACAGCCATTGATTTAACTATTGGCTCCCCGATGCTCTTGGCCGCTAGAGTGGGTTGATAGTGACAATCTATATGGAAGCGACCATTTTCTCATCTCTGAAAAGTACGCGGGCAATAAAAATGTAAATCTGTCTAGTCCCAGGAAGTTTAAAGAATATGCGGCCAACTGGGAGATGTTGAAAAGACACTCAGCTCTGCCCTTTTCATCAGTTACTGCCTTAGGCATTGATGAATTGCAACTCTTGATCATGCTGCACATTATAGATACTGCAGAAAAATACATTTCACAAACATCATGTAAATCACGAAACAAACGAAGACTCTGGTGGAATGTAGAACATGACTGCCCGTGAAACACACAACAGGGCATGGTCGAAGTTACGCCGATACCCCACAGCTGAAAACCTAATAGGATTTAAGCGCGCAAAGGCAAATGGCAGGCGTGTTAGACACATCTCCAAGCGAGAAAGCTGGTCATCATTCCTTTCGTCATTGAACTCTTATTCTGATGCACACAAAGTTCACAACTGGATAAGAGCATTCAATGGATATAGCACTCTCCCAACACCCCTTGTCAGCACCAGTGTCGACTCTCTTGATCATCAAGCAGACACATAGGGCAACACATTGAATACATATTCAGCTCAGCGCACTATACAGATTCCATTTTGTGGCACAAGGTAACTGAGGAGAGGAAACCTATACATGATAAAAGAACATGCTCAAGAGGGCACAATAGTCCTTTCCCTATGCAGGAGCTGAAGGTTGCACTAGGCACACATGGGAACACAGCACCAGGTCCTGGCAGGATTCCATATAGAATGCTCAGACACCTACATGTCTACATGCTTGAAAGCCTACTCCGCATGTATATTAAAATATGGGCCACAGGACGCTTTCCTGGAGCATGGAATGAAGCGATTCTTATCCCAATATTAATACCCTGAAAAGAACCCTCTCTCGCTTTTAGCCATGAGCCTGTTGCTCTAACCAGCTGTCTATACAAGCTTTTTGAAAAAAATGGTAAACCGTTGCCTTTTTCTTTTTCTTCAATAAAATGGTCTTCTTCATCAAAACCTAGCTGGTTTTAGAGTTAGGCGATCAACAGCTGATCAGCTCATTGCATTTCAGTCTTATGCAAGGTATGCTTTTGTACATAAACAACATTGTATATCTGTCTTATTCGATGTTGAAAAAGCATATAATACCACTTGGCACTATGATATCATCCGTGACCTTGGTATCACAGAGAACATGTTGAATACAATACGAAGTTACTTGTCTGAACGGACCTCCAAAGTTCGTGTTGGCAATGCATACTCAAAGCAATACATACAGGAAAATGGTGTCCCTCAAGGTGGTGTTCTCTGCTGCACACTTTTCGTAGTCAAAATGAACTCTCTAAAAAGCGTGCTGCCAAAAACCATTTCTTGTTCTGTATATGTTGATAACATCCAGATAAGCTTCAAATCTTTTAACTTGGCCATATGTGAACGATAAATTCAGCTAGGTGTTAACAAATTGTCTAGGTGGGCTATGACAATGGGTTTATATTTAACTCAAAAAATAGTATTTTTGTACTCTTTTCAAGCAGCGTGGCATCAGACCTGACCCCAACATTACACTGAATGGTGAGAGCCTTGCCTTTAAAAAAGAACATAAATTTCTTGGAGTAGTTGTTGACGAAAAACTTTCCTTCATTGCCCACATAAAGCAGTTGCGACTGAAATGTCTCAAAGCAATTAATCTGCTAAAAATTGTGTCTCACCAGTCTTTTAGCACAGATCGTGATTGCCATCTGAGCCTTCTGAATAGCGTAGTTCTATCACGCATTGTCTATGGGTCAGCAGCATCCTCTGGTCTAAAATTGCCCGATCCCATGCACCACCTCGGCCTTAGCCTCACCACGTGTGCTTTTCAAACTAGCCCAAATGCTAGCCTCTGTGTTGAGGCGAACCGGTGGTCACTTCAACGAAGAAGAGTATTTACTAGTGTAACTTATGCTGTGAAGTCACAATGCCAACTGGATAATCTATGTCGCCGGACCCTGCTTGACACAACACTCATAGAACTCTTCTCATAAAACCATCACTAACGCCACCATACCCAACAAGAGTTGCCACGCATATTTAACATCTGGACGTTCCAGTTACCAGTCTTTATACAACCCCATGAAAGACTTAATCCCTCCTTGCGAAATACAAGCTGTTAATTGTGATCTATGGATCCTTGGAGTCGGGAAACATGCATCCCCTATTGCCATACAGCAACACTTTACGTCAATTCAGGCAATGTACACATGCAGCGAGTATTTTCCTGATGCTTCAAAGTCTACTCACGTTTCTCGTGAATCACATATGAACCACAGTTTTCGCAGTCAAACACTGAACATACGCACACGTATGTTTACCGCTGATTGCCACGGTATCCTGTTAGCTTTGAGACACATTCTAGAAAAGAAAATATAAACATCGGTCATCCACAAAGACTCTTTCAGTGTTTTGACGTGTCTATTTTTTTGGAAATTGCGTAATAAAAACCCAGTCCTGAATTCTCTTTATAACACACTTATGTCTGCCCATAAACTAGAACTTAAAATTACACTGTGTTGGGTGCCAGGCCACCATTGTATACCAGGTAACGAGGGAGCTGATAGGCTTGCTGTATCAGCTGCCCTCCGAAAGACTACAGACGTTGACGAGATAACATATCAGGACCTCAAGCCACACATCCAAAACATGATCCGACAACAATGGCAAGAGGAGTGGGATACAGCAACTATAAACCTATAGGTCCTATAAACCACCGTTTTTAGATTATACACTGCGAAAAAGCTTATAGCCTCTGTACACCACTGTTTTTAGGCACATCATTAAACATCACACCTCGGATATTGTATTGACTTCAGTTGATACTTCACCTTGTGTTTGGCGCTCTTTTGCCTAAGATGACCTTGCGCCATAAAAATCACTCCTCGTACTGCGCCATTTTCGACAGATAATCCTGCAGATACAGACGAATTACATTGGATTCATCAGTATTGCGTGCGTAAATAACCACATTTTTAGTCCAGATGTACTTCCAGTCAAGTTCCTTTTTCTTTGCGACTGTAGCTCCGAGAATTTTTTTTTTGTGTGTTGGGTGTTCATTGACATAGATTGAAATCTTGCCATCCAGGTCAACATCCTACGTAGTCAGCCGCATCTTTTTAGATTTCTGCAGCACACTATTACGCTTGGGTTTGGACTTGAATTGAACAACAATATTAGATTTCCCGGAGTTTCGAGTAGTAACGCGGCAGCAAGCCTCAACATCCAAGTCTGTAATTGGCACTTTCACTGCAACCAGGTCTTGACAAAATCTCAGTGACATTTTCATCCTCATGAATCCTTGAATATCGAGGTTGTAGTTTCAGGAATATTGTTCACATTGAACAAATCGTAACTCAAGTTCTCGAGACTTCCTTCCTAACGAAGCGCATCGGTAGCTTAGCTCGATGGTTAGCTTAGAGTTTTTTCTATTTCCTGCTAAATCGTTTTTTCTCTAAATCCGCGATATCCTTCTGGGCGTACTCAATGCTGCTAGTTAGCTCCATCTGCTCTTTTTTCACCTCGCGTACTTCGTTCCGCAGGCCCGTTCAGCGGATTCAACAAATGTTTTCGATTCTCTTTGAAATTCCTCGTCGTCTTGAACCAATATTTTTTGTTCATGGCCCCTTTTTCCAAGCTTTTCACCGCAGAAGAACCGAGAACCAGGCCGGGGGAAATCTTGTACCCATTGGAAATCGGTGGGTACTCGGCGGCACTGGGGATCGAACCCCGTACCTCCCGAATGCGAGGCGGAAGCTCTACCACCAGTTAGTTTGGGGCACTACAACATTCACTAACCTTGAACGTATTCATTTAATGCAAAAAAGATATCTCCGAAATATATATAATTTACCGTTCCGACATCCAAGTCCAGCTCTCTTTTGTCATTCCAGAGTTATTAAAGCACATAATCGTTTTAAATATCGCCTCAGTGTTACTTTTAAAACAGAAATCAGGAATAATGTAACAAATCTTAATAATTTAGCAGAACTAAGGAAAAAAGAATCAGTCTATCCAACAAGACGTGGCGAAGAAAGGACAGTGCCAACACCTCGACTAAATCTTGGTAGGGAATGCCTTCAGCACACTCTTCCATCGCTTTTAAATTGGTATATCCACATTAACCTCGATTTGTTTTCTTTTCCACGTCGTGAACTACATAATTTGTTTTTGAATAACATGGTTTAAGTTTCATTATGTATACATATTGCTGTTTCGTGTATTCTCTGGTGTTTCCTTGATGTGCTTGTTTTTAAAACTATATAAACTCTTGTGTTGCCTCCCTGCCAATAATTAGCATTGTAGACACGTCAAGCTGCCCAAGGGCAGCTTTTTTTCTACGATTCCTCCATCTGTAGTGTTACATGGGAAATTAATAAACTTTGACTTTGACTTCGCGAGCTCGTTACAGAATTCCTCTTTTAGTTTTGCAATAGCCTTAGTCATTCTAGCAAATACACAAATATTAGCGCAGTTGTACCTGGCAGAAGCGATGACAAAGGAAAGGTTAAGAAAACTTTACGTACACCGACAGTAACCTGCGGAACGAAGCAGGGGAGCGTGTTAGGCGTGTCTCGCAAGCTGTCGTCGCTGCTGCTAAGTGACCGGGCTGCACAGTGAATGCTTCTTTTATAGACAACGGCGCTTCCGCAGGAACCAGGACTATCTGGTGGGTCGCTGACAAATTGTCTCCTGGCGCCGGTTTATGTCGTTGCTTCGATGATATTGTTGATCTTGCATCGCCGCGCGCGAACACACAATTTTAAGGCATTTAGTGTCAAAGGATGGCATCCTTCCTGATCCATCTAAACTCCGCGCTTTAGCTGTGTTCTCGAAGCGAAAATCTATCAAGAAACTTCGAAGCTTTATGGCTTGCGTTCCTATTTTGAGCGTTTCGTTCGGAATTTTGCGACCATCATTGCTCCTCTGACGCGATTTCTCGGCGCTCACAACAATCTTTTTGCCTGGTGCCAAATAGCAATATTGCCTTTACAAACTTGCACGCAATACTTACCTCCCCCCCCCCCCCCCGTATTGCGCCATTTTGACCCGGATGCTGAAAACCCGGCATTGATGAATACGTTGTGGTGTACGCAAGTTGAATGTCGACCAAAGCCTAGACCAAGTACTCGGAGAAAGAAAAGGAATGCTTGGTCACTGTTTGGGTGCTTCAGAAATTTCGGCCATACTTTTATGGCCGAAATTTACGAATCACCACGCTTTCTGTTTCTTCTCTTTCCAGAAAGACCTCACATGCCATCTCGCACGCTGGTCGCTTAGACTACGAGAGTATGATATCCGCATCATCCATCATCATCATCATCATCATCATCATCATCATCAGCCTGATTATACCCACTGCAGGGCGAAGGCCTCTCCCATATTTCTCCACTTAACCCGGTTCTGTGCTAGCTGCATCCACTTGACCCCTGCGAACTTCTTAATCTCATCCGCCCACCTAACTTTCTGTCTCCCCCTGCTACGCTTTCCTTCCCTTGGAATCCAGTTTGTTACTTTCGGCGACCATCGGTTATCCTCTCTTCGCACTACATGTCCTGCCCATGTCCATTTCTTCTTTTTAATTTCCACTAGAATGTCATTAACTTGAGTTATTTCTCTGACCCACTCTGCACGCTTTCTATCTCTTAATGTTACCCCTACCATTTTTCGTTCCATAGCCCTCTGGGTTGTCCTCAACTTAAGTAGAACTCTCTTGGTTAGCCTCCACGTTTCAGCCCCATAGGTGAGTACAGGCAAGATGCAACTGTTGTACACTTTCCTCTTGAGCGATACCGGTAAGCTGCTAGTCATAATCTGCGAGTGCTTGCCAAATGCGCTCCATCCCATTCTTATTCTTCTTGATATTTCCTTTTCATGGTCTGGATCTGCGGTTACTACCTGTCCTAAGTAGACATATTCGCCTACTATTTCCAGTATTTCGCTACCTAATGTAAACTGCTGTTCCTTCCCGAGGCTGTTGAACATTACCTTAGTCTTCTGCATATTGATTTTCAAGCCTACCATTCTACTTTTTCTGTCTAGGTCATCAATCATTATTTGCAGTTCATCCCCCGAGTTGCTTAGCAATGCAATGTCATCAGCAAATCGCAGATTACTGAGGTATTCTCCATCTACCCTTATCCCTAACTGCTCCCATTCCAAGTCTCTGAATACTTCCTCTAAACAAGCTGTGAATAGTACTGGGGAGATTGTGTCTCCTTGCCTAACACCTTTCTTTATGGGAATTTTATTGCTTTCTTTATGTAGAACTATGGTTGCTGTGCAGCCACTATATATATCTTCCAGCACTTTCACGTACGGCTCGTCTACCCCCTGATTTCGCAATGCCTGCATCACCGCCGAGGTTTCAACTGAGTCAAATGCTTTTTCGTAATCAATGAATGCTATGTATAAGGGCTGGTTATATTCCGAGCATTTTTCTATCACCTGATTGATGGTATGGATATGATCGATAGTAGAGTACCGTTTCCGAAACCCTGCTTGATCCTTTGCTTGATTGCAGTCTAAGGTTGTCCTGATTCTATTGGCGATTACCTTAGTAAATACCTTATACGTAACAGACAGTAAGCTGATTGGTCTGTAATTTTTAAGGTCCTTAGAGTCCCCTTTCTTGTGAATGAGGATAATGTTTGCATTCTTCCATGCTTCCGGTACCGTCGATGACACCAGGCACTGCGTATACAGGGTGGCCAGTTTTTCTAGCACGATATCCCCCCCGTCCTTCAGCAAATCTGCAGTTATCTGATCCTCTCCAGCTGATTTCCCCCTTTTCATAGTTTCTAGTGCTTTCTTGACCTCGTCCTTCGTCACTCGTGGAACGTCTGACTGTTTTTCCCTACCGCCAATCTCACTACGGTAATGACTACTTTGGCTACTGTAGAGATCTGTATAGAACTCCTCGGCTACTTTGACTATCTTGTCCATATTAGTGATGACGTTGCCCGCCTTGTCCCTTATCGCATACATCTGGTTTTTGCCTATGCCTAATTTCTTCTTTACCGCTTTAAGGCTTCCCCCGTTCTTTACAGCATGCTCAATTTTCTCCATGTTATACTTCCTTATATCGGCCACCTTGCGCTTATTGATTAGCTTTGATATCTCGGCCAATTCGATCTGGTCTGTTGGATTGGAAGCTTTCATACTCTGCCGTTTCTTAATCAAATCTTTCGTCTCCTTAGACAGCTTACCGGTATCCTCTTTAACTATCCTACCGCCTACTTCTACTGCGCACTCAGTAATGATATCTCTGAGTGATATCTCATCCATCATACACGGCGCAAACACTCAGACGCCGAAGCTTTGTCTCGCTCGCCGATGCCGCCTAATACTCCGTTACCCCCTCCCACCCGCTCCGCCTTGTCTTTCTTGTCCATCGACGACATGTCATCGGAACAGCTCAAGGACCCATGGCTAGCATCACTCATCAATCTTTAAACGTACTCGTCATTTTCATCTGCCCCTCATGCCCTTCGTCGTGAAGCGCAACATTTCGCCCCTCGTGACCGTCTCCTCTGACGAAGCAACTATATTCCAGATGCCTGCAAGGGGCTGCTCGTCGTATCTCGCCCACTCTGTATCTGTGCATTTTACCATAACGGTCCCCAGTGTGGCGATGTGGGTGTGTTTAAGACTTATGAACGATTGAGACAGCGCTTTTACTGGCCTGGTGCGTATACCTTTGTCAGTGGGATGCCGCTCGTGCATTGACTGCCGGCGTCGCAAGCCTCCTTTCCGCATCCGCCGGGTCCATTATAGCCTCTGCCATGCCCAGACCGACCATTTGATTTTGTCGCCATAGATTTATATGGACCCCTTCCGTACACACCCGCAGGGAATGGTTGGATCGTCGTTGCCATCAATCTCCTTATGCTACGCGGGAACAGCAGTACTTCTGGATGCCACCATACCCACTGTATCCTTTCTTCTTCACCACATCATTCTGTGGCACGGGACGCCCCATGAACTTCTAAATGATCGAAGCAAATCTTTCCTATGTGAGTTTCTTGAAGCGCCCTACAAGAATTTGGAACCATCCACCGAACAGCAAGCGCCCACCACCCTCAAACTAACGGACTCACAGAGGGCTTCAATCGCATACTGGATGACATGTTGTCCGGGTAAACCGCCTCCGATCACTCCAACTGGGACAAGATCTCGCATTTGTAACATACGCCTACAACATCGCCGTTCAAGCAACTACAAAATTCGAACAATTTTTTCTGTTGTATGGCTGTAAACCTTCCTCTGCCTTCGAAACCATCCTCCCCTACCGTCCTGACATCTAAAAGTATACCTCATTTTCAGCAGCTGGTAGCCAGCTTAAGAATGCCGCCAGAATGCCGCCAGAATGCCGCAAGAACAAGCCCAGAAGAACGCGCACAGAAACAGCAACAAATCTGCCCACAAGTTCTATCCTGTAACTTGCATATGACTCTCGGTGCCTTCGGCACACGGGCCTGTCCAGCAACTTTACTGCCAAGTACCACGGACTGTATCTTGTGCTACAACAAACAGATTTCTCCTGTCAATCACCTAGTTGAACCGCTAACCGCTTCCATCGATCTTCGGCGCCGTGGATGTGAGATCATTCCCGGCGACAGTTTGAAGCCCTGCTATCATCCCGCTATCTTTTCGTCTCCTTGAGTCGGCAGGATGGCTCTTTTTTCTGTAGGCAGCAAGATTGTAAAGAAGTAGTTAAGATCATGCGGAAAGATGGCTGAGGGAGAGAAATAAGTGCTTTTGGCAGACTACCGTCTATAATCTAAGCCACTACGGCTCCGTTTTTTTCCGCTATCAGTGCCTGAAACCCCTCTTAACAACTTAACAACCCTGTTTAAAAAATATTACAGTAATAATAAATTGGTATAATAATATTATAAACATGTTCACGGACAACAGGGCACGACGTAACTAAACGACAGGGCAAAGCTGTACGAGCAGGCAGAGTTGCGCACACAGCACGCGAGCCGACTTCAGCGTCCTTTTCTTCCAGGTGCCCCCTAACAACATAAAAAAAAAACAGGTGGCATTACTCCCCTTCCTAAAATAAATAAAAGCAGAGAATGCGTTAGAGCGATGGGCGATGCAAGCGAAAACAAAAGAATCAGCTGAGCAACAGAATAGATAAAGGAGGCGGGGTAAGATGCCCTATGCGACGACAAAGCAAGCGTTTAGCACACTGCACATTACCGCATGAAATACGGCTTCATGCCGACAACGTGCACGAACTCGGAGCGGGGTTGCCAACGCGAGGCCTGCACAGTATCCGCTTGAAGGACTTCGTATCTCACTTTCTTGATACGCGCAGAACGTCGTAAGGTCCAAACTAACGCGACATCAGTTTTTCAGATCGGCCGAGCCGGCGCACCGTTGTCCATATCCAAACTTGCTCTCCTGGTTGGTATGTGACTTGTCGATGGCGGAGGCTGTAGCGTCGAGCATCCGCACCGTGCTGTTGCATAATGTGAATGCGGGCAAGTTGACGTACTTCCTCGGTGCGCTGAGCAAACTGCTCGGGGTCTGGCATGAGCGGATGATCATCAGTGCAGCACGGAAGCATGGCATCCAACATGGTCTGAACGTAGCACATCCGTAGAGCAGGCGAAATGGTGTAAAACGCGTCTCCCGAATTTCAGTTTTGTAGGCATATGTGCTGGACGGGATAATCTCGTCCCAGGTTTTGTGCTGCGAGTCTGTGTACATTGCGATCATGTCGGCGATCATTTTACTGAGTCTTTCCGTGATGCAATGGTGCAGTGGTTTTGCGATGGCTCGTGTGACTCAGCTCAAGTACGTCGTGCATACGTTGTGCCGTAAACGCCATGCCTCAATCGGTGATGACTTGAGACTTTCCACCATGGCGCATCATGATTTGCTGCATAAAAACTGAGCGATCTCAGATGACATGCCATGCTGCACCGCACTGCTTTCCGCATACCATGTGAAATAGCCGGTCGCGACTATAATCCATTTTTTTACAGGCCGAAGTCAGCAGAAATGGGCCAATAAGGTCAATGCCGAATTGGTCAAACGGCGTCCGGGGAGGCACAATAGGTTTGAGCAAACCCGAAGGTTTGAGAGGCGGCGCCTTTTGACGTTGGTACTCATGGTAGCCTCTGCTGTAGCCATGAACGGCGTCAGCAAGTTTAGGCCAGTAATAGGCTTGGCGAACTCGGGCGAGTGTGAGCGCAAAGTCCAAGAGACCAGAGGTGGGCTCATTATGGCAAGCAAAAAGGATATCGACGCGGAGGTCGGCAGGCACTACGAGGAGGTACGCTCGGTCAACAGTGCTGGTGTTTTGCTTGAGTAGAACGCCATTCAAGGAGACACAAAACAGACAGGGTCGGAGCAAATTGGCGAGAAATATCTGTCGCGTGACCCTCCAAGTGGTCAGTGATAGGTCGAAGGTCTGGGTCAGCTCACTGTCGGGTCATTAAGTCTGAGGCACACACGAGACCAAGAAGCCGCTCTCGTCGTCCGCGCTCTCATCGACGAAGCCGATGGATGTGTGCGACAGCGCGTCAGCATCTTCGTGCTTCTGGCCAGATTTATACACAATGGTGTACTGAAATTCTTGGAGGCGAAGGCTCCGCCGTGCTAGGCGTCCCGATGGGTCGCGCTCAAAGGATGGTGGTCGACAACCACTTTAAACGGGTGGTAAGGCTTAAATTTCATAGTTGCCTACATAACGGCAAGGCATTCAGGTGGTCGAAATTTCCGGAGTCCTCCACTACGGCGTCTCTCATAGCCTGAGTTGCTTTGGGACGTTAAACCCCACAAACCAACCAACCATTTCTTTTCAGTAATGGAATTGTTTGTGTCAGCGTGGGCGAGCGTGCGGCTGGCATACGCAATTACCTTTTCGACACCAGCTTGGTGTTGAACGAGTACAGCGCCGAGGCCGATATTGCTGGCGTCGGTGTGAACTTTCGTGTCAGCGTCTTCATGAAAGTGCGCAAGAACAGGCGTTGTTTGCAGCCGTCTGCGCAGCTCCGCAAAAGCCTCTTGTTGCTCGGTGCCCAACAAGAACTGTGTTGGGCACCACACGTGAGGCGAGTCAGGGGGCGGCAACCTTAGAAAAATCGGCGATGAAGCGTTGGTAGTAGACGCAGAGTCCAGGAAGCGTTTCAAACTCATTTTGGTGGCAGGAACGGGAAATTTAGTGTCAGCAACAGTCTTGTCGGGGTCTACCCTCACGCCAGCGGCGCTCATGACATGACTGAGAAACTTCAACTCTCGGTAGTCAAAGTGGCATTTCTCTGGTTTGGGTGTTAGATCAGTTGACGGAAGGGCGTCTAACACTGTCCGCAGCCGTTTAAGGTGTTCTGCAAAGGTTTCAAAGAGCATGACGACGTCATCGAGGTAAAATAAACAAATTTGCCATTTCAGGCCAGCTAGAACTGAGTCCATCATGCGCTGAAAAAAAGGCCGGCGCTGAATATAAAACGAAAGGTAGCATTTTAAACTAATACAGGCCGTCTGGGGTGACAAAAGCTGTTTTTTTCGCGGTCTCGCTCATAGGTATCAATTTGCCAGTACCCTCTCTTCAATTCGATTGAGAAGTACTGGGCGCGACGTAGTCTGTCGAGCGAGTCGTCGATACGGGGCAGCGGGTAGAGGTCTTTTATGGTGATGTCTTTCAATTTTCTGTAATCAACACAGAAGCGAAGGGTCCCGTCATTTTTCTTTATGAACACAACCAGGGACGACCCCGAGCAGTTGAAGAGTTGAATGACACCATCACAAAGCATTTCTTGAACCTGTGTTTCAATCGCTTCACGTTCCGTCGTTGAGATACGGTACTGGTGCTGGAGTATAGAGCGGGCATCGTCGGGTGTAATGATGCGGTGCTTCACAATAGGCGTTTGCAGAATGTTCGATGAGGGCGCAAAGCAAGTGCTGTATTCTAGGAGTGCACGCAGTTCGCGCTGCTGTTTTTCCTAGAGATCTGTACTCATATCGTCACGTAGGGGTGACAAGGCCGTACACACCAAAAGGAGACACAGGCGTGATGGTATTGAAATCATCCCTTTATTGGGCTGACTTGCGCCCGCAAAAGAAATAAGGAACTCGGCGGCGGCGATAGCGACAAACGTACTCGTCGATCGTCGAGCTAAGAATTCGTGCAGCACATATCAACGCTCAATTTAAAGGGGGCTCAGAACCATCTAGATAACAATGCACAAGCACAATCTGGAACATTGTAGAAACATAGGTGAGTGGCCGTAATCTTCGAGACAGATCTCGGCGCATTGTGCGCGACAAAGAAACTGATGAAGGTGCGTCTCGCGACATCGAGCATTAACAGACAAAGAATACGGAATTGATACGCGTGCCGGAATCACAGGGATACAGCCGCGTGCCGGCGGCTGCTGAAAAAACAATAAATACTTTTTTGAAGGTTTCGCGCCTATATCAAGGCGGTCAAGGGACGGACGAACATTTTCAACTGCTCTGAATGTAAAACATTCAGCAACATCCGCTAAGTAGTCGGTGAATTAGATTGTAGTAGCGCGAAAAAGATGACAGGGTTCGTCGTGAAGTTAGTCACCAGGACTTCAGATCGGCCGTCACGGATGTGGAGGAGACTCCGCGCCGAGATGATGGCTTGGCTGAGCAAAAGGGACTTGTTGCTCTCAGCGACCGCCGTCCTGTCACGTAGATTGTCGCAGTAACAGTCACGTGGCGCGTGGCGGAATAGAAACGCTCTTGTCGGAAATTCAAAGAGCGGCACGGCGTTGGCGGTCCTCGGTATCAGTATCAGCATCAGTTTTCTCGGTCAAAAAGATTACGGTATGCTTCCAAAGATCAATAATGGCTTCATACTCCCAGAAAAAATGTACGCCAAGGATACAGATGCGGGAGTAGTCAGGTACTACGGGTACTAGAGGCTAAGAAAAAAAGGACGTTGAAGTCGGCTCGCGTGCTTTGTGCGGAACCCTGCCTGCTAGTACAGCTTCGCCCTGTCATTTAGTTGCGTCTAGCCCTGTTGCCCGTGACATATTTTGGTCTCGGCGCCGGGTATCAATCCCAGTATAACATAATATTAATAAATTGGTTCACAGGAAAGGAGAAGAGCAGTATCTCACACTTGCTTTGTGGACACCTGACCGCACTGTAATGAGAGGAAGCAGGGATAGAAACTGAAAAATGAGAATTAGGAGCCGTAGTGCTACGGAGTAATTTCGACCACATGGGGATATTTAACATCCACTGACATCGCACAGCACACGCACGGCTCTCTGTTTCGCCTCTATTGAAACGCAGCCGCCGGCAGAACGGAAAAAGCAGCGCATAGCAGCTGAAAAGAGAGAATGAGAGTAAGGAGGCGAAGAGAGCAGCGGAGACGCCCGAAAAGAGAGAGGAACGGATTGCCAAACGCGGATGCCAGACTGCCGAGCCTAATAGATGGAGCATAACAGCCGAGATGGGGCCTAAGGAAGAGTTAGTCAACGGGAACCATAGAGAAGGATCTGACTCTCATTTAAGCATACGTGACCACAAGCTCCGCCAGTTAAACGTGCCTCTTACTATGTATATCCTAGAATAGCTCAGCTAATCCACTGCCATTTTTATTGCGAAAGCAATGTTACGCCAGCTCTAACCGCTCATCGCAGTGTGCAGTGTCTGTGTGCGTGGTCCGCGAGCTGGTGCTGCGCCTAATTGAAGAAGGAGAAGAAGAAGAGGAAGGAGACGAAGAACGCTCGGTCACCCGCAGCTAATACTTTTGCTCCACATTCGGTTCAGCAGCGTTCAACCATTTAAATTTTTTGCACTGTTGATTTCTAGTGAATTGTCTCAACTTTTAGTACATGCGTCGTATTCATAAAACGCAGAAAATTATCATTTATACTTAATATTTATTTTTCACAGCCTCTTTTGACTGCCTGCCTATGTATGTCAAAACGGAAATCTCATTTCGTCTGAATGTTTTTCTGACTTTGCTTCACATGGTTTATCAGTTTTATTCTTGCATATTAGGCTTAGTTATGGTCTTGGTTATGGTTGGGCTAATCATGACAATCATGGACACCCATTGCAATTTGTATTTGCACCATTATACAGCAAATCTAGGATTTGGTGTTGCCGTCGGAACACTATAATACGGGCATAGTACGGGTATAAGCGCAATTCATCGCGCTAGGCTAGAAGGAATTTCGCACTAAAAATATATAATTTTTAGCAAGACCTCTTAGAAGTCGCTTATTTCCCCAAGTAAAAATAACACGGCGCGTGGTTTGTGAGCGCCATCGACCTTTAAGTAGAGCGCTCCGAATAATTTCCTGCCGTCTTAATATATTTGCTGCGTATGCGCTCGCACAACAAAACAAAGAACTCAGTTAATTTAACTCTATCGCCTAGATGTCCGTCTATACATGCGATGAAAGGAAGCCACACCAGTAGCATTCATGTGCCTATGAAAAATCTTGTACGCATATAGACATAAGGCATTCGTTGTTATTTTTTTCTTGCCATCCACTTTCAGGCATACTGAAATGTTAAAGCGTAGACACAAGGACAAGTCGAAAAAAAAAAAAACAAGGAGCAGCCTTGCCCTTGTATCGACGCGCAAACATTTTAGTATGCCTTTCAACCAAGTCGCCCATCTTTCTGCTCTCCTAACTATATTTTCTACTGAGTGGGGCTTTTTTTTTCCTTATTAACCTGTAAGATCCTGCACTGATTGTTACTGCTGTATCTGTGCGCATGCAATGCGAGGACTTTTTCTTCCCTTCTTGGTTATGATATGCAAACTAAGGACATTCTCGGGATTAAGGTCCTCTTGGAAACCTTGGGGCCACCGCAAGCGATTCTGCCGAATGCGGCTTTCAGAGTGGTGCAGACAAGCCAGATTTTTCTGCTCCATGCCTTCAGCGCAAGAAATGTCCAGGGCTTTGGTCATTCGTGCGCCGCTTCGTCTTACATGACTGAGCTGCTGTGGAATGCTGTTTTGTCAACGTTTTCAAGGCCACAAAATATTTCGAGGCCGAATCAGGAAGGTATTATACTGGGAAACGGTAAAGCTCCGGCCCAATACCCGGAAATACTGAAGCTCGGTCCGAAGTGTGGCATGCCGCCGGTGCTTAAATTGCAACTCCGGAGATTTTTCAACATCCGAATATCCTAGTGGAAATTCTACTGTACATTGCCATCTGCGTCTAGATACGATCTAGCAAATTTTGGTGCTGTGCAATAATTCATTCGCGCGCAACAGGACTTTAAATTTGCAGTTTTCGTAGCTTGAGTTGAGAAACTCTGCAGGCAACACTGCGTTTGTGACGTCACAGGGAGTTAACCCGCGTTACTAGTCCCTGTGTGCGCGATAAAATCTTTAGGCTTGTATTTGGCTATCTCAGAGATTTTATGTACTCCGTCATTATTTCCATACTTTATTTCCATCATCCAACGATTTTCCGATTTTCCGAGCAAACGATTTTCCAATACTCTATATGACATCATCGTTTCGTCGACTGGAGCGTCGTTTTCTGGCACTGAAAGCAGTTTCGGTTTCGGTTTTTTTCTGTTCTTAATTTATTAAAGTATTTCTACGTGGAATTTCGAAACGGGGTTTTTTTGTGTCGGAGTCAGGAGACAGCGAGGAATGTGAAGCAATCAAAATCTTAAAATGATAAAAAAAAAACACTGCAGCTGCCATTTAAAGCAGTTGAAAGGTAGCAATTGCCCGGTCTGTTTCACGACTGTCGCGTAATGAAGGCTAGGCAAGATGCTTCGAGGAATGCGTCGATGTTGTGGAAATGACACTGGTGAGAAAGGCAAACAAAGAAAAAAGAGAGGGCACCACACGAATGGTCTACTTCTAGATTTCTACCGAAATGAGAGTTACCGCTCGTCCTTGTTTTCCTCACTTGTACTTGTGTCCATGTGAATACGTTTCAGTATGCATGTAAACAAACTCACCCAGCTTTCTGCTCACTTCCTGGCACCACACAAACCACTCTTCGATAGACAACGTCACATCAGTGGTAGGAAGAGTGAGAAAAAGAATTATTTTTTGTCTACATTGTTGAACATGGATTAGCGGGAATGACGCAGCGAGTAGGGCGTCGCTTTCAGTATAGTCATAAGGTCTCTTCTCAGCAGCCAATAACATTGGCAGTATAACAACCACGCAGCAAGAGCACTTTCTGCCGGGTTCAGGGCCCTACTTAAGCGTCACTGCAGGCTAATAATACTTTTATGGAGTATTGGAAGAAAACCTCCGTCTAATAATATGGGGCTGCAAGACAATTTTATTTCAAAGCCTTGAGGCAGCTAACGCTCGCTGCAATTGTTTCATCCTTGTCAGCAGCCTGATTTAAAATATGCCAGAACAAATATAATGGTGAGCTCACCTTTAAAGATCATATGTACGTGTGCACTCCAAAATATCTACTGCGCGATCTTCATTGAAGCGAGCGCATGCGTATGCCTACACTATGACCGATTTCTTTGAACATAACATCATAAGCAGCCTCGCTGCGATCGTTACAAGACAGAGCTTCGTTGTTTATCATGTTACCCTCGTACTGAAATAATGTTAGAGGCCCCGGTCTGCAGTAAATCCTGCGTTGGCGTTGTCGTCATTGCAAGTGAAGTATCATGGCCGAACGGCCGAGCCGTCTGTCGATGGACATATTGGTACGTGACATTGCTGGGCATTCTGGTCAACGTGTTGTCTGATTTCACAGTACCACATGATATGGCCGTGTTTCCAGAAGCTTTCAACTTGGACCATTATTATTATTCTTTTTATTGGGGGGGGGGTGGGGGGGGGGGGCGGTTCGAGCAACGTAATACTGTCTGCGAATCTTCTGCAACCTCACTTCTGAGGTAATGCAGAGGCAACAGGCCACTTTGGCCCCAGCTTCACTAGATGCTACCTCCGCGCTGCACAATCCATGCAAATTGGAAGTTGCCCTCTCCTATCCCCTACCTACGCCTTCTTTTTCATATAATTTTCCCCACGTACTTGTCCTATCATCTCATTCCTTTCTTCCTCAATTTCGAGACAGTGAAAGTTGACCCCGTGCATATCAGCCTACTTTGCCTTTTGTGCATGGGGATATATTTCTCGCTTATTTTTCATGTGTATGACAGACTTCCACTACGGAAGGACACAGTAACGAACAACTCTTATCGGGCTCCGAACAGAGGTCGGACCGTAGTCAAACCAGCAGAACACAATTTGCAAATACCTTTCAAACGTTTTTCATTATTCATTCCATGATGGATAAGTGGGTAACTAAGTTGTCAGCATTTATCATCGCAAGGAATATGATCAACTGCGATGGCAAATATTACAACGCAAAAAACTGAGAACCGGAGACTTCCTAATTGAAATTGACACTAAAGAACAAAGCAGCAAACTGGTGCCCCTATAGAATCTTGGTGAAATTAATGTAGGGGTGACCCTGCAGCATATCCGTAACTATACGAACTATACGGAAGGAGTATTTTGGGATCACGAACTTACACAGCACAAATGAAAAGATGTAACAAGAGCTTGCCGAGCAAGGAGTGATCACAGCCCACGGAATCGCAACAAGATTAGTGCCGATATAAAAACTAAACCAACATTCACGCAGGACACGTTCGTATGCCTCAGTTACAGCGGACCTTATATCTCTTTCGAGTGGTCTTTTCCACAATGTTATAGATGACATATTACAGTGGACTGATAAATATTATCAGATACCACTGCCGACATTAAGGGATTATGAATAAGGCCGATAGCAAAGGTTGTATACGGGACGAGTAGCCCAAAGAAGGGACAGAAACTGCAAATTTCGTGCTATTATGCTACACCCTTGCGATTTAATCATGTTTGTTCTCGCCAGACACTGAGTCAGGTTGTTTTTTAAATTTCATAAGCTTAATAGACCAAATGAACATCTCCCCGCCGGGGTGGTGCAATGGTAAGACGCCCGAAAACTCTGCCGGAGTACCCGGATTCGAACCCGACCTCGAGGGCTGCATTTCGATGGAGGCGAAACGGAGTGGCGTCCGTGTGCTGTGCGATGTTAGTGCAGGTTAAAGAACTCCAGGTGGTCAAAATTTCCGGAGTCCTCCACTATGGCGTCTCTCATAGCCTTAGTCGCTTTGGGACATTAAACCCCACAAACCAAACCAAACCAAACGAAATGAACATCTGTTACCAGCCAAACCCAGCTAGCTTTGTTTTTGAACCTGAGTCTGTGTGCTAATATAATATTGTTACGGGGAGGGGGGGAAGCGAAGCTTGTTCCCGAAAAAGGCTACGTGCCACCACTTCGTTCTCCTTTTTTACAAGGGCCACCGTCTACTTTGTCCTTCTCTTGTACATGCGCAACATCGCGCAGCGCAGCGTAATTGACGTAACAGTTTCCCCCGGGACAGATGAAGCTCGACCTCGAGCGAGTCAAGCAGATTGGAAATAGCAGCGTTTCAGTCGTGGCACATGAGCCAGCTGAGCGTCCGCGAGCATCGATTTGTCGATGTTACTTTAGCGATAACGTAAGTTACTTCACTTACACGACTTACAACAACGAAGGGTCCGGCGTATTGCCACAAGAATGTCTGGTACAGTCCGCGGCGTCGCAAAGGGGTCCAAAGCCAAACCAAATATCCGGGTTCATAAGTTACTGCAGCATGAGCTGCATCATACCGAAGCTTCGTGTGGTCTTGGGAAGCGATAGTTGCAAACGAGCAAGATGATGCACTTCTTCAGCAAGACAAAGATGTTGCGAGACGGATGGGTCCCCGTGAGCTGAGATGGAAGAATGGTGTCCAGGAAGGTTGATGGTGGGTGCGCGTAAAGACGGAAAAAAGGAGAATATCCGGTCACTTCACGCGCAGCTGTGTTATAAGCGTGAGTCACAAATGGCAAGACGGCGTCCCAGTTCTTGTGATGTGATGTTACGTACATTGACATGTTAACGAGAGTCCGGTTTAGACGCTCGGTAACGCCGTTTGTCTAAAGGTGGTAGGAAGTAGAATGACGGTAATCAGAGTCACAGAGGCGTAAAAGTTCTTCCACAATATCTGCAGTGAGCTGCCGACCACGATCACTGATGATCACTCGGGGGGTCGCCGTGGCGAAGTACTATTTGGTGTAATAAAAAGTTGGACACATCGGTTGCTTTGGCAGAAACGAGTGCAAACTTCTCCACAAGCCGGGTCAAACAGTCAAGGCAGTGTCAAAGATTGTTCCAACTACCGCACGATCGTGTTTATTTCGCATGCTAGCATTGTGATGTTGAAAATCCTCCAAGGTAGGCTGCAGCAGTATATGGAACGAGAGCTTCCGGACATGCAAGCTGGGTTTCGCAAGGGCAGAGGAACTAGAGACCAGATTGTCAACCTTCGCTGGATCATGGAAAAAGAAAGAGAGTTCCAGAAACTCATCTACTTCTGGTTTATTGATTATGCGAAAGCGTTTGACTGCCTAGATCCCAGCAGATTGTGGCAAGCTCTCCAAAAGATGGGAGTTTCAATTCACCTCATCTGTCTGATCAGGAACCTGTATGAGGGGCAAGCGGCCACAGTCAGAACTGGGCATGGTCTTACTGATTGGTTTCCGATTGAGAAAGGAGTGAGACAAGGCTGCATACTGTCGCCCTGCCGATTTAACCTATGTGCTGAATGCATCATGAGGAAGGCCGGTCTGGACGAGTCTTCATCTGGAGCGAAGATAGCTGGAAAACGTATCAACAACCTTAGATATGCGGATGATACCACTTTAATGGCAGAAAGTGAACTGGAACTCAAGAGACTTCTGATGTGCGTGCAAGAAGAGAGTGAGAAGTTTGGGCTTAAACTGAACAATAAAAAGACAAAGATCATGGCGTCATGCGCTATCAAGTCCTGGAGCATCAAGGGACAAGAAGTGGAAGCTGTGGCAGATTTTCGCTTCTTGGGCTCCAAGATTACCCCGGAAGGAGACTGCAGCCAAGAAATTAGGAGACGCCTGCTTCTGGGAAAGAGAGCCATGGCTAGCCTTGACCACCTAGTAAAGAGCGGATACATTAGTCTGCCAACCAAGACCCGTATAACTCGTGCTGTGGTCTTTCTAGTTGTGATGCATGGATGCGAGAGTTGGACTGTGAAGAAGGCTGACCGCCCAAGAGTTGACGCATTTGAATTGCGGTGCTGGCGGAGACTCTTCAGAGTTCCTTGGACTGCCAGAAGACAAATGAGTCAATGTTGTCGACCGTAAACCTGGAGTCGCTGGAGAAAGATGACAGTGGATCGAGCATGTCGAAAGAATGGGCTACTACCACGATTTTCTAGATCCCTGTAAGCTGTTCCTAGTTGGAATTTTATTGCAGTTTTCTCGAGCTCCGCCACCGGCTGCGTGTTGTATACCATCTTTTATCACGACTGTACAAAATGCTGAACTGGACTAATAGAACAGGCAGATGAGTCCTAGTGACTACCTTATGCACTCAGATTTTAATGCAGAACAAAACTGATTTATAAGTACCCTGTGGGATCTAAAATGCCTATATGATATCAAGGCCTGCTGGCTGGAGTAAAGTGCTGCAGCAACGCTGTCATAAGCCACTGATGGGCATTGGCGAGATGGAGCACTTGCGTAGCGTGTTTTCTTGCGTAAAATGAAGGAGCGGCGGAAATGAAACTTCTTGAAGGCGATTACATGCAGTTCACAGCGCGAGTGTGTTGCAATTTTACACGAGGTGTCATCGGCTGCGGCTTTCTTTAGCTTTACTACCAAAAAGAAGGCTCTATGCGCCAGACTTTAGCCAGTACTGCACGTGCGCAGTATCAGTATGCTTATGGTATTCGTCAGAAACCAATAAATACAACATGATGCCCTTCATGGATCACTGCCCTGTCGTGGCGGAGGGGCTTGCGAAACTCGATGAAGTCGTGAGCTCTGCTGTGTAGGGCCACCTAAGATAGACAGGTCACGGCAGAGAGTTCTGACAAAATGTGATTCACTGGGGGAGGTAACGGCAACCCACTCCAGTATTTCATGCCAAGAAAACCCCATGGCCAGTCACAATACCATTAAAGATATGGCACCGGAAGATGAGCCCCCCAGGTTGGAAGGCGTCCCACATGTTACTGGGGATGAACAAACGGCGATTCCTAGTAGCTCCAGGACGAATGAAGCGGCTGGGCTAAAGCCAAAAGGACGCTCAGTTGTGGATGTGTCGGGAAGCGACCGGAAAGTCCGATGTTGCAAGGAGATTTATCACATAGAAACATGGAATGTAAGATTTATGACGCAAGGTAAACTGGATGTCGTCACGCGAAAAATGGACCGATTGAACATCGATATCTTGGGTATTAGCGAGCTCAAGTGTACCGGAAAGGGAGAAGTCAACTTCGGCGACCATCAGGTCTTTTTTTGTGGGCAAGAATCCAGGAGAAGAAATGGGGTCGCTCTCATAGTAAACAGAAGAATGGCCAAAGCAGTGCTAGGGTACAACCCCAAAAACGACCGAAAGATTTCACTTGGGATCCAAGGTCACCCTTTCAACATAACAGTTATCGAAGTCTATGCACCGACCACTACTGCTGAAGAAGCTGACGTTGAGAGATTTTATGCCGATCTACAATGCCTTTTAGACCGCACCCCATCATCAGACGTCGTGTTTCTCTTAGCAGACTGGAATGCTAAGGTCGGGAGTGAAGAAATATCCGGAATTATAGGCAAGTTCGGTCTTGGTGAGCCAAACGAAGCTGGGCAGAGGCTAGTAGAGTTTTCTCAAGAAAACAACCTGACCATAGCGAATACTCATTTTCAACAGCACAAGAGGCGCCTGTACACATGGACTTCACCGGATGGTCTGCACAGGAATCAGATCGATTATATTATTTGCCGGCAGAGATGGAGAAGCGCTATACAAGCAGTAAAAACAAGGCCTGGGGCCGACTGTGGCACCGATCATCAGCTTCTTGTTGCCAAAATTAAGCTTCCATTGGGGAAAACGCAGAAAACCAGAAGGCCTTTCAGATATGATCTGGATCAAATTGCATTAGAATATGCTGGGGAAGTGAGGAATCCATTTCAAGAATTATATCTAGAAGACAGGGAGCCCGAAGAGATGTGGACTGATGTTCGTGATATAATACAAGAAGTTGTTGCTATGGTAGTTCCAAAGCAAAAGAAATGCAAGAAAGCAAACTGGTTATCTGAAGAGGCTTTGCAAATAGCTGAGGAAAGAAGGATGGCAAATGTTATGCGGGAAACAGAAAGACACAAGGTTCTCAATGCGGATTTTCAGAAAATAGCAAGGAGAGATAAGAATGCCTTAATGAACATACAGTGCCAAGCAGTTGAGGACAACAGAAAATTAAGGAAGACAGGAGCTCTGTAGAAGACAATCAAGAATATCAAAGGAAGCTTCTGTGCTAAGCTGGGCGTGATAAAAGGCAAACGAGGCAAGGACCTCACTGAAGCCTCAGAGATGAAGAAGAGGTGCCAGGAATACACAGAAGAACTGTACAAGAAGGACCCGAATGTGCAAACCCAACATAAGACATTTGTGATTACTGATCTCGAGCCCGGCATCCTGAAGAGTGAAGTTGAATGGGCCTTAGCCAGCCTTGCTAAGAACAAAGCTAGCGGAATTGATGGCATTCCAGCTGAGTTGCTTCAAAACCTCAACCATGACGCTGTTAACATTCTGCATACATTATGTCAGAAGATTTGGACAACCCTGCAGTGGCCACAGGATTGGAGGAGGTCAGTTTACATCCCCATTCCAAAGAAAGGCAGTGCCAAAGATTTTCCAACTACCGCACGATCGCGCTTATTTCGAATGCTAGCAAGGTGATGTTGAAAATCCTTCAAGATAGGCTGGAGCAGTATGTGGATCGGGAGCTTCCGGACGTGCAAGCTGGGTTTCGCAAGGGCAGAGGAACTAACCAAATCGCCTACCTTCGCTGGTTCATGAAAAAAGCAAGAGAGTTCCAGAAACCCATCTACTTCTGCTTTATTGATTATGCGAAAGCGTTTGCTGCGTAGATCACAGCAGGTTGTGGCAAGCTCTCGAAGAGATGGGAGTTCCAATTCACCTCATCTGCCTCCTCAGTAACCTGCATAAAGGACAAGAGGCCGCAGTCACAACTGGGCATGGTCTTTCTGATTGGTTTCCGATTGAGAAAGGAGTGAGACAAGGCTACATACTGTCGCCCTGCCGATTTAGCCTATATGCTGAGTGCATCATGAGGAAGGAAGGTCTGGACGAGTCTTCAGCTGGAGTGAAGATTGCTGGAAAACGTATCGACAACCTGAGATATGCGGATGATACCACTTTAATGGCAGAAAGTGAACTGGAACTCAAAGACTTCTGATGTGCGTACAAGAAGAGAGTGAGAAGTTTGGGCTTAAACTGAACATTAAAAAGACAAAGATCATGGCGTCTTGCCCTATCAAGTCCTGGAGCATCAATGGACAAGAAGTGGAAGCTGTGACAGATTTTCTGTTTTTGGGCTCCAAGATTACCTCGGATGGAGACTGCAGCCATGAAATTAGGAGACGCCTACGTCTGGGAAAGAGAGCAATTGTTAGCCTTGACCGCCTAGTAAAGAGCAAAGACATTAGTCTGCCAACCAAGATCCGTATAACTTGTGCTATGGTCTTTCCAGTTGTGATGTATGGATGCGAGAGTTGGACTGTGAAAAAGGCTGACCGCCGAAGAATTGACGCGTTTGAATTGCAGTGCTGGCGAAGGCTCTTGAGAGTTCCTTGGACTGCCAGAAGATCAAAGCAGTCGATATTGTCGACCATAAAGCTTACTGCTCATTGGAGGGTCAAATTTTAAAGTTAAAGCTCAGCTACTTTGGTTATTTGATGAGAAGAGAGGAGTCGCTGGGGAAAGATTTGATGTTGGGAAAGGTTGAGGGTCGCCGGAGAAGGGGTAGGCAGCGAACGCGATGGTTAGATGGCATTCTCGAGGCACTGCAGATGAAGTTATGGGATGTTAGGAAGATAGTGAGAGACCGTAAAGCGTGGCGTCATATGGTCCATAGGGTCACGAAGAGCTGGACACGACTGAACGACTGAACAGAGCTGAATACCCAAAATGGTATTTACAACAAGTTTAAGCCACTTTGCATACTCTCCTCTTCAAATCTTGAATATCTTGAAGCATATAGGCGAAATGGTCGCTCCACTGAAACCTCTACATCAAAAAAACGTTCGAGCATTTCTTTTAAAGCCAAAAAGTAGTTTTGAAATCTGTATTTATTGGAACCTGTTTCAGGGGAAATATAAATGCCACAGCAATTCTAGCAGGAGATGACAAGACCGCCACAATGACTTTGACACCCTCCTCTGGTAAGTGGCACTTCTGTCTTATCATTAGCCATAAGGCATAAAAAAATGGGCGCATGAGTAAGAACTGGTGGATGATAATTATTTTTCGGATGCGAGCCCGTGATATCTTTTGTACATGCTTTATTTTACCTCCCAACATTGTGCTCGCTTGCGAGAAAAAAGGCTGAATTTTGGTTACCAAATTGGTGTTATGAGGGGGGGTGGGATGCATTCAGCGGTGATTTTGTTTACAAACAATCTTCCGTGCGCTGAAGGGACTTGAAGGCTAGCACATTTCGTAAAACGTATCTTTGTTTGCTCTGCAGAGAAAAACGCCGCTTAAGGTGGATTCACACGGCGGACCAAATCGCGAATCACACTCACGATTCGCTGTGACGTGGCCATACGTCAGTGATTTCCGCTGCTTCGCTTCAGTCCGCAAGCAGCAATTCGCGATAAGGCCTCGAGTCCTTTTCACAATTTGGATCCTCCACAGACAAAACATGTTTTATTTATTTATTTCTCTCGCGGAACGCTTCCAGCTAGGCTCCCGGTGCCCAAGCATAAACAACGTAACATACATTACCCTAAAACGCTGTAGGAAAGCGAGAAGCAGCTTCAAACGACTGACGGCAGTCGTTCCTATTTTGGAGTCGAACTATAGCATGTTTTTGCGTTCATTCGCAGTACATGGTTTTCAAATAAATTACAGTGGCAGGCTCTTGCACTGCGCGATAACGAATGCGTGAGTTTTGTGGCTGCAGAGAGCAGTCGCTTGAATGTATTAATCGCATTCCTCAAGCGTTTTGGCGCACTTACAGTTACGCTGCAGAAGCTTTGGCATTTGGAACGTACCGGGAGCATAGGGGCAGCAGTCCGAATGGTCGTCTGCCAAGGTTGAAAGTAGCATGTTCATGCAGCTCTCATAGAGTTAGCGCGATCGCTTGGAATGCAGAGAACTACCTGCGTAGTACATACCACATCGAGTGGAACAGTCACCACAACAATACTTTGGCAAAACGGCGAAGCAGCATTAGCTGCAGGCCGCCACACCCCGCGCATTCACCCACCGTCTACGCATCGTCCATAGCAGGCTACCCTCGATAACAGTGCGCCAGAACAAGGCTCACCTCTCGCGCAGTGCTCTGGGAGCAAGAGGAAGTTCGCACTGCCGTCTGCTATTCTCTCCCACCGTGTGAATGCAGACCCCGGATCAGAGGTCACGTGACCGATCGCTTCGCTATTCGGTCCGTCGTGTGAATCCACCTTTAGTGGCATCCCGATCACGGACTTTTGGAAGTCAACTCGGCACGCGCGCAGCCGCTGGCTTGACAGCGCGAGCAGTACATACTCACTTCATTCCTGGTTTAGGTTTTCAGTAATGAAATTTGTAGGAGTGAATTTCGGAAATGCTCTTTTAGGGATGTGACATGCCTGAAGACTTACCCTTTGTCAGTGAGTTAACTTGACTTTCCCCATAACTTTATTTTGCTTCATTTAAATTAGCTGCCATGAAATCTGAGTAGCGCTCCTATATTTTCGCTCCCGTTCGTTTACATCGATGCTTCATTGTGAAACAAAAATGCTAATATATACGAGCACCAGTGTAAAATTTATACGAGCACCAGTGTGAAATTTAGGTTATGATAGGTATGTTTCCCGGCGTTACAAGTGCATCGAAAGGGCAATTAATTCGTCCGTCTACGATTAGGGAAACAAAGTCTATTGCTCTCTGAAGAGGAAAAAGTATGTACGGAATATTTCAGACAATATCATTGTTATCGCTGCGCGTGCCCGACCTGGTTGTCTACGGGCTGTGTTCGCCGCTGATCTCCCCTGTCCCAGTATAACAAATAAACCACCATCCTACTTTTGGTGGAGGTGCTGGGTTAAAAAACATCTATCCTGGAGCTCCGCAGCCGCAGTCTTCTGACACCCACGATTCTGTGCCGGCTCCCTTCGCCAGCGGGACCCAGCTATCTAAGCGGGACCGACGACCGTGACGCAGAAGATTGGCTCAGCTCCTACGAACGGGTGAGCCTTTAAAAGTAGGACGACACAAAGCTTAACAAGGTGATATTGTGTCTTACAAGCGTGGCTAACCTGTGGTACTGAGACCATGAGGAAGATATCCGAAGTTGGGCCACCTTCAAAACGACGTCCTCAGAAGTGTTTGGCCTTCCGTAAGTCTGACAATTCCGTGCTGAACAGCGCTTGCGTGAGCGGTTGTAGCAGATGGGTGAAAGCTTTACGGACTGCATAATAGATATCGTGGACTTCTGCACGCGGATGAACCCCAACGTGTTGGAAGTTAGAGTTGGAGTTAGAATTTAATTTAATTTTCTTCTTTCTAAAAGAAAGGGGAAGCCAAGGCAAAAGGCGGCAAGCCTGACTGGGTCTTAGCTCCCAAAAACAGACAACAGCACGCACCTCTTGTGTATATAAAATATGAAAAGCATTATGCAACACTTACATACTATATACTAAAGGTATCAACACATGCAGTATTCATATAAATATTCAAATCAACAGACCACGCACTAAATAATATACATTTCATGGCAGGAAATATTTACACAAAGAAGGTTGCACATGAGAAAACTACAGCGACTACGATCCATGAAACTATAGGGGATATTCATTTAAATATTGTTTTAGTTCTTTTTGAATACCCTAAGTGCCAATGAAAATTCAACATTTGGTGTTGTGCTGTTGATTAGATGTGGCACCTGAAAAGGTAATGTCTGTTTTCCATAGTAGGTTTGAGTAATAGGCACAAGTTGTCTTCGTGTTCTCAGATCATACGTTACTGTAGGTCTATCATACAGCCTATTATGGTGAATGTACTGCAGGAGACGAAAGTAGTAAATGTGATGACCGGCTTAAATGGCATATTTTTTAAACAAGGATTCTGTACGCAAATCTCGCTGTATACCGTAATAGACTTCAATAGCTCGAAGGGCTTTTTTTCGGAGAACAAGCAACTTATTATTATTTGTAGAAGTAGTCGCTCCACATACCAGAATACAGTAGGTTAGTTTGGAATAAAAAAGAGCATAATAAATTGAAATTGTCAGTCAAACGGGTACCAAATTAATAAATCTGTAAAGACATCCTACAATTCTGCTCAAGTATTTTACTCAATTTAAAATGCGCGTATTCCATGAAAGGATTTCATTGAACCAAACGCCTAGAAACTTTTGATTCGTAACTTGTTTTGTAACGCTGCTGTTATACATAAGTACAATACTACATTGAATAGGGGTGTTGATTGGCCTAAATATGATGTAGGTAGTATTATAAATATTCAAAATGAATTTATTTGCTGTCAACCAAATCTTAAAATTGTTTAAATAATCATTGACCGTAGTTTCTAGTTTAGATGAGGAGCAGTAGGTAAAAAAATATTGGTATCATCCGCGTACATGATCAAATCAGGTGAATTAGGAATATTTGTGGTATCATTATTATACACTATAAATAACAGTGGTCCCAAAATTATTTCCTTAGGGAATACCTTGCCGTATAACCATGCTAGTAGTGCAGCAGTTTTTAACTCGTACAAATTGTACCCCGTTCCACAGATCACTTCTTAATACATCTAGAGGCACACCACGAACTCCATGCATAATCTGCCAATTTATTTAATAAAATCATGTTGTACACAATTAAAGGCTATCTGAAAAGCCAGGAATAAACCTAGCGTACATTTCCGACATCAATGTTATCGATTATTTTTCTTTTATGGTTAACAATTTGCTTGTTAAGTGCACCTTTGCTTCACAAACCCATACTGAAAGCTAGTTATAATGCTTTGTTTATGAAAAACTTTTTGGAGCCTGGTATTGATTACTCCCTCGAACACGTTGGATAATACAGGCAACATGCAAATTGGACGATAATTAGAAATTTCATTCTTTTTTACCCCTTCATGTACCGGGCATACTTCAGCTATTTTTAAGTGATTAGGGAACGTGCAGTTTGAAGCATTAGGTTAATGATATATTTATTTATTACATTTATTATTTATTACAAATACCTACAGCGCCCATTGGGTATTATCGTAGGGGGGTTAGTTCCAAACATAAAGCAAACAGAAAAGCTGAAGCGAAAGCATACAATCAGTTCTAAAAAAAAAACAAAAAACTACGTTTTAACAAAAAGAATGGAAGCACAGTCAATGCCAAGTGTGACAGATACACCCAACAAAAATTTGCGACTCAGATTCCCAATAAAGTGCACTGCCTGTAATGTAACACCGATTCATATAATGCTCTCGATGGCTAGTGAAAAATTGGGCGCAGATACGACCTCATCCGGTAGTAAATTCCAATCTGAAATTGAGCGCGGAAATAATGAAAACTTAAACGCATTTATGCGACTTTGATATGGCCTGATTTTTTTTTAACGGACGGTCGGTTATCGGACGGTTATCGTCGGGACATCAAATATGAACATCGATACGTATTTTAGTGGCGATGCTTTGATATCATCATGCCCTGCTGAGGCGTTTTCTTTCAAGTTTTGAAATAAACCAGTGACGTCTCTTGTAGTTGCGGAATAAAAGCTATCAGAGATGGTAATGAATTTATCAACTTTGGGTACATTCTACTTCAGACTGGTTTATTGAGAACTGCGTTGAAAGCGTTTACAAAGAACTCATTCATAACTGTGGCTAAATCTGCGCCAGTCATTATTCCATTGGTGCAGTTACTTGTAAATAATCGGAGCGCGTTTTAATATTCAGTAAACTATTTACTTGAAACCTTTCAAGGTTTCAAGAAAATAATCATTGTGTTTGAAAGGATCAAGCACATATTGAAAGGCATAGACGACAACGCTTATCATATGTTGATAGTCCCTGACTTGCGCACCGTTGCCGAAGTCTTCACGCTCTGCCAGAGCTTCGAGGAGCTGCGCAAGCAAAGGGCGCTGACTCGTCAGCACCCAAGCAAGTGGAATGGAATCCCTTGCCGGACTCATGCCTGCCACCAACAGCTCCTCCCTGCTGAAGCAGATAAAAGATTTCGTTCGGGAGGAGGTGGCACGTCAGCTTTCACTTCTCCCTAGCTTACAAGAACAGCCACCGTTTTTGGCGCCTGCTATCCGTCAAACCATTCAAGAGCAGGTTGCTGAGGTAGTCCCGTCCTCCCATCCGCCACCATCTGTCGCCGCTCCGCTAAGTTATGCCGACGTCCTGCGACTTGTTACCGCCCCCTTGACCTACGCCGACTTCAGCCCAAGACCTGTCGCCATTCAACCAACGTATATCAAAATCGCCGCAAGACCTCGACCGCCTACCTACCCTGCGATGTCACTGCCTGTACAAGAGCCAGCGAGCAAGCAACCCATGGCGCACACATGGCGCAAAAATAACCGTCCGATTAGCTACTTTTGCGGACTGCCTGGGCATATTGCCCGCTATTGCCGTCGCTGTTACCCAGTGCCGGCACCATTTGGCCAAGCTTCCATGTACTGGCCTCCATCGCATGAGTGCTCAACAAATGACCAGCAGGCATCAAGTCGCCCTTTTTTCTCCAGAACGCTTCGCTCTCTCGAGCCACCGTTCGTCGCGACGCGGCTCCAATGCGACGTCACCAAATTAATCAAGAGGTAAACTAGGTTCCTGAGGCAGGAACTGCGTCCACATCGAACGTTCGAAGACCTCGTCGTTCACCTGCCAACCATATAGAAATTTCGATCGAGGGCATTTCTCTCACGGCTCTTATCGACACCGGTGCCGAAATTTCGGTAATGGACGCCAATCTTTGTCTCTCGTTAAAGAAAGTGAAGATGCCAGTTTCAGAACTCTCTCTGCGCACGGCCACTGCTGAACATATTACGCCGTTAGCAGCATGCACCGCTCGAGTCACGATCCAGGACTCATTGTATACTATCGTGTTTGTCGTGCTGTCCTCTTGCTCACATGCGCTCATCTTAGGCTTGGATTTCCTGTCACGTCACGCTGCTATCATCGATTATGCTCGCGCTGAAGTGGGGTTCTCGACTTGGCCTGATACCTCGCCAGACTATGCTCCGTCAAATTCCAGGGATAAAGCCCTCGTCGCCGAAGGTATCGACCTTACGCCCTGCTCTTCTGTGCTTGTTCGTGTCTCTTATGCCTCTGTTAGCGATGGCACTGTTTTGCTTCACTCCAGGCTACACTTTTCTGCGCCGAAAGTGCCTTCCATTACCTTACGCTGTGCTCGCTATTTCCTCTGGCCTGTCTATGCTGTGGGCCTCTAACCCGTTTAACTCCCCTATTGCTTTCCACAATGTTGAATGCGTCTTCAGTATTCAGCCAATCGCATCTCTTCTGATCACACATCTATATATCAGGCAGTGCTGCGTATTTTGTTTTTCATTTCTGCCGCTAATATTCATATTATATTGTATAATTGCATCCAAACTTTTATAGCAAGTGTGGTGTGACCGCAGATGTACCATTGCCAAAATGGCGACCTTGAGCCCTTGTCAAGCTGCTTGTAAGGCAGCTTTTACTCAAGGCTCCAGCCATCATTCACACGTTGATGGTAAACAAAGTTATTATTATTATTATTATTATTATTATTATTATTATTATTATTATTATTATTATTATTATTATTATTATTATTATTATTATTATTATTATTATTATTATTATTATTATTATTATTATTATCATTATTACCTGACGACCAGCCGCAAGCTGTTGTGACTGCGCTCAGCCCCCGTCACCTTCGCCCGCTCCCCCCTTTGTAGACTTGTTCCTCCGTTCCATCGACGTCGGTCTTTTCCTAGCGCAGCGCACACAAGTTTTGAACCACAACACCCCTTTCGCTCCTCCTTCGACAAGTTCTTTGGGTCAAACTTCTACAATCACTCATCGCATAGACACCGGCACTCACGGATGTATGGATGGAATATAAGAGCGTCTCCTTTGAAACGAGGTGGTAGCAGTTGCTATCATGCTCATTTTCCACCTATATCTTATATTTATTCGTTACCTATACCATAGTTCTATTTATTGAATTTTTTTTTCTACATTACTAACATTGTCATTTTTCTGCTTTTAAGCCACCAATCTTCCAATTGCTTTTTTGCTAGCTTCTACCGCAGGTTCATTCACTCGGCCACTTTTATCTCTAAACCCCAGAGGTTCAGGAAGAGTGACTGCGCCTGAATCGACTTCCGGATGGATACCATTACATACCAGTATAATATGGTTAATTGTTTCTGTGCATTTACCACATACTGCAAAAGTGTCATCTTAATTGTTAAATTTCTTTTTGTAGCTGCGTGTTCTAAGGCACCCTGATCTAGCTTCAAAAAGTAGGGCACTGCCTCTTGAGTTATCAAAGAAAGCTTCCTTCCTGATCTGCCTTTTCCACTTTCGGTATAGTTCCACACTCCGTTCCTTTTCCATCGAATTTATTCAATTTTTTCGCTTCTGTGTTTTTCACCTGTTGCTTAACGCTCTTTATTTCTTCGTCCTTGTGACTTGCATACTTACTGGTTAGTTTCTTAGTTCTGTTCCTCCATTGTGAGTCAACGCTTTTTAAGTACAGGTATCTCTGGGGTTTAGAGAAACCAGTGGCCGGTTGAATAAACCGGCGGTGGAAACTAGCAAAAAACGACTGGAAGATTGGTGGCTTAAAAGCAGAGAAGTGACATAATGTTAGTAATGTAGAAACAAAAATGTAATAAATAGAATGATGCTTTAGTTAATCAATCTAAATCAATAATTAAGATATAGGGCCTGAGTCGCTTTGGGACGTTAAACCCCAAAAACCAACCAATTAAGATATAGGGAGAAAAATGAGCATGATAGCTACTGCTACCACCCTGTTTCAAAGGGGACGCTCCTATACTCCTTCCATCCTTCCATCCATCCATCGTATGCGTCGATTCATCGTCCTGCCCGCTCGCGGCGTATCTCCGCTGGCGGTTCTCTCGTTTTTTGCGCGTGTACATTGACGAAAATTTTGTTACGAGAGTGTCACGTAGCCTTTCATTTTTAGCTGGTTTTCAGGCAAAGACTGACCGCAAAGTGTGTCCGAAATGTTTCACAATTTACTACCGATTCGGAGTGTTGATGTTCTTGTTGCGTTCACATAATGCGTTCCGTTCTACTTAGAATTTACGCATTGTGCTCGTGTAGATGGTTTTCTTTGCTTGTGAAACAGTTACTCGTCAAGACTACCTCGTGTAGGTGGTAGACTTTGAGTGCCTAACGTTCACTCGTGGAGCCGGCAGTCAATGGAGCCGGCAGGTGGAGCCGGCAACGTTACGAGCGTATGCTCGAGTGGTCAACGGCATGCATGTTTCACAACTTCAAGGCCTTTTTGCAGTTTGGTGAACTGCTTAGACACTCGTTTTCCTCCCCATTTTTAATCCTAAGGCTTCTGCGCTTGCTTGCAAATATAACAAATTCCAGTGGAGCGTACATCGCGTATACATGTCGCTAGCTTATGTTGCTTACTTCGAGAGGTGCTCGCTTCTAGCTTTGTGCAGGAAGGAAGGACCACGCCACTGAAACAACGAAGATAATTATAGAAAATTTGCTTATCTTTAGCTAATCATAGCTTATCTACGCAGAAAAAATAGTAATTGATCATGCAGCTTACCTGAAAAAAACGAAAAACAAAAGAACTGCTGAGCAAGATTGGAGCTGCGTGTTTAGTATGGCGTGTTTTATCTTTGCGAATTCAAAACTACGCAAATATAGTCCTCATGTGGTGATTGCACTTTGTAAATAACGAAATGTTTGTGTGTACTTCTTGATTTTGCTTGCCCATACTGGTTTTCTCTTTGTCCCCCTCATGAGTGTTGTAAATAAAGAAACATGTCCTTTTTTAAATTGCTCACAGTGTTTGCTTCGCATTTTTGTTCAGAAAGTGACTAGTATTATTACAACCGGCGGAGGTTTAGTGCCAAAACTGTTCTGATAAGTTTCGCGTATCATTGAAAGTTAATGAAAAATTGCTAACTAGTGTGGCAGGCTTATTCTATAGTCTAATTATAATGCGTTTGAATTAACCCACTTGCTCGGCTTGGCCCTCTGTGTGTATAGGTATAGGTGTAGAAACTAAAAAATAAAAGCACTGCACCCAGTCTGTAGCATGTGCAAACCAGTGAAAACAAGAAATAAGCTGCAACTCGCGTGATAATTGCGCACATTTATGCTATGGCGGGCCGCGTAGTTTACAAACGAGGTAATAGCTTCGCCTCACTTTCGATCGTATAAGCTGATCCCCGTTTTTAGCGGGATCACTTCCGAAAACCTCGCATATACTCATATGACGGCAGAGGTGCCTAAACGTGCCCCGATTACCCTTCACTTCCACCGAACTTCTTTTTTTACGCAAGCTTGCCATACGGCATATTATAATAACCCAGTGTAAATTGTTTTCCGTAAAGACTCTATCGAACTTGCGTGCTTACGATCTTCCAAGGCTGTTTTAAAATTGTGCGAGAAAAAAATAGCTATCGTGACATGCATCTAAGTAAGCAATAATCACGTGGCTGTGGCGGGACCATTTAGAGAATTGCATTCATGCGATGGATGTTTATGTAAGCCGCAGCGCTCGCAAATACTGTATTTAGCGATCTAATGAACTCACAAATGTACAGCGTGTATATACACACTGACAAAAAACAAAAAAAAAAGACGCGGAACCGCAGCAGAGAGCTCCAGAGCAGGCACGCAGCTTCGGGTAATCGCTGCCTAACTTTGCGCATGTCGGCCTCATATTATTGCTCATGTCGGACTCATGTCGGCCTTTGCGCATGCCGTCTTGCCAGTGGCATTTTAAAGCTGCAGCAGTTCGACTGTGATACGAGCGCAAGCTGAGCAAACTCGTGTTTTCTTGCGCCAAGCTGCGGCAGAACACTTGATGCATAGGTGGCGAACGCCGCGGTGCGGCGAAAGACGCTGCCACGCCCCTTTTCCAACTTACGCTCTCTCCGGCCGTTCCAATCGGCCGGACAGAAACGTGCGCGCGGAGGTGATCTCGCAGGCCATGCTTCTATTATCGATTTCATCTTCAATCCTTTGGCTGCTTCTCCATCGTGTGCGCTCCGCCGCCATGTTTCTCACTTCGCCATTCGTGATAGCCTCCTCTAACGCCGCAACTATTGCGCAGACGTCCGCAAGTGGTTGCTCGTTTTTTCCTCGGCAGCTACGTCGCAAATCTGACTATTTCCACGCTGACCCACAATCTGGTCACGCGGGCGTCTTCAAGATATACACTCGTCTCCGGCTGCGTTACCACTGGCGGGGCATGTACACTTTCGTACTCAAGTGCGTTCGCCCATGCCTTACCGGTCAACGTCGCAAGCCATCTCCTCAACGTTCTGCTGGGGAGTTGCTGCCGCTACCCTGCCCACCACGCACTTTTGACCGCGTAGGCAATGATTTGTGCGGGCTGCTTTTCTACACTGCCGCCGGCAGCAGCTGGCCTATTGTAGCCGTTGATGAAGTAGCTTCCTTCATTTCGACTTGTTCTTCGCCACGGCGCACCTCGAGAGCTGCTCAGCGACAGAGGACGCGTTTTCTTCAGTGACGTTGTGAAAGCCTTGCTCACCAAGTTCAACATTATTCATAAAACCATCTCCGCCTATCATACCCAGAATAATGGCCCCACTGGGCATTTCAATCGTACCCTTGGTTACATGCTCTCGTACATCGCCTCCAACCACTCAAACTGGAGCCTCGGCCTTCCGTATGTCACGCTTACAATACCGCAACACAGTCTACTACTAGCTTCTCTCCTTTTTTCCTCCTCTACGGCCCTCACTCCTGTGCTACAATGTACACCATACTCCTGTATCAGCTTGGTATATCCGAGTATACTCCTGCTTCTCAAGCCATCCAGCATGCGGAAGACTCTCGACAAACTGCCCGCGTATTCACGGCTAACACCTAGTACCGCTCTGAAGCCAACCATGACAACCAACCGTCGACACCGGAATTCCAGTCTGGCGCTCTTGCGTGGCTGTAGAGACCTTTCAATACTCCTGGACGGTCTTCGAAATTTCTTGACAAATACCATGGCCCATACCGTGTTCTGGAGCGCACCTCTCCGGTTAATTATGTGGTGGGACCTCATACGCCGTCTCGTGATGTAGGCCGGCGCAGACGCGGGATCGCTCACGTCCAGCGCCTCAAGCCCTATTACGACCCTGCCGTCTTGCTCACGCCCTAAGTCGCCAGGATTGCTCCTCTTTATTCCGCGGGATATTGTGAAGAGTAAGAAGTACGTGGGGAACAGTTCAGCCAGTGAAATTGTTATTGCTTTGCGTGTTCGACCTCACTGTCTACGGGCCGTGTTCACTGCTTATCTTCCCAATCCCAGTACCATAAAAAAAAACACCATATTACAGCTTGATTTTTACGAGCGAGAACAATGACGTCTTGCAAGAAAAAAAACCTGAACACACTACCATTGTCGTGCTCCCTGCTTTGCCAACCAACAATGTTTGCAGTCAGGCTGCATCCGATGTCGGTTTCAGATAGCCGAAGACAAGTGAGTAATATTTTTAACCTCTTGATAAAAGATAATGCCCAGAATAGATCTGCCGAGCTTTTGTTTTTCCAAAGAGCTCATGGGAGAACCCATGAAAGCGCTTGCTACGCAGCGCAATCAGCACATGGAGTGAATATGCCATGCCATTTCGCCGCTGTGTGTCGTGAATGGCTTCAAAATCGCTACTATTTTCAAACAAGGTGTGATAACTAAATCTGAACATGTTTCTAAAGAACGTATAAAGGCACCGACAAACGGGGCTATATTATGTCGACCGTTTTGACATCATGGTACCATCATAGCTTGGCGCTGATGTTTTCAAACATTCTAATATACTCTAGCGTCCCGTGACACTTGCAAATACCACCTCTTCTGGAAATAGTCATTTTCTACATCTATTTCCTCGATGTTTCCTTTTCTCGATTTTTTGTGCGGAGCCAAGTGCGATCAAGCGTAACCATCGAGAGATGGACAATGCCAGCGTATTGGAGCAATAAATGTGACAACCATACGGCGGGGCGACAAACCGTTAGCGAACGAAGCAATGAGCGTGAATTTGAGTCCAATTGCGAGGTGTCTTTCTGCCTCTTTACTAATACATTTGCTTGTAGAACAATTTTCAAGCGCTTTATTGTCTATCCAGTTATGATCGCAGTTGGGAATGAATAACATTGTTGGGTTCCGAACGGCGAGAAATGAGCCGGCCGGTTTCCCTCCGCTCCCATGTTTCGCAACAAGCGCCGCGTGTCATCCGTGCAAGATAAAACCATGGTATGTTGTTTGTGTACTGTGTGATGTCAGTGCATGATAATGGTGCCCACGTGTTTGAAATAATTCGCCATCTTCCTTCATGCCACCTTCATTTCTCGTTAATCCTGCGGTATCTTCTTTAAGCCTTAGGTCTCGACAGAGTAGTGAGCGAAATCACTCTGCTCTTTTGTGCATCAAAAATAATCCTCAAATGCTGTCATGCCGGCAGCGATAATTTGTCTAATCCTGTCTTGGCTAAAAACGCATGTTGGCCGTCTCCACAGGATATTTACTAAGCTGCATTTTGTTCGACAATCTATTGGCCTCGAGACCGAGCAGAGTCGCCACCTAGCGGCATAGCAGCGAACCCTACCCAGTGTGGATGCGTTTCGCGTCGCATGCCATCCCGCAGCGATTTACGTGCATGCGTGCGGCATGTACAAGAGTGCTTTTTGTTTGTGTCGTGGTTCCTGTGCGCGTTTGCACAATTATCTGCTTCTTCTTAAAGAAATAAGAACAGGCTAGTACTCCACATTCAATTGAAACAAAATACTTGTCCAAATTGAGTATGTCACGCTGGAAAGGACACATCAGCCACGGTCTTCGGCGCTTGAGATTCTTTGGCAAGCGGTGTCTCAAACGAAGCGCTGTTGTCGTTAGAGTCCGTGTCAAAGCAAAACAGGTTGCTGCCGTCAATACAATTTAATGCAAACCCTCAAAATTTGTATATTGCCGTTTCTGTTTGGAATACCGCAACTACTGAAAAATCCAGTTTGAACAAGCTACTCTGTGCCTTTTGTATCCACAATAGAGTTGTCCGTGTACTTTTCTTTTTTTACTTTTAAACCTCTGTCGCGGTGTATTAGGGGTAGGGCGCTCGAGGGCTGATTTCGAGAACGGAGGGGTTCGATCCCAGTAGTTTCAAAAGGCGCTCCTCGGCTGTGGGATTTTACTGCACGGTAAACAATCCCACGTGGTCAACGACACCAAAGCCCGCCCCAACATCATCCGTCATATAGCCGATGTTGCATGGCAAAATAAACCACTACATGCATTTCATTTACTTTTTTTATGTTGAAGGATTCTGCGCATCCCTAACAGTGGTAATGTGCACATTTCGCTTTAGAGAAATGCTCGAAATGCAGTGCCTGTCACACTAATGCTTAAATAATATATATAGATCAATGCACACTGGTAGCCTGACCATTAGACTCATTAGAACCGCTTTTCGTCTGTGATGTCTTCCGAGCAAACTCGTTGTATCCGACAAGGGGAGTGAAATAGTAGTACGGGCTTGAACATCGGTGTTTAGTTCGGGAATATATACATATTTATAGTCACATGATAAGATGAATTCGACTTCTTTCAGCATAGGTTTATATCCGGCAAATTTTTTGGGCGAAAACGACAGAACAGCCCAAGTCATTGCTCAAGAATAATTACAATGATTACAACTCTTCAGCCTTGACAGAACATGACAGCGGCAAAGCGCAGTTTTTACGATGTCTTCGCAGCTACTGATCAGCTTGCGCTTTAACGTTACTGAAAATTAGTCGCTGATATTCCTAAATTTTGTCAAGTGTGTAAAATTTCTTTCACATGGTGAAATTTGTTGTCACTAAAGAAAATATACACACTACTAATTTACCATTTTTAAATATTACACACAAAAAATTCCTTAGACTTTCCTTGGTTTCAGGAAATCATTTAGAGTCCGTTCATAGTGCAAAACCAGATTATCTGCTGCAAGAAGCATCCGCCTTGTTGTGAGCTGGGCAAACTTACTCCACTTACCGCTCCACACGTGACTAGTCAGCTTTCCTGTGCGGCGAGGTTGCCTCTACGGTGTCGGCGTAATCTCATTTTTGGGGAATACTTGTGCCTGGTTGCCTAGCCAGAGTACATGACTCCTCAGTCTACGGCAATCCGCCGGGCAGTACGCTGTCAGTGTTAAATCTCACCTGCTTAATCTTTGAGTAAACTACGATATAATGAACCAGGCTGCCTCGATTTACTCTAATGTACTACAGGCCAGAGCACGAACCTCGATCTCGCTGGGCTTGACAGTAAAGTTTCCTGTCTCACTTGTATAAGACACGCGCACTCTGTTGAAAAGGCGTTAATATATGTCATGTTCAGGCCCAGGTATCAGGCCTGTGAGCGCCGCACAACGTAAAAAGCGTGCAAAGCGATGCCAGTAAATCTGAGAGACGGGATGTTGCGTGCCTTGTTTTCCTAAAATCCGCGCATTTTTTTTTGGCGGCATTGCCGAAATTTAGATTTGTTTTTGCTTTCTGTAATATTGGAACCCTCTAAACAGTACATCGGTAATGCATTGCATGAGGCACGTTTTTATCGCCAACAAACCCGCCATAAACTCGGAAGCAGACACACGCCACGTGCGTTTCTGCGAGCGCCGCCGGCTGCCGATCCACACTATCAGAGCGACGGTGGCGCTACCTATGGGTTGATCTCGCGGCGAATAGCGAGAGGCTTCTAGATATTAACGCCACATAAGTGGAATGCCATTTTTTCGGTCAGGGTGAGTCACAAGTTGCCTACTGCGACTAGTATTGATTATGTGCGTTTACGATGTATATATTGTGTCATCCCCCTTTTGAGCACAATAGCGATTTTTTTTTAAATCTCATTTTGCAATAGCGAATAGCACCTTTTCCGACATCTTTCTCTGTGCTGCTCCAGAAATATTTGCGTGCCTGTTGTGTGCCGCTTCCATCGGCTTCAAACTTTAGTGGATTAAAGCACATATGAAAGACTCAGAAGCCGCAGTTGCTAAAATTAAAAGGTATATAAGTAGCGAGAAAGGGTCTTGCAAACGAAGATTTATTGAGGCTCTTAACCGTTCAAACGAGGGCATGGGCCTACATGCGGTGCGCATGGTTATCGCATATCGCAAGCTGAAGGCTGGGCTTGCTGATTTCGGACTGCTGATAGCCTTCCTGCAGTTTCCACGCTTATCGAAATAAACACCTACCTTTCATTAGATCCAGGTGGTGGGCGCCATTCTTTCTCACGTGAACGCAACAGCAGCACGTTACCATCTCCCGCAATGCCTACGTCGCCCCTAAACCCCTAGCCATGCATACCTATATAAAGTCGGCCATCGTTTCGGCCGGCTGTCTCCGCCAGCAAGACCCCGCCCTCTTTAGCGGTACCGTGGACCACGATGTTTAGCATTGGTTCACATCTTATGGGCGAGTGAGCGCTTGCAATAAGTGCGACGGAGATAGAAAACAGATGAGCAAGCGTTACATTTCACCGGCGTCCCGAATTTGTGGTATGGAAACCATGTGGCGGATATTACGTCGTGCACGGTCTGTGCTCAAAACCAGCTTCTGTGAACTCTGGCCAGCTCATTATCACGGAACACTACTTGCTTCCCGGTGCTCAGCAAAAACCATCGAGAATTTTACCTGTTACATCGACGATGGCATCATAGCGTCGAATTTCAGATTTTTCTAGTACAAAACCTGCATACGATCTCAGGTGTCCTTACTGTAGCAGTTTTGAAGACCTACGCAAGCAAATGACTTACTTTCCAACACAACCCACATCGGTACGGTTATTAGAATGACCGGTTCAGACGACTAGTCCTCGCTGTTGTCGTAGTTCAAGAGCTTCATTCGTGTAAACGCTGGCCTACAGCTCTCTTATTTCCCGCCATCAAGCGTCTTCTCCCCATCTGGCATCCAAGTGATCCCAAGGTATTCAAAAACAGTTCGCTGAAGTTCTCAAGCATTCAGCCTACAACTTCTCGCGGCTGCGTTGACATATGCGAACGTGGTTGCCAGGCTACCTAGCTATGATCAACTTTCCGGTCCCGTTCCAGTGCAGTTGGGAAAGATCTGGAACAATACTTGCAATCACCCCTCCTGCTACGTGCGCGGCTTAGCAGGATACGTGGCACAGCATTATCGCCAATGCATGATCGCCTTTTGTCCGCCTCCTGAAGTTTCGGGTTACTGGCCCTAGCATCAGTGCACACCTCTGCGGAGCCGTCCTTAGCTCACTATCTGTCTCCCAACACCACTGCCTTCTCTGGTCGCCATTCACCGTCTCCACATCGGTGCCCGATTTATTTAACGCGACGTCTTCCCACCCACAACTCAAGAGGAAATCTAGATTACGCAGTTCGTAAGGCAACATGTGCGCTGTCATCGAAATTTTAAATGACTTCTTTTTTGGCAGTTGCATTTAGTTCATGTAGACGTGCTTCAGTGATGCCGCTAATAGATACATACTAGTACTGCGCTGCATGCTATGCATGAAGCATATTTCCAGCATTTGTGAAAGCCATTTTCTGATTTTCATAAGGAACTACAAGCGTGCACCACGCTCAAGTGTCAAAAACTTGTATTGCTAGAAAAACTCTCCGCGATAATTTCGTTGATTTTCCGTCATGTCCGCATACGATCACCTCGGGCTGAGACTTCTTACCGCAGAGTTATTCTGCCCTCCTACATACACCATGGACTAATCGGTATTTACTCGCAAAGAAGGACGGTGCCTTTCGATTGTGCGTCCGTTACCACAGTATTACCGAAATCACTATGAAAGATGTCCTCTGCCCCACTGACAATGCTGTGCAGCCGAATATAGAAGCGAGAAATTGAGTAAACTACCTTCATCAAGAAAGAAACAGTAGCACATATTTTAGTTGTTCACTAGAAATTCCTGCATTTAAAATTTTATTCCTGAAATTCTGCTAGTGCATGAAGTAAAACTTCTCATCACGGCTTGTATTTTCGGGTACAGGCAGGACGATAACATATACTTTGGTGGTTTGGAAACCGAAGCACAAGTGTTTCGTCCTCACGTTTACAAGTACGGAAGGTAAGGCACTTATCGGCATGTTTTTCTGCTATAATGTACCCTAGCTTAGCATTGAATGCGGCAGAATATTGCTTACTATTCGTAAATGTTCTGGTGTCACTTTTTAACATGTGCCACTTATCTTGGAAGAAAACATTTTAACAATGAAATGTGGGTATGTATTATCGAACAGATAATGGGCGAGCAAAAAAAGCTTCGAATTTTTCGCGATGCGTCATATGCTCCAAGTGTATCATGTAACGTAGGCACTTAGTAACTAGGCTGTTCTCCGCTTTGAAGAAAAATTACAGTTCTTCACAATTTAAGTTAAGAGCAATGTATAACTTTTAAACCTTTATTTTTCATGTATGAGAAAGTGCATGAAGTGCCTGCGGAAAAAGCCTTCCACTACCAGCCTGACTGGTCTACAAGCCCAGTCGTTTTAACACCGAGGTAACTATGACCTAATATTGCATTAAATAACCCACATTGCAATAATAATACACAAACTAGCGCGATCAGAGAAAACATGTTTGTAGTGAATTCAGTGAAGAGAAATAAGCGGCTACATAATGTGTATATATATATATATATATATATATATATATATATTGCAACGGATGAAATGGTTTTAATACAGGTGAACGTCAAATGAAGGACGGACGCACACGGCTCAGAAACCCACATCAGACAGCACGCGCCTTGCTTCCTATGCTTCTTCGTCTGCTTCTGCTGCTTTTCAGTAAGTCACTATGCGGCGTAACAATCTGCCCCGGGCAAACGATTCGGGTCACCGAGAAAATTAGGCAGATCGAAGATGGCAGCGCTTCAGGCTAGCCACGTGAACAACTTGAGTCTTGCTGGATTGGCGGTTATCCGTCGTGACTTTGGCGATGACGTAATTCACGTCATTCAGTTGGTCCAACACGGCGAAGGGGCCATCGTACTTGCAGAGAAACTTCTCATATAATCCTCTTTCGAATGGGCGTCCAAAGCCAGGCGCAGTCTCCAGGGGAGTAAGCAACTGCACGATGATGCAGATCGTAGTGTTCTTTCGAGCGGCTTTGAGAAGCCAGTGTGCGTAACCGGGCTATACGACAGGCTTCTTCGGCACGGCATAGTATCTGGGAAACAGACGCATCGTCGTTGGGGGAATATGGCAAGATGATGTCTAGGAAAACGTGGGGAGTTCTTGCATAGAGTAAATAGAAAGGAGAATAGCCGGTAAATTCATGATTTGCAGCGTTATAAGTTTACGTCACATACGGTAGCACTGCATCCCAGTTGCGATGGCCAGACGAGACGTACATGGACAGCATGGTTGTCAAGGTGCGCCTGGTGCGCTCGGTGAGACCGTTGGTATCCGGATGATACGGTTACGAGTGTCGTAGTACGAACCACAAAATCGGTGCATTTCTTCCACGACATCAGCAGTGAATTGCCGATCACGATCCCTTATAATAACAAGGGGTTCGTCATGGCAAATAATAACGGAATGCAAAAGAAACAACGAAACATCAGCAGCCTTTGCGGTAGCGAGAGCAGCGGTCTCCGTGTATCTGGAAAAGATAGTCAACGCAGTCGATAACCCAGCGGCAGCCCTCTACAGTGTTTGGAAAAGGACCGGGGAGGTCAATTTTAATCTTTTCAAAAGGTGAGGTAGGTGGCTTGACGGGTTGTAAACGTCCGGCCAGCGTGGTGGTGTGCGCTTTAGGTCGTTGACATTGTTCACATGTCGCAACGTATTGCTTGGTTGTCTTTCAAATTTGTGGCCAATAAAAACGCTGGCGAATTCGGTGCAGCGTACGATGGACGCCTAGATGTCCAGAAGTAATGTCATCGTGCATGGCATGCAAAACTTGTGCACGGAGATTTTTTGGGACGAACAAAAGGAGGGCTGCATCGTCAACTGAGTAGTTATTGAACAAAGCACTGCCTTCAATAGTAAACTGCGTTGACTCTGCTCTTCCCTCTGCTTCTTGTATAAGGGGCTGTAGTGACCCGTCGTCGCGTTTTTCTCACCTAAAGGTCGCCATACGAGGAAACGTCGACACGATTGAGGCCAAACACCCGTCGAAGCTGTCTTCATCGTTAACGGAAGTCGGCAATGGGTGCCGTGATAAGCAGTCTGCATCACTGTGATGTCGTCCACTCTTGTACGCTACACCAAAGTTGTATTCTTGTAGACGGAATGCCCAGCGCTCCAGACGACCTGAAGGATCGCGAAGTCTGATGAGCCAGCATAGCGAATGGTGGTCAGTAACTATGGTGAAGTAGCGTCCATATAAGTATGGTCGGAACTTGTGCACAGCGAACACAACTGCGAGGCACTCCAATTCAGTAACTGTGTAGTTCCGTTGACATTTTGTCAACGTGCGGCTGGTATATGCAACAACTTGCTCAGCCCCACTATGCAGCTGCACAAGCACCGCCCCAAGACCGACGCCACTGGCGTCAGTGTGAACCTCCGTCACAGCAGAAGGATCGAAGTGGCGCAGTAGTGGTGCTGAAGTTAGAGAAGGTTTGAGCAAATTGAAGGAGGATTCGCACTCTGGGGTCCACACAAATTGCTAATCCTTGTGCAGTAGAGAAGTAAGGGGGTGGGCAAGTGGCGCAAAACCAGTAATGAAGTGACGAAAGTAAGAAGAGATGCCAAGAAAGCTCCTAAGACTTCTCAGGATGCGTGGAGTTTCGAAGTCGTGTGCTGCAGCAATATTCTGCTGATCTCTGCTGATCCGGCCTGATACCATCCTCGTAGACTAGGAACCCAAGAACTAAAGCTTGGCGCTCTCCAAAATGGCACTTTGAATTCAAAATGAGGCCCGCTTTGCCAATGCATTCAAGAACATTATGGAGCCTCTCATTGTGCACTTGAAAGGTCTTTCCAAAAATGATAACATCATCAAGATAACACATGCATATTTCCCACTTGAGAACACAAAGGATAGTGTCCATAAATCGCTCGAACGTCGCGGGAGCGTTGCATAATCCAAAGGGCATTACATTAAATTCGTATAAATCATCTGGTGTTACCAAAGTGGTCTTCTCACGGTCGGATGTATGTAGAGAAATTTTCCAATAGCCAAATTGCAAATCAAAAGAGGAGAACTATGACGCCGAATGAAGACAACCCACAACATCATCAATGCAAGGTAACGGCTATACGTCTTTCTTTGTTACTGCATTCAAATGACGGTAGTCTACACAAAATCGCGAGAATTGCCTTTTTTTCGCACTAGACTCGCAGGTGCGGCCCACGGACTGGAAGATTCTCGGATGATTCCTTTCTGCGTCATTTCATCCACCTGTTCTTTATTATCTTGCGCTCTGCCAGGGAGACTCTAAGGGTTTTGGCGAGTAGGGGGAGCGTTTCCTGTGTTATTTTTGTGCTGTAGACGAGAAGCTGGGAAATGGCTGTCCGATCCGTTTAGGCAAAGTCAAACACTTGGGCATGAGTTGTCAAAATGTCTTGCAGAATACGACGTTCACTAAATGGGAGCGATTTGTTGACCATGCCCTCAAACTCAGCACAATATTCAGACTTGTATTTAGCGGCTCCTCTGCAATCGGAAATAATTCCAACTTTATGATTCACATAATCCTCAAATTTAGTGAGTGTCAAACCAGAAGGAAGACGAACAGGCTCTTCTGATACGTTCACAGCCCAGAGGTATGCGTGACCATGCTTCGCCTCCACGACTGAGCGTAGCACCAAAATATTTGTTTTCGCTCCACTCGAGGCATCTGGCTCGACGACTGTTGAATGTTTACCCATGAAGGATTCAGATGACTTCACGGGGAGAAACGCCGCCGTCAAAGCAGGCAGCAGCCCATCTTCCTTCATGGCGAGAACTTTTTGATGACTCTGAGACATGTTATTTACTAATGCGGGGATAATGTTCGGCTGCAAACAAATTTCACCGGCACTGAAGTCTGAAGTCGCACCACACTCGCGAAAAAAGTCAACACCCAATATCACGTCATGCGTGGCACGTCTCAATACAACGAATTCTGCCCTATAGCACTCGTCACTAAATACAAATGAAACTGAACACAAGTCAACCGGAACTAAAGTTTCCCCCCCCCCCCCCCAACTCCACAAAACATGTCCCACACAAACATAACTTTCTGTCGAAGGCGGTTCTTAAATGAAAGGCTCATAACTGACAACCAACTGATCAGTGTCAACCGTAGCATCCGTTTTAACATTCTCTGCATACACTGACACTTGGTTCGTTAGCATGACGATAGGTAGAGGTATGCGTGAAATTGACCGTCCGGCGACCTTACATTCATCGGTCGCACCACCTAGTTTCCCAGCTGTGGAGAAACAAAGCGGCGACGTGGGGATGGCGAACGGGGTTGTCGCTGCGGCGGGAAAGTGATGTTGCGATCGGACAAAGAGGAGACATTCCGTGCGTGGCGTTGAGGGGAAGAGGGCCGATAGGAGGTAGCGGGTGGCTGCTGCTCCCACTCGGCACCATTCGTGAAGCGCGGAGCTCGTTGGACAGGGGCTCGGGTAATTTGACGACGCTGGCAAAAGCTGAAGATATGTCCGCTGCCCACACAACCGTAACATACGAGTGGCTGGCTGCTCAGGTAGTTCACTTCAGGATCCCTTGGAGGCCGAGTTGGGGCGACAGAGGCGCGGCGAGGAGCACCACGAGGCATTTCATCCGGATGGGATGGACGCTGCTGGCATAAGGGTGCGATGTTGGTTGCATGGTCTGCTCTACGCCGTTGTTGCAAGATGTTTCGCGGTTATTTTGTGCAGCTCATGGCGTGCGCTGTTCCCATGATGATACGGACCTCGATGTCGGGTGGCAAGGTGCATCGAAATTTATATGCTGCCGCTGAATATCCAGCTCCTCGCGTATAATCCTCCTGACCATAGAAGCGATGTCTTCAGCCTCCGGAATGTCGATACCAGCAACAGTTGTCACATCAGAAAGACGGCCAAATTTGGGCGCTATCCGACGTGCCTTTAACGCCTCAAATGCCCGGGACTTCTTGATGACATCTGCTGCTGTGGCAAGGGTATCCCGCGAAAGAATGAAGTTGTACACATCCTCAGCAATCCCCTTGAGAAGGTGCCTACCTGGTCTTCTTCTGACATCTGCCGGTTTACAATGCGACAAAGTTTCAATATTTCCTCGATGTAACGTGTGCATGTCTCACCGGGCAGCTGGGCTCTCTGGGAAAGCTGATGCTAAGCGCGTTCCTTCTTCGCAAGGGTGTCCCCAAAAGACTTCGTAATTTCTTCAACGAATCGGTCCCAGGTCGTCAGGTTTTCTTCGTGGTTATCAAACCAAGGCAGAGCCATGCTAGCGAGGAAGAAAACAACATTGTACAGACGTGCGATCGAGTTCCAGTGGTTGTACTTGCTGCATCTTTCGTAATGTCGTAGCCATTCTTCAACTTTATCTTCGGGCTCAGCGTGGAACATACGCGGCTCTTGCTGGTAAGGAAAGGTCGTCGTCACTTCAGGTCGCTGCTCATGAGTCTGCGTCGTGCGGATGGTAGCCATTGAAAGGTACTGTTGAGGAGATAAAGGTGGTAAACCTGCTACACAATGGCCGCGACGAGGTACTGGTGGATCCAGAACGTTTTCACTCATCACCTCCACCAAATCTAACGGATGAAATGGTTTTAATACAGGTCAACGCCGAATGAAGGACGGACGCACACGGCTCAGAAATCCGGATCAGTTTGCGCGTGCCTCGCTTCCTCTGCTTCTGCTGCTTCTCAGTAAGCCGCTACGCGGCGTAACAATATATATATATATATATATATATATATATATATATATATATATATATATATATATATATATATATATATATATATATATATATATGTTATGCGGCCATTTAACAGTACAAACGGTGAATATCACGATAGGAAACACCATACATATTTTGAGCAGTTATAGTGAAGTTTATCCAAATCTGTGATTACTCATCATCACCCTTCGCTTCAAGTGAACTTCATCCTCGTCGGTAAACCATCATCACCAACGTGCTGGGTGACCGCTCTTCGACGCCATTGTTAGCAGAGCTAATACAGCCCGGTCGCGAGTCGGTCGAATAACGTCGAGAGGGGCACTACGGAGGTGACGGTTCACAAAACAATGATTTGTTAGCAGATGAGATAAGGTTTGCTATGTGTGCATGCCAGAATAAATCAGAATAGAGAGAGACATTAAAGGATTTGTACGAATGGTACAGATTGATTGGGAAACAGGAAATATTATACAAAACTAAAAGAAGGTTATGGCAGCGGCAAGGGGACACAGTTTTACAATACCTAGGATTAGGAGTCATTAGCCATTGATGGCACCATGCTTGTGTAATATTTAGGACAGCCTCGAAAGATTTTTCACGGAACGAGTTAGTGACATGACTCGCTGGTAAATAACACAGTCGCCAGCAAACAAACGAATAAGGCGTGCGCTTCGAGGGGTAGTTATTGATGAAAATTATGAGCTGTAAGGGCCCAGTATGAACCCTTGTGTAATACCTGGTGTTACTGTTATTTGGTGTCAGTTTTTATTGTAAACTTAAATGATCTGAGAAGAATTCGTAAAATTAATTTGACGCAGGAAAGTGAATTCGGCTTCAGTTTAAATTGAACAGTTTCAGGAAAAGGGCGATGATGTGAAATCCTATTGAATGGTTTCTCGAATTCGAGAAACGCGGATTTTTTTAATGTTAATACCCAGACTGATGTGTAAATTATGAAGCAAGCTGGCCAGCTGAGTCTCGAAAGACATGTTGCGAAATCCTGGTTGTGATGAACGGAAGAAGTTTTTGAATCAAGGATCCATTATCAAAGAATACATCACGTTCCAACGTTTCATGACCCAGTGAGGCACCCCGCAAGGTAATGCGGCTGTAGTTTCAAAGCCAAATTTTCGTTACCTCATTTTTGTACGGGACCGACCTTTCCGGCCCTCCATTCACTTAAAAGAAAACAAGTCTGAAGTGAATGCGTGAAGAGCAAACATAAGCATTTGGCAGTAAAATGTTTAACGTTCTTGAAGATTTACGGTTAATTTTGTCCGGTCCAGCTGATTGTGATTGCTTCTGATTTTCGATTATGCACACAATACTAGAACAGCGAAAAGTAGCGAATGACTTAATAGGAGCTGTGCTAGAGTTTAGAATGACATGGGATACGTCAGTTCTCGTGGTGGAAACGAACGAGGAAGATGCATTAAATACGCTTGCTTATTCACTATCAGTTGCGTATTGGTCTTCATCATCAGTAAGGAAAATAGTACGCGTGAAATATGTGTTTATCGTCTGCAAGAATTTAGTAGGATGTGCATATAGTATCTTCGGTAGGTCAGTATGAAGGAGTTGGTTCCACGTTTTGTGACATATATTATGACATATATGCCCTGCGTCGCTGGACGTTGAAGAAGACAACGATCAGCAGTAGTGACACAGAAGAAAGACGAAGCTGCAGGAACGGTAGTTGGTGCGACGAGAAGGTGGCTATAGATAACCTAAGGACAGAACTTTTTCAAAGTATGCGGCAGATGATTCAGGAGGCTATGCAACCAGTCGAGCTAGAGATGAGGGAAGAAATTAAGCTCTTACTAGAACCTATGTTTCAAAACCAACGAGTTCACGACGCAAAGATAGCGCGCCTGCAACAACAGGTGGCGGAACTCATGCGGTCTGCCTCCCCACGATTGAAAGGCTTCCGTCGCCGACACGCTGTCGCGGACGAAGACTTGGGATCCTGGCTCAAACCCACCCTCGAACCTATGCGTTACATTTCCGAAGAATCTTCACCTCTACCATGCCTACCGTCCGGACAGCAACCACCCACAACTTAAGCGTCCTACAGTGGAACTGCCGCAGCTTCCGCCGTAAGAGAGCCTCACTCCAACAATACATTGATTCTCTCCCAAACCAACCAGATGTCATCGCTTTACAGGAGGTTAACAACTCCGCAAAACTCATTAATTACTCCCCACACCAACGCACTCAGGCAACTTGCATTATGGTTCACAAGGATTATACTGCACTTGCTTTAGATCTAGAAGAAGATGATGTAGTGTACGACTTTGTACAAATCCTACCTAGACACCGCACCGGTACGGGCACCTACATTCTCAACATTTCCAGTAAACCCATCCAAATTGCCTTTCCTTGCGCCAGGGTGTTCAGAAAGGCACTCACTGTCGCCCGAGGAGCTCCGCTCCTTATTTTGGGCGATTTCAATGCGCAACACCCATCCTGGGGCTACCCGAAAGTAAACAAGAAATGCCGCATCCTAGCAGACACCATATCAAACCTCATGCTTACCATGCTGAACGACCCGACCCAACCTACTCGACTTGGCAACAGTGTCACGCGTGACACCAGCCCCGATCTCACGGATGTAAAGCTTGCCTATGGGAAAACACACTGGAAACTTTAGGCAGTGACCATTTCATTCTGATCATTCATCTTGCAAGCAAAACGCATCGACATATGAGCGGTACTGCCAAAATCACTGATTGGACCGCGTTTCGAAAAGAGCAAGCTGACATTGATCACCCAGATATCACTGATTACGCTTCCTGGGCATCGGACCTTAGGCACCTGTCCTCTAAGTACACCCGAACCCTGAAAACATCTTTAGACCGCCCTGCTATTGACTCCCATCTCCTGCACCTGTGAAACGCCCGCAGAGGCCTTGTGAAACGTTGGCGCCACCAGCGCCACAACAGAACGCTCAAACGCCGCATCGCAACCCTAACGCAAGCTGCAGAGGACTATGCATGGAACCTTGCTCAATCAAATTGGCTGACAAGATGTGATTTCCTGAGTGGTAACCTTAGCTCGAAACAAACTTGGAGCTTACTCAGATGCCTCATTGACCCCAACAACTCCAAAAGCGACCAACGCAAGAACCTTGCTAGGGCTCTACATGGTTACGGCGGCTCCAATTGAGATCTCGTACAAACCATCAAACAAAAGTACTTCTCCACCACAGTCGACACTGACCCCCTCCCTCCCTATAATGGGCAGCCCAACGAGAAACTAGATGCAGAATTCACCATCAAAAGAAATACAGGCCGCCATCCTAGCCATGCGCAGAGGCACAGCTCCTGGGAAAGACAAGATCACGGTGGGACTCCTCGCCAATCTCCACGACGCAGCCCTCACGCAGCTCGCGAATTACATTAACAACTGTTGGCGCATGGTCCGGTTGCCAAACGAGTGAAAGACTGCGGAGGTGCACTTCATCCCCAGACCGGGCAAACCCATAAATATTAACAATCTACGGCCCATCTCTCTCACCTCCTGCGTAGGGAAAGTTATGGAGAGGGCGGTACACATCAGGCTCACCCGATATCTTGAAGAAAACGACTTGTACCCACACACCATGTTCGGATTCCGGCCTGGCCTATCCACCCAAGATATACTCCTGCAGCTTAAAGAAGAAGTCATGAACCCCCCTAACAAGCCTTTCTTCAGGACAATTCTCGCTCTTGACCTCAAGGGGGCGTTGGATAACATAAAGCACCACTCTATTTTGGAAACTATGAGCCACATCAATTGTGGTGCAAGGACCTATGCATATGTTAAAGATTTCCTTCACAGTCGTACCGTCTACGCCGACCTCGGTCTGGCAGAACCCAGCCAAATACAGCTAGGCACACGTGGCATGCCACAGGGTGCTGTTCTATCATCCTTACTTTTCAATATAGCTTTAATCAAACTCCCAGCACAGCTAAATCAGGTATCGCATCTACGGTATGCCTTCTACGCGGATGACATCACTATTTGGACCACGGCCTATTCTACCGCGGAAATTGAAGACCGCCTTCAAGAGGCCGTAACCATCGTGCAAGCCTACGCCGCTAACTGCGGCCTTACTTGCTCCCCCGAAAAGTCGGAGTTGCTGCTACTACACAGCTCCCGCCAACGCAGACCCACTGTTGAAGTCAACCTCAATAGAAACCCAATACCACAGAAGGACACAATCAGGGTTCTAGGGCTTTACATCAATGACAAGGGCAGAAATGTGTACGCCCTCACTCGGCTCAAAAACACCAGTCTGCAGGTTGCGCGTATGATAGCCAGGGTCACTACCAACGACAGGGGTATGCTCGAACAAGACACCCTGCAACTGGTTCAAGCATTCATCATTAATAGAATTGTGTATTCGACACCGTATCTGCACCTCAAAACGGGAGACTATAAGCAAATCGACGTCATTATACGAAACGCAGTTAAAAAGGCGCTGGGCCTGCCCCAAAGCACTTCCACAGAACATCTTTTGCAATTAGGGGGGCACAATACAGCCGAAGCACTCCTTGCCACCCAACGCGCCACCCAGATAAATCGACTAGCAGCAACCCGCACGGGCCAGACCGTTCTTATGGACCTTAACCTGACTAACCCGCAAGGTCTCGTACAAAAACAGGCTATACCGCCCGGGTGGTCAGACTCGTTCACAGCCAATCCCCTACCCCGCAATATGCATACTCTGTTCCACCAAGGGCGCCGGAAGGTTCGGGCCAAATACATCCAGGAAAAGTACGAGACGGACACTGAATCCTACTACGTAGACGCAGCAAAGTCAGAAGCGGGGTACACGGTAGTGGTTGTGATTCACCAACAACAACTGGTTGATGCCCTCACCATCTGCGATGACAATATAGAAATGGCGGAGGTGGTGGCAATTGCTTTAGCCGCCACGCATACCGACTCTATGGCTGCCTACCGCAACTACATCAAAGGGCGAATATGTCCCCAGGCTGCCAGAATATTGAAAAATTATGGACACCCCGAACAAGACAAATGCCTCGTCTGGACACCGGGACATCAAGGCGTGGAAGGGAACGAGTGCGCCCATGCCGCTGCCCGAGCTCTCCTCCCCCGGGACTCGACCCCTCCATCCTCCACACCGCCCTATCCCGGCCCTCTGGCGACGTATGCGGAGAGGTTACAGCACTGCAGACTCTCTCGCAGAAAATATCCACCCCCAGCCGAGGGGCTCTCCAAAGCGGAGGAAGTTAGATGGCGACGCCTACAGACAGGTACCTATAACACACCAGCCCGTTTAAACACAATACACCCCGGATTCTGCGACCCCAAATGCAAATATTACGGGGAAAAGGCAGGCCTGCAGCACATGGTGTGGAACTGCCCACACAATCCGCCAGATGATCCGAAAGCAGTGCCAACAATTGAGGGGTGGGAGGCTGCCCTATCCAGCTCTGGACTAGAGGCCCAACGGGCCATCGTGACACGTGCGCGGGTAGCAGCGGCAGCCGCTGGAGTTCCGGACTAGGGACCCCACCTACACATCCCCCTCCCTTAAATATACTTAATAAAGTTTTTCACTCACTCACTCAGAATTCCAGAACATTTACATAAGTCGTCAGCTGTTGTGTTCTTAAGCTAACTTCTTGCCAAGTATCATCTTGGTGGAGGTGATCAAAGATCCCCGTGCGCAAAGATTACCCCTTGCCCTGCTAAAAGCAGGGCCACCGCCTACTTGAGCTCACAACGACGTCAACAACGGCCACTATGACCTCCGAGGCAGCCCCTCCCACCGCGGCAAGCCCGGCTCAGCCAGTCGTGCTCACGAACATTCACCACCCTCCCATCCTTAATGGCGAAGACAAGACATACATTGACGATTGGCTGGATGAGTACGAGCATTGTAGCAAGAACAATCGCTGGGACGCGACCATTATGCTGGCCAACGTCATTTTCTATTAGGCGGGAACAGCTCGCACGTGGCTCCAAAATCACGAATAAGAGCTGGTGACGTGAGCAATCTGTAAGCAAAAGCTTCAGGACTTGTTCGAAAAACCCGTTGTTCTGGCTCTCACAGCAAAAACAAATTTTTTCTCGCACCCATCCTCCACGGAGTACCACCTTGCCTACATTAGAGACGTGCTTGCGTTATGTCGCAAGGTGAGCAGCTCCATGACGGAAAATGACAAGGTAGGGCATATCCTCAAGGGTATCAGTGATGATGCTTTGAACATCCTGTTCTGCACGGATTGCTCCGCCGTCGACTTGATGCTTAAAGTCTGTCGAAAATTCGACCAGGCTAAACAATGACGCCTCGTTCATCGCTTTGAACGCCTTCCAAACAAGGCAGCTACATCTTCCTGCGATGATCTGTCCCCTTTGCAACAGCCTTCTCATTCTGCGAACATGCCTCGAATCGTCCACAGCGAACTCGGGGCATTAATTAGCTCCTACACCACTCACGTCTCCGCTGCCCGATACCGTTGCCATGATACAGGTCGTAATTCGCCAGGAACTTGCCAACGTTTGCCTCTCCTCCAGTCCCGTGCCGCCCACGCCACCATTGCACCCTGTTACTGTAGTGTCTGCTACTACCGCCAGCGAGGCTTCTCCACTTCGCTACCTTAGTCGCAATCCTGCAGAGTGGCTCAACCAGACGACAGGCCAACTTGCTTTACTTGCTGTAGAGCCGGCCACACTTCGCTTTACTGCCGTAGCATTACCTTCCTCACCCCTCGCGCTTATTACAACGCCGGCCGTCGATACAAATATGAACCTCGACGCTTCCCTGCCCAACCAGAGGAGCCCCGCCCCGCCCTTGATGGACCAGGACACTTTGTTACTCAACCGGATGAGCCTCGCAGCGAAACCGCCCCCTCCCCCCCCCCTGCCGGTCGCTCTAGTCGATCTCCATCTCCACAGACTCGTCGATCTCGTTCACTGGTACCTCACGACAGCTTCTCCCCATCATACGCCGGCGCCTACTCGGGAAACTAGCGCGTGCAGAGCCCGGGAGTGACGCTGTACTATCGACCCGGACTGCTAACTCGGTACTGACCTCCGCACCCAGACGTAGCCTGATTGATATTCTTGTGGACGGAGTCCCAGTTTCTGCCCTTATTCACACCGGTGCCCACATTTCTGTTCTCAGCTCCTCACTCCACCGACGCTTCAAGAAAGTCCTCACACCCGCTACCTCATATACCGTTCGTGTTGCTGATGGCAACACAGCTACTGGGATTGGTATGCGTACTGTAATGATTACAATTGCCGACCACCACATCCCTGTGCTATTTACAGTCCTCATCCGTTTCCCTCAAGATGTTATATTAGGACTCGGCATTTTAACTGCAAACTCCGCTCTCTGACGGTTCTTATTTACTGATTCATCTAGAGCTGCCGCTCTGTCCTGACAACAAAGCTCCTGAAACTTCAACGCTCCGTCTCCGCTCCGCTGCATTTACTCACCCGCCACCAGAAGCCGCAGTGTATGTGCTCACGTCGCCTTTTCCCTCCGTTCCGGATGGCGACTACGTTTTTGTCCCATAACCGACGTGACTCTTCAGCGTAGCATCGCTCTCCTTCACAATATAGTTTATGCGGCGAATAACGCCACTTGTAATCAGTTCTGATCTTCAGTTCTTTTGTGCACGTTCTTCCTGGGGGCATTCAACTCACCGATCTGACCCCATTGTCTGAGTTTAATGTGGCTGCTCTTTTACCTGACTCTGTTGCTGGAATATCGACACGACCTGCACCGTCCCCAAATCCGGAGGTCGGCATATGCGGAATGGTTGCTCGTAACTTGCGCCCTGATCGTGCTAAAACGCTTACGAGCCTTCTGACTTCGTACAGTGATATTTCTGAATCTGTGACCGACCATTGGGCCAAACATCTCTCGTTACTCATCGCATCGATACCAAAGACGCCAGCCCAATTCACAGACGACCTTACCGAGTCGCCATTTCTGAACATCGCTTCAAGAAAGATGAAGTAGTCAAGATATTGGCAAGAAACATTATACAGCCTTCTAGCAGCCCCTGGGTCTCTTCTGTCATTCTTGATAAAAAGAAGCACAATACCTGGAGGTTCTGCGTTGATTATCGACACCTCAACAAAATTACAAAGGACGTTTAACCGCTCCCCAGGATGGATGATGCCCTCGACTGCTTGCACGGTGCCAGCTATTTTAAGGCGAAAGATACTGTCGTGGACAAAATGTGTCCCGCTTTTGCGGCGACTGTGTGGCACTCCTTGGCGTGCGTTCAAGTGTGGGATTGCAGATGACAGGAACACTAGACAAGATGAGACTAATCACACTTTGGCCTTTCACCACTTTACCCACTAATGTCGCTCGTAATTTTTTTCTTCGATTGATCTTCGTTCAGGTTATTGGCAGATCACTGTCGACGAACGAGACCGAGAGAAGACTGTCTTCGTCAGGCCTGTACCAATTCAAGGTGACACCTCTTGGCCTGTGTAATGCGCCAGCAACATTCGAGTGCATGATGGACTCTTTTGCGCGGTTTCAAGTTGACGACGTGCTTATGTTATCTCGAGGACGTTATTGTATTGTCTTCGACCTTCGAGAGCCATCCCAATCGCCTTGATGCCATCTTGGAGTCTTTTGTAGAGCCCGCCTTCAGCTGAACGCGAAGAAGTGTAGCTTCGGCTGACGTGAACTCAAGGTGCTCAGTCACATGGCCTACGCCCGCGACGTTCAAACCGACCCAGACAAAATACGTACTGTAAGTCCTTTTCCTACACCCCGCTGTACCAGTGACGTGCTTAGTTGTCTTGGCTTTTGTTCCTATTTTCGGCGGTTTGTCCCAACTTTGCGGAGACGGCTCGTCCACTCACCTGTCTTCTCAACAACGACGCTCATTTTGCTGGGACCAAGAACAATAACAAGCCTTTTCTGCGCTCATTGCAGCTGTCATCAAACCGCCCATCCTGGCACACTTCAATCCCTCGGCACCAATGGAGGTACGCACCGACGCCAGCGGTCACGGCATTGGTACCATTCTGGCCGAACAGCGGATGGGTCGTATTCGCGTCACTGCTTATGCCAGTCGCCTTCTTTCTGCGGCTGAACGGAATTACTTGATCACTGAACGCGAGTGCTTAGCCCTCGTGGGGGCCATTACAAAGTTTCCCCCTTACTTGTTTGGCCGCCCGTTCTCCGTCATCACCGACCACCACGTTTTATGCTGGCTTTCCATGCTGAGGGGCCCTACTGGTCACCTGGCGTGTTGGGCCCTGCGCCTTCAAGAATACACTTTTCTGTAGTTCTCAAATCCGGCCGGCTGCACGCTGACGCCGATTGCCTGCCACGCAACCCGGTAGATCCACCACCTGCGAGCGGGTGGGACGATGACACATGTGTGTTGTCCATCTCTGACCTTTTAAACATCATTCGCCATGAGCAGCGCTTAGATCCCAAGCTTTTCAGCATTATCAATCGCCTCAGCGCTGATCACATTGATACTACCCTTGCTTTATTTGTACTCCACAACTACACCTTAACCAGCGGAATACGCGACCAGATGGCGCCGAGCTTCTCGTAGTTCCCGAACACCTGCGTGCCACCTTTCTTCCGCAGCTGCACGGCGCGCCCACTGCAGACCATCTTGGCGTATCTCGTACGTACGACATCGTCCGCCGCCGCTTCTTTTGGCCAGGCCTCTATCGCTCTGTTTGTCGTTACGTGGCTTCTTGTGACCGGCGTCAATGACGATAGAAGCCCTCAGTTATGCCTGCTGGATCCCGGCATCAGATCGACATCCCAAGTACAGGCATTTTCCCGAGTTGACCTTGATTTCCTCGGGCCCTTCCCACTCTCTGCGTCTGGGGATAAACTGATTGCGGTGGCTACGAATATAATACGCGCTGCGTTGTCACCAGAACAACACCCACCAGCTGTGCAACGGCTGTGGCTGCGTTTCTTCTCCACGACATCATCCTCCTCCATGTTGCTCCACGCCAGCTGCTCACTGATCGTGGCCGTTGCTTTCTTGATCAAGTTGTCGACGAAATTCTTCGGTACTGCTCCATTAAGCGCTATTTCTCCACCGCTTGCCATCCACAAACGAACGGCATCACCGAACGCAACCCCACGCTCACGGACATGTTGTAAATGTATGTCTCGGATGATCACCGTGACTGGGATATTACTTTGCCGTTTGTAACTTTAGCATACTGCCACGTGCCTAGCGCCGCGCGACAGCCGTGTTTGGTGCCGACGACGACGAAGCTGTTGTTGTTGGCACAAGCGGCGCGCTGGTGCTAGACTCTGTGATCGGAACTACAAGCCGACCTTATTCTCTGGTCCTCGGCTACGTGTACCTTCACGAGTCCCTGTGACTTCAGTCGTGACACTGGTGGAGGTGCCATCGATGATCCCTTCTCCTTCGGACGAACCTACGCGGCCGCCTCTCGTGACCACTCCTGTTCATCGTACCAGCCGACGGCTCCGAGGCTTGCCCCCGAGGTCTTCGCTCTTGAGAAAGAGACCCTAGCTCTGGCAACGACACCGCCCGCCCGTACCATGACTGTCCCTTCCACCCCTTCATCCTGTCTCATCCTTCAGACCCCACGTACCCCTAAACCATTTCACGGTGAGCAGTTTGAAGACGCCGAGGACTGGCTAGCTCACTACGAAAGGGTCGCGACGTTTAACGGCTGGGACGGCGCTGCAAAAATTCGGAACTTCTACTTCAGCCTTGAAGACGCTGCTCGGACATGGTTCGAGAACCGCGACGCCACATTCTCTACGTGGCCGGCCTTCCGAATCCAGCTTCTCGGTACGTACGCCAACAGTGACCGCCGAGAGAATGCCGAGCGTGCCCTGACCTCTCGAGTTCAGCGTCAGAACGAAGGGGTCGCAATGTACGTTGAAGACGTCATGCGCCTTTGCCATCGCGCCGACCGTCCATGAGTGAGGAGAAGAAGGTGCGGCACCTGATGCACGGCGTCAAATACCAGATTTTTTCCGGCCTCGTGCGGAACCCGCCCACCACCTTCGCGGCGTTTCTGGCTGAAGCTGTGATAATGGAGAAACTGCTACAGCAGCGATGCAGCCAGTACGCTCGGCCGCTGAATACCATCGCCACACTACCGCCGTCTGACCGAACCGACTACAATCCCGGGGCAAATATGAGTTCCCTTCGCGACCTCATTCGGACCGTGGTTCGCGAGGAGCTCCAGCAACTTCATGGATCATTTACTCCTGGCGCGGCTTCTCTGGCCAGCATCATCCGTGAGGAGGTCCAGAACGCACTCACGCCACCGACAAGTACAGTCGTTCCATCCCCACCCCCGGGCCTCACCCAGCGGATGACTTATGCTGATGTCACACGCCGCCCAGCCCTGCTACCTACCCCTTCGCCTTACACGCCGCCACAGGTCGCTGTGCACGCTGCGGAACCGCTGCCACTTCGGGCAGATCGGCGCCAGGCGCCCCGGAAGGCTGATCTCTGGCGCGCTCCAGATAACCGCCCTCTCTGCTACCACTGTGGCGAGGCAGGTCATCGTCAGATGGGCCTTAGAGGATTTTCCCCCGACAGCCCTCGTCCACGGGCTGGTCAGCGGCCTCAGGACATCGCCGAGTACGTCACCCGCCAGCGTAGTCTGCCATATTCTCCTCGTCGCGAGTCGCGCTCGCCTTCGCCTCGTCGCTCTTCGCCCTCTGGGCCACGGTATACTGCTGGACGCCATGGTTCCTCGAGCCCTCATCTGGCAAACTAGCTCCGGCGACCATTGGGGGCGAGGCCGCCGCACACCGATTCGCCGTAAAGCTTCCACCGCCGCACCGCTCCATTCGCCCCGATGTCGAACGCCGAATTCCTGTCCAGTTTTCGCCGCACAGAACAGATCGCCCCGACGTCGTCCGCATCGCTGACCAGTTATCACCGCCGTGTCGCTTAAATCGCCCTGACGCAGACCACACAACTGCCGCCCAGCTTCCGCCGCTGCACCGCTTGCTTCACGCCGACCTGCCGTCGGCATTGAATTGTCCCGACGCCGACCACCCAACTGCCGTCCAGCTTGCGCCGCCACGCCGCTCACTTCACTCCGAACCGACGTCGACAGGCCCTGGTTTTGGCCGGGTCTCCGTGGACATCCCTGTTATCGTCGACACGAAGGAGGTCAGCGCTTTAGTTGATACGGGAGCCGATTATTCTATCCTTAGCGGGCGGCTCACAAGGACACTGAAAAAGGTGATGACGCCATGGAACGGACCAGACATACGGACGGCAGGCGGACATGTGGTTGCACCACTAGGTATGTGTACAGCTCGGGTTACGGTGCGAGGCTGCACATTAGTTGCGACTTTTCTTGTTCTACGCGAATGCTCTCGTGATGTTATTCTTGGCATCGACTTCCTTCGTGAGCACGGTGCCACTATAGATCTCCCGAACCGCTTAGTGACGTTTTCTGCCAAACTGACCACCGAAAAGCATGAGTACCGTGGATCCCACTCCACGCTGCGAATCGCCGATGATAGCCTCACAGTGCCGCCACGCGCCACCATCCTTGCCAGGGTTACTTGTGACAAGCCGCATCACAGACTCCGGGTTGTTGAGCCTAATGTCTCCCTCTGACTCGCCTTGAGAGTTTCTGTGGCAAGAGGTCTTTGTTTCCTTCGTGGAAGAGAGACGGAGGTGCTTGTCACCAATTTCTCCAAAGAACATCGACACCTGTTCCGTGGCACTGTCATTGCTTACGTCGACCATCTGCACTAAGTCGCCGAATGTTTTGTGTCAGAGGAAGCTACGCCTAGCACTGAACCGGATGGTGCCTTACACGCTGTCGACACCAATTCTAGCCTTTCCTCCGTTGAAAAGAGACAACTCCAAGATCCATTGCTGGAGTTTCGTGTGTGCTTCATGTCTTCATCTAAAGTGCAGCAAACGGCGGCCATTAAACACCGGATTATCACGCATGAAGGCACTCGACCCATCCATCAGCAGCCCTATCGTGTGTCTCCTCGGGAGAGAGACGGTATCCAACAGCAAGTCAAGGAGATGCTCGCCGATGGCGTCATTCAACCTTCACGCAGCCCATGGTCATCGCCTGTAGTCCCCGTTAAAAAGAAAGATGGAACACTTCGTTTCTGCGTTGACTATCGGAAACATAACAGTATGACAAAGAAGGACATCTATCCGCTGCCACGGATTGACGACTCTCTCGACCGACTTCGCCGAGCCAAGTACTTCTCCTCCATTGACCTCAGGAGTGGTTATTGGCAAATTGAAGTTGATGAGAGGGACCGTGAAAAAACTGCCTTCGTAATACCAGATGGGCTCTATGAATTGCGCGTCCTCCCATTCGGGCTCTGCTGTGCTCTTGCCACTTTCCAGCGGATGATGGACACTGTACTCACAGGTCTTAAGTGGCAGAGATGCCTTGTTTATCTCCACGACGTGATAATTTTTTCACCGACGTTCACGGAACTCCTGCGCCGCCTGAGAACTGTTCTCGAAGCTGTCCGATCTGCCAACCTTTCTCTCAAGCCTCAAAAGTGTCACTTCGGGTTCACCGAATTGAAGTTTCTTGGGCACATCGTGAGTGCTGATCGCATCCGAGCTGACCCTGAGAAACTTGCTGCCGTTGCAGCCTTTCTCGTCCCCGCCCGCAAAAAAGCAGTCCGACGGTTTTTGGGGCTGTGCTCCTATTATCGTCGATTTATCAAAAACTTTGCACAGATGGCCAGCCCTCTGACTCTCCTGACTCGAGATGACACATCATTTTCCTGGGGCGCCGAGCAGCAGATGGCTTTCGACGAGTTACGACGCCGTCTCCAGTCACCCCCGATCCTGGCACATTTCGATGATGATGCCGACACAGAGTTACACACGGATGCGAGCAACGTCGGCCTTGGCGCCGTTCTAGTTCAGCACCAAGACGGGGTCGAGAAAGTAATTGCCTACGCCAGCCGTGCACTTTCCCGTGCTGAGTGTAACTATTCCACCACTGAAAAAGAATGTTTGGCGGTAGTATGGGCCACTGCCAAGTTCCGCCCGTACCTTTATGGCCGACCGTTTCGTGTCATCATTGACCATCACTCGTTGTGTTGGCTGAAAAACTTAAAGGATCCTTGTGGCCGCTTAGCACGTTGAGCAATGCGCCTGCAGGAGTTCGATTTCGATGTTATTTATGTCTGGTCGGAAGCACACCGATGCTGATAGCCTGTCCAGCGCGCCCGTCGGCCCTCCTTCGTCAGATGCCACCGACGATGATAGCTTCCTCGGAGCAGTCACTACGTCCGATCTCGCCTCCAAACAGCGTGCCGACGACGAGCTGCGACTGATTATTGACCATCTTGAAGGTGGGCATTCTACAATACCCCGGTATCATGCTCGGGGGTTGTCGTATTGCCTCCGCAATGGGGTGCTTTATAAGAAGAATTCTACATCGAGTGCAAAAACATACCTGCTAGTCATACCGGCTGATCTAAGGCACGAAATCCTCCTGGCCTGCCACGATGAACCAACTTCAGGGCATCTTGGCTTCACACGCACCCTAAACCGAGTCCGTCATAACTATTACTGGCCACATCTTACTCCGAGCGTTAGACGTTACGTACAGACTTGTCGACAATGCTAGCGGCGACAAAAACCCATGCTCAAGCCATCCGGTATGCTACAATCTATTGAACCACCCCTCACACCCTTCAAGCAAGTTGGCATGGACCTTTTAGGCCCATTTCCTTTATCCTCGAACGGACACAAGTGGATCGTAGTCGCCACTGACTACTTAACACGCTACGCTGAAACGAAGGCCCTTGCCCGAGGTACTGCCGGCGAAGTTGCTCGATTCTTTATGAACAACATTGTGCTCAGATCGACCATCATTACTGACCGAGGAAAGGCGTTTACAGCTCGGCTACTGCGGGACACCTTAACTGTCAGCCATACCGAGCATAGCACATCAACAGCGTATCACCCTCAGACAAATGGATTAACGGAACGACTAAACAAAATGCCCACCATTATGTTACTTCCTAATGTGAAATTTGAGCGCAGCTCATCAGCTGTTTCATCTTTTCGATAAATTGAGGCAAAACGAAGAGGCGTCCGTGTGCTGTGCGATGTCAGGGCACGTTAAAGATCCCCAGGGGGTCGAAATTACTCCGTAGCCCTCCACTACGGCTCCCCTTTCTGTCTTTCCACTTTCACTCCCACCTTCCTCCCTTCCCTTACGGCGCGGTTCAGGTGTCCACAGAGCAAATGTGACAAATTCCCGTGAACCAATAGAGAAAAAAAATAGGCAAGGATTTCGAGCAAGGCACATAAGCACAATTACATACTTCTTTTTTTTTTAATTTTTAACACGTATTCCTTCAAGAAACACTCTACTAAGAGTTCTTGGCTATCATGAAAGAAGCTTTGTGGTCCGAGAAATGAAGAGAGCAATTGAGTTATCGGGAGGTTGCGGGAGGCAGCGCGTGGGTCCATAGGAACGTTGCGCAACGAACAGATAGCAGCGACTCGCTGACGCCGCTAGCGAGTGAAGGTGGTGGTGGTGAAAAACTTTATTTAGTGGAGCCGCGAAATACTCGTTACAAGGGCTGGGCCGGCTCCTGATCACGGGTGGTGGCCAGCAGGCAGTGCCTGACGGCGACCGCTTCAGCCCAGGCGACCAGTCTCCTTTGTGGAGCCGGTTCTGAGCTGGAGACCGCGATCTCCCAAGCCTCGTTGTCCGTAAGGCGCCATTCGGCCGGTGGTTGAAACTCCGGGCATCTGAACATAATATGTTCGAATGTAGCTCTCGGGGCCTCGCAGAGGGAACATACGGACTGATGAGTAGAGGGGGAGAAGAGTGCCAGCAGTGCTGGGGAGGGAAAGGTGACGGCTTGAAGGTGTCTCCATGTTATTTGTTGTGGTTTAGTTAAGGAGGGGTGTGGGGGAGGGTAGTGAAGTCTTTCAGACCGGTAGTGTAGTGTAATGTCGTTGTAGGTGATCAGCCGATCTCTGGCACTGCCTAGGTCCTCGGTATCTGTTGCTCGGTCGACGTATGCTCGAGCAGCAGAATTGGCCGCTTCGTTACCGGGGTTGCCGGAATGGGCTGGTACCCAGACAAGGTCTATGGGTCGGGGTGTTTGAACGTTGGTAGTTAAGATTTTGTGAGAGGCAGCATGTAGCTGGCCTCGGGCGAAATTTTGTATGGCAGTTTTAGAATCGCTGAGGATAAGGGTGGCAGTGGAAGAGACTATCGCGATGGCTATAGCGGATTCTTCCGCTTCTACGGACGTTCGGGTAATGATAGAGGCTGATGTGATGTGTTCGAAGCGGCTGGATACCACGCATATCGCATAAGCTGAGCGGTGTGGATATTCTGCGGCGTCCACGTAGACCGTGTCGGGTTCGTTCGCATGTGCTATGTGTAGAGCACGTGCTCTCGCTTTCCGTCTGGCCTGGTTATGAAGGGGATGCATGTTTTTCGGAAGTGGGTGGACAGTGAGGTGATCGCGGACTGTCTTTGGAACTGCATAAGTTTCTACTGGAGGGGCATCTAACGGTCTAAGTTGGAGAAAGGAAAGAATGTGGCGACCAGTTGGGGTAGTGGTGAGCCGTCCTAGTTGGGCGATGCGGTGGGCTTCCACCAGTTCGCTGAGGGTGTTATGAACTCCCATGCCTAAGAGTCGATAGGTTGGGGTGCGCTTAGGTAAGCCGAGAGCTGCCTTATAAGCGTGTCTGATGAGAGCATCCACCTTGTCGGTCTCTGTTTTTGTTAGATATAAATATGGAATCGAGTAAAGAATACGGCTTATAATAAATGCCTGTACTAAGCGTCTGAGGTCATGCTCGCGCATTCCACAGTGCTTGTTGGCTATACGTTTGATTAGGCGGGTGATCTGATGTGTTGTGTTAGTCAGTCTGGAGAGTGTATCCGTGTTAAGGCCGTTGTCTTGTATGAACATACCTAATATTCGAAGTTTGTGAACTTGTGGTACTGGCTGACCATCTACGGTGATGAGCATAGGGGGTGGGGGGTGTTTCCGCGGGCTTGGGTGGAGTATCAGGAGCTCGGATTTGGTGGAGGAACATGCAAGGCCTATTGAAGCTGCGCATCTTGACACCATGTCTGCCCCCTCCTGAAGAGTTTCTTCCATGCTACCTACATTCCCAGTGGTGGTCCACAGGGTGATATCATCTGCATATAGAGAATGGGAGAGGTTTGGGATCTGTGACAGCTTTTTAGCCATGGGAATGAGTGTGATGTTAAATAAAAAGGGGGAAAGGACTGATCCCTGCGGGGTGCCTCTATTACCGAGGGTAAGTGGGGGATTTTAGGGGGCCGAACCGAATTTCTGCTGTACGATCCCGGAGAAATGCTGAAATGTAGGCATGTGTTCGGTTTCCCACATTCAGAGTGGATAGTGCATCCAATATAGAGGAGTGATAGACATTGTCAAATGCCTTTTGCTTTTTAGAGCCAGCAATGCTCTTGTGCGTTTGCAGTGTCGGGGATGGAGAATTTCTTCTGATATCTGTAGCATGACATCTTGGGTGCATAGGTGGCTGCGGAAACCCAGCATTGTGTGAGGAAAAAGGTCGCGGGTTTGCATGTGTGTATGTAGCCGATTCAAGACAACGTGTTCAAAAAGTTTACCAAGACATGAAGTTAGCGAAATGGGCCTAAGGTTTGAAAGAGTGAGCGGTTTGCCGCGTTTAGGTATAAAGGTAACCTGAGCGTGTGTCCACTCTGAGGGAAGCGTTCCCTCTTGCCAGTGTTTGTTAAAGAGTTCTGTTATTGCCTGGATGGAGTTTTCATCGAGGTTTCTAAGTGTTTTGGTCGTGACCTGATCGGCTCCTGGAGCAGACGTAGTGCGGAGTTGGAGCATGGCTGCTCTGACTTCATACTTTGTGATGTCTTCGTCTAGCTCATGGTTTTGGGTTCCAAGGTACTGTGGTAAGGGTGTCTTCGGTGTGGTTGTGAGGTATGTATCTTTTAAGGATTGAATAATGTTGTCGTTGTCCATGTCTATGCCATGGATAAGACGCGTCACATTTTTCTGCTGTACATTCCTGGCGTGATCGGGTTCAAGAAGGCATCGTAGCAACCGCCACGTGTCCTTAAGTCCTAGGTTTCCAGCAAGGCGGTCGCATACTTGACCCCATTGCTGGTGACTGAGCTGTGCCGCGTGCGTCTCCATTTCCCTTATGAGAGCGGAGATGCGGAGCTTCAGGGCGCGATTGTGTTTGTTTTTAAGCCATCGCTTCTGTAAGCTCGAGTGAGCTTCCCACATATGGAGTAATCGGCTGTCAATCACCTCCGAGGATTGTGTGCACGGCATTTCCGATGTGGCCATGTTCACGTCCTTGTGGAGGTTAGCCAGCCAATTTGTAAGGTGGTCTATCTGCTTCGGGGCCGCGGTACGCAGATCGCGAAAGCGATCCCAGTTGGTGATTTTGAGTTTCCTCTTTACACGGGGGGTTATGGAGGATAGTGAGAAAGAGGTCTCAATTATATAGTGATCGCTACCAAGACAGGTGAACCAATAGAGAAAAAAAAATAGGCAAGGATTTCGAGCAAGGCACATAAGCACAATTACATACTTCTTTTTTTTTTAATTTTTAACACGTATTCCTTCAAGAAACACTCCACTAAGAGTTCTTGGCTATCATGAAAGAAGCTTTGTGGTCCGAGAAATGAAGAGAGCAATTGAGTTATCGGGAGGTTGCGGGAGGCAGCGCGTGGGTCCATAGGAACGTTGCGCAACGAACAGATAGCAGCGACTCGCTGACGCCGCTAGCGAGTGAAGCGAGTCTGGAAGCGAGTGAGAACGGGACGGACGCACCGTGATCCGCCGCTGTACGGTTGCTTTCTGCGGATGAAGGATGCGAGCGCTATTGTATCCCCCTCCGGACCGGTCGTCTCGGTGCGCCCGCATACTTGCGGAGCGGGTCGGCGTTTCCGCAACCGGAGAGCACCCTCGCCTCCACTCAGGAAGAGGGGGGGGTCTCCTCTTTCTGCATGGCGGCGACGGTGTTCTACGCAGCACGTTGTGTTGACTAGCTAGCGACGTCAGTCACTCGCTGCTCGCGCAGCCTCCGGCGACCCCCTTTTTTTTCCTCGTGTGCTCCGGTAGCTGCGCGCGCTCCTGCCCCCATCATTCGCCGCTGAGTGTACCCCCCACCTCCTCCTGCGAGGCTCCAGTGGCCAAAGCGCCGGCTCGAACGGGGGGGCTGAAAGGAAGCGGAACTGGTTACGAGGCCGACGCCGACGACGCCGCGAAACCCAGGAACGGCCGCCAAAGAGCTGCGCTCTAACCAAGCTTTGGCGGACATGATCTCAATGTACATCGACGTCGAACATAAAATGTGGGATGAGATCCTGCCATATGTCACCTTCGCCTACAATACAGTGCCGCAGGAAACCGCGAAGTTTACGCCGTTCCGTCTCGTATATGGCAGAGAGGCCCGCACGATGTTGGACAATTATCAAAAACGCCACTATTATTCTCGGCACCGGGATGTCCACTACTCTCCGGGCTCTCTCGTCTTGCTCCGGGCTCCCGCTCGTAAAGTTGGGCTGTGTGAGAAGCTCTTGCCACGCTACGTAGGACCCTACCGTGTTTAACGGCCAGTCACTCCTGTGACATCCATCCGTCCGTCCGTCCGTCCGTCCATCCATCCATCCATCCATCCATCCATCCATCCATCCATCCATCCATCCATCCATCCATCCATCCACCTACCTACCTACCTACCTGCCTACCTACCTACCTACCTACCTACCTACCTACCTACCTACCTACCTACCTACCTACCTACCTACCTACCCATCCACTAACCTGCCTGCCTGCCTGCCTGCCTGCCTGCCTGCCTGCCTGCCTGCCTGCCTGCCTGCCTGCCTGCCTGCCTGCCTGCCTGCCTGCCTGCCTGCCTGCCTGCCTGCCTGCCTGCCTGCCTGCCTGCCTGCCTGCCTGCCTGCCTGCCTGCCTGCCTGCCTGCCTGCCTGCCTGCCTGCCTGCCTGCCTGCCTGCCTGCCTGCCTGCCTGCCTGCCTGCCTGCCTGCCTGCCTGCCTGCCTGCCTGCCTGCCTGCCTGCCTGCCTGCCTGCCTGCCTGCCTGCCTGCCTGCCTGCCTGCCTGCCTGCCTGCCTGCCTGCCTGCCTGCCTGCCTGCCTGCCTGCCTGCCTGCCTGCCTGCCTGCCTGCCTGCCTGCCTGCCTGCCTGCCTGCCTGCCTGCCTGCCTGCCTGCCTGCCTGCCTGCCTGCCTGCCTGCCTGCCTGCCTGCCTGCCTGCCTGCCTGCCTGCCTGCCTGCCTGCCTGCCTGCCTGCCTGCCTGCCTGCCTGCCTGCCTGCCTGCCTGCCTGCCTGCCTGCCTGCCTGCCTGCCTGCCTGCCTGCCTGCCTGCCTGCCTGCCTGCCTGCCTGCCTGCCTGCCTGCCTGCCTGCCTGCCTGCCTGCCTGCCTGCCTGCCTGCCTGCCTGCCTGCCTGCCTGCCTGCCTGCCTGCCTGCCTGCCTGCCTGCCTGCCTGCCTGCCTGCCTGCCTGCCTGCCTGCCTGCCTGCCTGCCTGCCTGCCTGCCTGCCTGCCTGCCTGCCTGCCTGCCTGCCTGCCTGCCTGCCTGCCTGCCTGCCTGCCTGCCTGCCTGCCTGCCTGCCTGCCTGCCTGCCTGCCTGCCTGCCTGCCTGCCTGCCTGCCTGCCTGCCTGCCTGCCTGCCTGCCTGCCTGCCTGCCTGCCTGCCTGCCTGCCTGCCTGCCTGCCTGCCTGCCTGCCTGCCTGCCTGCCTGCCTGCCTGCCTGCCTGCCTGCCTGCCTGCCTGCCTGCCTGCCTGCCTGCCTGCCTGCCTGCCTGCCTGCCTGCCTGCCTGCCTGCCTGCCTGCCTGCCTGCCTGCCTGCCTGCCTGCCTGCCTGCCTGCCTGCCTGCCTGCCTGCCTGCCTGCCTGCCTGCCTGCCTGCCTGCCTGCCTGCCTGCCTGCCTGCCTGCCTGCCTGCCTGCCTGCCTGCCTGCCTGCCTGCCTGCCTGCATCTCTACCGGGACACCTCTCAAGACTAGCCTGACCGCTGTTTTTGACCGTCCCGCTATACCTAAGCTTCGCGCCGAGCAACGCTTGCAAAGTCGGGCACAACGAAGAGGCGAAAACTTCACACGTTACACAGAGCATGTCGATCTCTGCAAGTGCGTAAACCCTACCACAAGCGGCGCCGATAAGATGAAGCACATTATGCAAGGCATTGACGATGATGCCTTGCAGAGGCTCGTCGCCAGCATCCCACAAACTGTGTCCGATGTTATAAGCTTCTGTCAGAACTTCGATGAGCTGCGCAAACAGCGCATTTCCACACGACGTGCTGGTCTTCAGCCGCCCACCCTTTCCAGCTTGGCTCTCTCCGGGGACGGTGCCCTGGACCAACTTGGAAAGCAAAATAGCGCACTTCAATACACAGACACAGGAAGGGAACGACAACACAGCGCTGACTTCAACTGGTTTTTTTATTAGAGAGTGACACAATATATATGTACGAAAAGTGGGCGCGAAAGAATTGATAACAACTGCTCAGTTTGCACGTGGCGTAAAACACCAAACGCAAAGTTAACAGGCGCACGATAACAATATAGGTCAAAGCAAGGCAGAACGGCAGGGCTATGAAAAATAAAGAAGCGAAAAAGGGGGATGCCAATAGGTAAAAACAGTTAAAGATGGCACGATCAGAAGATACGTAAACTAAAATCGAAAAAAAAACCAAAAGGGGCATTAAGAGCGATAAAAGCCAATGGGGGCATTAAAGCGATAAAAAACAAAAAAGGGGCATTAAGATCGATAAAAAACACAAAAGGGGCATTAAGAGCGATAAAAGAACCAAAAGAATAATTAAGAGCATTACAAGACCAAAAGGGCATTAAAACAGAATACCTAAAACAACCAAGGCCAGGCCACTAGAGGCTGAGGAGTGTACCCGGAAACTAAACATTAAAACTACTGTGCGTCTGGTTCAAATATTCTAACTCGCGTTTAGTCAGGGCTATTGAGGGTGTGCTAACACAATTTCGTATAACACAAGCCGTTCTGCCTTGCTTTGACCTGTATTGTTATTGTGCGCCTTTTAACTTTGCGTTCGGTGTTTTACGCCACGTGCAAACTCAGCAGTTGTTATCAATTCTTTCGCGCCCACTTTTCGTACATATATTTGTGTCACTCTCTAATAAAAAAACCAGTTGAAGTCAGCGCTGTGTTGTCGTTCCCTTCCTGTGTCTTTGTTTTGAAGTGCGCTATTTTGCTTTCCAAGATGATTTACCAACTAGCCCGTTCTTCCACCCTTGCAAGCCCTGGACCAATAATCGCTCATTGAGCACATTCAACAGTTTGTTCGTGTGGAAGTCGCACGCCAGCTTTCCTTGCATGCCTGCCTGCCAGCGCCTGCGCCGTCGCGCACTCCCAATCTTCAGTGTGTCATACAAGAGCAGGTCGCTGAGGGTCTGCTATCAACTCCTCTGCAGCGTCTTGTCGCAGCTCCTCTCACGTACGCTGATGCTTTGGTGCGACCACTTCCCTCACCTGTCACCCCTGCGTACAGTCGGCCTCCCCTCCTATGCAGACCTCAAGGACCTAAGCAAACCCAGCAACCTGCAATCACCGCTTATCGTCCGGTTCTCCGCCGTCGATTACAGCCACAGCCTTCCAATCCCTGGCGCACGCAAGACAACAGACGTATTTGCTACGCCTGTGGAGTCGCCGGCTATGTGGCTCGTTTGTGCCGCAATCGTAGCCCTCCTCCCTGCGACTACACGCTTGAGCCGACGTAAAATCTTCCCCATCCCCCTCGCTCTTGTTCACTGACTCTCCCCCGCAGTACCCTTCAGGCTACGAGATCTATATCAATGATCCCGTGCTACGTGACGCTTGCGGTATAACAGGATGTTTTACATCCGCCGCTAGGGATGAGGATGGCGCTGGTGCACGCTCACATGTTCAAAGCAGAGGGGAGGACAGCCGTGTATGTGGCTTAGTTGGAAGAGCACTGAACGCGACATTCGGAGGCCGTGGGCTCGACTCCAACCATCGGCACGCTGTTTTTCCTTTCGCTTTGCTTTTAATGCTCTTTATTCCAATAATGGTGAAAGAAGAAGAAGCGCCTGAGCTGCTACGTGTCCGCTTAGAGATTGTGTTTTTATCTTGTCTCGCCTATTAACTGTCGTTTTGTGTGGGTAGGACAGTGCCCTCCATAAGAACGAATGACGAAGACGCCCCTGTGGAGCGATTTCCGACTCGGTAGGCCCTTTCTCAAGTAAGAAAGTCCAACCGGATCCGTCAGGCGCAGGCTAGGCTTAGCTCGGCGTTGCCGAGCGAGGCTGGGCTACGCGCCTGCATGGACTCTGCTCCGCCGACGACAGGTGTGCGGATTTCCGCTTTGTTACAACCTGGCGCAACATCCACGTCCCATGGATTGCTCCGCCGCCTCTGTGCCTGTAACCCTCCCTCAAGGAACTGTGCCCGTCGCACCGATTCAGTCTTCCCTTCTAAGGCCAACTACAGCGTGTCAGCCCCTCACACCACCACAGATGCCGCCAGTGAGTCGAGCCTCGCTTCCACTTGCTGCTAACTCGTTCCGCGTCACCATAAAGCCTATATTGCGCTTTGATATAATGACGACTATCCCTCCCCGGTGTGTCCAAGCCACAACTGACCAAGTTCTAGGTTCTACTAACTACTGTGTATTTGTCGTCCATCGCCAATCGAACACCATTACGGTGAACTTGCCATCCTTGGTGGACGCCCAGAAAATGTGTGCAGTTACTCAAATTCCCCTGGATGCGAATGAGCATGTCCAAGTGCAAATATATTTTGCCTCTGGCCCTGACACCCTCCGCTGCGTCGTTTACCATGTTGACAGCAGAATTCCTTCTGAGGAGGTGCGAGCAAACATTCGCTGTTCAACTCACTCAGTGTTGCAAGCACGGCCTCTGGGGCGCAGGGGTTCATACCTACTCACTCTACAAGGCCCGCTGACTTTGCCTGAGTACCTAACCTATTATGGTGCGATTATCAAACCACAGCCCTTCCGACCTCGTCGTATATTTTGTTATCACTGCCAAAAAGAAGGGCACATGCAAAATACCTGCCCTAATCCGGCAGCTGTGGCCGACATGAATGAACCAATAGCGCTTTGTGCCCTATGCAAATCGGCGGACCATGACATGCGCTCCCCCGCTTGTCCAAAGGAGAAGAGAACGAGGCCGTCGCCCAAGCCGCCTGGAAAAGAAGATATTCCGACAAGTAATCGCTTCGCTGCTCTTACATGTGATGAAACCGACTTCCCTGCACTTCCTTTACTTGACCCACCTGCTCATCATACGCCTTCTCAGCATGGTTCATACGCACAAGCGACCCACCCTCGTGGATCAAATGATACACCAAAACGGCCAGTGCACCAATCACATGTGGATGCCGCAGATGAAGACGCTGTTTTAGACAATGCCATTGCAGAGGCTCGCCAACGTCTAGACGAACTCACCCAGCTCCGAGAACAGCGTCGCTCTCACCCCTCTCGAAGAACTAGAATACCTCGTGATAAGATTTCAAATGAATCACCTCCAATAAGCAACAAACCACAATCACGTGCAGACAACACGTTAACCCCGATTACCCCGACAGTGGATAAAATATTAGCCCTTATGGAGCTGGTGACCTCCCTGATCGTAGAAGCTCTTCGGCCTCGCAATGGATAATGCACTGTCTCTGGTGGTGCAGTGGAATTGTCGAGGCTTTGCGAATAAGGCCTCTGAAGTGAACATCCGTCTTCGCGACAAAAAGCTAAAGGCGTGGGCCTTCTTACTTCAAGAGCATAACTCACTTCCTCGCCTTTCAGGATTCTGCGCTTACCATTCACCTTCCATTCCTGATCGCCGTTGCATCAGCTCTTCCCACAGCCCAGGTAAATCTGCAATTTATATTCACACTTCAGTCCCTACACACCGATCGACCTTTCACGCTGGTGTAACACACGCCAAGAGGTGGTAGCACTCCTAGTTAAGCCTGTACGCACGCCACTTATACTAGTTTTCTTTTATGGCCGTCCTGGTTCCGCATGTCCTAATCTTGGATGGGTTCGTTTTCTGCGTTCTACCTAGTCGGGTATCTCTATTCTAGTCGGTGGAGACTTCAATGGCGCACACACCTCGTGGGGTTACCCATCGGATTCTCCCAGGGGTGCACACATCCAGGGAAGCTTTTCAGATAATTCTTTTCACCTTTTAAACCACCCGCACACCTCTACCCGTCCAGGAGGTGGGCCTTATTCACCTGATTTGACTTGGTGGTTAGGCCCTGGTAGCCCTCGTTGGGCTGTTGAACCAGATACCTAGGGTAGTGATCACAGTCCTATCTTTATCTCTCTCACTCCTACGCGGATACGTAAAATACGCCGTAGCGTACGAATAACATCTTGGGACTCTGTACGCGCAGACAATCGCTTATCTGATTTCACCCCATCATCAGCATTGTCTACCCTCTCTGCTGTTCTTGCGTCCCACACGATTACCACCACTGTAAATGAAGACGAGCCAAACCCGGACATCCACCTCCTGAATCTTTGGGCTGTGCGTCGCCAGGCAGATCATTATGCTGGTCGTAACCCCGATGACCCATCGGCTATCCCCGCTCTTCACCGGGCTACCGCGCGTGCGAGGCGGTATGAAAAGCGTCTAGGAAGGCAGCGTTGGGCTTCATGGTGTGAGCGCCTGTCCTCCAAGCAGAGTAATCGACAACTTTGGAGAGTGTTTCACGCCATGGAGCGCTCTTCTCAAGTTTCTGATTACACAGAGAGCATTCACCTTGCTATGAATGTAGATGAGGACACATTTGCAAAACAGGCGGCCAGACAGTTTTTCCCCACTCTGATTCCACCTCAACTTCTCCACCTTGCCTACCGGTTACCGCGCCCCCCGATGCGATTACTTCTGACCTAACCATGGCAGAGCTGCTGGCCTCCATTGAACGCCTCAAATCTAACTCTGCTCCCGGCCACGACGGCATACCTAACTCCTTATTCCGCAACTTGGAAGGGACTGCTTTGCAGGCCCTGCTTGATGCATTCAATGACGTGTGGCATGGTGTCATGCCGGACGAGTGGAAGCATTTTATTGTTGTTCCAATACCGAAGTCAGGTCATCCTCCAGTATCTCTCTCGGCCCTTCGTCCAATTTTCCTGACGCCAACAATCTGCAAGCTTTACGAAAACATTCTCGCCACTCGCTTATCGTGGTGGTTGGAATCCCATGATTGTTATCCAGAATCCCAAATTGGCTTCCGCCCGCAAATAGGAACGGAGGACGGTCTTGCTACTTTGGCTGCTGACGTGCTTCACCACTCTCCGCACAGTCATCTTGTTAGAACTGTGATCGCTACAGATATAACAGAGGCTAATGATAACATCCTTCACTCAGCCATTCTTGCCTCCCTACAAACTCTTGGTCTTCCTCACAGGTTTCTTCTCGCCATTCACGCCTTTCTAACAAATAGAACATTCAGTGTGCGTGTCCATGGAAAGCCCTTTGGTCACTTCCCCTCAAACAGAGGAGTGCCCCAGGGCTCCGTTATCGCCCCTACTTTATTTAATGTGGCCTTCATTCCACTTATTCGAGCCCTAGAGGCCATCCCTTCTATACGGGTGCTTGCGTATGCCGATGATATAACCTTATGGTGCTGCCACTCAGATACGTCTGTCCATCAGGCGGCCCTCCAGCATGCGCTGGATGTATTGACATTTCGACTCCCTCCTTTGGGCCTAACTCTTTCGCATACAAAATCCTGTTTCATTCGAATTGGAAATAAAGCTGGCTTACGGAAAGCTCCCAATATAAATTTTATGATACATAATACCCCAATTCCTCAGGTACAAACCGTTCGCATTCTTGGTCTTCTTCTACATTCCTCTGGGACTGGCACACCGTGGCTGACAGCCATCCGTATGACCGCTCACGCTACTTTAGGTTTCATTCGTCGCATAGCTATGCGCTCTGGCGGCGCGCGTGCTCACACGGCACGCCAGCTTGTTCGCTCTGTCCTCCAGCCACGTATAATATACCAAGCACAGTTTCAACGTCTCACCCGCAGACAGTGGGACTCCCTTGAGGCCATCAATCGTGAGGCTATGCATGCAATAACGTACCTCCCCCGCCTAACACCCATACCAGTACTTCAGGAGTATGCCCAGCTAAATACGCTCACTGAACTCGTTGATCAGCGGATGGCAAACAGAGCTCGCAAACAGTCTTTACAACTACATCATTTAAAGACAATACCTCCATGGTTGTACTGCCAGCTCACGTACAATCGCCCCACTGCTTCCCCGTCGGTATCATCCGCACATCTGCCTGAAGGGTGCATATTATATACCGATGCATCACATACTGCCGAGCGAGGAGTTACTGCCGTGTATAGTCCCTCTCATCCGCATCTCAACACTCACGTGACATATACCGCGGATACGTGCACCCCTCTGGCACTGGAACTTCAAGCAATTTACAATGCTATACATTCCCTCCCACCAGTTCCTACATTCAATGCAGTTCATCTTTACACAGACTCTCTCACTGCACTTAAACTTCTTAAGGCCGTCCGACGCACATTCCAAATAACACAGTCCATACATTTGCTATGTTCAAAGTACCCATCTCCTATTCGCATACACTGGATTCGCGGCCATGCTAGCGATCCACATAACATACAAGCAGATGCTATCACGCATATAAACACATCAGACGATCCACCACCTTCCCCTCTTTCCCAAGATCCGTTCCTGTCCCACGTTTCCGATTCGCAAGTTCTACGCCACCGAACACGCGCTCTCATTCCTCCGTGTTCGCACCCTCTCCCCCATAGTCTTACTCGGTAGGAGGAGGTGACAGTGCTCCGGATCCGGGCAGGGGCGGCTCTGACCCCATCTGTTCGACATCGATGGCGGGAAAAAGGCCTACCAGTGACTGACAGGTGCCCTCACTGTGACACTCAACCTGACGTCTGCGATGTGCGCCACTTGTTGTGGACGTGTCCATCAACAACGCACATCAGGCAACGGATAATCATGAAGGTGGGCCTGCGGTGGAATCGCGATAGTGATTATGAGAAATGGACAATGGACAATCGCTATACTGCCAACCTTCTCGAATTCATAAGCACAACTGAACTGCACTCCTTCTTTTAACTTTCTATCTCCTGCATCCCATTCCCCCTTTCTCAACTTATGCCTTGTGGCAAACTCTTCGAAAAAAAAATATTCCAATAATCAACATAAGACAATATTCCTGCAAATATCAACAATATGATAATAAAAAAATAAGAATGTTTGCTTTGCACTCCGAGACTGTTCGCTCCTTTAAATATATATATACATATATTGTAAAGAAGACAAAGAACAGAAAAACGCTGCGGCATCGCCATCACCATCGCTTTTCTCCGGCGCCCATCTCGCTCGCGCTGAAGCTGTGCCCTGCGGCTGGTAATTCGACCCTGCTGTGCCAGAAGTACTGCCAGTGCTAGACGTTCCAGCCAACCATTAAATCCACATTTCACTTGGTGGAGGTCAATCTGAGGTTCCCTGTACCAATCTCGCCCTGGAACTTCGCAGCAGAACATTGACTACCCCAATGACGGAGCCGACTTCATTGCACCTACCTCCGCCAGTCACCTGCACAGGTGCCGTTCGTCAACGGGACCCGGCTACCTTCAGTGGAAGCAGCGATGACGACGTCGACAATTGGCTGACCACTTAAGAACGGGTCAGCCGTCACAATAACTGGGACGACAACCGTAAGCTCAACAATGTCATCTTTTACTTGAGCGACGTCGCTAATCTGTGGTTTCGAAACCACGAGTCGGACTTTGGCACCTGGGCGAATTTCAAGACGAAATTTTCTGATGTCTTTGGCCGCCCCGCCGTCCGAAAACTCCGCGCGGAACAGCGTCTTCGGTCGCGACTGCAGCTGCCCGGTGAAACGTTCACCAGTTACATTGAGGACATTGTTGATATGTGTCGTCGCGTTGACCTGACCATGACCGAGGCCGCTAAAATACGTCATGTCCTCACAGGAATTGATGACGGCGCTTTTCACATGCTCATCGCGAAAGGCCCCACTACGGTCAAGGAAATCTATGACCTCTGTCAAAGCTACGACAGAGCGTGCTTTGACGAGCGTGCTTTGATTCGCCAGCCTCATACATCACTTGCTGGACTAGCCGCGGATAGGGAGTCATCTAGCCTCTCTGAAGACATCAAGGCTTTTTTACGCCAGGAAGTCGCGCGGCAACTGTCCCTGCAGCCCTATGTTAAGGAGTCGTCAACAACTGGCCTTGTTCCGGAGCTTCGCCATGCAATCCAACAGCATGTATCTGAAGTCCTCTCTAATCCTGTTCCTCAACCAGCTCCGGTCGCACCTTCAATGCCGTTACTCACGCCCACAGTTTCATCGTCCGGCGTTGCGCCACTGAGCTACGCTCCAGCATTCGCGCCGGCTCCTCCACAAGTATTGCGCCGCACGTATGCCGAAGTCACTTCAAGTCCACCGCCTGAGCCAGCATATGCCTATGCTTCGCCCCCCATGCGGTCGGCACCAACAGCTTTTGCTCCCCCCTTGCTTCCGACACGATCTCCATGGCGCACATCAGACAACAGGCCTATTTGCTACCACTGCGGCATCCCTGGGCACACTACACGCTACTGCAGGCGCCGAATAAATATGGCCTTTGCTGCACGGCCTGCGCCACCTTATTTGGCCCCCCAGTTCCCAGTCCCATCGGGTCCTCCAACAGCACCCCCTCAACCTCCGGACTTCCGCCCTCGTCGTTCGCCATCACCACGTCGCCGCTCCATTTCGCCAATGCGCCGACGACCCGCTACCCAGCCGGAAAACTAACCGCCGCAGTTCGCGAGGCACGAACTGCGTATCCGACCGAATTCCAAAGTCCTCGTCCTAATCCCGCGAATGTTATTCCTGTCATCGTTGAAGGTGTTCATACTCTTGCGCTCGTCGACACCTGTGCCGCTGTATCAGTTATCAGCCAAAAACTCTGCCGCTCCATCCGAAAGGTGACTACGCCTCTCGAGGGACTACCGCTTCGTACCGCATCCGCTCACAGTATACAGCCGACAACTATCTGCACTGCTCGCGTCGTCATTGCTGCAGCCTTGTACATCATCGAATTCGTCGTTCTCCCCACATGTTCTCATGACGTCATTCTCGGCTGGGATTTCCTTTCCCAGCATCATGCTATCATTGACTGCGCCAGTCCTCAAGTAGAGCTCATTGAATCGAGTGATGCACCGTCTGATGCCCTGCTCCACGAGCCGTGTCCTCGTTTTGCGACCAAACTCCTCGTAGCACATGACACAACCATCCCAACCGTTAGTGCTGTTCTGGTTCCCCTCACTGCCTCTTTTACCACCGCCGCGACAGTCCTCTTCGTGCCCTCTAACGTTGTCTGTCGTCGCCGCCACTTACCGCTGCCGTTTGCCGTCCTTGACATGAAAAACGGCGCTAGCACACTTCTGGTAGCCAATCCTCTTCCGTCTCCCGCTATGTTGATTGAAGGGGAGTGCCTCGGCCGCATCGAGCCCGTGGACCTTCTGTTCACCTTTGATGATGTGTCATTCCCTGTTTGCCCAGTTGACGCCTTGACTCCAACTCGTGTGGCTTCAGATCCGCTACAGCGGGACCTTTTCGACCATTCCGTGGACAGCGCTCTAGAACCGCGCCACCGCGAGCAACTTCTTGACCTTCTACACCAATTCCGCGGCTCCTTCGACATTCCGCAATCTTCCTTGGGCCGCACGACAACCGTTTCCCACCTCATCGACACTGGCGCTCACCCACCTCTCCATCAGCGGCCGTATCGGGTGTCCCCGACTGAGCGCCGTGTTATTGCCCAACAAGTCGATGACATACTGCAACGCGGAGTAATTAGAGAATCCTGTAGCCCATGGTCGTCTCCTGTGGTCCTAGTTAAAAAGAAGGATGGCTCCATACGATTTTGTGTTGATTATCGCCGCCTCAACAAAATCACTCGTCGTGATGTGTACCCCCTCCCACGAATCGACGATGCCCTAGACTGTTTGCAAGGCGCAGAATTCTTTTCCTCACTCGATTTACGCTCCGGGTATTGGCAGGTGCCCATGGCAGAGGCGGATCGTCCTAAGACCGCCTTTATTACTCCAGACAGACTATACGAATTTAATGTTATGCCATTCGGACTCTGTAACGCCCCAGCCACATTTGAAAGAATGATGGACACTGTACTGCGCGGCCTGAAATGGAACATCTGTTTATGCTACCTCGATGATATCGTCGTCTTTTCAACCGACTTCGCGACCCACCTGACTCGGCTTCGCCAGGTCTTCACCTGCCTAACCCGCGCCGGTCTTCAACTGAACCTCAAAAAGTGCCGCTTTGGTGCCCGCCAGCTCACAATACTCGGACATGTTGTGTGTAAAGATGGCGTTCTGCCTGATCCTGAGGAGCTGCGCGCCGTCGCTGACTTTCCGAAACCGACCACTTTGAAACAACTGCGAAGCTTCGTGGGCCTCTGCTCGTACTTTCGTCGTTTTGTTCGGAATTTCACAACAATCATAGCCATCCTGATTATTCTTGCTTAGCACTTCAATGTTTTAGTGGGGAGCCTTCTACACTCCTGAGTCTGTTTTTAGTTTTTTTAGTTTTGACTCTGCTTTTGCTTCCCACGTATGGTCTGATTTAGCTTATGACTCCGCGTTTGCTTCGCACGTTTCATATGTCTTTAGTTTTGACTCTGCTTTTGCTTCGCACGTGTCATCTGTTTTTAGTTGTGACTCTGCTTTTGCTTCGCACGTTTATCTGTTTTTAGTTCTGACTCTGCTTTTGCCTCGCACGTTTTTTTGGTATTGACCTATGACTGTTTTTACTTCCCTTGTTTTGAGCCCTTTTAGGCTCGCTCGTTGCTGTGGTTGGGTGGCACCGTCCCTTGGCCATGATGTTGTTCGCACCCCATCTGTTGTATTATATTCACAATGAGTTTTATATAATCTGTTGATAATGCTATCCGGCCCCCTTGTTTCTTTTTTGGTTTCTCCGGGTCAAGATTGTCGGCCGCCCTTTGTCAAACTGTATTTGGTCGTAGTATAAGGCCCCTTGATTGTCACGTGAGTTTTGACATAAATTGTGCTGCGGTTTTCCTCGAAAATAAAGTTGTCAGTTAGCGCCTGTCCTGTCTACATCTGTGTTGTCCCCGTCTCTTTTTTGCGCTATGTCTTCAAGAAACTGTTACCAACTAGCCCAAACCAAACATCTGTTGCATCATAGCCCCCCTTACACAGCTCTAGAAAGGCACCCCTAACCTCTCCTCTTGGTCGCCAGCCTGCGATGATGCATTCGCGACACTGCGCAATGTTCTGACGTCACCACCAATCCTTCGCCATTACGACCCTACTGCACCTACAGAACTTCACACCGATGTCAGTGGTGTCGGCCTCGGCGCCGTCCTCGCCCAGCGCAAGCCTGGCTTCTCCGAATACGTTGTCGCCTACGCAAGCCGTGCTCTCACCAAAGCCGAGTCCAACTACTCCGTTACCGAAAAGGAGTGCTTAGCAATCCTGTGGGCTGTAACGAAGTTCCGCCCTTACTTATATGGCCACTCCTTCGAGGTAGTTACAGATCATCACGCTCTCTGCTGGCTCGCGTCTCTCAAGGATCCGTCTGGCCGTCTCGGGCGCTGGGCTCTCAGGCTTCAGGAATACGACATCCGTGTAGTGTACCGCTCTGGCCGCAAGCACTCTGACGCCGACACTCTTTCTCGGTCACCGGTGCGCTCGCCTAACTCATCGTCCCCTCCTCAAGCATTCTTGTCAGCTCTCAACATTGAGGATATGCCTTTCGAGCAACGATAAGATCCTTGGGTTTCTAACCTGCTGGATATCCTTGGCACTACTTCCGCGGCTACGCATCCTCGGGCACTCCGCCGACAGGCCTCCCATTTCGCCATTCGGGACGGCCTTCTCTACCGCAGGAACTACAACTCAGACGGCAGAACGTGGCTTCTTGTCATTCCGCGCCACCTCCGCTCCGAGGTTTGTGCCCACCATCACATTGACCCTCAAAGCGCTCATGCCGGCGTCCTCAAAACCTATGATCGAAGTCGTCAGAGGTACTACTGGCGGCGAATGTACAATTTCGCACGGCGCTACATTCGCTCTTGTACCGCCTGTCAACAACGCAAGATTCCTCGCCACCCCACTGGCCCTCTCCAGCCTTTACCTTGTCCAGCTCGCCCGTTTGATCGCGTGGGAATCGACCTTTATGGTCCGCTACCATGCACTGCCGCTTGTAATCGATGGGTCATCGTCGCAGTCGATCACCTGACCCATTACGCCGAGACTGCTGCACTTTCCGCGGCGACAGCCCGAGAGGTAGCCCATTTTCTTCTACACCACTTCATTCTTCGACACGGCGCCCCTCGCGAGCTACTGAGTGACAGAGGTCGTGTCCTTCTTTCCGAAGTAGTTCAAGAGCTCCTGTCGTCTTGCAAATCGATACATCGGGCTACAACCGCGTATCACCCGCAAACAAACGGCCTCACGGAGCGCTTCAACCGTACGCTTGGGGACATGCTCGCAATGTATGTTACATCTGAATCGGGAAGCTCCAACTGGGACCAGGTACCGCCATTCGTAACGTTCGCGTACAACACTGCCACCCAAGCAACAACTGGGTTTTCGCCCTTCTTTCTCTTATATGGCCGTGAACCATCTTGTACTTTGGACACAATTTTGCCATACCATCCAGATGCCTCTGAGTACAGTGCTTTGTCAGATATTGCACAGAAGGCCGAGGAATGCCGTCAGCTTGCTCGCACGTTTACCTCCAACACTCAAGGCTATCGCAAAGATCAGCATGATACCGATACCCCTGCTCCCACGTTCCTGGCCGACAGCTTCGTTTGGCTATGCGTTCCTGCCACCAACAAACTAGACACCAAATACCACGGACCTTATCGCGTCTTGGAACGCACATCCCCTGTGAACTACGTTATCGAGCCAGTCACCCCTTCTTCCGACCACCGCCGTCGCGGCCGCGAGGTTGTCCACGTTAGCCGCCTCAAGCCATATTACAACCCTCTGGTCGTCTCTTCTCCCTGAGTCGCCAGGATGGCGACTTCTTCACGCGGGGGAAATGTAAAGAAGACAAAGAACAGAAAAACGCTGCGGCATCGCCATCACCATAGCTTGTCTCCGGCGCCCATCTCGCTCGCGCTGAAGCTGTGCCCTGCGGCTGGTAATTCGACCCTGCTGTGCCAGAAGTACTGCCAGTGCTAGACGTTCCAGCCAACCATTAAATCCACATTTCAATATATATATATATATATATATATATAGTGTGAGCCTTCCACGGATATTCTTTCATTTGTAGATATCATAATCTTCTTTCTTTTGTTCATACAATCGTCACCGTCTCGCGGCGCCGGCTGCAGCACTCGCCTGGGTTCACCATCAGATTAAAATGCTGACACGGCGTACCTTGCCTTGCCGTCACGACTTTGGCGTCTCGACCTGGCCTTCTTTCACAAGTGTTGGAGGTGAAATCGGATCCCCTTGCAGCCTTGTGCCCTGCCTCTCGCTGGAGCTACGTTCCGGTCGCCGTTTGGCAACAACCACCATCGTTACGTCAACCGAGAGCAGTACCGACCCGGCCAGACCCTCTACCTCGCTACACCGCCGCCTCCCTGTGCCCACACGACAACGCGACCCGCCGCTGTTCGCCGATCGTCGCGACGAGGACGTGGATGATTGGCTTGATACTTATGAACGCTGCAGTGCCTACAACCGGTGGGATGGCGCTTTAAATTTCCTCAACGTTTCCTTCTACCTTGTTGAGGTCGCCAGGAATTGGTTTATCAACCGCGAGCCCCACACCACTAACTGGCCCACCTTCAAACAGCAGTTCCACCAATACATCGCCGACCCGGCAGCTCGGACTGAGATCGCGAGGAACAAGCTCGCTTCCCGTCTTCAAGGTACCAATGAGTCGTATGCGTCCTACATAGAGGCTATACTTGCACTTTGCCGGCGTTTTAGTCCCACCATGCCTGAACCTGAACGCGTACACCATGTCATGAAAGGAATCAATTCTCTGGCTTTTAACACCCTACTTGCCCAGGATCCATCAAGTGTTGATTCCATTATTACGACCTGCCAACGCCTCGAACAGCTGCAGTCCTCCCGATTGCAGTCCAGCTTCTCTACTGGCCCGCCCTCTACTGACCTCGATCTACGAGCCCTAATTCGAGCGATAATCCGCGAGGAGCTCGAAGCTTTCAGCCCTTTCAGCTGGAACGGGTGCGATCACTGTTCTTCTAATGACGCCAGCCTCCGCACCGTCATTAAAGAAGAATTGGCAACTGTCGCACTTGACCCTCCTGCACCTCGCACAGAGCCGACTTATGCTCACGTTGCTGCATCCCCTCCTCCTTTTGTCACCCCCCCAACGACAAGCACCGTCGTACCACCACATCAACGCCGTGACGACGGCTCAGCCTACGCCGCCCTATTATGCACCTTGGCGCCCCTCTCGCCCACTGTGCTTCTACTATGAAATTCGAGGACATATATGCAGCTTCTGTCGTCGACGCATTCAGAACGAGCGGCGTGGTTACGACGCCTTCGCAAGTGACGTACCCTCATATTATCAGCGACGACCTATCCCAGCCCCCCTCTCGTCAATCCTCTCCACCGCCGGTATCCTCGTCTGAACCAAGTGGCGCCCATGTATACCGACGCCGGTCCGTTTCCCCATAGCGCCGCTCTGTTTCTCCACTTCGACCGGCAACAACTGTTCCCGTCCGTCATTCGGAAAACTAAGCGATGCAGTTTCCGGAGGTGAAACTGCACTCTGCGAACTTACCAAAAGTCCTCCTCATCGCCCGTACAATATGATTTTCGTTTTAGCTGAAGGATTATCGGTCGAAGCTTTGATTTGCACAGGGGCTCCAATTTTTGTTATTCACGCTGATTTGTGCCACCGTTTGCGGAAAGTAACGACAACATATGATGGACCTGAACTTTGTGGAGCAAATAACGTCACTCTACATACTACAGGAAAGTGCACAGTTCGAATTGTTATAGACGGCGTCCGCCACCATGTGCAATTTGCTGTGCTTTCACCGTGTGCGCATCAGATGATGTTTGGATGGGATTTTTTGTCGACCGCTTCAGCGTTAATTTCTTGTGGCGACCGTGTCGTTCATATGACAGACAGTGATTTTTCATCTGACATGTCTGAAGGACGTCATTCCCTCATTACCGCAGTTGATATTGTATTGCCTCAACAGTGCGAAAAACTTGTTACCGTTGTTTCGGAACACGTCACTGACGGGGATGTACTCATCGCACCATCTCATCGTCATCTTGCACGTGAATCGCCTTCCCATCAAGTCTTGTACGTTCCGCAGCGGCTCAGCGATAGTATCTGCCACGAACACATCCCGTGAATACCTCGTGCTGACTAAAGGAACTTCCCTGCCATGCATAGTAGATGCTCACCCTAAGTCCATGATGGTGCTCACCGTCCCGCTACCTCAGCAACGTGATTCATCGCATGTCTCTCTTCCCATGCTGTCGAAGACAATCAGTCCGGACCTCATGCCGCACTAACGCAAAGAATTGCTGGTGTAAGATAAGGTTTAATCTATACGTCGAGGACGACGTCGAGGTCGGCAAGGAAGCGCATGATGATCAAACCATCAAGATGATCTGCGCGATCACAATTCCACAGACTGCTTCCTCTTCATCAGCGTCCAGCAAAAAGGGCTCATCTTCTTCACAATGCCCAACAGAGAAAAAGGAGCCATCCTGGCGACTTAAGGGGGCGAAGGTACAATTGGATCGTAGAACGGCTTAAGACGCTGCACGTGTACAGTCTCGCGGCCATGGCGTCGCAAATCAGAAGATGGCGTAAGCGCCTCAACAATATAGTTCACTGGTGAAGTGCGCTCGACGACACGGTAGGGCCCGTGACACTTGTAGATCAGCTTTGCGGAGAGACCGGGGCTACCGGATGGAACCCATAGCCACACAAGTGAGCCAGGCTCAAAGTGTGGTGCATTCTCCTGATCGGTGTCATGGCGATATTTTTGGCGCCACTGAGAGTCGGTCGTAAAAGAGCGGGCAATCTGGCGGCATTGACATTGACATCATATGTAATAAAGCTTTAAACGTCTCGGATACCTCCATCGTACACTACGTGAAGCCCCAAAGGATACCAAACTGCTCACATATAAAACACTTATCCGCCCCATTCTTGATTATGCCTGTATCGTATGGAACCCTTATAAGAAATCCGATATCAAAAAATTAGAATCAGTTCAAAAGAAATCAGCACGCTTCATCTTTCACAACTACGGCCGCGATTTTTCCCCTTCTTCCCATAATACAGATTTAGGTCTCACAACCCCATCATCTCGCCGTCAAATAGAATGTTTGAAGTTTTTGCACATACTGGTTCACTCTCAGCGCCTTCCATCACTTAATAATTATTTGAACATTAGCCAGCTTTCCATAACTAGAAGTTCCCATAGCCTAAATCTCATCCCTTTCTTTTCCCGCACTGAGACATTCAAACATAGCTTCTTTCCTCTCATCATTGAACTCTGGAAGTCGCTGCCTGGACACGTCCGCTCGCTACCAATTGAACAATTCTTGACAGCCATTGCTTCCTAATGCCTTTTTATATATATGTATGTATATGTGTATGTGTGTATGTATGTATGTGTACATATATATGTATGTATATGTATATATATATATATATATATATATATATATATATATATATATATATATATATATATATATATATATATATATGTATGTATATATATATATATATAGATATATATGTTTGTATTTCCTTGGTACAGTTTGCTTTGTTTGCCCACTCCTGCCATAGCCTCATCGAGGCTGCAGTATGTATAAATAAATAAATAAATAAATTCTTCGGCATACTTGGCAGCTTCTGTCACTGTAGTGTATTCTGATGGATCAGGGTTGTAGGGGAGGACAGTATCAAGTTGAGCAGATGGATGCCGACCGTAAAGCAAAAAGAACGGAGAGAAACGCGTGCTAGATTGCGTAGCAGTATTGTACGCATAGGTGATATAAGGAAGGACAATGTTCCAGTTCGTGTGGTTGGATACTACGTACTTCGCGAGCATGTCACCGAGGGTGCGATTAAATAGTTCAACAAGGCCGTTCGTTTGCGGGTGGTTCAGGCACGATCGAGCGTACCCGAGAACCGAGTTGTAAATACCGCGCCAATAGTAACGAAGATGGATTCGTGGGTACGTCTTGAAAACTCCGGCGTGTTCGCACTGTGGATCGGCATGAAAGGCTGAACATATTTGAGTCCGTAAATGGCGCGGAATCACGAGGAGCCATTTCCGTACACTTGAGCTGCAGTTGCGCCGGTAAAGGACGTTATCCCGAATCTCATAGTTGGAAGCTTGGCGGCGAAGGGCGCGTGAAGGGGTAATCGCTGATTGGTTTTAAAGGTTGTCAATAAGAGAGGCGATCCATGGATCCTTCCGTTGTTCGGCAGGCATGTCACTGACGTCGATCGAAGATGCCACGGAGTCTAAGAAGGAGAGGCTGGCAAGGACGGCTGGAAGCGGTGAGCGAGGTAAAGCGTCGGCGTCTTTATGTTTGTGACCAGATCGGTAAATAACGCGGATATCGTATTCTTGCAAACGCAGAGCCCACCGTTCCAAGCAGCCGGATGGGTCCTTGAGCGATGAAAGCCAGCATAGGGCATGATGGTCTGTGACTACGTCAAAGGAGCGGCCGTAAAGGTAAGGGCGAAATTTTGTGATTGCCCAGACAATGGCCAAGCACTCCTTTTCCGTTACAAAGTAGTTCGCTTCGGCTTTGGTGATAGTACGGCTGGCGTAAGCGACTACGTACTCACCGAACCCAGAGGGGCGCTGAGCAAGCACAGCTCCGAGGCCGACACCACTCGCGTCTGCGTGCACTTCGGTTGGCGCCTGGGGGTCAAAATGGCGCAGGATAGGCGGGGCTGGGAGCAGGCGGCGCAAGGTGTTGTAGGCGCCGTCGCATGCTGATGACCACAGCGAAATGTCTGAGTTATTGCCGAGGAGCTCAGTCAGCGGGGCGACAATGGAAGCAAAGTTCCGTATAAAACGCCGAAAGTATGAGCACAAACCTAAAAAACTCCACAGTTGCTTGATGGTAGTAGGCTTCGGGAATGCAGTCACAGCTCGAAGTTTGGCGGGATCAGGACGGATACCATCTTTGGACACAACGTAGCCCAAAATGGTCAGCTCACGAGCAGCGAAACGACGCTTCTTCAAGTTGAGCTGCAGACCGGCGTTCGCAAGACATGTCAACACCTGCTTCAGTCGAGAGAGATGGGTCGCAAAGTCCGTCGAGAACACCACGATGTCGGCACGGTAACAGAGGCACGTCTTCCATTTTAGGCCACGCAGAATTGTATCCATCATTCGCTCGAATGTAGCAGGAGCATTGCAGAGACCGAACGGCATGACGGTAAATTCAAAGAGGCCATCGGGGGTGACAAACGCGGTTTTAGGGCGATCTTCCGCAGCCATGGGCACCTGCCAGTAACCAGATCGTAAATCAAGCGAAGAAAAAAGTTCAGCACCTTGTAAGCAGTCCAATGCATCATCTATACGCGGAATAGGGTAGACGTCTTTCCTCGTGATTTTGTTTAGGCGACGGTAGTCAACGCAGAAGCGAATAGAACCGTCTTTCTTTCGCACTAGGACAACAGGGGAGGACCAGGGACTATTAGAAGGCTCAATTACTCCATTCTGTAACATCTTTTGAACTTAGCCTTCAATAACTCGGCGCTCAGTGGCCGACACTCGATAGGGGCGCTGACGCAGAGGAGCATGGGAACCGGTGTCAATGTGATGGGCAGCAGTTGATGTGCGGCTCAAAGCAGGCTGGTGAGAGTCGAATGAAGAACGGAACTGATGATACAGCGCGAGACGTTCAGAGCGTTGAGGTTCAGGAAGACTGGCATCGATGGAGCGGAGGAAAACGTCGACAGAAGACTGGTCCAGCGCAAGAACAGGCGGTGTAAGTGCAGCCAAGTCAGCGGGCTGTGAAGCGGGTGTTGCGTCACCATGGAGAATAGAATCAATGAGCTGGATGGTGCAGAGGCATTCACCGCGACGCAGGGATACCGGGAATGAGAACGGAATACAAATCCAGAGCGCGGTGAGGCCAGCTGACACAGAAAGTACGGCGTACGGCAGGAGAATATTTTTGCGGCTTAGAAAGATGGGCGATGGGATGAAAAGTACATCAGTAGTCAGGACGGCGGGAAAAAGCACAAGCGGTGGGCACAAGAACGAAAGAGGACGCAGGGAGATCAGTATCTTTGGCAACGAGGACTTTGGAAAAATGAACGTCCGGCGACGGTTCGTCTAGCGAAAAAAACTTCAGTTCGGCGCGTGCACAGTTGATCACCTCATTATGACGCGACAGATAATCCCAACCCAAGATAAGATCATGAGAGCAGGAAGGCAGAACTACGAACTCTATTGCGTACAAAACTTCTTGAATGATGACTCGAGCGGTGCACACCGCTATAGGCTCTACAGGCTGGGCACTTGCCGTGCATAGCGAGAATCCTGAAATAGATGTCGTCACTTTGCGCAAGGAACGGCAAAGACTTGCAGCCATGGCAGACCAGAGCCAGTACTATAACCCCTCAACAGAAACTTCAAGTAGATTTGCAGGAGATACGTGACGCATTTTAGAGTTCGCGCTTTGCGCAGTTCTCGCCTCAGGAACTGCAGCATTAAGTTTTCCCCTTGCGCAAGATTGGGACGCCGGCGCAGAGGAGATAGGGAGCGGCGACGGGGCGAGGTTGAGCGGCGAGCAGAAAAGGTAGTACGGTCATTCGCAACGGAACCTGCAGATGAATCGGCGGCTGCGTACTGATCCCGGGTTGGCTGCCAGGAAGGTGATGTTCGGCGCGATAGAAAGTCATCGGCAGTGCGAATTCGGCAGTACCGGGCAATATGGCCAGCACATCCACAAGAATAACAAATGGCACGGTTATCACTTGCTCGCCATGGATTGCGGCGCTGAGGTCGAGGCGGGACGAAAGGCTGTGGCGCCTGAAGATATTCCTGTACAGGCGCTGGAGGCGTAGCGTACACCACAGGGTAGCTAGTTGGCCGTGGTCGGGCAGCAACCGCAGCGTACGTCAGCGGTGCGACAGGAGCGGGGGCTCATGTCATTGGCGGAGCGACAGGTGGAGCGACGTCTGCGTATGCGAGAGTCTCGTCTCAATGGCTTGTGCGGGCTGAGGAATGGGCGCTGGCGGAAGGACAGGGCGAAGGGCGTCCGCCACGTGGTCGGCGATGACCTGTCGAAGGGGCGCCAAATTGCGGGAAAGCTCGCAGTTTGTTGGCAATAGCGATATTTGGCGAGCAACTTCTTTTCGGATGAAATCTTTCAGTTGCTGCAGCAGCGATGAGGTCTCAGATGTAGCGGAGAGGCCAGAAAGTGATTCCACAGGCGCGGAAGGCTGTGGAGGGAGGAGTCGCTGCTTGCGCAACTCATCGTAGCTTTGACAAAGGTTGACAACTTGTGCAACAGTTGTCAAATCCCGGGATGTCAACATGAGGAAGGTGTCATATTCGATGCCCTTCAGGATGTGCTTGATCTTTTGTGCCTCGGGCATCTGGGCGTTTACGCGACTGCATAGGTGGAGCACATCTTCAATGTAGCTGGTAAATGTCTCGCCGAGCCGCTGCGTTCGATCGTGCAAGCGTTGCTCGGCGCGGAGCTTGCGTACAGTAGGACGACCAAACACGGTGGTAAGGTTCGCTTTAAATGAGTCCCAATTCTTGATTTCGGCTTCGTGGTTACGGTACCACAGGTTGGCGACTGCGCTCAAATAAAAGATAACGTTTGTTAACTTTGTTGCAGCGTCCCACTTATTGTACGAACTCACTCGCTCGTATGACGCAAGCCAGTCGTCACAGTTGGTGTCGTCTGTCCCACTGAAGAGCGCAGGGTCTCGCTGGCGCAAGAAGCCAGAGCAGACGACCGCCGGGGTCATCGGGGCAGCTGGTGGGTGTTCCTCTTCGGCCATGTGAATTACCGGTAGCGTACGGATACGAAGTTCCAGCGTGAGGCAAGGGTATCAGGCCGCACCTCCACCAAGTCTAAGAGAATGTTTATTCTATACTTCGAGGACGGCGTCGAGGTCAGCAAGGAAGCGCACGATGATCAAACCAGCACGATGATCTGCGCGATCACAATTCCACAGACTGCTTCCTCTTCATCAGCGTCCAGCAAAAAGGGCTCATCTTCTTCTTCACACTGGAATTGCTTCAAGCCCATCAAGCCATTTTTGATGCCACTTCCCCACCACTGGGACGGACTAATGTTGCACACCACCGCATCATTACTGAAGGTAGCTCGATTGTACGCCGACGCCTTATCGGGCTTCTCTCTCGGAACGAAAAGTAATCGAAGAAAATGTGAATGACATGTTCCGTCGCGATATTATACGTCCATCAACAAGCCCATGGTCCTCCCCGGTAGTATTAGTTAAAAAAAGGACGAATCGGTACAATTTTGTGTTGATTATCGCGCACTCAAGAAAATTACCCGTAAAGATGTCTACCCGATGCCGCGAATAGATGACGGCCTTGACTCTCTCCTAGGCGCCGAATAATTCTCGACCTTGGACCTCCGCTCAGGGTATTGGCAAATACCAATGCATGATAGCGACAAAGAAAAAACCGCTTTCGTAACTGCCGATGAACTTTACGAGTTTAATGTTATGCCCTTCGGCCTGTGTAACGCACCAGCGACATTTGAAAGAATGATTGATACGGCACTTCGGGCCTAAAATGGAGAACCTGTTTATGTTACTTGGACGATATTGTTATCTTTTCGACAACTTTTACCGACCATCTCACGCGCCTAAATCAAGTCCTGACGTGTCTTTCTTCAGCGGGCCTTCAGCTCAACACCAAGAACTGCCACTTTGCACCGAAGGAAATTAAAATATTGGGATATCTGGTTAGCCATGACTGCATTCGTCCAGACCTTGATAAAAGCTGCGCGGTCTTGAACTTTCCTAGTCCGCAACGGACTGCAGATTTGCGCAGTTTCCTCGGCCTTGCGTCATATTTCAGGCGTTTCATATGGCATTATGCAACTATTGCTGCGCCACTTCATGAACTACTTAAATCGAGCAGCTCTTTCGTGTGGACTGAACAGTGCAACACTGCTTTTACCGACCTAAAGCACGCCCTCACATCAGATCCCGTTCTTGGCCACTTCAGCGACAGCGCTCCTACCATCCTGCTCACTGATGCCAGTGGTCACGGTCTTGGCGCTGTCCTTCTGCAGCGCGATGCAACTTCGGGTGAGAAAGCCATTGCCTTCGCCAGTCGGACCATGACTCCAGCTGAGAAAAACTACAGCATTACCGAGCAGGAATATCTTGCCGTCGTCTGGGCTGTTCAAAAGTTTCGCCCCTACCTCTATGGTCGGCACTTCACTGTTGTGACCGATCACCATGCTCTTTGCTGGTCGTCTTCACTGAAACATTCGACAGGCCGACTTGGCCACTGGATTCTACGCCTGCAAGAATTTCGACGTCGTTTATAAATCGGGTCGCCAACACCAAGACGCCGACGCTCTTTCTCGCTGCCCACTTACGGAATCAGCCTACTGTTTTTCTTCGCAACGCATTTCCACCACTGACCACAGCCGACCATCTCTTCCCCCGACGCACATCACAACAGTTTCTTTTGACGATTCTGAGCGTAAACACGCACTCCACTCGCAGCAATTAGCTGATGCCTACTGCCGGCCCATCATAGACCGCCTTATCGGCGCTTCAAACCCGCCCAATATTAGGCTTCGCCGACAGCTTCGCAATTTCAAGCTCAAAGATGGCATACTACGCCGCTACGTGTATTGCCCTGATGGAACTCGTTGGCTCCCAGTAGTGCCGCGTGCGCTTCACCCACGTATACTGGCGGCTTTCCACGATGATGCTACTGCAGGTCACCTTGGTTTTGACAAAACATATGACCGCGTAAAAAGACGACTTTTTTGGCCTGGCCTATCTTCTACCGTAGCTAATACCTCGATTCCTGTCATCTGTGCAACGTCGCAAGCGGCCGACTTCTTCGCCCGCTGGCCTCCTACAGCCTCTTCCATGTCCCGCCACGTCATTCGACGTAGTCAGCATCGACTTATATGGAACCCTACCTCTCTCCGATGGGGGTAACCATTGGATTATAACGGCTGTCGACCCCCTTATACGCTACGCTGAGTCAGCCCTTGTACCGACTGGTTCCGCCGAAGAAGTAGCTAATTTTTTTTTTGCGATCACTTGTCCTGCGTCATGGCGCTCCTCGGGTGCTTCTAAGTGACCGCGGGACGGCCTTCTTACTGAAAGTAGTTGCCGAAGTTCTTCATGCGTCATCCACTCTTCATAAAACAACCTCAAGCTACCATCCAAAGACTAATGGTCTGACTGAACGATTTCATCGCACTCTATCCGATATGATATCCGTGTACATTACACCGGATCACCGAAATTGGGACACTATTCTACCATTCGTCACACTCGCCTATAATACAGCAGTACAGCGTACTACCGGTTACTCTTCGTATTTCCTCGTTTTTGGCCGTCCTCTCACTACAATGCTCGACACTTCCTTCTTCTCTATGCCCGACTACTCCACATCAGTACCAGCCCAGTTCTTATCCCGTGTGGCCAGCTGCAGTCATCTTGCCCACCTCAACACAGAAGCGCGCCAGGAAGACCGCAAAGGTCGCTACGATTCTACGCATCGAGCGGTCTCTTTCGTCTCGGTAACGAAGTCCTGCTTTACACATCACTGCGCGCCCCGGGCCTTAGTGATAAATTTCAGCGTCGCTATCTTGGTCCATACAAGGTCATCAACCAAACTTCCCCCGTGAACTACCAAGGCACACCTGTTGATACCCCAGCCGATCGACGCCATCGTGGAACTGAAATTGTTCATGTCTGCTGCTTGCGCGTCGCGGTGCAGCGGTTGGTTAGGAGCGCCCAGGCTGGCCGCTTCCGACCCCCCGGGGAAATTGTGTGAGCCTTCCACGGATCTTCTTTCACCTGTACATACCATAATCTTCTTCTTTCTTTTGTACATACCATCGTCATCGTCCCGCGGCGCCGGCTCCAGCACGCGCCTGGGTTCACCATCAGATTAAAACGCTGACACGGCGTACCTTGCCTTGCCGTCACGAATTTGGCGTCTCGTCCTGGCCTTTTTTCACAATATATATATACATATGCACACTAAGCTCCAAATAATATGGCAAATATTTTGGGTACTAGTTTGTTATGCTGCTGGAAATGGCTTTTTTGTTGTTATCGAGCCTATAAAGAAAATATTTTGTACCGAGGTTTTTGTAGATTGAAGAGGAAATAGTACTTAGGTATAATTTTTTAGTGCACTAATATTTTGTTTAAATTGAATAAGTTTTCATTAATGGTGAGGTCAGTGAGGGGGAATGAAAAATCAAGAAGTTTCTTAGGACGGTATTTATATCACTGTAATTGCGCTTATCATAAAGATCGTTGGCTTTCTTTGCAGCGTTCTTTATTAATGGCTTGGCTGAAAATAACATGAATTATTTTATGATCGCTGGTTTCATTCAGCTATAAAATCGAAAATAAAGGCTAGGAATGTGAGACTGGGAGGGGGACATGAATTGAGTAAGCTTGAAATTAATGCAAAACTCTCCGCAGACACGAGGCCCTTTATGACGAGCATAGTATTTCAACACTTGGGAATGTTAAATATATACCTTGACAATTATTGGTGTACTGTAATGCTTCCACGTCGAAACATTTTGCAGTGACTTCGAACGAGATTAAAATTTGGCAAATCAGACATGTTCACCACGTAAAACACTGTCTGAAAGCCATTTTTCTGTGTGTATCAAAACCTGACGATGAAATCATTGCTAGAAATTTGTTATCGGTTGAGAAGGAAGCCGCGTATATCAGTAGAGGTAATGGAAAGAGTAATGATAGCTCGGCAGGAATGGGAAGGAGAGGAGCTCGAAGCTTGGATACGACATTGTTTAATGGTGTTTGAGGTATACACAAAAACATCGCGTAGGTCCAACGTAGATGGTTTTATAACGGAGCAAGTGTGCTACAGATGATGGTTTAGCAAGGCAATTAGGTGTTTGTGGGCGGTCTGGATAGGACGGATGCAGTCTTCGTCAACCCTGTAATCAGTTCATCTTGAGCTCTATCGTCTCTAGCTCAATTTAGTTCGTCTTTAGGTCCATTGAAAAAACTATTTCTTTCGTTTTTAAGCAATGAAAGTTTACAACAATTGAGCTTGGTTGCGTTTGTAAGGTTTGTTGTCACAAAGCGCCTCAGGCTATGAGACCCACCTGGAAGTTTAGACCACCTCAGGTTCTTTAACGATTATTGGGCATTTGCGGATATTTGAGTCTGTTCCGAAGCGACGTGCGCGCTCTATTTCGCAAGGCTGAAGTCTTATTTGTAACTGATAGAGGCAGTGGAGAATGACAATTCCGGCGTTTGCTGACGCCTCTTTTTAAATAGGATCGATTAGAGCACCGAATATTAGCTTATTGCTTTGTGAGCGATTTTCTCAGTCGTGTAATCGGGTGTCTAATTCATAAATGATTTGAGCGATTTCAGTGCTGGCGGATTGTACATTTTCGAGCCTAGATTAAAGAGCAGTAAAATATTTGCACTACTCCTATTAGATGAGGCTCGAAAACACCAAAAGTAGCGTTCGCCTTGCGGCTCGGGGTCCAGCGGAATGCATCAGCAGTCAAGGCAAAAGACGAGGCTTCGACTAACAAAAACAATCTTTAATACTACATTACGTAGAAACTTGTCAAGCACTCACAGATTATTACTAGCAGCTTAACGGTATCGCTAAAGAGGAAAGTATATAACAGTTGCATCTTACCTGTACTCACCTATGGCGCTGAAACGTGGAGGCTAACCAAGAGAGTTCTACTTAAGTTCAGGACAACCCAGAGGGCTATGGAACGAAAAATGATAGGGGTACCAATAAGAGATAGGAAGCGTGCAGAGTGGGTCAGATAAAAAACTCAAGCTACCGACATTCTAGTGGAAATTAAGAAGAAATGGACATGGGCAGGACACGTAGTGCGAAGAGAGGATAACCGGTAGTCGCTTAGGGTAACAAACGATTTCAAGGGAAGGAAAGCGTAGCAAGGGGCGGCAGAAAGTTAGGTGGGCGGATGAGATTAAGAAGTACGCAAGGGTTAAGGGGATGCAGCTAGCACAGAACCGGGTTAAGTGGAGAAATGTGGGAGAGGCCTTCGCCCGGCAGTGGTTATAGTCAGGCTGATGATGATGATGATGATGACAAGAGAAGCAGGCCCGAAGGGGAAACTGACACGCTAACAAAGCAGGTGTCTCGGCGTCTCCTCTTGAGGCCGAAGCAGACGCTGCCTTTTATACATATACATACAGCAGTTAGTGGGAAAGGGAGCAGGATTCACATTGTTACGTGATGGCATGACTAGCGATGGAACACGGCGACACAACAGAAACAAAACACCGTGATGACATGACGATGAAATATGCTTTAATGGCCAGCGGGCCTGGCGCGCGCGCTCCGCTCCGCCCCACTGCCCGCTTCGTCATCTTCATAGCATTACCCGGGGCCACCGAGCGATCGTTCCGATCGATTGCTAGAAATCCAATGCATGACGTGACGATGAACACAGACACAGGATTGGGACTGAAACGCTGGACACCACAATGCATGCGAAGATGGGAAGAATGCTTGCACCGGAGTATCAAGTACAACCTTCACCGTTTGCCGAAGGCCAAGGCTCATGGACACGCCGAACGGCTTGTGCGGGGGTGCTGTCTTAGCTCGAGTGGTCGTGAGGTCGCTTCCTCGTGGGGTCGGTAGGGTCGGCTTTGGGCTCTTTCTGGTCGTCGTGTGTTGTGGTTAGCGCTGGGGATGAGGCTGGAGACAGCGGGTGGTCGGGAGTCAGCAAAAAAGGCTGGTGAAGAGCTGGGCGGCGATCTCCACGGGCTTTCGGCAGATGGACCCGGCGTACGGCTGGCTTCGACTGTGCAAGGCGAGGATGGGGACGAACTGCACCTCCAACCAAATGTTACGTGGTGGCATGACAAGTGATGGAACACGGTGACACAACAGAAACAGAATGGCGGGATGACATGACGATGAAATATGCTTTATTGGCCAGCGGGCCTGGCGCGAGCGCTCCGCCCCGCACCACTGCCCGCTTCGTCATCTTCGTAGCAATATTCTAGCAACCTTTGCTGACCCAGTTGCGGCAGCGTGAAGGAACCTCCTGATACAGGCCGGGGGGGATGCACTCTCCCTCGAGTGGTGTACTTGGCCAGAGTTTCCACACACACGCACGCCCACAAAAGTCGACCCGCCAGAACACGCCGGCGGTAAGAAGCGTCGGGGGTTCGAATGTACCGCGCTGAAATGGCCGAAATATCCGTTGCTTTGACCGGTGCTCTCACGCTCGCAGAATTTCGCTGCTTCCGCGTCGGCGGTCGCACACGGCGATGGCGAACCGTAACAGACTGCGCTGTCAGGGAAGGGAGATCCAAATTGGTAGGGCACTGCATTCGAGATCCAGAGGGATTGTGATGATGCTGCTAATCTCGGTCATCAGGCTCTGCTTTTCTTGAGCCCAGTCAGTCAGAAGGCTTCTTTCGGTCATTCTGGTTCCTAAAGCACTCTGCAAAACGGCTTCTGGAGCGTTTTTCGTCGCTCCCACAAGCATCACAAATACACTGAAAACTCCACCGGTCAGCCAGACAGCACGCCAGAAACTCCACTTTCTCTCTTACACCTCAATCTACCGTATGGTGTAGCTCAGCAGCACTTTTCACGCATCCACAAATTCAAAAATTGCCCTACAAATATACAATATGTTGAAATTCCTGCACCAGGAAAAAAAAAACATCAACAAGCGATAAGTTTGAAGCTTATATTCTCACTTCAGGGACTCCGCCTAAAGCCATCGGCGTTACCGTTGCGACTCCACTTCTTGTGACGCAGCTCAGAAAAATACTGCTGCAAAGCGAGGCTCCAGTGCAAGAGACGGACATTTTTGGAAGAGGTTGTCTGCAGCCTTTGGGCCGGGCAGTGATCCGTCTAACTGATGCACCTTGAGCCTGCAAGGTAACATGATAGTTTTTGAACGGCCCACATGAGACATGCACACTATTTCTCGGTGGAGTTGTATGCGTGTTCACTACCAGTCAGCGTGCGACTAGCATACAGGACGAGGTGTTCCTCTCCTCCGGTTTCGTTTTGGCACAATACAACACCCATGCCTCGCTCACTAGCATCGCACTGAACCACGAACTTTTTAGTATATTGTCACGTAGTGGTGACAAGGCCGTACACGCCAAAAGAAGACACAGGCGTAATGGTACAGAAATAACTCTTTATTGGGGCTGACTTGCGCCCGCAAAAGAACTAAGCAACTCGGCGGCGGCGATATCAACAAACGTGCTTGTCGGTCGTCGAACAAAGAAAGCCCGTCACAATCGTCAAGGCTCAATTTAAAGGCTGCTCAGTACAATCTAGATAACGTCGCAAACAGCTACCAGAACAAGCTGGAACATTGTCGAAAGACACACGAGAAACCGGAATCTTCGGGACAGATCTTGGTGCATCTTGCGCTACAACGAAACTGATAAAGGTGTGACTCGCGACATCGAGAATTTACAAACAAAGAATACAGAACGGATACGGGATCCAGAATCTGAGTGATAAGGCAGTATGACGGCGGCTGTTAAAAAACAACAAACACAGTTTTGAAGGTTCCGCGGCATTACTCCCCCCTTAAAAAAATCGCCTCGATGTTCCAAAACAAAGCAACTTAAACATAAACACTGCAAACTTTAAACACCACAAATTCTTTAACGTGCGTAATATGGCTTCATTCGTAAAACATGTACAAATTCTGGGTGTGCGCCTCGCCGCTGTGATGCTGACGTTCCGTCGGGAATGACTTCATAGTCCAGTGGTCCGACGCGGCGAATGGTTTTGTATGGCCCAAAGTATCGACGCCACAACTTTTCACTTAGTCCGGGACGGCGAATTGGTGTCCAAATCCACACTTGGTCTCCTGGGTTGTACTCTGCGTGACGTCGTCGTAAGTTGCATCGTCGGCTGTCGGTGCGCTGTTGGTCTTTAATGCGCAGACGTGCGAGTCGTCGGGCTTCCTCTGCACGCTGCAGGTAGGCGGCGACGTCAAAGTTGTCCTCGTTGGTTACGTGCGGCAGCATGGCGTCGAGCGTCGTCGTGGGCTCCCTGCCGTACACAAGCTTGAACGGGGTCGCTCTGGTCGTCTCCTCGGCTGCCGTGTTATACGCGAAGATCACGTATGGCAAGATGGCGTCCCAAGTCTTGTGTTCAGCGTCGACGTACATGGCGCTCATGTCCACAATCTTTTTGTTTAAGCGCTCCGTAACGCCATTGGTCTGGGGATGGTACGCAGTTGTTCGTCGATGGCTTGTATGACTGTATTCCATGATGGCTTGCGTCAAATCTGCCGTAAACGCCGTTCCCCTGTCCGTGATGAGCACTTCTGGGGAGCCGTGTCGCAAAAGAATTTGTTCGACAAAAAATTTGGCGACTTCTGCCGCGGTACCATTTGGTAGCGGTTTTGTTCGGCCTAACGGGTAAGGTAGTCAGTGGCCACGATGATCAACTTGTTACTCATAGACGAAGCTGGAAAGGGGCCGAGGAGATCCATTCCAATTTTTTGAAAGGGCAGGTCTGGGGGCGGAATCGGGTTTAGTAGTCCTGCTCAGGCGGCGTCTTGCGTCGTTAGCACTAACGACAAGTCCCCGTAGTGGACAATTTCGGCAGGCAGTCGCGGCCAGTAGTACTTCTCGATTCGACGCAAGGTGCGTGCAAATCCGAGATGGCCTAATGTGGGCTCATCATGCAACGCGTGCATAATTTCCTGCCGGTGATTTTTAGGCACTACAAGAAGTTGCGCAGTCCTGGTGGGTGCGACGTTCTTCACGAGGAAGCAATTGCTTAACGCGAACGAAGATAAATGCCGTCTGAACACACGAGGAGGGGAAGCTGTCTTTCCTTCTAAGTAAGTGAGTGAGTCAGTGAGTGAACTTTATTGACTGCTCGGGGATCGTTTTCTTCGCCTCTTCAACCGAGGCTGACGAGCGGTTGGCGCCCCCAGTCCAGGGCACCACTGGCTTTCGCCAGTTTGCGAGCTCTTGTGACCAGGTAGAGCTGAGCCTCCGGGTCAGAGCTGACCAGCAAAGCCTCCCACTGTCTTTCATTTGGGTTTTCAATTTTTGTAGTTGGTGTGAGTTGCATTCCCATGTTATGTGGTACAGGGTAGGGGTCTTCCCGCACCGCGGGCACTCGTCTCTGAATGTCGTGGAATCCATCATGTGTAATATTGTCGCGTAAACAGCGACCTTTACAGTTGCGTCCGAGGTCCAAGGCGTGGCAGAGGTTCTACGAACAGCGTCAGAGCTCAGGCTCGAGGTTAGCACACTTCTTCCTCTCACACTTCTGCGCTTCTTTGTCGTCAACGCATGCTACATAAGCCCCCCCGTGCGAAAAGCATCGTCCCGATGCTATATTGAAAGAGGGACAGAGTAAAAGGGGCCGCTATCTGGCATGAAAAGGCTTCAAGCGGACCACGTGGACCACTTCAGAACGCTTGGGACGCCGGGGCTCTGGTTCCTCGTGCGGAACGACTTCATAGTCCAGTTCACTGACGCGTCGAAGAACGCGGTAGGGGCCGAAATAACGGCGCAAGAGTTTTTCGCTAAGTCCGCGTCGTCGAATGGGGTACCAAACCCAGACAAGGTCACCTGGCAGATAGTCTGCAGTCCGCCGCCGCAGGTTGTAGTGTTGTGGATCTCGGCCTTGCTGCTGCTGTATTCGCACCCGTGCAAGTTGACGGGCCTCTTCGGCACGCTGTAGAAAAGAGGCGACATCATCATTTGGACCTTCGTCTATGTGGGGCAGCATGGCGTCGAGCGTGGTCGTCACTTGTCGGCCGTAAACTAGGCTGAATGGAGTCATGTTGGTAGTTTCCTGAACGGCGGTATTGTATGCAAATGTTACATACGGCAATACTTCGTCCCATGTCTTGTGATGGACGTCCACGTACATTGACAACATATCGGCAATGGTCTTGTTCAAACGTTCTGTCAGGCCGTTTGTTTGCGGGTGGTATGCAGTCGTGCGACGATGATTGGTGCGACTAAGAACAAGGATATGCTGGATGAGCTCTGCAGAAAATGCAGCTCCTCTGTCAGTAATGAGTACTTCTGGTGCGCCATGTCTCAGGACAATTTGAAGAACGAAAAATTTCGCAACTTCAAAAGCGGTAGCACAAGGAAGAGCAGCGGTTTCTGCGTAGCGAGTCAGGTAGTCAGTAGCTACTATAATACACCTGTTCCCACAGGTGGAAGTAGGGAACGGTCCGAGCAAGTCCATCCCTATCAGCTGGAATGGTCTGGACGGTGGCGTAATGGGCTTTAAAAGACCGGCTGGCCTCAGAGGCGGAACCTTTCGACGTTGGCAGTCACGGCAAGTTCGAACATAATGCGTTACATCGCTTGGCAAACGATGCCAGTAATACCGTTCTTTAATTCTGGATATCGTCCGAGTGACTCCCAGGTGGCCGGATGTGGGTTCGTCGTGGCAGGCTTGAAAAATCTCATCCCTTAAGCTTGCTGGTACAACGAGGAGGTATTGGCGACTGTTGGCTGTAAAATTCTTCTAGACGAGAACGCCATCACGGAGACACAGAGAAGACAAAGTACGACGGAAAGGGCTAGGAACCATGCTGCCGGCACCTTGAAGAAAGTCGATTACCTGGCGAAGTTCGGGATCATTCCGTTGGGCATCGGCAAAATTTTCTGAACTAATTGCACTCAGAAATGCGTCGTCGTCACCTGAGGCGTCCGAAGCTGGTTGTACAGGAGCACGAGACAGGCAGTCAGCGTCTAAATGCTTACGACCTGACTTGTAGGTTACAGTGATGTCGTATTCTTGAAGTTGTAGGCTCCACCTGGCGAGACGTGCAGAAGGATCTTTAAGGCTTGTCAGCCAAAAAAGCGCGTGATGGTCGGTCACCACTTTGAAGGGTCTGCCGTACAGGTATGGTCGAAACTTCGAAATAGACCACACGATGGCCAGGCATTCCTTTTCAGTGGCAGAGTAGTTTGTCTCAGCCCTAGACAAAGCCCAACTAGCGTAGGCGATCACACGTTGTTCACTGTTCCGTATCTGTACTAGGACAGCGCCCAAACCGACATTGCTTGCATCCGTGTGGAGTTCGGTGTCTGCGGTTTCATCGAAATGTGCTAGAACTGGAGGTGACTGCAGGCGACGTTGAATCTCCTGAAATGCGTCCATTTGCTGGTCGCCCCATGTGAACGGCATATCAGCCTTAGTAAGAAGTGTAAGGGGGGCGGCTATTTTAGAAAAGTTTTTCACGAAACGTCGATAATATGCACATAGTCCAAGAAAGCGTCGCACCTCTTTCTGGTCCCGCGGCGTCGGAAAATTGGCGATGGCAACTGTTTTTTCAGGATCCGGCAGAACTCCCTCTTGGTTCACGACATGGCCCAAAAACTTCAGCTCTTCATAAGCGAAATGGCATTTTTCGGCTTTCAGAGTGAGGCCCGACGTTTGGATGGCGTCTAGTACTGCGTCTAGGCGACGGAGGTGCTCCTCGAAATTCGGGGCAAACACAATTACGTCGTCCAAGTATACAAGACATGTCGTCCACTTCAGATCTCCAAGACCGCTGTCCATGAGTCTCTGAAAGGTTGCGGGCGCGGAGCAAAGGCCGAAGGGCATGACCTGGAATTCGTATAGCCCGTCAGGTGTAATGAAAGCAGTCTTTTCGCGGTCCCTTTCATCGACCTCTATCTGCCAGTATCCAGACTTGAGATCCATGGAGGAGAAGTATCTTGTGTTGCACAGACGATCTAAGGCGTCATCTATTCTGGGCAAAGGGTAAACATCTTTTTTCGTAACGTTGTTCAGTCGGCGATAGTCTACGCAGAAACGAAGTGTGCCATCTTTTTTCTTCACAAGTACCACAGGTGCAGCCCAGCGGCTGCGGGAAGGGCGAATGACATCGTTATCGAGCATTTCCTTCACTTGGTCTCGGATGGCAGTACGTTCTTTAGGGGAAACTCGATAAGGCGACTGGCGGAGTGGTCGAACAGTTTCGTCTGTAATGACGCGGTGCTTTGCAAGGTGGGTTCGACCGACGCGTGATGATCTGGCAAATGCATTAGAGTAGCGACGGAGGAGGTGCCGTAGTTTCTCTCGATACTTTCGAGGTAAGGCCGGGTTTATATCGTACAGAGGTTCAGTGTTGTCGGAGGGTTCTGTTGCTGAAGCGCTAGTGAAATTGCATTCATAACTAGTGTCAGTTATGGCGTCGAGATATGCGACAGTTGTCCCTCTGTTCAGATGTTGATGTTCATTGCTGAAGTTCGTGAGAAGAACATCAACTTTGCCATTTTTAACAAAAACAACTGCCCTGGCAACGGCGATGCCTCTTTCAATAAGCAGTTTCTGTTTTGTCTCGACGACACCTTCTGTATTTGGATTGGGAGGGAACCCACGGAGACCATAATGCTTGAACGTGGGGGCACACTAACATGGTCATCAATAATGTGGAGTGCAGCGGGGAGCAGGCTGTTGGATTCGATAGCATTCTCAACTGAAAATCTCACGGACTTATTCTGCAGATCGATAATGGCACCATTTTCGGTTAAAAAGTCCATACCGAGGATGACGTCTCGGGAACACTGAGCCAATACGATGAACGTCGCCAGAAAAGTTTGCCCTTGTACAGTGATCCTCGACGTGCACACTCCCGTGGGCATAATTAAATTTCCGCCAGCTGTGCGTATTTGCGGGCCACCCCATGATGTTGTGACCTTTCTGAGAGCTTTGGCGAAGTGTGCACTTAGAATTGAATAATCAGCGCCAACGTCGACTAGAGCAGTGACGTCTACGCCATCAACGGAGATCTGCAGGTCGGCAGTTTGTTGTGTCGGGCGGCGACAGCTTCGTGGGGTTCGGTCTCGACTTCGATGCTCTGAAGGAGTGTGGGGTGACTGTCGGCGTCGTGGTTACGTTGAGGATCAGCGGAATTTCGTAGCGGCGTCGATTCTGCTGGTGGCCGTATGTAACGAACTGTAGTTTGCAGTGAAGAACTGTCGTGGGTCTGTGGAGGATCTTGAAATTTTCGCACTGTAGCAGCCGCACCTCCAGAGGCTGCTGCATCTAGTTTCCCCTATGGGGACTTTGAAGTTGCTCCTGGCGTCCAGGAGAGGTGTAACGGCGAGGTGACGGCGATCGGAGGCGGCTTGGGCCTGTGTTGGAACGCGAAATGTATTCTGCGATTTCGCGTGGCTGCTGACCAGGCAACGAACGACGGGCATCAAAAGAAAACCCACGGAGGCCGAGTTCCCTGTAGGGGCAGCGGCGACACAGGTGTCCAGCTTCGCCGCAATGGTAGCACAACGGTTGGTGATCGGGCGTGCGCCAGATATCGGTCCTTCGGCGGCGTACGCTCGGCCGTGAAGACACATGGGCGACCGGTGCGCGAGGCTCGTAGGATGCTGTCGAAGGCGGCAGGTAGCGGCTGGTGACCGCGGCGTAGCTCAGGGTCTGGGGCAGCGGTGTAGCTACGACGGGTTCAGGCGCGGCGACGGGTGCGGGCCCGGTGACGGGTGCGTGCACGGTGACGGGTGCGGGAACACCCAGCGCCTGTTGTACTTCCTCACGGATGATATCGGAAACTGTGGCAACCTGTGGCTGTGGAGGATTCCGCAGGTATTTGGCCACCTCTTCCCGGACTATCGCCCGGATCGTATCACGCAGCGATTCTGACGAAAACTGTTCGGCTTCACCTGCACTCGCGGCGTTCATAGACACTGTAGTGCGCTGGTATTGCCGGGCGCGCATGTCAAGTGCCTTCTCGATGGTAGACGCCTCACTTATGAATTCGGCGACAGTTGTTGGTGAACTTCGCACCAGGCCTGCAAATAACTGCTCTTTAACACCTTGCATCAAAAAGCGCACTTTTTTCTCTTCCGACATGGTTGGGTCCGCGCGTCGAAAGAGTCGCTTCATCTCTTCGGCGTAGGCCGTAACAGTTTCATTCGGATGTTGTATACGGCTATTTAAAAGCAATTGCGCTTTTTCCTTGCGAAGCGTGTTGGTAAACATACGCAAGAATTCTGCCTTGAATGTATCCCACGTTCGGAGTCCGGCTTCTTGATTTTCGAACCATGTCCTCGCAGAATCCTCCAGTGCGAAGTAGACATGGCGAAGCTTCGAGTCAGCGTTCCAGGCGTTGAAGGCAGCCACCCGGTCGAACTGCTCCAGCCAGTCTTCAGCATCCTCATGTGGCAGGCCGTGGAAATGTGGTGGATCCCGCTGGTGGTTGAGCAGGACAGGAGTTGTCAATACCGGGGGATTCATCGCGCTGAGAGAAATGCTCCTTGTTGGTCTGTGGTCAGGGAGAGGACCACACTCGGGAGGCAGACCTTGCAGTCGGCGGCTGCTCTGGTGTACTGGGGTCTCCACCTTAGGGGTGCGTCCTGGGCTTGTAGGGGGCGTCCGGCTCATGAAAATCGTACCCCGCACCTCCACCAGATGTCGCGTAAACAGCGACCTTTACAGTTGCGTCCGAGGTCCAAGGCGTGGCAGAGGTTCTACGAACAGCGTCAGAGCTCAGGCTCGAGGTTAGCACACTTCTTCCTCTCCCACTTCTGCGCTTCTTTGTCGTCAACGCATGCTACAATATGTGTAAATTATTGAAGGTGCCGGTCTGTAGCCGCCTCAAATCTATGGCCTCCTCGTTGCTGAGTTTTTTATGCGGCTCCGGATATACTTTCCGCAAGCCTCTGTAGTGTTGTAGTATTGTGGTGTAGTCAGGGTCAAGCGGAATCAGGTCCTCTGTCGCGAGATTGTTGGGCGCAAGGTAGGTTGTATGTCCTCGTGGTACCCTGTCTGCGTACAATTTCCCCGTGATCCCTGCATGCCCCGGAATCCACACTAGTGTTTGAGTGTATTGTTTTGTTGGCTCGCTTGTGGAAGAAAGGATTTGGTGAGCTACCTTAGATAATTTACCCCGTTGAAAATTTCTGCACGCGGATTGAGAGCCTGACAGTATCGTCAGACTCTATCCCGTTTCTCTTCCTTGCCTAATGGCCAGTGCGATAGCCACTTCCTCTGCCTCCGTGACTGTACAGTTTTGGATCGAGGCGCTAACTACCTCCCGGCCTTCGCAGTCTGTGACCGTGGCTATCGCCCTCTTTTCGTTGGTTTCGTATAAGGCTGCGTCGGTGAACCTTGACGTGTTTTGTTGACCGAATGTTTTTTCATAATACTCTGCCCTTGCCTGCCCCCTTCCCGGGTGTAGGCGGGGGTCCATGTTTCCTGGTATGGGCCGAACTCGGTACCAATTTCTGACTTCCCGCGATACCTCTCTTGTCTTGTTATAAGCCTGAAGGTGCGTGCTATATCCCAGTCTTTCCAACACCCATCTTCCCGTCCTCGTTTGTAGAAGTCTGTTTAGCTGTGACTTGATTTGGGCTTCTGCTAATTCTTGTATTGTATTGTGCAGACCCAGAGCTGCTAGCTTGTGGTTCGGTGTGTTCTTGGGGAGCTTGAGTGCTCTCTTGATAGCCATTTTGATGATGGCGTCCGCTCTGTCTTCCTCTCTTTCGGTCATATTGAAGTAGGGTAGAGCACATGCTACTCTGCTAATAACGAGGCTCCGGACAAGTTTGAGTGTGTCGGGCTCTTTCATCCCCATCTTTTTGCTGGTCACCCGTGCTATCATTCGGGCGACCTGCTGGGTCGAGGTCTTGAGCAGATTAGGTGTGTGTTGACACCTTTGATTCGATTGGGGCCACATCCCCAGGATCCTCACGGTTGTCTTTTCTGGTACTGTCTCCCCTTGCAGCCGGATCTCGAGCTTGTGGCCTTGATCTGTGGGAGCAGAACGGTTGCCCTTCCGTCGCCAGAATCTGATCAGTTCTGATTTTCTTGATGATCACTCCAAGCCCCTCTGCATTAGATATTCTTCGATGACAGATGCTGCTCCTTACAATTTCGCTTCCTTCTCCCCGAGTGATCCTGCTAGCGCTTTCAGCTCGGGGTCGGATCGTTATTGTTCTGCGAAACTGCTGGCGCTTACCGGTCCCAAAAAGGCCTTGTCGTCATCGTCCTTCGGGGGGGGGGGGGCGTCGACGGGAGCGCGTGATAAGCAGTCGGCATCGGAATGCTTCCGGCCCGACTTATAGACTACAGTCAAGTCTAATTCTTGAAGTCGTAGGTTCCATCTGGCAAGGCGGCCGGAGGGATCTTTCAAATTAGCCAGCCAGCAGAGCGCGTGATGGTCGCTTACCACCTTGAATGGTCGGCCGTATAGGTATGGACAAAACTTAGAAGTGGCCCAGATGATCGCGAGGCACTCCTTCTCGGCCGTCGAGTATTTGACTTCGGCTTTTGTGAGGGACCTGCTCGCGTAGGCGACTACTTTCTCCTGTCCGGCACTCTTTTGGACAAAAACGGCTCCTAGGCCCACACTGCTCGCGTCGGTGTGAATTTCGGTCTCGGCGTTTTTATCAAAGTGGCCAAGTACCGGAGGGCATTGCAGGCGACGCTTAAGTTCGTCGGCGGCTTCTCCTTGCGGCGCTTCCCATTTAAAAGGTATGTCAACCTTTGTAAGCTGCGTCAACGGTTCGGCGATGAGCGAAAAGTTTGACAAATCGTCGATAATAAGCGCACAACCCAAGGAATCGGCGCACAGCTTTCTTGTCGGCAGGCGGTGGGAATTGTGCGATTGCAGCTGTTTTCTCCGGGTCTGGGCGAACACCATCCTTACTAACGATGTGACCTAGGAAACGCAGTTCTTCGTTGGCGAAGTGACACTTCTCTGCTTTTAGCGTTAGCCCCGATAACTTGATGGCTTCCAGCACTGTCTGCAGTTGTTTTAGGTGGTTTTCAAAGTTTGACGAGAAGACAATAACGTCGTCCAAATATACCAAACAAATTTGCCACTTCAAGCCCGCCAGGACTGTGTCCATTAATCGTTGAAATGTGGCTGGTGCGGAGCATAGGCCAAACGGCATCACCTCGAACTCAAAAAGACCATCCGCTGTGATAAATGCGGTCTTCTCGCGATCTCTTTCGTCGACCTCAATTGGCCAATGTCCGCTCTTCAGGTCCATCGATAAGAAGTAGCTTGCATTGCAGAGCCGGTTGAGAGTGTCGTCGATGCGGGGAAGCGGGTAGACATCCTTCTTAGTAATGCAATTCAAGCGGCGGTAATCAACGCTGAAGAGAAGTATGACGTCTTTGTTCACCAAAACGACTGGTGCCGCTCAGGGGCTCTTCGATGGCTGGATTACGTCATCACGCAGCATTTCCTCAACTTGATCGCGTATGGCCTGGCGTTCTCGCGGCGATACACGATAGGGGCTTGGGCGCAGAGGTCGGGCGTGTTCGTCCGTTATAATGCGGTGCTTGGCCAGTGGTGTTTGTCGTAACTTCGATGATGACGAGAAGCCCTCCCCGTAGCTTCGAACAAGACTGAGAATCTGATCTTTCCTGCTGTGTGTCAATGCCGGGTTGATGTCAAATGTGGGCTGACGGAATTGGTCCGGTGCGACTTCCAGCGTTTGGTCGTGGAGGGTGAATACATCTTTCAAGTCCGCTAATTCGTCGAGAATAGCGATCGTCGTGCCCTTGTTGAGATGCCGGTATTTTTCGGGGAAGTTGGTTACCAGAACCTGAGCTTCACCTCTCCGGAATTTTGCGATGCCTCCTGCGATGCCGACACCTCGTTCTAAGAGCAATCAGATATTTCCTTCGACGATGCCTTCAGCGGTTTCGATATTTGCGCTCCCTACGCAGACTCCGACGCTTTATCGGGGCGGCACGGTCAATCCTCCATCGAGGACGTTTAGAGCGATGTGTTGCGTCGAAGTCGTCGTATCAGGAATAGCTTTGTCTGCAGAGAGCTTGATGAGCTTGTATCGCAGGTCGATGAAAGCCCCATGTTCATTTAGGAAATCCATGCCTAAAATCACGTCCCGGGAGCACTGCTGCAAGACCACAAAGCTGGTGGGGTAAGTACGCCCATTTACGGTTATTCTTGCAGTGCATCGTCCCGATGAAGTAATCAGGTTGCCACCTGCGGTGCGAATCAACGGGCCATCCCAAGGGGTGGTAACTTTCCTGAGCTGAGAGGCTAACGGTCCACTGATGACTGAATAGTCAGCTCCGGTGTCTACTAAGGCAGTGACTCTGCGGCCGTCGACATCAACTTCAAGTTCACTTGTTCGCGTCCTCGTATTGCACGTGGGCCTTAGTGTTCGATCTCGGCTCCGTCGTTTCTTCAGCTCATGGCCGGAGCATACCGTTGTTACTTCGCTGGGCGACGGTGTCGGCTTGCACTCTTGTCGTGTTGTCGTCGATGTCGTCGTGTGGAGCGGCAATGAAATAGCTGTGTCGTCGTTAGTGGTCGTCGGCGGCGGAGGATCTTCGTCTTTTCGCTGTTAAGCAACCTCACCTCCAAAGGTTGCTGCCTTTAGTTTCCCCTGCGCGGGCTTGGGGACTTTTTGCGCATACTCTCATCATAGTTACGGCCTGGTGACGTAAAGCGGGCCCTGTACGGCGATGGCGATCTGAACCGACGGCTTGGTGGCGCAATCTCACCGCTACGTAGAGAGTTGTCGATTTCTTGCGGTCGTTCACCTGGGCGTGGTCGTGGAACGTCCACTGCAAATCCGCGGAGACCGATTCGTCGGTACGGGCAGTGGCGCAGAATGTGGCGGGCCTCACCGCAGTGGAAGCATAATGGCTGGTTGTTCGCTGTCCTCCAGGCGTCGCACTTCCTGGGGCTCGGGGGTCGTTGGTAGGCTTGGCGGGCGGGCGCCAATGGGCGGCTTTCAGGAAGAGGCTCGTAGCGGCGAGGGCTTGGAAAGTCATCACGTTGGGGCGCAGGGGGCGACGTAATGCAGCAGCTTAGTTCATCGCTGTTGCCTCTTGTGCTGGAACTGTCGCAGCCATAGCTTTAGGAACGCTCAGCGCCTGCTGGACCTCTTCACAGACGACGTCCGATAGTGTCGCCACCTGGGGTTGTTGCGATGATGGCATCAGTCGGCGGAGCTCCTCTCGCACGATCTCCTGGATGAGATCCCGAAGGTTCTCTCCGCTTGCAGATGCGCTGGGGTAGTGGGTTGAGCAGTGCGGCTGAAGTGGTCGTTCCTAGTGGTGCATCCGGGTGGCCAACGTCTTCTCGATAGTAGACGCCTCCGTTTCAAATTCCGCAACGGTTTTTGGCGGATTTCGCAGAAGACTTGCAAAAAGCGATTCTTTAACGCCTCGCATTAAAAATTTGACTCTCTCACCTTCGGTCATGTTAGGGTCGGCGCGGCGAAAGAGGCGCTTCATCTCCTTAATATACGCCAGGACATTCTCGTTAGGAATTTGAAGTCTTCACTGAAGGAGGGTCTGGGCTTTTTCTTCTCGGACGACGCTTGAAAAGGCAGTCAAAAACGCTTCCTTGAAAATCTCCCAATCCTTCATAGCTGCCTCATAATTTTCGAACCAAACTCAGGCATGTCCTTGAAGAACAAAGTAGACCAGCCTGAGTTTCGCAGCGTCGTTCCAGCCGTTGAATTCTGCCGCACGGTCAGAAAGGTCCATCCAGTCTCCAGCATCTTCATGCGGTCGTCCATGGAAGCAGGGGGGCTCACGGGGTTGGACGACAACAAGCGGTGCTGTAGGCTGGGCCATGGTCAGCGTCGATGCCTTCCAAGATCGAATGGGGTCAGGCAGCAGACCGTGTTCGGGTTGTAGGCCTTGAAGTCGGCGGCTGGCTCGGCGACCTACAGGCTGGTCTTCAAGGGCGACAGGAACACCGCTTGGGTCTTCGCTTGAAGGATCATAGGCAGCACCTCCACCAGATGTCACGTAGTGGTGACAAGGCCGTAAACGCCAAAAGAAGACAAAGGCGTAATGGTCCTGAAATAACTGTTTATTGGGGCTGACTTGCGCCCGCAAAAGAACTAAGCAACTCGGCGGCGGCGATAGCAACAAACGCGCTCGTCGGTCGTCGAACGAAGGATGACCGTCACACTCGTCAACGCTCAATTTAAAGGCTGCTCAGAACAATCTAGATAACGTCGCAAACAGCTACCAGCACAAGCTGGAGCATTGTAGAGACACACGAGTAGCCGGAATCTTCTGGACAGATCTCGGTGCATCTTGCGCTACAGCTAAACTGATAAAGGTGTGATTCGCGACATCGAGCATTAACAAACAAAGAATACAGAACTGATACGCGATCCAGATTCTGTGTGATAAGGCCATATGGCGGCGGCTGTTAAAAAACAACAAATACAGTTTTGAAGGTTTCGCGGCAATATTCTGGCTATCGTAGCAAAGGCTGGCTCGTTAGAGCGCTCTTTAGGGCCATAAAGGCACTTTTTGTTTGTCGTCCCAGTTGAATGTTTAGGGCTCTGTTTTTCTGAGAGCATCCGTCAGGGCACTCGCCATATCAGAATACTTCAGGATATACCTCTGACGGTAGCCGGCGATACCTAAGAACGACCGGATATCGGTCTTTGTGCCTGGCTGGGGCAGTTTCGTATCGCGGCCACCTTTATTTCAGAGAGGCGGCAATGACCCTGTCCAGTCACCTGACCGAGGTAAACGACTTCGGCACACACCACCTGTCTATTGGGCGCTTTGACCGTCAAGCCTGCTTCGCGCAAGCGGGATAGCTTGCGCGACCTCTACATCGTCTAAATAAGGGAAAGCGAATTCCTCGAGTCCTCGCAACACTTTGTCCATCAGGCTTGAGTAGCAGTATGGCGTCTTTTTTAAACCAAAACTTTTAGGACGGTAAGCTCGCATTGGTGATATGAATGCCGCATACCTACTAGCCTGCTCTTTGAGGGCAACCGGCCATTAACCGATGACAATGTCTAGTGTGGCATTAAACTGAGCGCTACTAACTTTCTCAGTGCGGTTCTCGATGTTCGAAATCGCATAAATTTGATCCTTATATAGTGATGTTTTTTGGCTTTCGGTATACGACGCGAGGACGAGAGAGTTTGCCCAGTAGCTCAAATAAAATCAAGGAACAGGTGTATTCACTCTCGCAACCTCAATAACATCCAGCTCTAGCATTTTCTTTACCTCAGCCTTCATAATATTGCGCTGGCGGGGTGGTACACGGTACGCCTTGAACCGCACTGGCTCTAAATAGGTAACTTCAATGTCATGAGTAAGGACAGAAGTCCTACAAGACCTGTCACAGAATTGGCTACTAAACTGTTGGAAGAGTTCCTGCAATTCGGTTTCTGCTCAGGCGAAAGCGGTGCTTTAAAGACTAAGTTAGGACAAACATATAAACACTATCCGCAAGAAATTGAACTTAACCTAGTCAATGGCGTCCTGTGTCGACATACACACTTCCAGCCAAGATAAAAATACTTATCTATAATGCATACTTTCTTCCTATTCTTACCTATTGCATAAGTGTCTGGGGTACCACAACAAAACATGACACAAGCTATAATTGCACAGAAACGTGCTGTCAGATTGATTGCAAATGTACCATGGCATTCTCATGCGGTTCCTTACTTTAAGCAATATGGTATTTTGGCTGTTGATATATTGCACCGGTTTAAATTATGGGCATACAAAAATTCAGTTAAAACCAATTATCAACTGTTGCTTGCATTCTTTAATCTACATCAATACACACCAGTGTACAATACACGATGTCTTTTACCCTGGCTTCTGCCCTTTTGCCGTACCTCATATCGTAAGCAGTCATTACCCTATAATTTAGGAAATTACCTTAACATACAGGCAGCAAATATTATGTGTATAGAAGACATCTCAAAAGATAAGTTATCTGTCATGTGCATTTTTGAGTCAATTGTGCAACAATTGTTACATCGGTTTGTTGCATTTTAATGTATGTTGCGGCTATTATGTGCATATCTTTTGTTGTGTACGCGATTAGCGTTATACGGTTGTAGTTTTTGTTTCTTCGTGTTGATGGGGATGTGAAGTTCCCCTTAAGCTTGATGTTCGCGAAGCACACTGCTGCCATGTGTTCTTGGGGCACTGGGTGCTACCTCAAGCTGCATTATGCAACTTTTTGCCCAGTGTCCTCTCTTCCCACTGTAATGTGTGTGGACAAATAAACTTCAATTCAAATTCAATTCAAGGCGGTAATTAGTTGTTTGCTGTATTCCCTTTCGTCACTATACCCGGTCCCGGAAGCTCGACCGGAGGCTCTTCTGGCCACTCTTTCTTTGAGGCACTCGTACATGGTTCACAAAAGCTTCCATAAAACTATCCACGACTATCTTTTTCCCTTCTTATATTCCCAAAATTTTCGACGGAACGCGTCTGCTGAAAGCCTAACTTTTTAGCAGACTCGATTCACTTTGTCAGAACCCTCTGCCTCCTCTTTTTACACGCCACCGGTTGCGTCTGCCGCCTCAAAGGGTAACAAAGTGAGCAAGCGTTGTGAGCTTGGTTTCCCGAGAATACCCTTGTTCTCGCGTTCGCTCGAAGTTAACCAGGAACAAACCAATGTCCTCTTATAGCCTAAACGGCCGCATCAGGTCACTAATGCTGAACGAGTCCCGTTCTCCTGCACCATGATCCCGACTTGCAATACGAGCGCGTTCCATCTGTACCTCGAGATGTTTCATTTTCAAAGTGGGTTGACGCTCTCACTCCTCTTTCCCCCGTTATTCCTTCCGTTCAAGCTGCTCTGTCTCTTTACTTACGTTTCTGTTCCCTCGGTCTTTACGCTCCAGGCTCTCTTTCCCTTGATGTTCCCAATACTCAATGATCACAAGGCATTTCGAAAGCTCGACATCTTCAGCTTCCAACGCAAGAACAGTCTTTAAGCACATCTGGTTTTCTGAGTTAGACTGATTCAGGCCCAACTCCTTCGCAAGCTCCTGCAATTTCTGTTTAGCAACGAATTCAAATTCATAGCTATTCTGAATGCTGCCTTCTCTACTGTACACTATTGCTGCAAATTAACCCAGCAGCAACTACAACACAATTACCCAATTACCAGCTCTGGTTTCTACACTGACAACTCCAGACAAAACTCGAAGAAAGCCCCGCACTTAAAAAACCTGGCAGCCAAGGATTCAACACAGTTGTTTTACTGCAGGCAACCAATCAAAACACAGGGCTCGTTGTACTGCTCCCGGCTTGCCGTTGAGCTGCTCATCACACGTGTCCCGCCTGGGGCACCCCAGCGCTGCTTCCCAGCTGTTAGTTGAGGCTCGGAATCCCTAAGGGTAGCGTTGGCCTCGCGGCTCGTCGTCCAGCGGAAGACATCAGCAGTCAAGGCAAAAGACGAGGCTTCGACTAACAAGAACAACGTTTAATACTGCATCATGTAGGAACAGCCAGAGACGCAGGCCCTAGAGAAAAGTGACACGCTCGCAAAGCAGGTGCCCCGACGTCTGCTCTTGCGACGGAAGCAGCCGCTGCTTTCTATAGACAAAACAGTGCAGAGAGAAAGGGAGAAGGTTTTATGTACTAGCAAGCTTTGCTGACCCAGTTACGGCGGCGTGGAGGAACCTCCTGTAACAGGTCGAGGGCGGTGCTGTCTCTCTCGAACGCTGGACTTGGTTGGCGTGTGCACATACACGCTCGCACACAGATTACTACACGTGGGGCTGGAACCCGTCGAAACAGGCCGGCGGGAGAAAGCGTCGGGCGTCCTAATGCACGACGCATAAATGGTCGAAATGCCCGTTGCTTGACTGATACTCTTGCGTTTGCTGCATTTCGCTGCTGCCGCGTCGGCGGTCGCATACGGCGGTGGCGAAAGTAACAGACTGCCCAAACGGGGACAGGATATCCCGATGTGGCAGGGGACTGCATCCGAGGTCCAGAGAGATTGTTGCGATGGCCCGGCTACCCTGAGTCGTTGGACTGCGTTTCTTACGCCATCAGTCAGAAGGCTTCATTCTCTCATTCTGGTGCCTAAAGCACTCTTAAAATGGCATCCGGAGCGTTTTTCGTCATACCCACAAGCGCCACAACTACGCTGAAAACAACCGGTCAGCCAGCGAGCACGACACAAACTCCACTAGGTCATCCCTCTCTTTCAGCCAACTATCTTAAGGTGTAGCTCAGCAGCACTTGGGAAGCATGCACAAATTTCCGAACGCACTGCGCTGAAAGGACCAAAATATCCGCTGCCTTAACTGATGCTGTTGCATTTGCTACATTTCGCTGCAGCAGCGTCAGCAATCGTACACGAAGGTGGCGAATCGTAACGCACCCTAGCACTTTGATAAGTTATTTTAGGTCAGACATCGATTAATGAAGCGCAAGGAAATGTCAATTGACGTCTTGCATTGACATCGGCATTGACTTGAGATTGGCCGGCTGTCCACTTCTTAAGGTCCGCAGAATAGCTTCTATTGTTTGAGGAGCAGGTTGGTTTCCACCTCACGTGGTTTGAGTAAAAGATATTAATGACCTGGAAACGTCCTGTCCCAATTACGCAACAAGAGATTGTCGTCTGTAGCTGACGAAATAATTTCTCGTTTTCCTACAAAGAACACTATTGGCTACTAACCTGCATGGCGAAAGCGAGATGCGTAGTGCACCACGTAGTGGCATAGCCACCGGGCCCATGAGAGTATCTCGGTAGGGCGCTACTTATTTAGAGATGGCTCGGCGGTTGCTGCCGATGACGTGGTGATTGCTGTCTGGTGGCCAGGGCGAAAACGGGCTAGAAACCTGGGAGTGCGGAAGCAAAAGGGGCGTTGCAGGTGGCAAGATGAGAAGCTTTACTCGAGTCAGCATTACGCTGCTGACTCTAGGCGGTAGGGATGGTCAAGCTAGAGCTGAATGTGATCGGTAGCAGCATGGCGACGGCGACAAAACGATTGATACGCTCCATGCCAAGAGCAAGTGGTGTAGTGTACCACGTTGGTGCGCAGACGCCAAGCTCACTTATTGCGTCGACAGCACTCCAATAATAAACTCCTATATTGCCCTCAATATATTATATGAGTGCCACTCTATAATGTGTTGTCTTTCTTGTCTTTTCAGGCCAAAAAAGATGCGAGCTGTACCAGTGGGAGGACTATGTATTTAAACAATTAAAAGCGTAGAAAAAGGGAACGCTTATTATCATAAATGTGAAACTGAATTTTACCAATATTGCCAAGACCATCAGCAAACATCAGTACTTGTTTATATTACGGAACTGTGCAAAAATAAATTTCCGCCTCCATTGTAAGTTCATCACCTTCGAAGAATCGCAGAAGCGGTTTGTATTGCTCACTACTGAAACAAGTCTAAAACAGCTGTCAACATGTCCGTTAAGACTGTGGCCTACCTGCAGTGCATAAAATACAAGGGATTCATAAGCGTACAGAAAAGCGCCGGCCCCAACGTTGACACAACTATTCTACTTATCGTACTTCCGTAACGTTCTATAAACATACATATAATTCGTGGGAACGAACAAAACTTTTATTGATCTGTTGACAGAGCTCGTACCAGCAATCATTTGGTCAGGCTGCATGCAGTGTCCTCTCTCACACTTTTACATGTCTGATGCTGTATGTAATTCGTAAATACGTATTTGAACTTCAATTCTTAACAAGACTGCCTGTTTGTCTTCATGCAAGCTGAATAATAATAATAATAATAATAATAATAATAATAATAATAATAATAATAATAATAATAATAATAATAATAATAATAATAATAATAATAATAATAATAATAATAATAATAATATAATATTATTATTATTATTATTATTATTATTTGGTTCACAGGAAGGGAAAGGCGCAGTATCTGTCATACTTGCTGCTGTGACACCTGAACCGCGCCGTACGAGAAGGAAGGTGAGAGTGAAAGTGGAAAGAGAGAATGAGCAACCATAGTGGAGGGTTACGGAGTAATTTCGACCACATGGGAATCTTTAACGTGCGCTGACATCGCACAGCAAAGGAGGGGGACGCGGTGAAGGGTGGCTGTTAATGGCCCTTCGGGGCTGAGACTGGGTCAACGCCGCTTGCCGCGGGGACTAGCATGCCATCGAAGTTTATCTGTTGTAGGCTGTCATCGTTGTGTTGTTGTTGTGGCTGTAGGAAGAAGGAAAAGAAAATGCACGGGCCTGCTACTGGCTCTGCAGCTGAGCCACCTCCGCTGCAGCCGCCATCGCTTAGGTGGTGGACGACGGCTATTGCGGTGCGCGTCGTTCTCTCCCGCTTCTTTTTCTTTCTTCTCTACTTTCTTCTGTCCGCACGATGCAGCGGAAGTGGCTCAGCTACAGAGCCAGTAGGAGGCCGTGCATTTTTTTTTCCTTTTTCCTACAGCCACAACAACAACATTGCACAGCACATTGTAGGCCACCGTTGCACCCGCCACCGCTTCGGTGGTGGACGACGGCTGTTGCGGTGCGCGTCTTTCCTTTTTCTTCGATATTTTCTGTTCTGTCCTCACAAGGCACCGCACAGGAGCCCCGCCGGGGTGGTGCAGTGGTAAGACGCCCGACTACTGTGCCGGAGTACCTGGGTTCGAAACCGACCTCGGCGGCTGCGTTTCGATGGAGGCGAAACGAAGAGGCGTCCGTGTGCTGTGCGATGCCAGCGCACGTTAAGATCCCCAGGTGGTCGAAATTACTCCATAGCCCACCACTACGGCTCCTCTTTCTCTCTTTCCACTTGCACTCCCACCTTTCTCCCTTTTCTCTTACGGCGCGGTTGCGGTGTCCACAGAAAACAAGTGAGACAGTTACCGCGCCTTTCCCTTCCTATAAATAAATCAGGCACCGCATAGGAAACGAAGTGGCGTCCGTGTGCTGTGCGATGTCAGCGCACGTTAAAGATCCCCAGGTGGTCGAAATTACTCCGTAGCCCTCCACTACGGCTCCTCTTTCTCTCTTTCCACTTTCACACTTACCTTCCTCCCTTCCCTTATGGTGCGGTTGAGATGTCCACAGAAAACAAGCCAGACAGTTACCGCGCATTTTCCTTCCTATAAATAAATAAAAAAAATGCAGCGGATGTGGCTCAGCTACAGAGCCTGTAGCCGGCCCATGCATTTTCTTTTCCTACTTCCTACAGCCACAACAAAGACGACGCCTCTTCGTTTCGCCTCCATCAAAACGCAGCCGCCGAACCCGAATACTCCGGCAAATTGCCGGGCGTCTCACCACTGCACCACCCCAGCGAGGCTGCACGCTGAATGATATCTGCTTTTTGGGTTACGTGAGGCCATTCCGATGGAAACCAAACAAACCACTTCAATTCAACCATTAATTATCATTGGGGTCGAGACTCCGAGTTTCAAAAATATCAAAAGACAGCGAACATATACATGGCAGCAAGTGCCTTCACTGTCGCCTGAGGCCAAGCTCAACCTACCGTCTAGGGCTGCAGGCAAGATTCCCAACGATCTAAGAGGCACCTTCGGGGACGGTTTTCGATGACGCGATCATACTAAAGGACGAAAGTATCTAAGCATCGACACAGATATTGATGAATGAATTTGCTGTGCTTTGGTAGGGTGGCTAGGACATAGCATTAAATGGCGGATGATTGTAATAAAAGCATGATGGCGAGCGCGCACGACAGAGAGAGTATGGAAGGGGTCGGGAACTGCAGCGAGCTGTCGCAAACGCACTAAATGCGTTTATCGCCGGAGCTCTAATTGAGGTAGCGTCGAGGCTGCAAACTCACTCGTTTGACATTTTCACATAGAGAAATTTTGTGCCAGAAAATCTCGGCATTTGTCGAAGGAACTCCCAGAGTTGCAATACTTTCAGATTAATCCAGCTGTAAAATGACGATGAGGAAAGGCACCCAGACATCTTTGAGACCAGACATTGATAATAAACTTTGAAAACGGCTAGCCACGATCTCTTAACGTTCTAATGTCTTAAATGTGACGAAAGTAGCGTGCGACGCAGTTGTGTTGCAATAGTTTATAGAAGTGGAGAGAATTTTCGCGACGTAAGAAAAACCAGACGAGATCAACTTTACTTATGTGGGTATTAACAGTGTGTCAGGGTCCTTCTCCGTGTCTTTGGGGCGCTGAATTAAGCAGCAATAACTTTATAAGTGCCGTTCCCTAAACTCTGAGAATTTACAATGAAAAGCTGAATCGCTTCCATTGTAAGAGCAGCGCTCATGAATGTTCTAAAACTAAGCAAAATTAGGACATTAGTGCTCTTATTCTCTAAGCGAAATTGCGCCCCGACTGCATTGAGACACAATACACCTTTTAGGGCTTACGGCTGTCATGAGACCCGTCACAGTACACTGATACGGAATGCCCTGTTTTTACTCTCGGGTGATTACAATCATTGACACTGTCGTCCGTGAGTTGTTCAGCGGGGAAGCTGAGTGGATGTTTTAGGTTCATTTTGCTAAATTCACTGATTCACCTATTCATTCGATCTTTCAGTGGCACATTGGTGGCATGCTGTCCGTGCCATTGCATTCTGTTGCCCGAAAAATGGGCTGCGACGAAGCTCGGTGAAGTCAGGAGTACTGCTAGCGCTTGAACTGGTCGTAGGTTGGCTGGATGGCGATTAGTGCAGGCCGTCTGCAGTGCGCTTCGGTCCATGTCCTCTACGCTCGACTCTGGGCGTTTTGCTATTTAATGCTAGGAAATTGTTCCTTGATTCTGTGGTGTTCCTGTTGTAACCCGGTAGCGTTAAGGGCCCTGTGTCGCAGAAAAGTCGGTGTCGTCATCGGCGACCGCCGTCCCACGTCGTCCGGCGTTGGCCGTGAGCGAAAAATCCCAGAAACAACAATAAATAAAAACGAGTAGGAAACATTTGGAGGACGCTTAAGCTTCGCCTTCAAGAGTGGAACGCGATAGCGTTATTGCACCTCGTTCACACCGCCCACTCATTCGCTCGGTATGCTCTTGAGTCACACAGCGTTCGGCGCGGCAACGAAACGTGCGCCTGAGCAAGCGGAACGAACCAAAGAACTCGGTGTCTCGGAGGGAGAAAGCCGGGCAGCGACGCGCCATGAAGGCGGACGCGATCATGGGGCTGACGCCTTGATGGGATCGTCCTCTATCTCGCTTGGGAGCACCACGCAGAAGCATGATTCCTCGGAAGCAGCTCGGCACACATCGTCAGGGGACGCTTTCCCAGCAGAAGCGCTACGGCGCAGCGATCACGTCAGAGGCGTCCGGCATCAGCCGCTGCACCTAGCAATCGCGCAGTGAGCGGAAAGAGGAGCCGCGTCGCCTAAACACCACTGTTCGAGTGACGCACGCTGGATGTTGGAAGGGGAGAGGGCGAGAATGAATGAATGAAGCCTTTATTGAAAGGAAGGGATGGCTCTCGGCCGCTGTTTGGGTTCTTAGGGAGTTAGGAGGGATGGGAGTGTAACTTCTTCATCTTAACGGTTCTTCAAGCTGTTGCTTGTTGCTTGCCATGCGGCCGATCTTCGCGCTCTAAGTCGACCTCTCTCACACTACTCGAAGCAGGCCGCTCTCACTGCCGTATGTAGCAATGGAGTGTTGTATTTCGGTGCTTGATATAACCTGACCTGCTAATGTGGGCATGTCGTCGTGTGGAATATGCGTAATTTTGTTTCTTCCTTGTGAAAACGATGGACATTGCCATATAAGATGTTCTAGGTCTGCTGTACACTGTTCCTGACAGTGCGTGTATATGTTGTGTTTGAGTGTTTCGTGTCTTCGGAGAAGCCACTTGTCAAGTATGTGCGGTGTGTAAGCAGCGTTTGTTATTACTTTGTTGAGAAATATTTCTTGTGGTCGAGTGAGCCCTTTCGTGTCCTCAAACACCGGCGTTGGTGTCGCTTCATGTAATCTAAGCTTACTGTCGTGTTTTATTTTGGTGCGTACATAGTGCATCATCGATCTGCCAGAGGAGCCTTTAGTGAGCATTGTTTGGTAAGGATTTAAGTCTATCGGTTTAGGCATGGAGTTGGGGTGTGGGGCATTGTACGTTTCAGCAAGCCCACCCGCTTGCGCGGCGGCCGCTTGCACGGCTGCGTTTCCCCCGTCCGTGCTAGTATGTCCCGGTGTCCATATAATTTGAATTTCTATTCCAACCTCCCGCATTCCCTTCAGCCTCTTTCTGATGTCCTTGGCCACTGCGTCGTCTGTAGTTGGTGCCGTCAGCTCTGCAATCGCTGCATATGATTTGGTTAAAATTCGATAACCATTGAAGTTATCTTTTCTGGCTGCAGCGGTCGTAATAGTATTTATGGCTCCCCATATGGCAAGCAACTCGGAGTGTAAAATTGTTCCTCCAGGTAGGTGGCACGTGTGCTGTCCGTTGTGCTGAGGCGCTGGCACACACACCCATGCCACACTCACCCTTTCATTTCTAATTGCAGCGTCAGTGTAGATGTCTATTGTATTGAGTGGTCTTGTGAGGGCAGTTCTCTGTGCTAAAAGTTGCCTAGCTACCACATTCCGCCTACTAATAGGTCGTTGTGGCCTTAGTGCGATTACCGGCGCCTCCCACGGGGGTGAAGTGTCTGTCCCCAGGGGCCTCGGAGCAATATTGATTCGGTTGTCCCATGCCATGATCTGCTGCCCTTGAGTCGTGTTTTCCAGTCGGGATCGCATTCTTACTTTTGCTTCTCTTATAATGTCTTGTATGGGTGGTATGCTGACCATTTTAAGCAGCTCTTCATTCCTCGTGTGCTTAGGAAGCCCAGTAATGGTGCGAAGAGTGGCCCTGTGTAGCTTTTCGATGTCTTTAACGTCGCGATTAGAAAACTCATAGACAGGTGCCCCATACAGAATCCTGCCTACAGCAACCGCTCTAGACAGTGTTTGGCACGATTTTTGCCGGGCTCCACCGTATTTGTTTGAAATCCGGCGAATCATATGCAACATCGGGGTCCAGTTACGTTGCAATGTACGAATCCATTTACGAGAACTGTTGCAACTAGAAATCTGTGCCCCCAAGATTTTTGTCTGCCCATTTGCAGACGTGATGTTGTGTTGTCCAAGATGCAGTGTAATCTGCTTTTTGGCGTTAGTAGAATTCTTGCCGTCTATGCTTATGAGTTGTGTCTTTTCAGGTGAGAGCTGTAGCCCCAATGCTTCCAAGCTGTCAGTGAGGCTGAAGATTGCTGCTTGGAGCTCCGTCTGCATGACTTCTTCATTTGGGTAATCCACTGCTTCTGTCCATATGGTGACATCATCTGCGTAGATGGTGAAGCGGGCCGAAGTGTCTCGCTCGAGCGCTTCTGCTACGCGGGTCATGGCCAAGTTAAAAAGCAAAGGCCCGAGGATAGAGCCCTGGGGCACGCCCCTATCCAAGTAATAGGTTCTGGGGCTCCATCCCGAAGCTTTGCCATGAAGCCTAATAGGTCTACTTTGAAGGAAGCTGCATATACAATTGTATGCTTTTTGGCTGGGATATCTTTTTGCTAATTCTTGTAGGATTACCTGTTGGTTTACATTGTCGAATGCTTTGCGCATATCAACCGCGAGGATGTAATCTGGTGTCTGTTTGCGAGACCTGCGGTTGATTACCCTGCGGAGCAGCCAAAGGCAATCATGCGTGCCCATATTCGGACGGAATCCAGCCTGGGCTGGATGCAACCCAGGCTGTACGTATTCGATATAATGCTGTATTCTTGCGGCTATCATTCGCTCAATCAATTTGCAGATAGTGGATGTGAGAGCTATTGGCCGTAGGTTCTCTGGTTTTGTGTGGTCCTTCCCTGATTTCGGTATGGGGTATATCAATGATAGCTTTAGTGCATCTGGCACCACTCCTGATTCCCATGAATCGTTTATGATAGTTAAGAGCTGATCTTGGGCTTCGTCGCTAAGATTTTTTGAGCTCCTGCCATGTTACTCCGTCGTGTCCTGGAGCCGATTTCGGTTTGCCGTGGACTAATGCTGCCAATAGCTCGCCAAATGTAAATGGTTTTTCAAGTTCCATCACTGTGTTGTCAATCGTGATCGCCGGCAATGGTGGCGTGGGTATCTCAGAAGCATGCGGGAAGAACGTGTGGATCACCTTTTCCTCGAGTGCAGCTGGGTTCTCGCGCAGGAACAGCTCTGCCAGTGGTGGTGTGCTTTTCTTTTCCCCCAGCAGGCTTCGTAGAATTCCGCACAGCTTTTTAAGGCCGGGTTTGCGTCCGAGCGTCACACAAGTGCTGTGCCATGAATCTGTTTCGAGCTGTTGTTGGTACTCCTTGATGAGTCGATATTGGCGCTTAAGGCTCATGAGATCCCTGTGGCGCTTTCCTTTATATCTGTATTGTTGCGTAAGGATATTGACCTTTCGCCACAAGTTGGCAAGGTGCCTATCCATGTGTGTGGTAGTGTCGTCACATATTATTGTGTCTCGGCACCATGGCCGTGCTTCCGCAACCATGGCACTGAATTGCGCGAAGTCCATGAAGTTGCCGCCAGTGGCTGTCCGAAACTTTTCCCAGTCGATGGTAACCGTTTGCCTTTTTTCACGAATCTTTTTTCGGTTAAGGGTGATCAAAATTGGTAAGTGGTCGCTTCCCCATGTTGTCTGTTCGACTTCCAATTGCCTGATGAATCCTGGTGTGGCCAACGTCAGGTCTGGTGTCGTATCTCGTTGTCGGGCGTGTAGTCCTATGCGCGTTGGTGTGTCCGGGGTGTTGTATATGTATAGACCAGACATTTCTACAGTGTCGTGCAGCATGCGTCCCCTTGGGTCAGCTGTGGCGTAGTCCCAAGTCGGGTGCTTAGCATTGAAGTCTCCTCCCACCAGGATGGGGAGGCTTCCTGACAGGGCCAGGACTTTGGCGAGCCACCCGTATGAGTCGGTATTATGACTGCCAGTCAGAGGCCTATAATACACGGAGACTGCCACCATGGGCCGCTGCCCAGGAGGACACATTTTAACAGCGATTACTTCTCTGAACTCATTACTTAGATCAGGAATTTGTAATTCGGTTGCTGTGCATTCGTTTCTGACAAGGAGAGCAGCTTGACCCTGTGCATGTTGGTTTCTTCTGTTCTGGTGAAGTATGGCAGGCTGCTGGAATGTACGGTAACCCCGAATAGTGCAAGGTCCTCTTGTTTCTTGCAAAAGGATGACCAGAGGCTTCAATTTTCTGACTTGTTCCCTTAGGGTAGGTCCAGTCTGCGTGAAACTTCTGCAGTTCCATTGTAGACATATTGATCTGATTCTTATTGCGCCTCTGCGGGCTTACGTCTTTTTGGCTCATCGTTCTGGTGTTGGATGCTTTTGTGCAACTCTATAAAAATTGCTTCAATCTGAGTCTGTATCGCGTTTGTTATCGTTTGAAACTCATCCCGCAGGCTTTTTTCTAGACGCTGTGTCTCGTTGTGTCGCTCTTGCCTCATGATGCTCATCATTTGCGCATACGCCGAGTCTTGTGCGGTAAGTGCCTTTGTCGTCTGATGAGTCTTTGGCGTTTGAGTCAGTGATGTTTCGGTATGTTGGTGCTTTATGGAGTTTGCAGTTGTTTTACGACTGGACGACCGTCCGGGCCGGCTTTTCGAACGCCCCGGTTGCATCTGCCCAGTGGGCGAGGCTGAAGCATGTTGCCGCTGCGTCTGAGATGCATGAACGTCTTGTTCCGGTGGTAGCCTTGCAAGGACTTTGCTGATTTTCTTTTCGCAACTCTTCCAGTTGTTGTTGGTAAACAGGGGGCAGCGCAGTTTCTGTCGACGAGTTCTGTCGCGCCTTGTCTGCCCATGTAACTTCTCCCTTAACTGCATCAGGGTTCTGCTTATTTTCTTTAGGCTCTTTTGGTACACGACTAGGACAAGCCGAATTGATTGAAATGTGGCCCGGTTTCTGGCAGGCGACGCAGAATAACTCTGGATCGCATTCTGTGTCTTTAGAGTGCAGCCGTCCGCACTCCTTACAAACCTCTTCTGCTGGACAATACCTAGCAATATGTCCCAGTCCGTGGCAGTTACAGCAGGCAATAATTTTCGGTCTGTACTCGTAGACCCTTGTGATTTCGTAATCAAAAACGAGCCTTTTGGGTAGCTGCTCTGTATCGAATTTTAACAGCAGCATGTTTGTCTTTCCTAGGAGATGCGCGTCAAGAATAGTTGCAGTTTCACATCTTAGGTGGTCCTTGATGTACTCAATAGTTTGACCAGGACGCACCTTGATAACGCCCCGACTTTTTTCCTCGCCTCGTGTTGGCGTTCGTTCAATCGTGACCTCGTACGTGCAGACGCGTCCGTTCACTTTCCCGGCCAGTCGCGTTAATGCGGTGAGCCTATTTGCGTGTTCCTCATCTCTAACAGTGACCTTGACGCGATTTGCTACCACATCGTAGCGGAAAGCAGCCAAATCTGCCAATTCCCAACTTTTTGCGGCGAGAAAACTTATTAAATGCAAGGGTATCGGGGCATCCTCGCACCGGTACCCGCGCGGACCGAAGGGGAGGAGCGGGTGAGCGAAGATAGTGATCTAAAGAAAGGAAAGACGCTTGATTCTACAGCCCGTGAGGGTGTACGGCGAAACGTCAGGGACGAGTGGCGCGCCACGTGTCGGGGCAGCGCCGCACCGTGCAAGGAGGGGTTCTTCTGTGTTTGCCGCAAGATGGCTCTGCATGTGCGCAGAGCGCAGAAGAAATGTAGCGGAAACGTACTTCGCTACTCGTGTAACTGCGACTTCTGTAAGTAACATGCTCGTAATTACCGATATACACCGCAGTATAACGTTCTACGGCACGATTCTAAGGCAACACCGCAATCACTAGAAGCGCTTTTGTACCGCTTTCAAGCATCGAACTCGTCAAAACAGGCAATAAAGAAAAAAAAAATTTATGGCTGAGTGGTAGCGTCTCCGTCTCACACTCCGGAGACCCTGGTTCGATTCCCACCCAGCCCATCTTGGAAGTTGCTTTTATTTTTGAAGTGCATGCCGGGATTTATCGCTCACGGCCAACGCCGCCGACGCCGACGACACCGGCTTTTCTGCGACACGAGCTCCTTAACAATATCGCGTTAAAAATCGCCGACCTCAGGAAGCGAACGTGGGCCTTCGGGGTGCGAGACGAGCACGCTAACCACAAAGGCGTGCCTATTGATTGCGGTGTTATCTCAGAAATCTCCCTTAGATAAGTGTATCGTGGCGTATAATAATTATGAGCATATAAATTACAGAATTACAGAACACGCAGTTAAGCGAGTGGCAAATTACTTTTCCGCTGTACTTCCTATTCGCTTGGCGTATCATGCCTGTAGCGCACGGAATAAGATAGACAGCGCATGGCCTCCGAGATCTTCATCGCGCCGGCTCGGATCGACAACGATATTGCGGACGAACTATGACTGCAACTTGAGGCCCGCGCATTTCGGCAAGGTGGCTGGCAGCGCTTCTACGTTGCGGATGGAGTAATAAATAAAAATGAGTATAGCAAGTTGCTCTATATAGGAATTCGAAACAGAGCCTCCCTTCTCAGTGCGCGCCTCAGCCGCATTGTGAGCGAAGGAACGCTTGTAAGCGCGAACTGGAGCCGAAAGGTTCTCTCGCACAGGCCGCTAGGGGAAGCGATGACGTCACCGCTGGGGCATAAAGCGTCGGAACATGAGCTCGCTCTTGAGAGACGTGTGATGATAACGGTTGCGTCCACCAGTGCCGGGCGCACTACGGTGTCTCTTGTGCTGTCGCGTTCCATTCTTAAAGGCGCACCTTAAGCGTCCTCCATTTTTTTTTTTTAAATTTTTATGGATTGTTTATCAACCTTCACATCGATAGTCAGCTCGTCGTTGTTGAAGCTGGCCCCGAGTAATTTTCCAGGGTATCTGCTGGGCTTCGCTGCAGTTGAAAACGTGATGCACTATTCAGCAGCAGCTGCTGCTGCAAAATACGGGGGTTGCACACGGTCAACGGTAGCGTGGCTTCCAGCGCATCTTCGGCACGGCACCTCGCATCTTTCCGCTCAAATAATCACACATGACCTTGTAGTCTTGCACCGAGAGGAAGTTTGGAATATGCTCCTCGCATTCCATTTTTCAAAGTCGAATGCCTGTGCCGATTCGTGGACGGCCCTTGAACGCCGGCTTATGCACATTTTATACGTTGCCGTGCACTGATCAGGTGGTGTCGATTATCGTAGCCGCCACACACAGTGACAATCGGAAAACTGGCACGTGAACGATTTTAGGGGCCCCGCCGGGGTGGTGCAGTGGTAAGACGCCCGACTGCTGTGCCGGAGTTCCCGGGATCGAATCCCGGCCTCGGCGGCTGCGTTTCGATGGAGGCGAAACAAAGTGGCGTCCGTGTGCTGTGCGATGTCAGCGCACGTTAAAGATCCCGGACGCGTATTGCGGGGACCGCCACCGTTGCTGAGATTGACGTCCCCGGGTCTGGAGCTTCGATGCTGCAATGTATAGGATAGCCCCAACGCTGAACTTTAATCCATCCACATGCTGGAAATAATTCGTGGTGGCTGGGCCCGCTACTGCTACCAGAGCATCGATGAAAGCATCAACGGCGCCCTCGTGTTTTTCCAAGACGAATCAATGAGCCTTGGGTAGGAGTCGAGTGTACCCATCAGACAGCAGAACGCAGCCCTAGCTCCCACGGCTAAATACTGTGGTGCCCGGTGTGATGTTATGGCCCATGTCCGTTCAGGAGTTCTGGGCAGGTATGATATCAGGTTTACAGACACACGCACGCTTTTCTTTTCTTGACCATAAAAGTCACTGACACATGCATGCAGCTTAGCTTAAGGTCTAATGGAACAGCTCTAGAAAAACGTCCTATTATGACTTGATCAAATGTCACAGCAGCCGAACCCGACGGTGCCCTGCCGTCCGGTTGTGGCGATGGCCGACCAACGGTAGACGTCTACTTCCTGGAACGTTGAGCAGGAACCACGTCCGGGATCTGGTTCCCTGGAGACCAGCTGCCAAGTTATGACGCTGGCCCTGTTTACGCCGGGCGTCCAAGTGCCAGGTACTGCGGCAGGCCACGTCCAAGAACTGCAGCGGGTTAAGTGCGGCGGTCAGGCGCGATGGTGCAGGCGAGCTACCTCTGGGAGTTGTTCACAGGATAGTCGAGCGCTGTGCGGCACTAGGCCCCAGACGTCCAGTAGGTGCTGGCGAGCCAGCCTTTGACGCTAGGCCCAGAACGACGAAGACAACCGGCCAGCGACGCTCCGGAACATCTGTCCTGTTCTCCTGCCTCGAACAAACTCACGCGCACTGGCTCGCCTCGCACGCTGCCAGTCCTTCTCCACGAGCAACCCGTGCACTCGCACACACAATCACTATCATCACAACCTCCCCCCGTTTGAAGACAGTTTCTTTGCAACTGTTCTGGGGCCGGGGAGGGAGAAGTCGTGGCTGGGGAAGAACAAACTGCACAAATAATAACCATTCTATAGTCCTCTGCGTTGTCCTCAACCTAAGTAGAACCTTCTTGGTTAGCCCCCACATTTCAGCCCAATAGGGGAGCACAGGTAAGATGCAACTATTGTATACATTCCTCTTGAGCGATACCGGTAAGCTGCTAGTTGTAATCTGAAAATGCTTGCCAAATGCGCTTCATCCCAATCTCATTCTTCTTGTTATTTCCTTTTCACGGTCCGGATCTGCGGCCACTACCTGTCCTAAGTAGACAAATTCGCCTACTACTTCCACTGCTTGGCTATCTAACGTAAACTGCTGTTCCCTCCCGAGGCTGTTGAACATTACTTTAGTCTTCTGAATATTGATTTGCAAGCCTACCTTTCTACCTGTCTAGGTCACCAATGATTTTTTGAAGTTCATCTCCTGAGTTACTTAGAAAGGCAATGTCATCAGCAAATCGCAGATTACTGAGGTATTCTCTATCTACCCGTTATCCCAAACTGCAACCATTCCAATTTTCTGAATTCTTCCTCTAAGCAAGCTGTGAATAGTACTGGGGAGATCGTGTCTCCTCGCCTAACACCTTTCTTTATGGGAGTTTGGTTACTTTCTTTATTCAAAAGTATGGTTTCAGTGCAATCACTATATATATCTTCTAGCACTTTCACGTACGGCTCGTCTACCCCCTGATATCGCAATGCCTGCATGAACGCCGAGGTTTCTACTGAGTCAAATGCTTTTTCCTAATCAATGAATGCTATGTATAAGTTGTGAGTTACAGCATGTTGTATACTTCTACATTTAGGCGGTGATTTCAGACGGTGGGTGCTAGCCTTTACTTCTGCATATCCATTAACATGTTTTTTGTACCGAGAGCTGCATTGGCCAGTCTCGCCATTGCGCCATGCCTGTCCATGCCTGTTCTGTTTGAAAGGAGGAGGAGGAGAAGAAGAAGACAAATAAAAAAGAAGGAGAGGAAGAGGAAGAGGGAAAAGAAATGAGGGAGAAGACGAGCGACCACAACTAGTTGCTAGGACAGAAGGTTCGTTCGGACGTTGTGACGGCTGTGTGCCCCGGAGTTCGGCGTAGAGACGATGGCATACCTCTTGAACTCCTCAACTCCCGAATGAGAATGGTTAACGGAGAGAGGCAAGGGCATACGTGAAGTGCTTCCGCTATGCCATAAAAAAACTGAAACCATAGCGTAAACTACTATGTGCAAAAGCAAAATCTTTACTACTTAGCCGAACCTAAGCGTAGCCACGCAGATTCCTCTCGCGTAACTCGAGACTTAACAACATACAGAGAAATTTTAGAACACTACATATTGGGCAGGAGAACTCTCCCTCTCCCTCCCCCAAAGCTCTCTCACAAGGAAGGAAGAAGTAATCTGGCAAAAACTGCAAACGGTTACCTTGCGAAACCCGTAGATCCTACACAAATGGCACCCTGAGGCGCACTCTTCCAAATGCAAAAAACTGTGCAGGCATAGCGACCCTAGATCACTTGCTCTGGGCTTTCCCACTGCTAAACGGTGTACTTGGAAGCAAAGGGTCATGGGAATCCTCCCTCCATAGCCAGAAAGAACAAGCCCGAAAATAAGTAATCGGCCAAGCCCAGGCCGCCGACGGAAGCCAACTGATTCCAGCCGACGTCCAAGGGGAGATATACGGTGAAAAGGGGAGCTGCGTCTCACTCAATCACCCATACTCTTTGATAGGTGCAAATAAAGTGCTTGCTCTCTTTCTCTCTCTCTCTCTTAACTGCAGGTTTAACCACAAGCAAATTCTAGCTGAAACGTGGGTACGCGCTTTCGCATAAAACATATATTTTACCTCCTGCAAGTCACTGAGGGAGGCAGCATGAGTGCTGATCGCCACTGATGCTATTATGAGACGTTGAAGAGAAAGCATGTCTAAACAAAACACATACCGCAGTCCTGTACCTGCAGCATGCAATACACCAAGTGCTTGACTTCGCACATGTTTTAAATCCCCTCATTGCGACATATTTAGAACTTATTGACAAAATCGCAATGTATCATCGCAGAATCGCTCTTCACATAGTGGCAAAGTGCTATACAACAGCTGAAAAGCTATTCCTCAGTAGCCGCAACATATATGATTTGATGATTTGATGCATGTTGCCTTAGTAGTGGGCTACTGAGAGCTATTCCTCGCGGTTTCTTAATGCATTGTCCAGGTTTCGCAATAGTTTTCCTAGCTTTACTTTGGAAATGAAAGAAGAACAATATATATAGCTTCGCTCTGATTTGAGACCGATAGGATCTACAGTGCTGTTTTCAAACGTGTGAAATAGAAACAAAATTTTACATTTCCTTATAATAGTCTTATCAATTATTACATAATTCCTTTATTGGTTTTAGTGGCTACGCATGAATGTATGAATTCGTGTGTCAGGTATTTTTTATATTCCCTCCTGATTGCTATATAATGCTCGCAAGAGATGAGTTGGTGCTATCTGTGTAGGAGAGTTTTACACAAAGGTTAGCTGTAGGGCTATCAAAGCGCATATTTATTACACGAATAAATAACTAAAACATCCTATCCTCACAAAACAAACGGAGACAAAAGAGCAAGTTTATAGATGGCAGGACAGTCGCTGATCTACCAACTTAATTTTATTGAAATACAGGAAACAATTTATACAATAAGGACCCCAAACGGACCTTACCAAAAGCGCCATGACAACTTGCTCAGCAAAACACCCATTAAATTTATCACTAGAGGAGAGATCGAAGCCGCAGCTTCAAAAACAGAAAAGATGCTGCCCCCCCCCCCCCCCCCCATAGGACGAAAAAAAATTAAATAAAAAAACATTATTGTTATAGCAAAACCAGAGTAAGATTATCGAAGAAAAACAGAGCCACATGCATAGCAGAAGCCAGTAACAGAAAACTATAACCACTAACAAATCATCACCACAAGAAGCCAAATGATAAAACGTGCCGCTCTCAAAAATCTCCGCAGCCACGGTACGACACAGAAAAGATCGTGCCGTGTGCCTTACTCCCGGGGGACAAGTGAAGCTCTTGAGTGTATATTTGCGAAATACAGAGTGCGCATCGCGCACGTGCCCTCCAGCAAGCTGAAACAAAAGCTTTGCCACGTGAAAGATTGTCTGGAGCGCCCCCACTACTCGGGAGTTCCCTATAAGATGGCTTGAAAGGACTGCAATGTTTCGTACATTAGCGAGTCCGGTGATTTCAGAACAAGATTAGGAGACCATAACAACGACGTCAAAAAAAGTCGCGCAGCCTCCAACGTGCTTTTTGAGCATGCTCAAACGACTAATCACACCATTGATTGGGACCACGCCAGAATCTTGGACACGAAGAAATCGTTATCTTTACGGTTGCTTCTGGTAATCTTTTTACATACAGACTATGACAAATGTTATTAACCGAAGAACAGTCTCCCAGATACCTACGCGCATTCACTACGCTGTTAAGCACGCTTATCAGAGGCGGCCCATTCCGCACATTCTTCATTATAATCAAGAAACCCGTAGTGGTCCCGAAACATCATGTTTTAAAAAATTTTTCTTTCAGCACTAGCGAATGTATGCTTTCTTCAGCCACAACAACTGATATGGCGCTGTCATCTAAAATGGCAGTTTCATTCTTAGTTAAAGAAATTACTGGCTGACTAACGCTCCATTCATGGCCTCTAGAAATACGCCATGCTTTGATAACCGCCTTCTGCGTGTTTTTTTTTTTTTTTTTCGTGTGCTATTATCGCTCACTAATGCGCTACGGCTCACACTGAAAACCGCATTGTGGATACCAAGCCGATTCACAGCCACATGTCTTGCATTTCCTGCAGTGTTCTGCAAGATGGCCGCCTGCATGCCACCTGAATTTATTGTTCCTAATCGAATAATTTTATTTGCGTAGTCTGCGAATGCATTTCAGCTTTTAGAGGCTAGACATAGAGCTGGATACTTTTTCTCGCCTCCAGTGATAAATTTATTGGCGTTTTGCGGAGCGGGATCTCATGGTTTCAAGTATTATTTTCAATAAATTTGCGCGCTGCCCTGTAAACATACACACATGGAAGCAGGAAAACTGACGTACACAAGACAAGCGTGCTTGTCCTGTGCACGTCATTTTTCTCGCTTCCTTGTGTGTCTGTTTTGAGCTCAAAGTTCTTGAAATATTCAACCCGCAAGCCCCCATTGCTGCTTTTCTTGCACTTATATCTCAAGGTTCTTTTCGTAACTGGACACGTGATGGTTTTGATTGTATAAACTGCGGCCTGAATTTCAGTATACATTTAGTCCGTAGTACGTACAGCTCTTGTCCTGTCGTCTATTTGCCTTTTTTGTGACCTGCCCCTTTCCATTTGCACTTTTATAAGCATGCAATGCAAAACAGCCACGTCAAGAAGGCTTTTACTGCGTCTCTTCAGCGTTCGATATATAAAAACTCTACGCGGTTATGAATATTTGAAAAGGGGGCTAACTCAAATAGATTGGGGCCTATAGTCTTGCGATATTTATTTCAGTAATACTGCAGATCCTATTCTGAATTATTACAGCAGGGTCGCTAACATCTAAAAATACAACAATTAAAGTACAGAGCATAGAGCTGTGTAAACGGGTGTTGTAGAAGTCGTTTAGTTAATAGCGTTGATAAAAATGGATTCACGGGTAGCATCAGAAAATACAAAACAAAAAACATAAGTAACACAAATACGCTGCATGATACATTTCAGAACAATGTTTGTCATGCGTTCCGGTAGAGAACAACTAGTACAAAATAGTGGTAGGTTTGGTTTAGCTGTGGGCTCTAACGTCCCAAAGCGACTCAGGCTATGAGAGACGCCGTAGTGGAGGACACCGGAAATTTCGACCACCTGGGGTTCTTTATGTGCACTGTCATTGCAGAGCCCACGGGTACCTTGTTTTTCGCCTCCGTCGAAAAGGGGCCGCCGCGGCCGAGATTTCATGCCGCATAATTGGGCGCAGTAGCCGAGTGTCCTAACCACTACACCACCACGGCAGGTAAAATAGTGTACACTTGAAACTGTACATCCAGTAGTTTTGTTTTATATAAGTTCAAGAAAGTTTTAAGCGTTGACTAAGTAACCCATGGTGTTATGTTACTCCATTCTTTAGTTGGTAACGAAAAAAAAAACAATATTAAATGCAATCTGTGTTGAAAATATATTCTTCTAGCGATCTATTCTTCTATCTACCAAAAATGCCACAGCACTTTCCTTTCTTCCCTCTCGCTTTCTCTGAAGTGCCAAGTGCCAATTAGCGTGTTTTCCTTAGGCCGAGTATTTTACTCATCCCTGTATTCTTCTCACGTGACGCCTTGCAAGCACTAAAGAGCCCAGCGATGCACCGTTCATCAAAGTTGAAGGTTTATGCTGATGCTGAAAATGGGTCTGATTAAACAGGAGGGTACAAAAAGAGGTGCCGAATTGTGGCACTGTAGTGCTTTACGTTTGGCAAGATGAACCTTCATGTCACAGGCCTCTGCATAACACTAATGCCGGGATGGCTAGCTTTGAGGAGCTTTTCAGATTTGACGTCGAAAAGCGGTGTCAACAAAAGGCCGTGGAGAACAATTGGAGAAACTGCACATGGTAGTGTCCGAGCAGAGCGGCAGAGGCACTGGTGACAAGAACAGGAATTCAGGGTGGGCATGTAGGGCTTGAAGGTCACTGCCTACCCCTTGAGTTGCAGGCCGTGCTGTGAAGTGTAGCGTGCCCAATGCAAGAGCATCGATATGGTAAAGTGCACCGGCGGCCCTTACACGAGTCCTTCGATGCGTCTCATATCCACCGTACCTCAGCGATAAACCGTAGGTGCAATACGTCTCGTGCGGTGCATGAGCTTTGATTCACACGAAACGCAAGCGGCTTTTGGTCCGTGAGCACATGAAAAACGGATGCTTCCAAAATGTTGCCCAAATAGCGAATGGCGAGGTAGAGGGCTATATACTTAAAGCCATACTCACTGTAGCGTGTTTCTGCAGGGTTGATCTTCTGGGGATCTCGTACAGTGTATGAGCATTCATTCACACGAAAGGCGAAGATTATTGGTACTGAAGTAAAACTTGTTGCTGGGCTAGCAGGTACGTTTCGATCAAAAACAGGCTAGCGTGAAAAAAAACCTACATGAGAGAGAAAGACAGGACGACGCACTACTGATAACTGAAAATTTTATTGAAGAAAACACAAAACGTATAGTTTTTCTGTCACACCACCTTTCGGCTCCCGCACATATCGGAAGGATAGGTTTTATCGCATGATAATGATATCTATGTGAAAAAAAAACTGATTAAGGTTACTGAGTCTTTAAAAGCCTAATCACAAAAAAACGCGGTTTTAAAGGGAGAATGTAACATGTTCTATAGAAAACGAGGGGACGAAGCGGCATGCAAATGCAGAACCCAGAAAAAAACAAACTCCTATGTACCGAAATAAGTATTTTGTTGCGCGATTACTTCGCACCACAGCGGAACAGACAAGGAACTGTGGTGTACCGCCAAAGTGATGCGGAGTTGATAACGAAGGAAATGTAACCGATGAAAATGCAATAAATGCTTAAAAACGAAATGCACACAAAACAACATAAGTCTTCATAACAACGGTTTAGTCCTATTATAACACCATGAAGAGCAGAATAATTAATACCTTGTTCTTTGCTCAAGCAAAGTGCTCCAAAGAGCCTTATTCAGTTTTATATACGAAAAGAGAAGCGTCACTGACACAATTTTGGCCCTTCTTTATGATAAAAAAAATTCGAGGAGATTTTGGCGACTAAAGTGATGAAAGGCGAAAGCCTCAGTGCTGCATTCTGCTACGCGACTGTTGCTCATGTAGCTATGAATGCTGCTACAAGTAAAGCGAGCGACTACTCTCACATTCTGCGAGTGCATTTATGCTGCTAATTGTATCCTCGCAATCGTTCTACGTGTACTGTTGTGCGGTTGATTTTACCGGGTGCGTGACATTATTTAGTAACTAATTATATATGCAAATGCCACTAATTAGCGAATAATATAAGGTATTAATTAGTACGTATTATTTTATTAGTAATTATAAGTCAATAATAATTAATCATTGACTAGTAATTATTTATTGATTTACATATGGACGTATAAGGCATGCATTCGCGCATACATTGGTGGTGCTCTGTGATTGCTGGAGACATTCATTACGTCATCCCGTCTCGACCACTCAGAGCCGCCGTAAAATCGTGACACTTTTGCCGATGACGACGATGAGGGAATAAAGGCCTTCACCTTAAAAGGCTGCTGGTAGTTAGCGCGCTACACATTCGCGGCTTCTGCCTACAAATAGTTTCTTTGCAAATGGGTGCGCATGAGCGTAGAGTGCAGCCCTTACAATGAAACCAAAGATCTGACCCCGTTCCAGCGCCCATCCGGCGTTTGTGCTCCCTTAACTTATCGTATAAACAGCGTCGCGGCTGAACAGTGTGGTCCAGATGTGAGTATAACCTGAAAACCACACCTTCATTACATTCTATTTATTTGAGGCCATTTTATGTCCAGTAGTTTCTCTTTTAGTTTGTTGCTGTTTGGTTACATTAAGACAAAGGGCAGCCAAATTACAAGCAGCCGAGAAAATAACAAGTACCATGCTTTGTTCTATAGCGCCGCCAAAACACAAGTGACAGACATTAGCCCTTGTGTTCTTGATGCGCTAGGGAACATAACGCATACTCACTAGCCCGAATCCTCACCCTGTTAGTGCTATGTATTTGGTGGCTTCTTTTTTCAAGCTAGAACGTAGTTTGTGGCAGAAGGGAATAGCCATAGACATAACCACCTTGTCTTCGGGATCACACGATTATTTTTTTTTTCCTTCATGATCTGAAGAAACGACTCAAATACTCCCGTCATATTCTCCCTTTCCTTTATGCTCTGAAAAAACAGCTCAAATACTCCCGTCAGAACTGACTGTGGGAAGCCTGTGCTTTGAAGTCTCGCCATTTTAGTTGGGAGCCCGACTGCATGGTGTCAGAGCATGACTTCACCATTGCTGCCTGTAAAATTCCTGTGGCAATAGCTCGCTTAACTGTTTTCGAGTGCGCCGATTCATAAAATACGAAATCTTTCTTAGCACGTGGGTGGTCCATCTGGCATATTTTTTCTTCCACTTTTGATAGTTCTAAATGCGAAAACTGTAACTTATCACAAGTGGGCTGTTCTTGCATGAATTGTAATCCATTTTTATGATCGATCTATATTTTGTGTGTCCTTGAATAAAATAATCAATTGTCAGTACACACTAAACAATTTCTGACCCTTAAGGGTGGAAAAAAGGGTGCGCCGCTTATTTGCACCCCATAGCGCACCCTTGAAACACCCTTTTTGGCATTGTCTCACCTTTAAGGGTGAGAAAAAGAGTGCGCTACAAATTGCACCTTATTTCGGCCGATGCACCCTATATTAAGGGTGCAGAATGGGGCATTTACCCAAAGGGTGCCATCGACGGCGCTGAAAGGGAGCGAAACAAATGAGTGCTGCAAGTACAGTATATATATTCGAATGGTGTCACTTCACAAAGCGTCGTTGTTATTATGTATCACGAAAAAATAAAGTGGAATTGAGCGACGGTAACCCCAGAAAATATTGAACGTTTGTATACTATATATAATGTCAGGAAAGTTGATTAGTTCGATTTCTTTTTTTTTCAAATGTATTACAGTTAGCACGCACATATCACTCACATGACCTTTGTATCGGCAAAATACAATCAGTACTGATTTAGAGAGTGCATGAAAAATTGTAATGATTATAAAATTGATGGCAGTGTGGGAAATTTGTTTGGGAGAATAGAAGTACTAAGTCATATTGGAGGGATGTTGGGTTCATGCAAGAAAATTTGGGATTTTAGGGTTGTTAGAGCTGGATGATAATGAACAATGAATGAACCAAATCTTGGAGGGTGAGGCGACATAATGGGTGAAGGTACTCTTAAAACTAAGTCAGCTGACTGAATATTCTGTATAATTACGTGTTTGCGCGTTTTTTGTTGAAGCTGTCAAGCGAATGTGAGCACCGAGCCCCCACTTCCAAACATGGTTTTATATTGCAGAGATTCAAATGAGTATGGGTATTCTGCGATATTCTCGGTAACACGTTCGCCGCCGAGAATGCTTACATTTCATCAACACATTGACTGCGTACACGTGAAGAGTTTGCAGCCTTTGCACCTTAGTACGGCACCTCTTCGAATTACGTACTGCATAGCTGTTTTAAAAAGGCTGTATTTGATTTCCTTACACCACATCGAATAAAGCACTTTTAAAGGACAATAGACACTAAATGTTGTTGGCATTTTTCTTTTTGTTAAGGTGCGCAAGACATTCCTATATATGGATTACCAATCGGCTTTTGCCTACGGCCACTCAGTATTTTTTTTTTTGCGTTTCTTGCTAGTTTTGGTTTCAGCAGCTGAGAGATGGCTGTGATATCACAATCAAATCTACGTGACGCTCGGCCTGAAAAAACTGCAATATAATTGCAGACGCTTCATCTTTTGTAATTCTTGTCCTCCAAGAAAGACGGCTTTAGTTTTCTGCTGAATTAAAACAACACTGGAGCGATTTTATTCGCTGTTTTATTCATGCCTCACGTGACCTAGACTTGACTGTGACGTCATAGCCATAGCTCGACGCCTTAGTCCTTAGTCGCGGAGGTTCCAGCCCCCGTTCCTCAGGCCTGCGTGCCAGGAGCGGGGAGTAGGGGGCCTCCTAAATCGGTGGAAATTAAAGTTTTAATCAATCAATCAATCGACTGTAGAAAGCGAAAACAAAATTTTTGATAAAAGAAATTCGATTATAAATTATACAGCGAGCGTAAGCGAATATCATAAGACGATTCATATACAGTAATGTCTTACGCATTATTAAAAATGATAAAACACGAATTCTAAAATGAAGTGTCTATACTCCTTTAAAATGCGTAAGAAACGACGCGCAGCACTAATTAGAAAGGAGAAAAAAAGAAAGTTATCTGCGTCGTCTGATCTTTGTCGAGACATCTACCAGGCAGCTTTGTTCAGCACCGTATTATCTGCACGCATAGCGAGACACTTCTTTGCACAATAGACAACGGACTTCCTACTCGGGTTCCAATTGTGCTGCTTCATTTGCTGTGCTGCCGATTATATATTTTAGACAGTTGCCTCGTTTTCGAAACTACTAATTTTCTACAACAAAACTTCATGTGCACTTTGTTCAGCTTCGCTGATCCACCACCGGAAAATGAGAATCGTGGTAATGATGTCATCTGAACTCGCACGTGCACTTTTCAAACTCAATGCAAAGCAAGCAACAGGTCGTTATTTCATATTGCCCCCAACTGGCAATTTCGTGGGTATCGCTCCGATTTCTGCTGCCGTCAATATGCCCTTATGCCAAAATAAGGCACTAGAAATAACACTACAAAACAGAAAACACTCAAGCTTCATTTTTCTAACGAAACCGAAACAGAAACGAACTATACTCCATGCTTTCACCCTTTCACCGCCAGGCGGCCGCCGGTAGCTACCTTCCTCTGCAGGAAAAGAACTAGGAAACTAACTAGTAAGTATGCTAGTAACAAGGATGAAGAAATAAAGAGCATTAAGCAACAGGTGAAAAACACAGAAGGTAAAAATTGGATAAATTCGATGGAAAAGAAACAGAGTGTGGAATTATACCAAAAGTGGAAAAGGCAGATCAGAAAGGAAGATTTCTTTGATAACTCAAGAGGCAGTGCCCTACGTTTTGAAGCTTGATCAGGGTTCATTCATTATTACAGCGCAAAGACGGACGGGACAAGAAGAGGACGCATGTACGTAACCAACTCGCCCAAAATGTTGTATTATTGATCAGGGTGCCTTAGAACACGCAGCTACAAAAAGAAGTTTAACAATGGAGATGACGCATGTGCTGTACGTGGAAACTCCAGTGAAACAATTGACCATATTATACTCGAATGCAATGGCATCCATCCGGAAGTTGATGCAGGCACAATCACTGTTCCTGAAGCTCTGGGGTTTAGAGATAACAGTGGCCGGGTGAATAAACCGGCGGTGGAAACTAGCAAAAAACGGCCGGAAGATTGGTGGCTTAAAAGCAGAGAAGTGACATAATGTTAGTAATGTAGGAGCAAAATTTAATAAATAGAATGATGGTTTAGTTAACCATTCTAAATCAATAATTAAGATATAGGGAAAAAAATGAGCATGATAGCTACTGCTACCACCCCGTTTCAAAGGGGACGCTCCTATATTCCATCCATCCATCCATCCATCCATCCATCCATCCATCCTCTCGCAAACATGGCGGCTTGCACGCTGCGGACTTGACCACGTTTCGACGATCGTTAATCTGCAGCATCAATTGCGAATCGTCGGTCGTGAAATGTGCTGCGTTTCGCTTGCATAATTGTTGCAGAAGTGTGTACGCCTGTGATGTGATGTTTCGGGCAAACGGGCATTAATCGTGCCGGCTAGTTTTCAGTGTTCGTGCTCTTTGCTTTGCTCAAGCGTATTGGTTGGTTCATCGTGTCAGGTTTGAGAAGCTCGAAGGAAGAATGCGTGAAAATGTTTTTCTGCGTGACCAACTGAACCCACTTGTTGATTCGGCACGGGTGGTGCGAAGGCGAACAGCTTTCTGGACGGCTTACGCAATCGTCTGTAAAGGTAAGCATACTCAATCACATTCCGAGGCGGGCAGTGCGGGAACAGTAACAATGGCCTACCGCATTGCTACACTTTGATTGGGAACGTGACAGAACGGACTGGAACGGAACGCGCTTGATTTCAGCTGGCTGCAAAAATAACGCTCATGAAGTTGGATGTCGCGGTGATTATTTTCGCAGATTTGCTGCTAGAAAATAAAACTCCTTCCTTAAAAAAAAAAAAAAAATACACATGCTGGGCTTTCTTGCCTTACGCGCAGGAGGTTCACGAATGAAAGTTGGGTGATGAGCGCTGATTTGTCAGTCTCGGCCTCGTTCTACTCGTTTCTATTAGTGCTAATTCTCGTTATGGGGCAAAGTAAAGGAAACGCACTGTGTTGGTACATAAAATGTTTAGCTGACTTTCGAGATAACGCTAGCACTTTGCGGACGTAGGAACTCAAACCACTTTCCCATCCGTCATCGCGGCCTTTCCGCTCCGTTGATCATCCCTACGTAGCAGGTTAATTAGAGGTGAAATAGAGAAGGGCATGGTATGGTGCCTTGTGAGTGCGTGTAGCGGATTTACTGAGGTCTAAAAATATTCTTTAGCCATCCTGTATGGTCATATCCCATTTGCCTCTGCGGGACTTTAAACCGCATAATTTACAAAACACCATTTTGAGTGGCTGCTATGCCCAACCGATGTTATTTTTCCCAAACAGGATTTACATTTTTAATCGCAATATGAGCTGATTTTATCGATAGGGTCTTGTATCCGCTTGCCTGGCGAATAAAGTCTTGCTTTTGGGTTGTGATGCTTTTCTTATGGTTTTTACACTTGCTTCCTACAGTCCTTTATATTTTGTGTTGTCAGTAGTGGGCATTACAATGAATGGATATTTGCAGGTGATGCTTCTGCATTCAAGTAGAAGCTGACAGCTTGGAGTCTGGGCCAAAAAGCGTGCAGTAAGTTGCTGTGACAGTGTTGCTATGTTTTTTGTTCTGACCAAATGTTCACTTTCTTCGCCCTTTTCCTTAAATCTACTTTTTGGAGCAGTTCTATTTGCCTGTTACAATAGCCATTATGTAGGCCAGCTAGTTTCTTAGTTTTCAGTTTCTGCGTTTGGTTTTGAATCAGCATTTTCGTTTTGTTTTGTTTTCATACTGTGCTTGCTTTGGGCACAGGCCGATCGATCGCAGTCATGGCTTCAAATTGGCCTCTTCCTGGAGCTGTTCTTGCGCGACACAAGCTATGGATTTCGTAGTCAGTAAAACATTGCTTTACGAGTCTTGCGAGCAAAATGAGATTAAAATTGACAAACCGCTCTAGAAGCAGAAAAAAAAAGATTGCATATTCTCTACATTTTTGATTTTTGTTCAGTCCCTGAATTTTGAAAACTTAACCTCCTCGGTTTTATGGCTCGCATTCTTTTTTCTTCCTTTCGTGTGATAGTATGCCTTGCAATAAAGAACGATTTTTTACAAAAATTGGTGCACATTGGATTCCTAAAGGAAATATACTAAGGCCCATTGATAAGTGGTCCTTGCTAAATTTCCTTTGGATCACAATCATACCGTCCGATATTCACATCTCCATTTTTTTTTTGGTGCCAAAAGTAAGGTTTCACATTTGAATTTTATGCTGTCATTATTGTTTTTTGAACCTAATGGATGACATCTCATCAATTTGTTTCCTTCCACAGTTTCTGCCAAGATATTTAAAAACAACTTTCTTAAACACCATTTATTCAATAGGATTTTTTTTTTCATTCCTTCTGTGGGCCAGTATACAAATATCTGCATGTTTTAGAACTCTGGAAATGTCTGTGTTGTACTGGCACTCATGTAGCTGCAAAATGCCTGCTAAAAGTTAGCAGAATTTCTGACCAATACTATTTTTGATTTTTTTTTCTGGGAATCAAAAAGCTATCTCTTGTAATATTTTAGTAAAGGGAGCAATATTGTCCAGAATGGTGCATCAAAATTTGCATATTGTGCTCCAGCTTCTTTCCGCACTCTTGTGGAGTATATTTCTGTCAGTGGTTATGTAACTGAATATGTAACTTACTTTTACATTTTTCAAAATACTTTTTTGCCAAATCTGATTGCACTTTAGGGCATGCCAATGCCACTGTTACTGCTGATCAGTCTTTTTAATACAGGCTTTTCTACTTTACCTGCAGCTACTTTTGAACCCTCTTCTATGTCACCACTCATTACTGACAAGGACAAGGTGGCTCAAGCTGCAGTGCATTCTGCGGATCCAGCTTCAGACCATTTCTTGCCTGTTGACTGCACTGCTGCACGCCCTCTGAGCTCTGGTATATTTTTTCAAGCCATCACCCGCCTGCAACTAGAGAGAATGGAGTCATGCAGTTACGTTTTCAACTCAGGTTAGTTACGAGACTGGTAAACAATTCTTAATTTTAATATATCACCTCCTTTGACATTTGTTGCTGATTAGCATAATTCATACACCTACATGGCCTATCAGGAGACGTGGAACTAAACCCTTGACCACACATAGTAGCCTGCCTGCATTCCGCACAATTTATCTGATAAGCTTAATAGTAGTTGGAACTTGCAGAATACAAAATTTTCGCTTAACTCACTCTTATTTCCTGCTCTATGAATAATTGAAGGTACATTTGGCTGTTTGCCATTTTGTGCTGGCGCACCAGCAAAGGCTGGGCAAATTGAATACCTGTTTCATTCTGCACACTGATGAAAAGCATAGGAAATCTGCACATATGATGAGGATAAGGGTGTGTTCAGATAAGAACGGTAATCAAGGTCCCATGGCCATTTTTTGTCTTCAATGAAACCTTTATATGTGGTGGGCAAAAATGAACCTTAATTTTGCACGATATGGTGTAGTTTTCTCTGGAAAAAAAAATTGTAAATCACTACAGGTGGAAAATGCCATTTTTGCCCTTTCAGAAAGTTGCAACTTTGGAGACCTGCTGCTAGTGTACAGAAATTTTGTCATCCATCCCTTTTTACCCACTGAATCTATGCAACCTTTACCTCTATGAGAATGATTAAAAACCTGCTTTTCTGTTGCACTTGAGTTAGTAAAAGGTTGGAAACATTACTCCAGAAACAGCGCACTACAAAAAAGTCAATTTTCAAACTTATATATGGGATTGATGTATTATGTCGTTAGCATTAAAATCTTTTTCTGTTTATTATTCAGATTCTTTGCATATTTCCTTAATTTCATGCAAAATTGGGAGCTCATCAAATAAAATATGATATAGAAAAAAAGTTAAACCAAGTTAAACCGTTCTGGCGTTCTGCCATGAAATTTTAAGCAATAGCGAATTTAATCCATTTCAAGCAATCAACACTGCCAACAAGCAGAAAAGTGACTTTATAAGCGTTGAGAAGGCTTTGGGTATTGCATATGTTAGAATGAAACTAAATTCAGCAAATAATAAATTGAACTTTTGACTCCTACTTCTTAAGACGAAGCCATAAGCATTTCTACAGAGACAACATGCGTTCAGTTCTATATTTATTTTTATACCTTTAGCTTACATAGCGGAACACATTTTAGTACCAGATGTTTATAAAGTACTAAGGATTGTTTTTATGGGAGTTCAATGAAAACGAAGATGCTGTAGTTTTGAAATTCAAGTCACAGTTGTCTGTTTTTTTTTGTAGTTTCAAATTTTTGCCAATTGCAAGATAATAATGAGGAAGAACAAGCAAGTCTAGAACTTCTAATTTTTTGAGAAATAGAGAACTAGGCCAGGATAATGTCGAGAAAGAGTTTTAGTGGCAGCACTTTATTTAGATGTGCCAGAATGTAGGGTTGAATATTAACAAGCTTCAAAACCAGTGCTCAATTTTGAACTTTTTTTATAATGTTAAGCAGTATAATGCAGCCCTTCTTCAAGCTGTAATATTCATTAGGTACTGAGGATTCTTGAGAGGAATTTTCATAAAAATCGATGATATTTAAAAAAAGTTGAAATCAAATTTTTGCATTTTTGCGGTTTTCAAATTTTGGGCAGATTTGATCCATTGGCAAGAACACGCAGGGCAGTCTAGAGCTCCCTGTTTTGCCTGAAAATAAGGAAATTATCAGATTTATAAACGAAAAAAGGCTTCATAAAAATATGGTCATCATGCCCCTATTTAAGGTGGAAAATGGATTTTTTTTAGCGTGGTGCCTCTGGAGCAAAGTTCCGGATTTTTTACTACATCAACTACAACAACAAAACATGTTTTTAATAACTCCCATAAAAGTAAAATTTGCATAGATTTAGTGGATAAAAAGAATAGCTGGCAAGCTTTTAGTACGCTAGCAGCAGGTCTCTAAACTTTCAACATTTTTAAATAGCAAAACTGCATTTTTCACCTGCAGCGATATACGACTTTTTCCCAAAGAAACTGCACCACACCTTGCAAAACTAATCCCATATTTGTGCAGAGACAATTGCCCACCACACATAACAATTTCGCTGAAAACAAAAAATGGTCATAGGACCTCAAAACAGTTCTTATCTGAATACACCGATAAGATATTGTAGATTGCTTTTTTCAATGACAGCTATTTCATATTTCAGTAAATCATGAAGCTGCTTAACCGGCTTCAATGTTGTGGTGTATTGGGCATTATGGCACATAGGCTGCTAAGGCCATTATGCATTAGGCTTATTTCTGTAACCGGAACCACAACATTTATTTCACTTTATAAGGTTACTACATTGCACGGTTTTCAGAAAGTTACTACTACCACTTTTTTACCCATACCTGGCAAACAGTACAGAAATAAGATCAATAAATCATCTTAATTATGCTCATAACAGTACATAGAAGAGAAATCTCTCGCTTAAAGGTATTTTATAACCATTTTTTTCTACTGTTTGGGACATAATTCTACTGCCACCTATGAGCATCATTGCAGCTCTCATATGGAGTTCTCCTGTTATCACTGATGAAAAGAATTCATTATATTGGACCACTCTCTCATTAAATGCGACCCTTCCAAATTCAGTCGGCAGCTTATATTTCACTTGGAGCATGAGCACATGCTATATTGCCTTTCATTTATTTGTATTTTTCAAGTGTATAATATGTGTATATGGCTTTTCTTTCTTGGTGCCTGCAGTATCTAAACTGTAAGACTACTGCCACTCTTCAAAGTTGCCTCTCTTCAACTAGAGAATCTTAAAAGACAATAAAATAATAATTATCCTTTGTATTTTGCATTATCTGTACACATTGTTTCCAAGAATACTAAGCAAGGGTTGAGGGTGAGCCTCAGTCCAGAAGCCAGCACTTCAATAAAGGTACTTGTCCTCATCTTGGCAGTGTGGTCATCAGATGTGGAGCTTGCATATGCTTTTGTTTTACAAGAAGAAAGCAGAGGATGGAAGGAGAATAGAGCTAAGGGTTAAGAGAATGTTATCTTTTAAATAGCTTTCTCTGAGCTGGGCTACAGCAGCAGCAACAGAGTACTTTTGAAAAGCATTCCGGAGGTGGCGAATTATATACCAGCGTTAGGTGTCCAGGAGTGTAGTGATAAAAGAAAGAATTATATGCCGCACATGAATAGTGAAAAATTATCAAACATTATCAAGAAGAAAAAATATAAAAAGACAGAACTTTGGGTAAACACGTTGAGTTTGCATTGGAAAAAGTATTCATTACCTACTGTCTATATAAACAAAAATTGGAGAGACAGGACAATGAATGAGCATAACATGAAATAGTCGGCGGGCAGGCACAAGCAAAACCTTCCTTAATGCAGTCTATAGCCTTTAAATAAAATTGGCCATAATTTTGATGAAATTAGGGTATTTATCTCGAGTAAGCTTTAATTCTACAAAAACCAAATATAGGGAGCCATTTCTTATCCATGAATTTAGAGCAGTGGAAAATAAATATTTCGAAAGGAACGTTTGAATCCCTTAAATACAATCCCCCCACACCATAAGTAGTTGGCAAGGCAGTCACATGCACCATGAATGGTGCAATTTATTTACAGCAAGTGTATCTCCACTAGCATAAGCTCAACGTGTCTTTTAAACATTTCCTCTTTATCACTGGTGACTTTGGTTACCCCTTGAATCTTTCGTCTGATAATGCCTTTTTTGGCAGGTAAGGCTCACTCAAATTTATTTTTTCAGTTGTCCTTTCTCCTCAGCATTTCATTTATGTTTTGCGTGGCATTCTTAGCCTATGCTAGTACTTAACCATTTCCAAATAGCTCTTAACAACTATTTAACTGCAGCTGTATTGCCTGTTCCTTTCAAGAAATATGTGCCAGCGTTGAACCTGATTTAGATGCTGACTTTTCTACCCCATACTGTAGTTTTCCCTGCTACTTCCACCTTTTTATTTTGTTTTTTTGGTGATAGACCACCCAGACCAAAGTCATAGAAGTTAATACCCAGACAAACATAATTTCACTTCTCGCTCTGCCCCTCTTTCTCTCCCCTCCCTCCCTTTCTCAGTTTTCTTCTTGGGAAGTAAAAGGTTCTTCCCTGCCAGTGATGCTCATGGTGTCCAGATAGACAAGCGCCTTTTTAAACTTTTGGCTTGGCTTGCAAACTGAAGCTTTTCTGCTACCCTTCAATTCTCTTTCAGGCTATGTAGTCACCTTGCTCTTGTTCTATCCTGGATCATTTTATAACAAGTAGTATGTTTATGTGCAGGTAATGGCCACAGTTCTATGGGCCTCTACCGCCCAAAAGGGAGTCTATAATCTGAAAGACTAACAGTAGTCCTGTAAATCTACATGCACAGTAAAACCATATATAAAAGGTGGTCTAAAGGCCTAAAAACATATTATGGAGAGCTGCTGAATGTCATTTTGATTCCGTAGCTTACTGTCTTCAGGATTTATTATAAGCTTTACCATGTAGCATTTAAAATTCTATTGTGCAAAAGAAAATAATTCCTTTAGAGCTATGAGGGTAAAGAGCAACAGAAGCATCAAAGCGCCCTAGATCTGTGAGCAAGAGCAGGTGGCACATTGTATCTGCAGGTAGAGCAGTTTCCCAATCATACAACATGAAAAAAAAAACAAATGGTGCTTTCAACTAAAGGCTAAGTTTTAAAATGTGCGGTCTTCACGCGCATACCTATTGTCAGCATTCCACCTGCACTCGTGCCATTTTTTTTCTGTTTCATAACGAATTTTTAATGAGATCTCTAAATAACTTGCAGATTACAGTTGGCAAAGAAATTGTGTCGTTTATTTTCATCAGTGTTTAATTGAATTACAAACATATTGACATGAGTAAATTTGGAATAATTACAAACAACGAAAGCTGCCAATTTAGACATTGTAGGTTTGCTGGCCTTTGCCCACAAATTTACATTTGGCTTAAGCAACTTTTGTGTGCATAAATATCAAACAAGCCGCTTTATTTGTTAACATTCTTTGTATTATAGTGAGATAATTTGTAGCAATTGAGTAGCTATAAAAGAAGTGGGTTTGAAGGAATACTTTAACAAATCTTGAAGATGGGCTAGATGATGTATTGCAACTTGACGAAAGGTAAAAGCGCGCAGGAAGACACAAACCCAAGTGAAGACGACACAGGACACACGGGACAGCGTGTGTCCTGTGTCGTCTTTACTCAAGTGTGTCTTCCTGTACACCTTAAACTTTTTTTGCAAGAATACCTCTTCAGCAATCGGCACTGATGCAATATTTTATTGCCACTGCAGGACTCGTGTACCAGCTACTCCTGTCAGCATATACTCTGGGGGAAATATTGAAGATGTTGACCTGCTGCGCATCCAGGTGGACCGTGAAAAGCTGTTCTCTGCGACAAGTGGGTGGAGTGACTGGCAGCGGTTCTGTCCGCCAACATGGTCGCCAACATTCAGTATGACTGCAAGCTATTCAACACATGTTCTAGGTGCCTCTTCTTTCATTATGCATTGTACCTAGAGTGGTGGCTGCCAAGTTCTTGAACAGTCACCTAAAGTATCTGAATTTTCATGTGCTAGGAGTTGTATGCTCTGCTGTCTTGTCATAAATATACATGCCTTTTTTGTATATCTACACATTTCTTAGCCATTTGTGTAGGAGAGGGTGCCATGCACTAAATAAGTGATGCACTATTTTGCTCTTGCTCTGACATTTCGTTATGTTGTGATACTACACTGTAATAAATTGTAGACATTCCTCCAAGTAATTTTGAGTTGTCCAACCCTATAAACTAGCCAAATAACTTGCTGATAGTGTGAATAAACTTTGCTACCAAAACTGTAGGTGTCACTTGTATATGATTGTAAAGCAGCCTCTGAGTAACTTTGCCGCACACACTTTTTTCCGTTATTGTTTCAAGAATCTCCATGCCATATTTTTAGTATGTTTTTGCTCAGCATGCTTGTCTGAACAGTTTCCAAGCATCTCCATTACATGCACAGATAGTCCTTCAAATTGAGCAGTATACATGTCATTGTGCCTCATCAAAATTACATATACCTAAACATGGAAAGTATTTTTGTTAGATGCTTATAGGATGTTCTTCATAGACTCGCCCTGAAGCAGAAGCCTGGGATGGATGTGTGGCAGGAAATGCAAGCACAAATATAAGATTCTGTGGCCCCATATTCTTATTTGCATTCTTTTTGCCCTCAACTTATTGATACAAATACAGGAACTCCTCGTCAATGCTGAGTAGCAACTGAGCAGACTTCTCTGCAATGCTTTAACCAGTGCAGGGAAAAGTGAAAATGACACTTCGGACAGATCACGAGTGCATGAAAACTTTTGAATATGAGTTTTCATGCACTCTTGACCTGTCCGAAGTGTCATTTTCACTTTCTCTTGCAATGGTTAAAGCATTTCAAAGATGTCTGTTGGGTTGCCAGTCAGCATTGACAAGGATGTCCTGTGTTTGTACCAACCTGTTGAGAGGGAAAACGATGCAAACTAAGAATATGGGCCCAAAGAGTTCTATATTTATGCTTACAATTCCTGCCGCATATCAATCCCAGACTACTGCTTCAAAGCGAATCTATGTAGTGCACCCTTTTGCCACCTATTTCGTAAGGGTGCAATGGAAAAAGTGCACCCTTACATACGGGTGCAACAATTGCACCCTCTAAAATTTTAAGCTGGGCACCCTTCTTTAAGGGTGCGGTATCTTCACCCTATTTTTTGCACCCTATTGGTTGCACCCTTTAGGTAAGAAAGGGTGAGCGTCTGGGGACAAGCCAATTTTCACCCTTAAGGGTGAGAAATTGTTTAGTGTGTAGCGCGGCGTCCTGTCCTCCTCTCTAGTGTTCGTCTCGTTTTGCGCTAACCTGTTCTTGGTCAAAAAGCTAAAGTTTGTACTAGAACATCGGCGGAAATCTACCCGCTGGTTCTTAAAAGAAAGGTGTCATATAACATTCATCCGCATAAAAACAATCGGTATGACCCAACGTTTCGGGACCAGCTCTGTCCCTTAAACTATTTTACACCAATGGCCTCCGCCAAGTGCTGGGATAATTTGGAAGCGAAGGCAGCTGGCCACTATTGCGGCCTCGCACTTCAGTCGCCGCTGAGGAAGGGACCGAGTCGGTCCCGAAGCCTCTGGTTATATTAAATGTTTTTGGTTGATGTTAGCGCTTTCTCAAACTTTGAATAAGGGCTTGCGGTCCGTGAGCACATAACAACGTCAAATGGCGAGGTAGACAACTAGCACCTCAAGGCCCAACTTAATGTGGCGCTTTTCTGCAGGCTTGAATTTCTATGATAAGTAACCCAGATAGTACCACCAGTCATCCTGAAGCTGTTGGGTTTGGAGAACGGTGCCTACAGCGGAACCGGAGGCGTCGGTAGTGAGACGTAAAGGGGCGTCGGCCAGAGTGTGCATGGCCAGAGCAGTGTCATTGCTTTTCTTGGTGGCTCCTTCAGCTGACGTCCACTCGAGAGGTGTGTCAGGGCAATGTGGTGGTTTAAGAGATCGGTGAGGGGTAGGGTTTGCGGCAACGCGAGGAAAGAAACATCGGTGAACTTTTAGGAGGCCGACGAAGTGTCGTAGCGTGCGAACAGACTAAGGATGATGAAAGTCGCGGATGGCGCGCACCTTGCTGTCCCATGGCCAAATGCCAGCCGTGTTGACAGGTGGCCAATGAAGTAAATATTTCTTGACGCCGAAAACGTACTTGGCCTGATTAACAACAAGACTTTGTTCTTCGAGGTATGAAAAAAAAAAGGCTCAGGTGTTCAGCGTGTTCCTCTGGCGACGAACTGGGGACCAATTGATCATCGATGTATGCAGACATGAAACGCAGGCAACGAGTTACCTCGTTGTTTAAGCGTTGAGATGTGTGAACACGCTCTGCTGACCAAAAGGCACACAGACGAACCAAAAGAGGCGAAAAGGTGTTACAATGGCCGTGTTAGGGATGTCGGATGGTAGGCCTTCATCAGGTTCATCTTGGCATAGAACCAATAATCATGCCATTTATATCGGCCACAAAACTTCGAATTTGAGAAAGAGATTTCAATACGGGACGGTGGGGCTGTTAGGGAACGATATTCGAATTGCCGGGTTCACGATTCGGCCCAATGTGCTCCCAGAAGACCAACTGCTCGACGACGGCAAAAGGGCGCTTATTTGCAGCATATGATCAAACTCGCGGCGGGCTGTAGCGAGTCGGTTTTCAGAAAGGCGGTGCTGTCGGGAGAACACTGGTATTGCCCTGGTGACTATGTAATGCGTGACAGGTAGCGGACTGGAAGCTCGCGGCTCCAAAGCCGTGTGATGGCAGGAAACGTGGCCAGAATCGTAGCAATCGAGGCTGACCAAGCTGCAGAGCGGCTGAAAGTGTAGTGGTGGCCCCCTGAGCGAGGATGCTGTTCCGAAAACAAGTGGGTCGTGTGGCTAGAATATAGGCGAGATCGCATGTCTGCACCTAGGTCATAAGTGGCGAGAAATTCCGCTCCGATGATGGAAAACCCAACTCCTTGATAGCGAAATTCCTTCGGAATGTGCGCAGTGACCCATATAGAGGGTGACTGAGCACTCTCCGTCGGTGGCGATCTGTGAGGTGTTGACCGCCTGCAAAGGCGCTCCTGGCAAAGCGCATCGCCTGTTGAGGCGGGACGAAGGCAGGACGTTAACCTGTTGTAGATGAAGTTGCACATAAACTCTAAGACAGAAGAGGCAGTTAGGACAAAGGACATGGGCTAATACGAACTGTGTTTTGGGGTGTGAAACAGGGAATATAACGAGGATAAGGAGCAGGCGCAACGACACCATACACTGCAAGCACACACATCAGGCGACTGTGACACGATTATGATAAAAACGTGCATGAAGAAACACGTTCAGGTCCTATGTGCATGTTGTTGTTTTTTACATGACAACCAGTTTATTCTGCAACGCAAAAACATCTGTTTTGGCTCATACGTAGCACCTATTCTATGACACATCTTTATCATTTATTGACTGCTCATTATATTTAATATTTCGTTACGGTACAATATCTGAAGGTTTTAGATATCGTTATGTAGTGAGTACGTAACGAGGTGTTTATTTGCACTTTGGAGAACAAAGAGTCATCAAAGCCCACCAGTTTCGGCTTCTTTCGATCTCCAGCTACTTCCGCCCCTTTATCACAACCCAAAGCACGTGACAATATGATTTAGACATGAAGTGATCTTAAACACAATTTTACTGTGGAAAGGAAAGTTGGAGGTAGGGGAGATGGTCAGCATGTGCTTCCGAGACCATGCCGATCCCGGGTGACATAGGCCTAATCCTCTGCTCGAGATTGAATATCCGGACGTCGCTGGCGTTTCCCTTAATCCACGTGTCAAGGGAGGCATCAGGCGTAAGTTCCCTACGAGGTGAATTGGCCCAATAATAAAAAAAAATTATTTGTTGACGAGAAGACTGGACCATATGTTCTGTCTTCTAACCCTCTTGTGATCCCACATGGGCACCAGGTGACACAGCACCTCAAGAAGGCAGCCGGCAGGCACTATGTTCTCTTGTGGTGTTCAGCTCACAACAAGATGTCACAGTATTGCCGCCGCATTTCCGGCGTTTGTGAGGCGGTGTAAAAAGAAAAAATGTCATCTCCTATGTAAACCATGCCAGACAGTGGTATACTGCATACTGCTTTCATGTGGGACTTTATAGTAAGGCCGAACTAGCCGCTGCGTCAGTGGTCGGCAACGCAAGTACGCAAATAATTTACAGCATAGAAACAATACCTACCTAGAATATTTTCTGTCATGTTCTTGCCTGTGCCAGCACATATAGCGCATAAATTGAGGATACTAAACTTTTAGGCAAGAGCGGCAATGTAGAAGAGGGGCTTGTCCTTGAATATTAAAAACGCTGTCTGAGCATTGTGTGAGTGACATTTCTGTGTAGATTTCCGAAGCTGAATGTGATTCTCTTACCTCGTTTTTATCAATCGTAGCGCGGTTGCGTGATGAGCCTACTTGCTCTGCCTGGTAACATGGAGCTTTTTTGCTCACTGTTTTATCTAATTGTTTCTGTCAAACCCCAAGCTAGTATTATGGCTCGTCTTTCGTTGTATATGTCTCTACTATCGTCCACATTTCTTCGCTAACTCATGAATCAGTCCAGCAGCCACGTTTTCTACAATTCCTCCATCTTTATTGTGAGTCGAAAAATAAAGTTTCATTTGTCTGAATTAACTTCATGTGCAATATGCAGAACCAACTAATCTGTAAACACGCGCTTTTGAACGCTAACCTGGGCACCGCTGTTAAGGAGGAAGAGGCATCCCGAGATCCTGTCTGAGATATATAATAGGCGGCTGAGTGTAGATTCAGAGTCACAGGCCGCCATCAGTGACAAGCCGCTGCGTTTCCCGACCACAGGCAAAGATGCCGTCACTGCCGGGCAGCGGCGCCGAATTTGCAGTTGCCTCAGCTCAAGCAATCACGGCCTGGGCATGATCGTTGGCTGGAACTGAAACGACGGCTTAATTGTTAGTGGTAGCAGCGCCGGAAGCCACGAGGAATTGACACTCACATTGCAGAAGCGGTGTTCACGAGGCGCTGGGTTTTAGCCTCGAGATGATTTTGCTTCCAGACGACCAGGCGGCGGTTTAAGTCCACCCACGGAACGCGGGCAGCAGTTGTTAGAGACATCGTCAGTCAACTCCACGGTTTATCCAAGGTAACATCACCTTTTGTGGCCAGGACGACCAAGACGTTTTTAGAAGTAGCCTCAGCACATCTTCCAGAGCAGCGGGCTGTTGTCCTGTGGACGGTCACGGAGAAGGTGTCGGATGCGATGGAGGAGCTGAGACTGCTTACGGTCGCCAAGGCCCTCGGCGATGAGCAACCGTTGCATAAGCTGAGCTTCCAGATTATCTTCGGGGCCAGTCCTGTAACCTCGAAGTGGTCGTACGGGGAGGCAGGCTGGGGCATCTTCGAAACGCGATGCCCTCTGGCGCAGATATATGAGCTGGAACCTGGGGCCTGATGCTGCATCCGTGGTGGCGTCATTCGCGTCCAGTTCTTCCGGGTCACCAAATTCTAGAGGGGTGGAAACTTATTTTCCCGCGAATTATTTTGAGCGTGACGCGGACGAATCGCGCACATCGGGAACAATATGTCAACTAATTTATTCTACTTAGAGCGTGGCTTCGCGCAGCGTGCGCCAGCGCGTGTCAAGAGCCGAGGCGGTACAACACCGGTATTGACTATTGTGCCGCTACAAATGTAAAGGGGTGTAAATAGCACTTCACAATCATCCCTTCCGAATAAAAACACTTTATTGCATAAGCCTACCTCTCCCCTTCATCATTATACTCGAGCTAGATCACTCTAACACCAGCTTTAATTGTGAAAACAGAAACATCATTATTGTGAGATATTGCCGCGAAACCTTAAAAAATGTATTTGTTGTTTTTTTAGCAGCCAGCTGCATACGGCCTTATCACTCTGATTCTGGATCACGTATCAGTTCTGTATTCGTTTTTTGTTAATGCTCGATTTCGCGAGTCACACATTTATCAGTTTCATTGTAGCGCAAGATGCACCGAGATCTGTTCCGAAGATTCCGTCCACTCGTGTGTCTTTCTACAATGTTCTAGCTTGTGCTGGTAGCTGTTTGCGACGTTATCTAGATTGTTCTGAGCAGCCTTTAAATTGAGCGTTGACGAGTGTGACGGGCATTCTTTGTTCGACGATCGACGAGCACGTTTGTTGCTATCGCTGCCGCCGAGTTGCTTAGTTCTTTTGCGGGCGCAAGTCAGACCAATAAAGAGTTCCGTCAGTGCAATCACCGACTCTTCATTTGTACCATCGACCCTGGTCACCACCACGCGACAATATATTAACAATAACATTATCAATTATAGGGATTCTTCGTTCTCAGATTAGTGCAACGCCTTTATGGATCATGGACTAGGAACTTCATTAACACTGTTAACATGTTGGACCAGCTTGGCTCTAGAACACTTATCAGTCACATATTAACAACAAATGTTACTTGCCAGCAGGAATTCTAGATCTTGAGGTCAGCGAACCTGCATTTCTTTTTCCTACCAATAATTTCTAAATGAGGCCAAAATATAGAAAGAAGCATTTATTCTACAACAGTAAATTTAGTACCATATCAAGAAACCCTCATTTAACTATTATTAAGAATAACTGCTTCGCTAAAATAGCATACAGGAAAATTTTGAACCAAATTGCCAGTTCTCTTAATAAATGCACGAAAGTTCATCATCATCATCATCATCATCATCATCATCATCATCAGCCTGATTATACCCACTGCAGGGCGAAGGCCTCTCCCATATCTCTCCACTTAACCCGGTTCTGTGCTAGCTGCATCCACTTGACCCCTGCGAACTTCTTAATCTCATCCGCCCACCTAACTTTCTGCCGCCCCCTGCTACGCTTTCCTTCCCTTGGAATCCAGTGTGTTACCCTCAGCGACCATCGGTTATCCTCTCTTCGCACTACATGTCCTGCCCATGTCCATTTCTTCTTCTTAATTTCCACTAGAATGTCGTTAACTTGAGTTATTTCTCTGACCCACTCTGCACGCTTTCTATCTCTTATTGTTACCCCTACCATTTTTCGTTCCATAGCCCTCTGGGTTGTCCTCAACGTAAGTAGAACTCTCTTGGTTAGCCTCCACGTTTCAGCCCCATAGGTGAGCACAGGCAAGATGCAACTGTTGTATACTTTCCTCTTGAGCGATACCGGTAAGCTGCTAGTCATAATCTGCGAGTGCTTGCCAAATGCGCTCCATCCCAATCTTATTCTTCTTGTTATTTCCTTTTCATGGTCCGGATCTGCGGTTACTACCTGTCCTAAGTAGATATATTCGCCTACTACTTCCAGTATTTCGCTACCTAATGTAAACTCTTGTTCCTTCCCGAGGCTGTTGAACATTACCTTAGTCTTCTGCATATTGATTTTCAAGCCTACCTTTCTACTTTTCCTGTCTAGGTCATCAATCATTATTTGCAGTTCATCTCCCGAGTTGCTTAGCAAGGCAATGTCATCAGCGAATCGCAGATTACTGAGGTATTCTCCATCTAGCCTTATCCCTAACTGCTCCCATTCCAAGTCTCTGAATACTTCCTCTAAACAAGCTGTGAATAGTACTGGGGAGATTGTGTCTCCTTGCCTAACACCTCTCTTTATGGGAATTTTGTTACTTTCTTTATGCAGAACTATGGTTTCTGTGCAGCCACTGTATATATCTTCCAGCACTTTCACGTATGGCTCGTCTACCCCCTGATTTCGCAATGCCTGCATCACCGCCGAGGTTTCAACTGAGTCAAATGCTTTTTCGTAATCAATGAATGCTATGTATAAGGGCTGGTTATATTCCGCACATTTTTCTATCACCTGATTGATGGTATGGATATGATCGACAGTAGAGTACCGTTTCCGAAACCCTGCTTGATCCTTTGCTTGATTGCAGTCTAAGGTTGTCCTGATTCTATTAGCGATTACCTTAGTAAATACCTTATACGTAACAGACAGTAAGCTGATTGGTCTGTAATTTTTAAGGTCCTTAGAGTCCCCTTTCTTGTGAATGAGGATAATGTTTGCATTCTTCCATGCTTCCGGTACCGTCGATGACACCAGGCACTGCGTATACAGGGTGGCCAGTTTTTCTAGCACGATATCCCCCCCGTCCTTCAGCAAATCTGTAGTTATCTGATCCTCTCCAGCTGATTTCCCCCTTTTCATAGTTTCTAGTGCTTTCTTGACCTCGTCCTTCGTCACTGGTGGAACGTCTGACTGTTTTTCCCTGACGCCAATCTCATTACGGTCCTGACTACTTTGGCTACTGTAGAGATCTGTATAGAACTCCTCGGCTACTTTGACTATCTTGTCCATATTAGTGATGACGTTGCCCGCCTTGTCCCTTATCGCATACATCTGGTTTTTGCCTATGCCCAATTTCTTTTGTACCGCTTTAAGGCTTCCCCCGTTCTTTACAGCATGCTCAAATTTCTCCATGTTATACTTCCTTATATCGGCCACCTTGCGCTTATTGATTAGCTTTGATATCTCGGCCAATTCGATCTGGTCTGTTGGATTGGGAGCTTTCATACTCTGCCGTTTCTTAATCAAATCTTTCGTCTCCTTAGACAGCTTACCGGTATCCTCTCTAACTATCCTACCGCCTACTTCTACCGCGCACTCAGTAATGATATCTCTGAAATTATTGTTCCTTGCCTCTAGGGTAATGTCGCCATCCTCAGTTAGAGCTGAATGCCTATTCTGTAGCGAGATCCTGAACTCTTCTGCCCTCCCCCTCACCGCTAATTCGTTGATGGGTTTCTTTCTTACTAATCTATTGCGTTCCTTCTTCAGATTTAGGCTAATTCGGGACCTCACCATCCTGTGGTCACCACATCGAACTTTCCCGATTACCTCTACATCCTGCACAATGGCGGGGGTTGAACACATTATGAAGTCGATTTCATTTTTAGTCTCTCCGTTAGGACTTTTCCATGTCCATTTTCGGTTCTTCCGTTTGCTGAAGAAGGTATTCATGATTCGTAAGTTATTGCGCTCTGCAAACTCAACTAGTAACTCCCCCCTGCTATTCCTAGAACCAATGCCATAGTCACCTACTGCCTTGCCTCCTGCCTGTTTTTTCCCTACCTTGGCATTGAAGTCGCCCATTAGTACAGTATACTGCGTCTTTACTTTTCGCATTGCCGATTCTACATCTTCATAGAAGCTTTCAACTGCCTGGTCATCATAACTACATGTAGGTGCATAGGCCTGTACAATCTTCAGTTTATACCGCTTATTAAGCCTAATTACGATGCCTGCAACCCTCTCATTAATACTATAAAATTCATCTATATTATCCGCTATATACTTATTGACAAGGAAACCTACTCCTAGTTGTCGCCTCTGTGGTAAACCTCGATAACACAGTACATGCCCATCCTTCAGTACAGTATATGCCTCATTCGGCCTCCTAACCTCACTAAGCCCTATGACATCCCATTTCATGCCGTCTAGTTCCTCTAACAGCACTGCTAAACTAGCCTCACTAGCTAGGGTTCTAGCATTAAACGTTGCCAGGTTCCAAACGTTGCCAAACGAAAGTTCAAACGTATCAAATACTATTCTCTGCCTAGAAATCCCTGGGCACTAAGCGGTTTGCCATGGACTCTCTATTCGCTAAGAAACCAGAACAATAGAGATAACCGAACGTTAAGCAGCATCCTTTGACAGAAACCTACGTAAAGTTTTTAAGTTTAACCCAAAACCCACTTGGCAATACTAAATGACACCAAGAAATATACTATGAAATATAAATGATTATAGGCAGTAAAATTGGCAAATATTTCACGAATTTCTCAACCAAAATATGTCAGAGTCAACTCCGACCTCGCTTAAAAATGGCACTTTCACATATTCGAATCCCTTGGAAATAGTGTTAGTTTTTTGTCTCAAATTTTTGCCAGCTCTCAGCACATATCCGCCCTTGATCACTGTCCTCATTCCTTTTTTTCTTGCTCTACATCACCAGCTCAAGTAATTAAAGTGCTAAAAGTGAAAAATACTGGCGCTGAGCAAGGCAACGTCCTTCGCGCCAAAATCAAGATCTGTCTTGGTCCGGCCCATCTTGAAAATATTGTAGTTAAAACAGTTTATTTCCCAACTCAGCTTAATCGAGTAGATGTGCTTCCTGGACTTAAAATGAGAGACTGACGAGTGATTTATAATTGGCGTTCAGTAACTATATAGCCGCTCTTTAGCACACCAATTGAAAACCTTGTAATCATCCGTTTGGTGACATAAATATTCCAATCGTATGGCTTTCTCGAGCTTACATAAGCCTCACCAAAGATATTCATGAATGTGTTTACCGGTCTTAAGTTGTGCTTTCACACTGATACGATAGTATGGCATTTCTTACCGCTAATTTAAGAATGACGTTTTTCGACTGTGGTCTTCAACTTTGCAAATTATCTTCCTTAGGCAGTACTAAGAAAATACGGTCATAGTATTACTGATGTATTATTTTTTCCAGAAGAGAAAATTTTCCTCAGGGGCGTATGGTGGAAGGTAGCAATGTAAAACAGGCCTGGGTCCCGTTAGCGCTATATTTTTGCATTTTGCTGGAAGTGGTTGCGATGCATGTATTTGACATAAACACCAAGAAAACTTGAGAAAAACAAGTTGGACATATTTGTTAAATTTTTTTTTTGTGTGTTAACATTTTTCTCTATTTTAAACAAAACTTTTTTTTTTCCATTAAAAGATATTAATCATTTTTATTTGTTATAGTTTCGCATTGCCACTTCTTTACATGGAATCTGACCTTTTCCAGCTGACAATTCGTGTGGAGTTGTGTCACCAGTTGTTCTTGTTCTATTTACAGCAAAAATATGTTGTAGTTGTTTTCTACGTTTCTTTTCAAACCAGGCAGCTTGTCGCATTATAAAAGTAAAAATACGAAATGCTATACAACAATAGCTGTTATTTTCATAGTTTGTGCAAATATTTCTGACGATGAACATCATGACTGTTGGTCAACTTGCGTGGCTGGTGTTGTCATCACATGCAAGTTGTTTCTGTCGACGTATTGAAAATTCTCTCAACAAAGCGTATTTTTGGAGATAGTGTTTGTGCTTAGAGTTGCACTCTTGTGGCTATGGCCATGGAAGTCATGTTGAAGAACTGATGAACAAAAAACAAAGTTCCTAGAAAGTGACTATTGAAGTAACTGTTTTAAGCAGTCGTCCTCGGCAAGAGGTTTCACCTCAACAAGAGAAGCCACCTGAGAAGCTAAGACGCATATTATAAAATTCGATGTGAGCTATTACGGCAACTGCTTCGGACACTTCTGGTTTTTGGTTTACAAGATTCTACATCTGAAGGAGAAGTTGGTTATGGGGGACAGAGCAGGAAGGGTGGGGGGGGGGGCTTAGTGGATGGTTAAACAATTTCTGACATCAGTGGATGTTTATACTGCACTGACGCTGCACGGCAGGCGTGCACATTGTGAATGGCCTTAATGAAAACATGGCTGCCGCTTGAGAGATTGAACCCCAGACCCGTGGGATTAGCACCCGACTAATCTAGCACAATAGCCACAACGGCTGCGGGCACGATAATACTTTGGGAACTTTTTGAGACATCTGCATTTAACGCATCGCACTATTCTCAAGACTTGGAAAGAACACACCAGCCATATATATATAAAATGTCTTCGTTGCGTTGAAATGTCAACGCTATTAAGATGTGTAGGCTACAGACCGCAGTAATTGCAATGACGTTTTTGTTTTTAAAGAAAGAGTGATTTTAACATGAACTTGGTAGGAAACATAGCCTTGAGATGAATAACGAAAACAGGGCATTTGTGTCATTGTTTAGTTTTTTTGTACCGATATTTATTGCCTCAAGGCATCAGTAAGGTATGATATGAATATTGAGCTAATGAATAAATGAATAGAAAAAGGTTGGCTGATTTCATAAAGTCCAAGAGTGAGCGATGATGTGGTCCCTGAGTCCAAGCGAGATACGAGGCAGGATTGTTAGCTGAAAGGCCAGCTATCGTCAAGTGCCGGATAGATGTTGGCTTCAAAGCTGGGCAGACCCACAGCAAATAGTGAATGTCGGCTTCAACATTTCCGTCTTTACATATCGTACACCCTGGGCGGAGATACAAGTATCGAAAATGAGACCCCGTCCGAGTGAGAGCTGGTGTGAGGGCAACCCCTACCCGGATCCTCCTAAGCGTAACCTCCTCTGCATGGGTGAGACCGCGGGGGAGGAATACCGCGCACGCAGGGCTAAGAGAAACTCCGTAAACCCCGCTGCGCGCCCCTCCTCCGCAGTGGGCCCAAACCCAGTTTCGAACCTCGCAGCCTGAAAAGGTGGTTCTGTTTGTCTTGCAAAGGTATTTCCTTTGACCCTCACCTGAAGTGCTCCCTTAGAGCCTCAGCTGCAGCAGTCCTAAAAAAAAGGGCCACATAATGGGCTGTTGCCGCGCAAGGCGGACTTATTGTTGTCCGATGGCGGAACGAATCACTGCCACATCGGCGCAACTATTTGGGCCGTGACCCCTTTTCCCAAGCATTTCACCCCAGAAGAGCCGAGCACCAGGCCGGGGGAAAGCTTGTACCCATTTAAAAACCGGTGGGTAACCGGCGGCACCAGGGATCGAACCCGGTACCTCCCGAATGCGAGGCGGATGCTTTACCACAAGGCCACCGCTTCGGTGGCCTTGTGGTAGATGCAGAATCTTACAAGAGCACAACGGGATCGCCTTGAAGCCGTGAACTGAGAAGCAATGAGAACCATTACATACCTTCCACGAATCACTCCGGTCGTAGCATTACAGGAGAATGCGCAGCTCAACACCATGAATGAGCTGGTGCAGCAGCGCCGTAAGGCGCGCAGACCTAAAGCCTCCTTATCACATTCCATGCAAGCACTAAGGGAGTATGCAACTTTACATATTATTCAGCAGGCACCTGCGCCTGGTCTCCCTCCCTGTAAGTTTGTGCAGTTAGGCGACAATAAGCCAACATATAACCGCAGACCAACGTCTGGCAACTCGGCATAGTCCCTTCGCCAGAGATTTCAAGAGCAAGATGCTCACCTGCCTCAAGGATCCATTGTAATGTACGTGGATGCAAGCGTACAAGTCTGTGAAGCTATAACAGCAATTTACTGTCCGTTGAGAGCTAGCCTGAATCGGACATCTACGTTTAAGCGTTCGGAAGAACCTACATCTTTCAGCGCTGAGCTCGTGGTAGTTCAGGAGGCGCTCTGCTCCGTGGCCACCATTACTATGCTCCCTACGGCCAAGTTGTCATCCGCACTGACACACTTCAAGCGGTACGTTTACTCCGACGTGTCAGCTGCTGCCCAAAATATGTCAAGACATTCACCAGCTTGCGGCGCGCATCCCGCAGTCGGTAGGTATTGAGTGGGTTCCACGGAACCTTCTGCCTTCACAAAGTCAAGCTGATTTAGCAACGCACCTCATGACCCAGGATTCATCATTACCACGGCTCCTTGATGTGGACGACGCTCCCTCCTTTTATCAAGAAAGAAACAGCTCTGGAGCCGCACACGTGCTCTTATCCCTGCGTGCGCGGTATTCCTCCCCCGCGGTCTCACCCGTGCAGAGGAGGTTACGCTTAGGAGGATCCGGGTAGGGGTTGCCCTTACACCAGCTGTCACTCGGACTGAGCCTCATTTTCGATACTTGTATCTCCGCCCAGGGTGTACGATATGTAAAGACGGAAATGTTGAAGCCGACATTCACTATTTGCTGTGGGTCTGCCCTGCTTTGAAGCCAACATCTATCCGGCACTTGACGATAGCTGGCCTTTCAGCTAACAATCCTGCCTCGTATCTCGCTTGGACTCAGGGACCACATCATCACTCACTCTTGGACTTCACAAAATCAGCCAACCTTTTTCCATTCATTTATTCATTAGCTCAATATTCATCTCATACCTTACTGATGCCCTGAGGCAATAAATATCGTTACAAATAAATAAACAATGGCACAAATGCCCTGTTTTCGTTATTCAGCTCAACGCTATGTTTCCTACCAAGTTCATGTTAAAATCACACTTTGTTTAAAAACAAAAACGTCATTGCAATTACTGCGGTCTGTAGCATACACATCTTAATAGCGTTGACATTTCAACGCAACCAAGACATTTTATATATATATGGCTGGTGTGGTCTTTCCAAGTCTTGAAAATAGTGCGATGCGGTAAATGCAGATGTCTCAAAAAGTTCCTAAAGTATTATCGTGCCCGCAGCCGTTGTGGCTATTGTGCTAGAGCAGTCGAGTGCTAATCCCACGGGTCTGGGGTTCAATCTCTCAAGCGGCAGCCATGTTTTCATAAAGGCCATTCACAATGTGCACGCCTGCCGTGCAGCGTCAGTGCAGTATAAACATCCACTGATGTCAGAAATTGTTTAACCATCCACTAAGCCCCCCCCCTCCCTGCTCCGTCCCTCATAACCAACTTCTCCTTCAGATGTAGAATCTTGTAAACCAAAAACCAGAAGTGTCCGAACCAGTTGCCGTAATAGCTGACATCGAATTTTATAATATGCGTCTTAGCTTCTCAGGTGGCTCCTCTTGTTGTGGTGAAACCTCTTGCCGAGGACGACTGCTTAAAACTGTTACTTCAATAGTCACTTTCTAGGAACTTTGTTTTTTGTTCAACAGTTCTGGAACATGACTTCCATGGCCATAGCCACAAGAGTGCAACTCTAAGCACAAACACTATCTCCAAAAATACGCTTTGTTGAGAGAATTTTCTATACGTCAACAGAAACAACTTACACGTGATGACAACACCAGCCACGCAAGTCGACCAACAGTGATGATGTTCATCGTCAGAAATATTTCCACGAACTATGAAAATAACAGCTATTGTTGTATAGCATTTCGTATTTTTACTTTTATAATGCGACAGGCTGCCTGGTTTGAAAAGAAACGTAGAAAACCACTACAACATATTTTTGCTGTAAATAGAACAAGAACAACTGGTGACACAACTCCACATGAATTATCAGCTGGAAAAGGTCAGATTCCATGTAAAGAAGTGGCAATGCGAAACTATAACATATAAAAATGATTAATATCTTTTAAAGGAAAAAAAAAAATTGTTTAAAATAGAGAAAAATGTTAACACACAAAAAAAATTGAACAAATATGTCCAACTTGTTTTTCTCAAGTTTTCTTGGTGTTTATGTCAAATACATGCATCGCAACCACTTCCAGCAAAATGCAAAAATATAGCGCTAACGGGACCCAGGCCTGTTTTACATTGCTACCTTCCACCATACGCACCTGAGGAAAATTTTCTCTTCTGGAAAAAATTATACATCAGTAATACTATGACCGTATTTTCTTAGTACTGCCTAAGGAAGATAATTTGCAAAGTTGAAGACCACAGTCGAAAAACGTCTTTCTTAAATTAGCGGTAAGAAATGCCATACTATCGTATCAGTGTGAAAGCACAACGTAAGACCGGTAAACACATTCATGGATATCTTTGGTGAGGCTTATGTAAGCTCGAGAAAGCCATACGATTGGAATATTTATGTCAGGTATTACTAGGTTTTCGATTGGTGTGCTAAAGAGCGGCTATGTAGTTACTGAACGCCAATTATAAATCACTCGTCAGTCACTCATTTTAAGTCCAGGAAGCACATCTACTCGATTAAGCTGAGTTGGGAAATAAATTGTTCTAACTACAATATTTAGAAGATGGGCCGGACCAAGACAGATCTTGATTTTGGAGCGAAGGACGTTGCCTTGCTCAGCGCCAGTATTTTTCACTTTTAGCACTTTAATTACTTGAGCTGTTATGTAGAGCAAGAAAAAAAGGAATGAGGACAGTGATCAAGGGCGGATATGTGCTGAGAGCTGGCAAAAATTTGAGACAAAAAACTAACGCTATTTTCAAGGGATTCGAATATGTGAAAGTGCCATTTTTAAGCGTGGTCGGAATTGACTCTGACATATTTTGGTTGAGAAATTCGCGAAATATTTGCTAACTTCACTGCCTATAATCATTTATATTTCATAGTATTTTTCTTGGTGTCATACAGTATTGCCAAGTGGGTTTTGGGTTAAACTTAAAAACTTTACGTAGGTTTCTGTCAAAGGATGCTGCTTAACGTTCGGTTATCTCTATTGTTCTGGTATCTTAGCAAATAGAGAGTCCAAGGCAAACCGCTTAGTGCCCAGGGATTTCTAGGCAGAGAATAGTATTTTTGATACGTTTGAACTTTCGTGCATTTATTAAGAGAACTGGCAATTAGGTTCAAAATTTTCCTGCATGCTATTTTAGCGAAGCAGTTATTCTTAATAATAGATAATTGAGGGCTTCTTGATATGGTACTAAATTTACTGCTGTAGAATGAATGCTTCTTTCTATAACCCCTTCAGGCGCTGCGTCCACATATGTGGACGCGACCCAAATGTCGTCGTAGCTTGCTCGCAAGGCGTGTTCCCACCTTTGAATTTGGCGCACAAAACAACTGGCCCCTCCCTGTCAAGTATGTGACGCCATCTGTTGCAGGTACATCGAAATGTGTTTGTAAACAAGAAGTCAAGATGGACGTCTCCACGTTTTACGGCGGGGCGAGTAAGTTGATCTTATTTTCGCGTGCTCTCTTTCCAAATGGTCGTGAAAAACCAAATTTGTCATGTGAAACATGCCAGTAAGGTAATGTAGAAGGGGCATGCTGAATTTCATTACCTTAGGCAAAGAAGGAATGCTTTGGTGGGCTCTCAGAATTGCGCGTCCACAAACGTGGACATGGCGCCTTAGTGCTGAAAATATTGTTACGAGACACCGTTCTGTGCGCACGAGAAAAACGAGGACAAGGAACAAGAAAATGAGGCAAGCGCGCTCGCTCGAGTAAGAAACCATTGACGTGGCTCTATTAAAACTGAGGAAGAATTAAAGAAGGAAGGAAGGGGAAGTTCTTTTCAGAAAATGGCGACATTGTTCTTGTGCGCTGGCATGACAACAGTATTGTGAACATGGCTTCAACCGCCGTGGGCTTAGGCGAAGCAGGCACTGTACGAAGGTGGAGCGAGTCTTCTAAATCACACATCGACATTGAATGCCCTCAAGTCATCCTCGCGTACAACAAGTACATGGGAGGCGTCGACAAGATGGATTTTTTCATGTCCCTCTACCCACTGCGCACAAGAACAAGGAAGTGGCCGGTGCGAGTAATATCGCATTTTGTTTCATTTGCTCTTTGCAACAGTTGGTTGGAGTACATCAGAGATGCAAACAATATGCAACTGCTGAAAAAAAGCACATTAGATTTGCTCGCATTTCAGAGTGATGTGGCTAATAGCTTAGTCGCCTGCAACAAAGCACCCCCAAAGAAGCGAGGCCGACCGAGCAACGAAGGTCCACAGGAGATCAAAAAGAAGCCTCACAATGCAGAGCCATTGCCAACAAGCACAACGCGCTATGATGGCACCAACCACTCGCCCCAGGTTATGAGCATACCAAATGCACAACGATGCAGACGCCAGGGCTGCACTTCGAAGAGCCACGTTCGCTGCCGCAAATGCGGAATTTTTCTTTGCCTGTCGTCACAGAATGACTGTTTTTATCTATTTCATAAGCCTTGAACAAGTGGCTACTCTTCTGTACCTTAGGTATTTTCAGAGTAAAACATTTATTCATTCCTCATACTTAGTAGAGAATACAAGAAAATGTTGTAGTGTTTGCACTCATGTAGGAGCTTTGAGGCGCCATGTCCACAAACGTGGACGCAAATAAAATGGGCTAAAATATGAAAATTTTGGCGTAATTTCTTGCACTTGACTTCTGTCTGGTCTACTGATCATGAATAACACAAGGAAAAATTTTTCCTTTCAGAAAATTTAATTCGCGCCTGAAGGGGATATTTTGGCCTCATTTAGAAATTATTGGTAGGAAAAAGAAATGCAGGTTCGCTGACCTCAAAATCTAGAATTCCTGCCGGCAAGTAACATTTGTTCGTTAATATGTGACCGATAAGTGTTCTAGAGCCAAGCTGGTCCAACGTGTTAATAGTGTTAATGAAGTTCCTAGTCCATGATCCATAAAGGCGTTGCAGTAATCTGAGAACGAAGAATCTCTATAATTGATAATGCTATTGTTAATATATTGTCGCGTGGTGGTGACCAGGGTCGATGGTACAAATGAAGAGTCGGTGATTGCACTGACGGAACTCTTTATTGGGCTGACTTGCGCCCGCAAAAGAACTAAGCAACTCGGCGGCAGCGATAGCAACAAACGTGCTCGTCGATCGTCGAACAAAGAATGCCCGTCACACTCGTCAACGCTCAATTTAAAGGCTGCTCAGAACAATCTAGATAACGTCGCAAACAGCTACCAGCACAAGCTAGAACATTGTAGAAAGACACACGAGTGGACGGAATCTTCGGAACAGATCTCGGTGCATCTTGCGCTACAATGAAACTGATAAATGTGTGACTCGCGACATCGAGCATTAACAAGAAACGAATACGGAAGTGATACGTGATCCAAAATCAGAGTGATAAGGCCGTATGCAGCTGGCTGTAAAAAAACAGCAAATACGTTTTTGAAGGTTTCGCGGCAATATCTCACAATAATGATGTTTTTGTTTTCACAATTAAAGCTAGTGTTAGAGTGATCTAGCTCGAGTATGATGACGAAGGGGAGAGGTAGGCTCATGCAAATAAAGAGTTTTTATTCGGAAGGGATGATTGTGAAGTGCTATTTACACCCCTTTACATTTGTAGCGGCACAATAGTCAATACCGGTGTTGTACCGCCTCGGCTCTTGACACGCGCTGGCGCACGCTGCGCGAAGCCACGCTCTAAGTAGAATAAATTAGTTGACATATTGTTCCCGATGTGCGCGATTCGTCCGCGTCACGCTCAAAATAATTCGCGGGAAAATAAGTTTCCACCCCTCTATAATTCGGTGACCCGGAAGAAATGGACGCGAATGACGCCACCACGGATGCAGCATCAGGCCCCAGGTTCCAGCTCATATATCTGCGCCAGAGGGCATCGCGTTTCGAAGATGCCCCAGCCTGCCTCCCCGTACGACCACTTCGAGCTAACAGGACTGGCCCCGAAGATAATCTGGGAGCGCAGCTTATGCAACAGTTGTTCATCGCTGAGGGCCTTGGCGACCGTAAGCAGTCTCAGCTCCTCCATCGCATCCGACACCTGCTCCGCGACCGTCCACAGGACAACAGCCCGCTGCTCCGGAAGCTGTGCTGAGGCTATTTCTAAAAACGTCGTGGTCGTCCTGGCCACAAAAGGTGCTGTTACCTTAGATAAACCGCAGAGTTGACTGACGATCTCTCTAACAAGTGCTGCCCGCGTTCCGTGGGTGGACTTATGCCCGCCGCCTTGTCGTCTGGAAGCAAAATCATCTCGAGGCTAAAACCCAGCGCCTCGTGAACACCGCTTCTGCAATGCGAGTGTCAATTCCTCGTGGCTTCCGGCGCTGCTACCACTAACAATTAAGCCGTCGTTTCAGTTCCAGCCAACGATCATGCCCAGGCAGTGATCGCTTGAGCTGAGACCACTGCAAATTCGGTGCCGCTGCCCGGCAGTGGCGGCATCTTTGCCTATGGTCGGGAAACGCGGCGGCTTGTCACTGATGGCGGCCTGTGACTCTGAATCTACACTCAGCCGCCTACTATACATCTCAGACAGGATCTCGGGACGCCTCTTCCTCCTTGACAGCGGTGCTCAGGTTAGCGTTCAAAAGCGCGTGTTTACAGATTAGTTGGTTCTGCATATTGCACACGAAGTTAATTCAATCAAATGAAACTTTATTTTCCGACTCACAATAAAGATGGAGGAATTGTAGAAAACGTGGCTGCTGGACTGATTAATGAGTTAGCGAAGAAATGTGGACGATAGAACAGACACATACAACGAAATACAGGCCATAATACTATTGGGGCCATAATACTACATATAATGATTGGGGTTTGACAGAAACAATTAGATAAAACAGTGAGCAAAAAAGCTCCATGTTACCAGGCAGCGCAAGTACGCTCATCACGAACCGCGCTACGATTGATAAAAACGAGGTAAGAAAATCACATTCAGATTCGGAAATCTACACAGAAATGTCACTCACACAATGATCAGACAACGTTTTTAATATTCAAGGACAAGCCCAGCTTCTAGATTGCCGCTCTTGCCTAAAAGTTTAGTATCCTTAATTTATGGGCTATATGTGCTGGCACATATAGCCGAAAATATGACAGAAAATATTCTAGGTAGGTATTGTTTCTATGCTGTAAATTATTTGCGTACTTGGTTTGCCAACCACTGACGCAGCGGCTAGTTCGGCCTTACTATAAAGTCCCACATGAAAGCAGTATGCAGTATACCACTGTCTGGCATGGTTTACATAGATGACATTTTTTCTTTTTACACCCCCTCGCAAACGCCGGAAATGCGGCGGCAATGCTGTGACATCTTGTTGTGAGCTGAACACCACAAAATAATAGTGCCTGCGGCTGCCTTCTTGAGGTGTTATGTCACCTGGTGCCCATGTGGGATCACAAGAGGGTTAGAAGACAGAACATATGGTCCAGTTTTCTCGTCAACAAATAATTTTTTTTTTATTGGGCCAATCCACCTCCTAGGGAACTTACGCCTGATGCCTCCCTTGACACGTGGATTAAGGGAAACGCCAGCGACGTCCGGATATTCAATCTCGAGCAGAGGATTAGGCCTGTGTCACCCGGGATCGGCATGGTCTCGGAAGCACATGCTGACCATCTCCCCTACCTCCAACTTTCCTTTCCACAGTAAAATTGTGTTTCAGATCACTTCATGTCTAAATTATATTGTCACGTGCTTTGGGTTGTCATAAAGGGGCGGAAGTAGCTGGAGATCGAAAGAAGCCGAAACTGGTGGGCTTTGATGACTCTTTGTTCTCCAAAGTGCAAATAAACACCTCGTTACGTACTCACTACATAACGATATCTAAAACCTTCCGATATTGTACCGTAACGAAATATTAAATATAATGAGCAGTCAATAAATGGTAAAGATGTGTCATTGAATAGGTGCTACGTATGAGCCAAAGCAGATGTTTTTGCGTTGCAGATTAAACTGGTTGTCATGTAGAAAATAACAACATGCACATAGGACCTGAACGCGTTTCTTCATGCACGTTTTTATCATAATCGTGTCACAGTCGCCTGATGTGTGTGCTTGCAGTGTATGGTGTCGTTGCGCCTGCTCCTTATTCTCTTTATATTCCCTGTTTCACACCCCAAAACACAGTTCGTATTAGCCCATGTCTTTTGTCCTAACTGCCTCTTCTGTCTTAGAGTTTATGTGCAGCTTCATCTACAACACGTTAACGTCCTGCCTCCGTCCCGCCTCAATTGGCGATGCGCTTTGCCAGGAGCGCCTTGTCAGGCGGTCAACACCTCACAGATCGCAACCGACGGAGAGTGCTCAGTCACCCTATTTTTGCTATCAAGGATTTGGGTTTGCCATCATGGGAGCGGAATTTCTCGCCACTTATGAAATAGGTGCAGACATACGAACTCGCCTATATTCTAGCCACACGACCCATTTGTTTTCGGAATGGCATCCTTGCTCCGGGGGCCACGACTACACTTTCAGCCGCTCTGCAGCTTGGTCAGCCTCAATTGCTACGATTCTGGCCACGTTTCCTGCCATCACACGGCTGAGGAGCCGCGAGCTTCTAGTCCGCTATCTGTCACGCATTACATAGTCACCAGGGGAATACCAGTGTTCTCCCGACAGCACCGCCCATTCTGAAAACCGACTCGCTACAGCCCGCCGCGAGTTTGATCATATGCTGCAAATAAGCGCCCTTTGGCAGTCGTCGAGCAGTTGGTCTTCTGGTAGCACATTGGGCCGAATCGGGAACCCAGCAATTCGAATATCGTTCCCTAACGGCCGCACCGTCCCATATTGAATTCTCTTTCTCAAATTCGAAGTTTTGTGGCCGATATAAATGGCATGATCATTGGTTCTATGCCAAGATGAACCTGATGAAGGCCTGACGGAGCCACCAAGAACAGCAATGACACTGCTCTGGCCATGCACACTCTGGCCGACGGCCCTTTACGCCTCACTACCGAGGCCTCCGGTTCCGCTGTAGGCACCGTTCTCCAAACCCAACATCTTCAGGATGACTGGTGGTACTAGCTGGGTTACTTATCATAGAAATTCAAGCCTGCAGAAACGCGCCACATTAAATTGGGCCTTGAGGTGCTAGTTGTCTACCTCGCCATTTGACTTTGTTATGTGCTACGGACCACAAGCCCTTAATCAAAGTTTGAGAAAGCGCTAACATCAACCAAAAACATTTATTATAACCAAAGGCTTCGGGACCGACTCGGTCCCTTCCTGAGCGGCGACTGAAGTTCGAGCCCGCAGTAGTGGCCAGCTGCCTTCGCTTCCAAATTTTCCCAGCACTTGGCGGAGTACATTGGTGTAAAATAGTTTAAGGGACAGAGCTGGTCCCGAAACGTTGGGTCATACCGATTGTTTTTATGCGGGTGAATGTTATATTACACCTCTCTTTTAAGAACCAGCAGGTAGATTTCCGCCGATGTTCTAGTACGAACTTTAGCTTTTTACCAAGAACAGGTTAGCGCAAAACGAGACGGACACTAGAGAGGAGGACAGGACGCCGCGCTACTGGCAACGGATTATTTTATTCAAGGACACACAAAATATAAATCAATCATAAAAAATTTTTACAATTCATGCAAGAACAGCCCACTTGTGTTAAGTTACAGATTTCGCATTTAGAACTATCAAAAGTGGAAGACAAAATATGCCAGATAGACCACCCACGGGCCCAGAAAGATTTTGTATCTTATGAATCGGCGCACTCGAAAACATTTAAGCGAGCTATTGCCGCAGGAATTTTACAGGCAGCAATGGTGAAGTCACGCTGGACACCATGCAGTCGAGCTCCCAACTAGAAATGGCGACATTTCAAAGCACAGGCTTCCCCCAGTCAGTTCTGACGGGAGTATTTTAGCGGTTTTTTCAGAGCATAAATGAAAAGAAGAATATGACTGAGTATTTGAGTCGTTTCTTCAGATCATAAAGGAAAAGAAGAATAAACCGTGTGATCCCGAAGACAAGGTGGTTATGCCTATGGCTATTCCCTTCTGCCATAAAGTACGTCATAGCTTGAAAAAAGGAGCCACCAAATATACATAGTAGTAACAGGGTGAGGATTCGGGCTACTGAGTATGCGTTATGTTCCGTAGCGCATCAAGAACACAAGCGCTAATGTCTGTCACTTGTGTCCTGGCGGCGCTATAGAACAAAGCATTGTACTTGTTATTTTCTCGGCTGCTTGTAATTTGGCCACCCTTTGTCCTGATATAACCAAACACCAACGAAGAAAAAGAGAAACTACTGGACATAAAATGGCCTCAAATAAATTGAATGTAATGAAAGTGTGGTTTATAAGGTTATACTCACATCTGGACCACACTGTTCAGCCGCGACGCTGTTTATACGATAAGTTAAGGGAGCACAAACGCCCGATGGGCGCTGGAAAGGGGTCAGATCTTTGGTTTCATTGTAAGGGCTGCACTCTACGCTCATGCGCACCCATTTGCGAAGAAACTATTTGTAGGCAGAAGCCGCGAATGTGTAGCCCGCTAACTACCAGCAGCCTTTTAAGGTGAAGGCCTTTATTCCCTCATCGTTGTCATCTGCAAAAGTGTCACGATTTTACTGCGGCTCTGAGTGGTCGAGACGGAATGACGTAATAGATGTCTCGACAAATCACAGAGCACCACCAATATATGTATATTATTAATGTCTTATAATTACTAATAAAATAATACTTACTAATTGATACCTAAATATTTATTAATCGCTAATTAGTGACATTTGCATATGTAATTAGTTACTAAATAATGCCACGCACCCGGTAAAATCAAACGCACAACAGTACACGTAGAACGAAGGATACAATTAGCAGCATAAATGCACTCGCAGAATGTGAGAGTAGTCGCTCGCTTTACTTGTAGCAGCATTCATAGCTACATGAGCAACAGTCGCGTAGCAGAATGCAGCACTGAGGCTTTCGCCTTTCATCAATTTAGTCGCCAAGATCTCCTCAAATTTTTTTGATCATAAAGAAGGGCCAAAATTGTGTCAGTGACGCTTCTCTTTTCGTATATAATATAAAACTGAATAAGGCTCTTTGGAGTACTTTGCTTGAGCAAAGAACAAGGTATTAATTATTCTGCTCTTCATGGTGTTATAATAGGACTAAACCGTTGTTATGAAGACTTATGTTGTTTTGTGTGCATTTCGTTTTTAAGCATTTATTGCATTTTCATCGGTTACATTTCCTTCGTTATCAACTCCGCATCACTTTGGTGGTACACCACAGTTCCTTGTCTGTTCCGCTGTGGTGCGAAGTAATCGCGCAACAAAATACTTATTTCGGTACATAGGAGTTTGTTTTTTTCTGGGTTCTGCATTTGCATGCCGCTTCGTCCCCTCGTTTTCTATAGAACATGTTACATTCTCCCTTTAAAACCGCGTTTTATTGTGATTAAGCTTTTAAAGACTCAGTAACCTTAATCAGTTTTTGTTTCACATAGATATCATTGTCATGCGATAAAACCTATCCTTCCGATATGTGCGGGAGCCGGAAGGTGGTGTGACAGAAAAACTATACGTTTTGTGTTTTCTTCAATAAAATTTTCAGTTACCAGTAGTGCGTCGTCCTGTCTTTCTCTCTCATGTAGGTTTTTTTTCGCGCTAACCTTGTTATGATGACGTTATTTTATCCGTTTTCCTGGATAAAGAATCGCCAGATTCTAATTCGCTCTTCTATATGAACGGTTTTATTTCCCACTTTATTTTCGAATTTTGCGTCCATTGTTCTCCGAAACAGCATTTTATGGGACTGTGCCGACTCTCCTGGAGTCGAGGAAGACATCAATAGCAGAGAGATCCGGGAAGACCTGCTACGGATCGAAGACCCCGCTCGGCAACAAAAACCGGTCCGCCTGGGGGCCGAGGCCACGAAATGACAAAATCCCTATGTTAGCCTTATTCGCGGAGGCTCCGGCCGCCGTCCTTTAGGCGTACGTGCCGGGGATAGGGAGTGGGGGCCTCCGTTTATGATGGACGATCAAAGTTGTTATCCATCCCCCCTTTTACGAAACTAGTCCCGCCGGGCGTTCGATCCAGGCGTCCGTGAGGCGCTTTTCGTTGGGCACTCTCTCGAACGCCGCAGAACACAGCGTACAGAAGCAGGCGCAGCACAGCAAGCATCAGCGGCATTTCAAATTGGTTTCAGTCATGGGCAGTATCGAAGATACATGTATCTTCGATACTACCTTCAGGATGCTTGAGTCCACGCGGCTATGCTTCACTCTTACACGCTGATAAAAGGCATCGGAAATACAATTTTGCAGGGTATCGAATATCGGTATCGAAGATGCTTTTTCGAATTATTTTGTCCAGCCCTGATTTGTTTATAGGTTGATATTGCAAAGCGCATTAAAAACACGGATAACAGCAAAAGACGGACACATGAGCGCTGAAGTCCCTGCTTTTTATGCGTTTTTCAGGATCAACATGGATAAAAAACTCGCCCAAACGCAGCCATATTGGTTTAAAGGAAAACCAAGGCGCAGTATCTGCCACAACATTCCGCGGACATCTTAAACTGATTGATTGAAAGGCGCGGTAACTGTTTCACTTGTTTTCTGTGGACACCTCAACTGCGCCGTAAGAGTATAGTGTAAGATGGGAGTGAAAGTGGAAAGAGGGATAGAGGAGCCGTAGTGGAGGGATAGGGAGTAATTTCGACCACCTGGGGATCTTTAACGTGCGCTGACAGCGCACAGGACACGAACCCTTCTTCGTTTCGCCTCCATCGAAGCGCAGTTACCGAGGCCGGGTTCTAACCCAGGTACTCCGGCACAGTAGTCGGGCATCTTACTACTGCACCACCCCGGCGGGGTCAAGCTATAAGGAAAAGGTTAAAGGTAGGAGCAAAAAATTAAAAGGTCTCTTAGATGTCTCTTAAAAGGAGAATGACGAACGCCTACCCTTCCTCTCCTATCATTTGCCTCTCATCGTTTGCCTCTTATCGGCGTTCGTTGCAGTACTACATCTATATATAATTTGTTTACGAAGAGGGAAGGGCGCAGTATCTTTCACAATTTCTCCAGCAAGTGGTGGTGGTGGTGAAAAACTTTATATTTGGGAGCCTTAAGGGATTGCATGCTAGTGACGGGTCGACTCTTGGCTGCGTGTTGTGGCCGGAAGCTGGGGCTTCCCAGCGACACCCAAAACCCAGTCCGTCAGCCGCTTTTGAACGGCCGGGTCAGAGCTGGACACCGCAGCCTCCCATCGCTCGAGGTCGGAGAGTTGCCAAGTGGCTGGAGGGTGGAATTTTGAGCATTTGATCATAATACGCTCAAACTCAGCTTTATGTGCCCCACACAGGGTGCACTGCGGCGAGAAAAGTCCTGGATGGATCAAAGATAAGAAAGCAGGGGTACGGGACTGAAGCTGGCGCCACGTCACCTGTTGTAGCTTAGTCATAGATTTATGAGGAGGAGGGTAGTTGGTTTGTTGAGCACGGCAATGGAGAGAGATTTCGTGATAGGATACCATGTGCTCGCTATCATCTCCCCAGGCAGTGGCAGTCCCTGTTCGCCTGACGTATCCTCGAGCAAAAGAGTGAGCTGCTTCGTTGCCTGGGTGACCCGTGTGAGCGGGCACCCATATTGGTTGAATAGGGTGTTCGGGTGGGGGGAGGGAGGCGAGGAACCGGAAGGCTGGGGCAGAGATCCGACCGCGGGAGAAGTTCCGTACGGCGGATTTAGAATCGCTAAAGATGGTTGTGGCTCGGGTAGTAGCTATGGCGAGGGCAACCTTCACCTCCTCCGCCTCCAGGGAAGTGGAGGCAAAAGTTGTACCGGCCGCGACCAGTTGCAAAGAGTTGGAAACAGCGCTGAGGGCGAACGCTGGGCGGTAGGGGTATGAGGCAGCGTCTACGTAAACGGTCTCTGGCTGGAAGCCATAGTGTTTGTGAAGAGCTTCTGCGCGTGCCTTGCGGCGAGTGGCATGGTGCTCTGGGTGCATATTCTTTGGCAGGGGATGCACCTTAAGAACGCGGTGTATCGCAGGGGGAAGTGTATGTTGTGTAGAGTAGTGACCGGGAGGTGAGAGATGGATGCGAGCAAGGATGTTCCGGCCGGTGAGGGTAGATGATAATCGCTCCAACTGGGCTGAGCGGTGGGCTTCCGTGAGCTCAGTTAGGGAGTTATGGATGCCCATGTGAAGAAGGCGTTCATTGGAAGTGTAGCGGGGTAAGCTGATGGCGGCCTTGTACGCCTGTCGGATAAGGGTGTTAACCTTGTCTTTCTCCACCCGCGTGAGGAAAAGGTAGGGGAGCGAGTACACAACACGGCTCAGGACAAATGCCTGTATAAGGCGTCTGAGGTCATGCTCGCGCATACCACGATGGCGATTGGCTATGCGGCGAATGAGGCGGATTGTTTGATGAACCATCACCGTCAGCTTAGTGATAGTTGCGGTATTCTTGCCATTATTTTGTATCAGAATACCAAGAATCCTGATGTCCACTTCTGGTATCCGGGTGTTGTCAATTGTCAAGAAGATGGGGGGAGGAGGGCCTTTGTTTGCAGGACACCTAGGAGGTCGGAGTATGAGAAGCTCCGATTTGGTAGAGGAACAAGCCAAACCGACATTTGCGGCAATAATACTACAATGTCTGCTCCGGCCTGTAATGTATCTTCCATGGCGCCAATGTTACCTGTGGCGGTCCACAGTGTAATATCATCGGCGTATAAGGAGTGGGACAGGGCAGGGATTTGGTTGTGGGTGTGTGCCATGGGGATAAGGGTAATTTTGAAAGATGGAAATGAGAGCGAGCTGATGGTGATTTCTGCTGTGCGATGACTAAGAAAGGCGGATATGTACTGGTGGACACGCGAGCCGACGTGAAGCGATGAGAGAGCATCTAAAATGGCTGCGTGACGGACATTATCAAAGGCCTTTGTGAGATCTAGGGCAAGAATTGGTCGGGTGTGCTGTGTGTGGCGGGGGTGAAGGACATCTTCTGACAGTTGCAGCGTAACATCCTATGTGGAGAGGTGTGGCCTTAAAATATCAGTACGTCACTACAACCCTTGCGGCAAGTGTGAGCTAAGACGGTGCACCATCGCTCCTGTCGTGTGGCGTTCCTTAGCGCGCGTTCAAGTGTGGCATTGGTGGTGGTGGTGAAAACGTTTATTGCGTATTTGGAGGTTTGACGCGGAGCCTTAAGGGCCTCGGCCTTACAATACTGGGTGGAGACCCTAGCCAGGGACCCCATTGGCGGTTGCCGCCACCCGCGCACGCCGCGTTAAGGCCCTTTGGGCCTGTAGGTCGCCGCAGCCGAGCAGGGTCGCCTCCCAGTCCTCCCGGGAAGGGTTAGGGATGGGGGAAAGGGATGGGTTTCGTTGGCAGGCCCATACCATGTGGTAGGTGTCAGCCACCTCCCCACAGTACTGGCACTGGCCAGTGAATTGGGAGTCAAAATGAAGTACTGCCCGGCACAACATCGTGTTAGTGAAGAGGCACAGGAGCAGCCTTCCGTTCGCTCGTTCGATTTTCCTAACCCTTTGCTGGGATTAGGGTATTTGCGATGCGAATTTTGATAAAAAATTACAATATCTTTGAATGTGTAGGCCGGATTGGAATCGATGACCTCAGCCGATTCAAGTCCCGAGGAAACTGCAAGGAGAGAAAGCGCGCGGGCGGCTGCGTCAGCTGCCTCGTTCCCTGCAAGACCCTAGTAGCTAGGAGCCGCGGGGTCCGTGTCCCGACAGCAATTGTGAAATATTCTATGGGCTAGGGGTGGTCCACCCTTTTGCGACGTTCCGACAAGCCCCTCGTGAGTCGGTGATGATATATTTAGAAGTGTGATCTGAGGCAGCGAGTGCAATGGCTACCTCTTCAGCATGTGTTATAGATTTGGCCTTGAATGTAAGGCTATCGAATGTGATCCCGTTGTGAACGACTGCGGCCGTAAACCAGCCCGCCGGATGTGGTCCCGAGGCATCCACTTAGAACACCTGATTTGCTGCCATAATGGCGGGCTAAGGCTTCCTCCCGCGCCAGGCGGCGCCCATAATGGTCTTCTCGTGACATGTTGGCAGAGAGAGGCCGCACTCTGAGGGTGCGTCTCCAGAGTTCTGGATGCGTTGCCTTTCCTCCTTGAACTGTTTATTTTGAATGTTCAGCCGGGCAAGAAGGCGGCGACCCGACACTGTCTGTGTGAGGCGGGTATATTGGTTCATCAAATGTGCTTCCCGAAGCTCCCTGAAAGTTTTTCAGAGATCTTATATTAGCGCGAACAAAAACACACACAAGACAGGGTACAGGACGAGCGCTAACTGCCAACTGTTTATTGGAAGGAAAGAGGAACGTATATTTAAACCCTCGGCCACTCAGGTGTTCACAGCCCCAATCGCACTCACCCCACCCGGTATCAAAATTCATCAATGACAAGCCTAGGCATGTGTGAATAAACACAAGGAAGCGGTAAATAAACGGTACAGATCTTAACAACAGTCAAACGTAGCAAAGCAGTGTGAAGTCTTGAGGCAAAAGCATTCAAAACTAAACAACGTAAAAATTAGAGCTCACAACAAGGTAATAACCAAAGGTAACTAGCAAAGAGGCAATAGCAGTCAATCCCTCGTAGTAAACGCAGTGTCCATAGCAAAGCAAAAGCAGTCTAACAAAAAGCCATAAAAAACCAGAACAATCAATAAGGTAACAAAAGCATTTTAACAAAAAACCACCAAGATAAAACCAAGGTAAAAAACCAAACCCAAGGGTAACTAACAAAAAATTGTAGCAATAGCAGTCAATATCTCGTAGGAAAGGCAGTGTCATGTATACGAAGCAAAAGCAGTCAAAATCTAAAAATTAAACAAGGTAAAAAATCTATATCTAAAAATATAAAAAAACGCCACTAATACTAAAGACAGGTCGTCCGAAGCAGGTTACAAACAGTGGACAATGGAATACCCATTTCAGATCATATTATCGAGGAAAGATACCTCACTGCTGTAGAGCACTACAGAAGACTCACTGATACAGTCAGTCCCTCTTATCTTTATAAAGTACGCTTCCATGATTTCACGTGCAAGTGAATTGCGGCTCTTGCCAAGAATCCTAATCTCATACAGTCGAGGCTGGCAACCCCTACACGACACGCAATGCTTAGCCAAATTAGAGCCTTCCCCAGTTGTTAATGATAAGTCATGTTCCCGTGGACGATCGTTCACGCAGCGTCCAGTCTGGCCTACATACACCTTTTCACAAGACAATGGCATCTCGTAGACAACTCCGATGGCGCATTCTGCAAAGGGCCTAGCATGTTTCTTGCCACAGGCGCTCTTTTTTGCTCCTTGTTTGGCGATACGGGGGCATAACTTTGCCATTTTGAAAGCTGCTGAAAACACCATCGGCACTTTGTACCTCCCCGCCACCTTCTTCAAGTTGTGCGACACCTTGTGCACATACGGCATGACTACAGGTTTACCTTTGCTTTCAGCCCTTTGTCGCGCTTTTCCCTTTATCTTTTGCAGCAATGTCTCAGTCACAGCCGCCACGATCGCACAGGGGAAACCGGCAGAAGAAAGCCTGTACACCTGATCATTAAAAAAATTCTGCATTTTGTGCGGACACGACTTCATGAGAGCGGATTCCAGGCACTGAGCGACAATCCCCCTCTTAACTATTTTCGAGTGTGCCGAACTATAGGGCAACAGACCCTTCTGGACTCTGGGGTGATACAACCAGCAAACATTGCTGTTCGAAATGATCATGCGGATGTCTAAAAACTGTAGGCAGTCCTTCGAAGGCATTTGATGGGTAAATGTTAAACCTTTGCCATGCTGCCTAAACTGATTTAAAACATCATTCACCGTATCCTGGTACGTCAGAGCATGGTTTTTGCTCAACAGAACTAGAAAATCATCCACGTATCTGAACACTTTTAAAATCTTGGTGCCATCTAGGGCTGTCGTCAATGACTAGTCAATATGCGATAAAAAGATGTTGGTTAGTACTGGTGCTACGCATGAACCAATGCAAATGCCGCGCGGTGCAGATAATGCTCTTTGTCAAATGAAATAAAGGTACTGCTGAGGTAAAATTCCAGAAGAGTCATAAAATCATCTAATGACATGCCTACAGAATTCTGGAACAACACTTCTCCATGTTCTTCCACAAATGCCCTTACCGATGCGAAAAAATCCGCGTGTGGTATGGAGTAAAAAAGGTCTACGACATCCACTGAAAACGCGAACCCGATTGATTGGTTGTGCCCCAGGTGCTCTGTTACATCGTTCGAGCTTTTTGTGACGAAAGGGTCAGTTACCTGCAGCTTGTTCAATTGTTTAAGAAGAAACCGACTGACCTGGATATGCCAAGAGCCCTTTTCACTGACAATTGTTCGAAGCGGAATATCCGGTTTCTGAGTCTTTGCTGTAAAAAATACACTTAACGAGTCAGATTTACACTTGCCAATCGCTGCTGACAATTGTGAAAGGCCCAAGTCTTTGCACAATCGCTCCGCCTTGCTCTTTACTCTTGTAACGCTGCTCCTGACTTGTCTAAAGTTCTTTCTTAGTGTTTCAATTGCCTTCATATTGAAGATACCGGTGGGTACAACGACAAATCCTCCCTCCTTGTCAGCCTGCATCAGTTGTAGGTCATTTTGCCTTAAGAAGCGAACCACAGCTCCCATTTCTTGTCGCATTCTTGCGGAAGAAGGCATGCCAACCGATCTCGACAGAGTATCCACGCCTTCTAAAAGGCACCTCTGCTGGTTCTCTCCATCTGCTTTCCTGGCCACATCTCGATTCACCGCCAGCAATTCGAGGGCTTGTACTGAAGCTTCATAACTATATTTTGGTCCTTTCTTCAGCACACTGGAAATCTTCTCAGGGATAGCCACGTCTCCCAACACCGTCAGGTCATGATTGGCGGTATGCACAGCCTTTCTCGTTCCTGTTTGTTTGAGCAACTGGCTAAGGGTGCAGTTCCACCATCTCTCTGTCATCTGAGCGGCGACGCGTCTATGTACACGTAACATATGCTCGGCAAGCCACCCTGGATGCTGGGCATAACAAGCTAAACGTAACCAGTCCTGGAAAAGCCGGACTTGCCGCCACATTTCGGACCTTAGTATCTTGCACACACGCTTAACATGCCCCGGTGATGGCTTAACATTTCCACAAATCGCACTTACATCCCCCGGCGTCGAACCGTTCCTGAGGCAGAAAGTGAGGCTCCTTGCTCGGACCGTGGAAGCGACTATGTACGTGATCAAAGTGTCCACTTGAGGGTAGGAAGAGGAAACGCATAAAGATGGGCCCGCAGTAGAAGGAATATGCTTCAGTAAGATGTGTTGTCGGCCTAGTTGGTGCAGTACTTCAGACATCTTATAGGAGCGCGAACAAAAACACACACAAGACAGGGTACAGGACGAGCGCTAACTGCCAACTGTTTATTGGAATGAAAGAGGAACGTATATTTAAACCCTCGGCCACTCAGGTGTCCGGCTTTTCCAGGACTGGTTACGTTTAGCTTGTTATGCCCAGCATCCAGGGTGGCTTGCCGAGCATATGTTACGTGTACATAGACGCGTCGCCGCTCAGACGACAGAGAGATGGTGGAACTGCACCCTTAGTCAGTTGCTCAAACAAACAGGAACGAGAAAGGCTGTGCATACCGCCAATCATGGCCTGACGGTGTTGGGAGACGTGGCTATCCCTGAGAAGATTTCCAGTGTGCTGAAGAAAGGACCAAAATATAGTTATGAAGCTTCAGTACAAGCCCACAAATTGCTGGCGGTGAATCGAGATGTGGCCAGGAAAGCAGATGGAGAGAACAGCAGAAGTGCCTTTTAGAAAGCGTGGATACTCTGTCGAGATCGGTTGGCATGCCTTCTTCCGCAAGAATGCGACAAGAAATAGGAGCTGTGGTTCGCTTCTTCAGGCAAAATGACCTACAACTGATGCAGGCTGACAAGGAGGGAGGATTTGTCGTTGTACCCACCGGTATCTTCAATATGAAGGCAATTGAAGCACTAAGAAAGAACTTTAGACAAGTCAGGAGCAGCGTTACAAGAGTAAAGGCAAGGCGGAGTGATTGTGCAAAGACTTGGGCCTTTCACAATTGTCAGCAGCGATTGGCAAGTGTAAATCTGACTCGTTAAGTGTATTTTTTACAGCAAAGACTCACAAACCGGATATTCCGTTTCGAACAATTGTCAGTGAAAAGGGCTCTTGGCAGATCCAGGTCAGTCGGTTCCTTCTTAAACAATTGAACAAGCTGCAGGTAACTGACCCTTTCGTCACAAAAGGCTCGAAAGATGTAATAGAGTACCTTTGGCACAACCAGTCAATCGGGTTCGCGTTTTCAGTGGATGTCGTAGACCTTTTTTACTCCATACCACACGCGTATTTATTCGCATCGGTAAGGGCATGTGTGGAGGAACATAGAGAAGTGTCGTTCCAGAATTCTGTAGGCTTGTCATTAGATGATTTTATGACTCTTCTGGAATTTTACCTCAGCAGTACCTTTATTTCATTTGACAAAGAGCATTATCTGCAACGCCGCGGCATTTGCATTGGTTCATGCGTAGCACCAGTACTAACCAATATCTTTTTATCGCATATTGACCAGTCATTGACGACAGCCCTAGATGGCACCAAGATTTTAAAAGTGTTCAGATACGTGGATGATTTTCTAGTTCTGTTAAGCAAAAGCCATGCTATGACGTACTAGGATACGGTGAATGATGTTTTAAATCAGTTTAGGCAGCATGACAAAGGTTTAACATTTACCCATGAAATGCCTTCGAAGGACTGCCTACAGTTTTTAGACATCCGGATGATCATTTCGAACAGCAATGTTTGCTGGTTGTATCACCCCAGAGTCCATAAGGGTCTGTTGCCCTATAGTTCGGCACACTCGAAAATAGTTAAGAGGGGGATTGTCGCTCTGTACCTGGAATCCGCCGTCATGAAGTCGTGTCCGCACAAAATGCAGTAGAGTTTATATGATCAGGTGGACAGGCTTTCTTCTGCCGGTTTCAACTGTGCGATCGTGGCGGCTGTGGCTGAGACATTGCTGCAAAAGATAAAGGGAAAAGCGCGGCAAAGGGCTGAAAGCAAAGGTAAACCTGTAGTCATGCCGTATGTGCACAAGGTGTCGCACAACTTGAAGAAGGTGGCGGGGAGGTACAAAGTGCCGATGGTGTTTTCAGCAGCTTTCAAAATGGCAAAGCTATGCCCCCGTATCGCCAAACAAGGAGCAAAGAAGAGCGGCTGTGGCCATCGGAGTTGCCTACGAGATACCATTGTCTTGTGGAAAGGTGTATGTAGGCCAGACTGGACGCTGCCTGAACGATCGTGCACGGGAACATGACTTGTCATTAACAACGGGGGAGGGTTCTAATTTGGCTATGCTTTGCGTGTCCTGTGGGGGTTGCCAGGCTCGGCTGTATGAGATTAGGATTCTTGGCAAGAGCCGCAATTCACTCGCACGTGAAATCATGGAAGCGTACTTTATAAAGATAAGAGGGACTGACTGTATCAGTGAGTCTTTTGTAGTGCTCTACAGCAGTGAGGTATCTTTCCTCGATAATATGATCTGAAATGAGTATTCCATTGTCCACTGTTTGTAACCTGCTTCGGATGACCTGTCTTTGGTATTAGTGGCGTTTTTTTATATTTTTATATATAGATTTTTACCTTGTTTAATTTTTAGATTTTGACTGCTTTTTCTTCGTATACATGACACTGCCTTTCCTACGAGATATTGACTGCTATTGCTACAATATTTTTGTTAGTTACCCTTGGGTTTGGTGTTTTACCTTGGTCTTACCTTGGTGGTTTTTTTGTTAAAATGCTTTTGTTACCTTATTGTTTGTTCTGGTTTTTTACGGCTTTTTGTTAGGCTGCTTTTGCTTTGCTATGGACACTGCTTTTGCTACGAGGGATTGACTGCTATTGCCTCTTTGCTAGTTACCTTTGGTTATTACCTTGTTGTGAGCTCTAATTTTTACGTTGTTTAGTTTTGAATGCTTTTGCCTAAAGACTTCACACTGCTTTGCTACGTTTGACCGTTGTTAAGATCCGTATCGTTTATTTATCGCTTCCTTGTTGTGTTTATTCAAACATGCCTAGGCTTGTCATTGATGAATTTTGATACCGGGTGGGGTGAGTGCGATTGGGGCCATGAGCTCCTGAGTGGCCGAGGGTTTAAATATACGTTCCTCTTCCCTTCCAATAAACAATTGGCAGTTAGCGCTCGTCCTGTACCCTGTCTTGTGTGTGTTTTTGTTCGCGCTACTATAAAATGTCTGAAGTACTGCACCAACTAGGCCGACAACACATCTTACTCCCTGAAAGTGTTCACCGCCCTTAGGGGCGTGAGCCGACTGTTAGAGGTGGAGATTGCGAGGTCGAGGGCACATTTCATGATTTTTCGGAGGATCACCTCGAGGGTATCCTCCTCGTGCTTCCGCAAGTGGAGGTAAGGAGTCGAATACAGGATTCGACTGGTTACGAAGGCGTTTGACAGCCGCAAGGCATCCTTACTTCGCAAACCCCCGCGTTTGTTAGACACCCGGCGGACCATGCGGCCCACCTGGTCCCCCACCTGGCGGAGTTCGGCTAGTGTTGTGTCAGGACGTGTATGGTGATGGATGAAAAGACCGAGTACTCTGATCTCGTTTGATTCATGAATTGGACGCTCGCAAGCGAGAGCGAGATTTGTGTACTGTATCTGAGAGAGGGGCGGAGATGCACAAACTGTGATTTCTGGGGGAACATTGAAAACCGCAGCGCCGGGCATAGCGGTCCACTATGCTCGCCGCGGTTTGCATTCAGGTTTCAATGTCGCCCACATGCCCTGCGTTGCCCATAAGGTGATGTCGTCGGCGTAGAGTGCGTGCTGCACGCCTTCGACCTCAGCCAGCTGGGCCGGCAGACGCATCATGGCAAGCAGCGGGGAGAGACCTGCGCCCTGAGGTGTGGCCCGCGTGGCGAGCATGAATGGTCCGTGCTCCTTGTCTTGTATTTTGATGTAGGATTGTCGGTTTGTAAGTAATTGTCTTATATAACTGAACGTATTGCTGCCACAGTGCGGTTCCCTTAAATGGGTTAGTATGACTTCGTGTGTGACGTTATCGAAAGCGCCTTTTAAATCTAGGGCGAGTACAATTCGTTCATTGTGGGGGCGTTCGAATTGGTTGAGAATTTATCTTTTAAGTTGCAGAAGGACATTCCTGTGCGAATATGTGTGGGCGAAATCCGAACATGGTGTCCGCGAAAGTGTGCCTGTGTTCAAGATACTCGGATAGCCGATCGCGCACCATAGTCTCCATTAGTTCGCCCACACTGGAGGTGAGAGATATGGGGCGCAGGTTATCCGTGTCTATTGATTTGCCAGCTTTCGGGATAAAAGTCACAAGTGCCGTTTTCCAGTCGATTGGTAAAGGGGTTTCCCCTGTCCAGATTGCGTTAATATATTCGAGTAGGGACTGTTACTTCGAGTCAGGCAGGTTCGCCAAAAGTTTGACGGTGACCTTGTCCTGACCAGGCGCGGTGCCTCTCTTCATTTTGACTAGACTGGCCCGAAGATCGTGAAGCTGGAAAGGTTTATGCAGCTACGAGTTCTCCTTGCCTGCGTAGGAGTAGACCGATCCTCGGGGGTCTTGATCTGTGCACAAGTAGCGGTCCCGGAGCGATTGTGACAGCTGCATAGTGTTGCTTTTAAAGGAGTGGATTGCTCGGTGTAAATGTTTTTGGGTTTCGGTGCGGGTCTGAGTTGAATAGATGAGAGCTCGGAAGAGCCTCCATGTATTACAGCTACACATTTGTTGGGCCGCTGTATTGCAACGATCCACCCAGTTCGAGTCAGCGAGCTGGGCCGCGTACTCGGCGGCTCGGTGGGTGACATCGGCAATACGTTCTTTAAGTTTGCAGTTATGTTTTTGGCGACGACAGCGGCGTGTAAGGCTGCGGCGTGCTTCCCAGAGGTGAATGAGGTGATTATCAACGTCGGGTATTGCCTCTGTGAGCTGGATCTGCGTTTCATGTGTGCGAAGGTGTGACATCAATGACAGGGACCAGTTCGTGAACCCTTGCTCTCCTATGGCAGTGTTGGTAGTGGTGGGAGGTAGTCCAAGTGGCGGAAGGTAGTCCAATTAGGGATGTGAGCTTGTGTGGTAGGACGCTTAAGGGGGCGTGTATATATCGTGGTATTAAGAAGGCAGTGGTCGCTGCCGAGGGTTTCCTCGGTGTTAACAAAGTCTGCGTGTCGTATGTTGCGAGTGAAGGTAAGGTCTGGACACGTGTCCCGCGTTACGGAGTTACTTACGCGTGTTGGGTAAACAGGGTCGGTGTGGAGGGTGAGGCCCCGTGTGGGACACAAGCTCCGCCAGTTTGCTTCCTCGCACCTCCTCTTTACGGTACCCCCACAGCTGACTGCAGGCATTGAAGACACCCAATATCAAGAGGGGGTCTCGACCCGCTGTCTTTTACGCGCGGCTAAAGATGTCTGCGAACGTCACTCGCTTTAGTTTGGGGAGCAGTATATGTTCAGTATGTGCATTGGAGGACCTGAGTGGCGGAAGGGTAAGATCGTCACCATGACATACGAATAGGGAAGTGTTAGGTCTAGATCCACTCCTGTGGTCGTGTACGATTTGTGTACGAACAGACAGGACGATGGGTCTCGCTGGAACGTCGTGTAGTTTGTTAATTTGGTCGCCGCTCCTGGCTCCTGGAGGGCGACCACGCCGGGCAAAGTTTCTAATGTTTCTAAGTAGAGGCGCAGACTCGCGCGTTTTTGGCGGTTCCTGAAGCACCTACAGATCCATTGCGTTACCAATAGTGATTGACATGATTTGGGGGGGGGGGGGCGGGGGAGGGACTGCTGGTTAGGCGGTCCCGCCATGAGTGATATTTAGTGAGACTGGTACGGACGCCGCCTCGGAGATGGCACCTGAAGTAGGTGCGGTGTTGGAGTCCTCGTTATCCGAATCCGCAATACTTCGGGAGTATTTTGCGAGACGGGACACATGTTTAGGGTTCCCTCCTCGACGGCCTGTTTTTGTGAGAAGGTACATGTTTTTAAGGTTTCCAGCCCGACGGCTCGTTCTGGGATGATCCTACATATATTTGGAGACAATTTCAGGAACCATTGACGAGCATTTGGCTGCGACGCGGTCCATGGCGGCCTCCATCATGCTTTGCAGTTGGGAGGCGAGACGCGCCTCCATAGCGGCCGTAGCTGCCGCGAACGCGGCCGGCAGCTCCGGCTCACTCTCCATGGCATCTGAGCTCTGGGGACTCGACGCGGCTGTGAGTTAAGCTTCGAAATTTTAAATTTTAGAGAGAAATTGCTCGTTCTGTGCCCTGAACAGCTCGATTTGTTTGCGGCTCTCGGAGTCTACGCCGGTGACCGCGGGAGGGAAGGAAGGTGAGGAGGGGATAGGAGAGGAGGCAACCCCTGCCCAGCTGCTGATCTGCTATGTTGCGGCGCGGAGGCATGGGCGCCGGCAGCGCCGTCTGTCTGAAGCAAGAAGGTTGTCTGAAGTGCCGAGAAGTGTCTGTCATTCTTGCCGCTTGAAGATGGTGGGGCCGCCTTCTTCTTGACTTTCGATGACGTCAGGTTACGGCAGGAAGAATCGTGAACGTCACTGTCACATGAGCCGGGGGCGCGGTTGCCCCGTTCCGCGCTGTCATTGTCTCCGCGAGTGGCGTGACCTGGCTTTTCGCCAGGTGTGTCCGTTTTCAATACGCCACGTTGCCGAGGCTTGTTTCTGGGCATCCGAAGTCTTCGGAATGTTGCCGTGCAATCCTGTCAGCCCGTGGGGTGGGCCAAGCCAAAGATTACACATGGCGGTTTACATTCATGTTGAGCTGGACCTTCTGGAGTAAGCTCCACACATTGGCCACACAGGCCGCACTTTGAGGGGTTCGGGGCAGGACACGCATCTGCCCTATGCCCGATAGTACCAAACCTCACACTCGACGGCACAGTACGCTTGTATTCACGCACGACAGCCACCTCTGAATTGCAATGCACAAAATGCGGCACCACCTTCCCCACAAAAGTTAAAACCGCGACGTCCGTCTTTCCCAGCTTGCGTACTTCTGCGAGTTCGCCAGCTCGGCACTGCCCTTTCTCTTTCAGGGTATTGCTTGTCTCTTGGTTGGCCACAGAGATCACACCTCGACAGATTTCGCCGGACTGTTACAAACGTCCACGCATAGGGAGGGGTCCCTTGTCGGTATCCAAGTTGAAGTCGCGAATTAGGCGGTCCGCTGTGGGTGGGTCCTGGGTTCCCACTACTACAAGATTTTGGTCCCCTGCCGGGATGATGAGAGTGGCTGCCGCCTGCTTGCCAAGGTAGGCGGTGAGCGCCGCTTCCAGTTCGCCATGTTGGAACACACTCCGCAAGTTCGCCGTGACTCGGGGCTTGAGGATTACAACATTGTCTTGGGGGTGCGGGTGTGGCCTAGGTCGTCGATGCCATTGCTTGCCTGCTCCAGTTTTTGGTTGGTCAGCAGTTTGGACAGGACGGGCGTGGGGCAGCGCGCCAGCGTCCTTGTTGGCTTGAGGTTGGGAGGCCGCTGACGTGTCGGCCGCCATCTTGCGTCCGCTTCTGGACTGGAAGCGGCGTTGTACAAGTTTTAAAAGGTTCTCATTCTCAAGGGGCTATGAGGCTGAAGAACTAGTATCTTGTACAGCCGAAATGGTGGACCATGACATCTCGGACGGATCATATCCGCGTTGCAAGGTAGAAGTCATACTGGAGAAAGAGGGGTGAGCAATCCGGCGGCGAGCGGCACCGCCGTTAGGCTTAGTGCCACTGCCGCAATTAGTGCCACTGCCGAAACTCAGCCCCTAATCGGTGACATTGGGGCCCACCTGGATAACACTGGTGGCCCCATATGTCGGGTCGCTTGCGTGATGCAGTCGCTCTGATTTCTTCAAGGGTCGTGCTGCTGTGCCACGATCACAAGCGAAAAATCATGAAGCCGATGCACCATGCGTCCGCTTGCGAGAAGCAACGAGTTCCATCTTCCGTAGCTCAGCCACCACCCCTCTAGCAGTGCAGATTGCGCGGAATATGACAGATCTCGAGCACAACTCTCGCCCACGGGATTTCGTTCCATGAGCCTAGAAAGACTTTCGCCTTAAAATGGGCGGCAGGATTGGGTTCGTAGGCTAGTCATCAATTACAGCTTCTCATAGATAGCAAAGCGAAGAGTGCACAAAGTGAAAGTCTATTACACCTCGACAACATTACAGTAATGTGCAGACAGATTAGATTAGCCTATACTGTCAGTGTCAGAGAACGGGGAAAGCAATGCACACTCATAATGCACAATACAAAACAATACAGTACATAAGGCAAAACACGATACTATACATAATACATGGTACTATACAATACACATCAGAAATTCACTAAGGGAGGCATGCTGGTCTGTCCTGATCCTAAAATGCATATTAGTCCAAAGCCCTCTCCCAAAACACTGAATATGATTTATCTTCGGTTAAACCGAGTTGAGTTGCGAAAGCAACAGCTGCATGGCTACGCTTAGGATAGCTTAGGCTACGCGCTGAGCAGCGGCCGGGCTCTCTTTCAGAAATGGTCGATTCTGGCAGCACGTTCCACACACACGACCGCACAACGAACCGAGAGTGATGCGCAGCTGGCGCCGGCTGTGGTTATGAAGTCACTTCTCCGGCACAGGGCTCTGATCGAAAGCGTACGCGGCCGGCCGACGGCGACACAGGCGTGCAACATGGCCAGGGAGACCACATGCAAAGCAAATGGGCCGATTGTCAGATGTGCGCCAAGGGCGTAGAATAGCTGATGCACGGCGCTGAGTGCAAAATGTCCGATGAGGCCGACCGTACGAAGGAAAAGGCGTAGGCCGGAGTGGTCTTGCGGCAACCCCAGCATAACACAGTGGAGTGGGTCCGGGCGTCGGGACAGCGTCGGCATGAATGAGCGTAGCTGTCAGTGGAGTGGCATGAGGAGTAGGTTGTCGAGGGGGTGGAAGTGCCTCGGGAACTTGTTCCTGAATAACCTGGCGTATGGTCGGAACCAGGCATGAGCTGGAATGCGGAACGTTTGGAATTAGCGATAATTGCCGTGCAGCTTCTTGCCGTACGAAGTCTGATTTCTTGGATAAGGTGGAGCTGACAGTGGCATCAGACATAGCCGAGATCGTGGCTTCAGGTTGTCGAGGGACGATGCGTTGGCGACGAAGGTCGTCGTAACTTTGACACATCGCGACAACATCACTTAAGTGCGGAGCTCTTTTGCCATGAGAATGTTGAATACACCTTCGTTGATGCTCATCATGATGTGGCGAATCTTCTCGGGTTCACTCATCGATGCATTTACGCGGTGGCACAAATCTAAGGCGTCTTCGATGTAGCTAGTCAAGGTTTCGCCTGGCCACTACAGGATAGCAGACGGGTGAGCTCGCACAATCAACGACCGGTAAGCCGAGGGTGGTTAGTCGCTCAATGAAGCAGCTTTCGTGCGGAGGCTCGTAACCACGACCAGGACCTACAAGACCTTCAATTTTGAACGTCAAGGCTGGGGGTAACACCAATCACCCGAAACCCACCTAATAACTCAAAAGAAGGGAAAGGGGAAGGGTAGATGAGAGGGGAAGGGAGAAAATGTATCCCAGGGGGGGGGGGGGGAAGACAACAAGGGGGATGGCCTCGGGAGGGGGGGGGGGGCTCGGCGCGCGCTCGTCATCTCTGCATCGCACTTAGCGACGGGGGGAGAGTGAGTTAAACCAAAATAGCTTCAAGAAGCTCTCCCCAAAGATTTGGGAGAGAGGTGGGAGGATAAGAGAAAAATATTAAGTAACACACTCCCTCAAACAATTTCTAAAGAAATATACCAATCGGAATTAAAATCCTACCCCTGCTTCCCTGCATATTCCTAAGATACCTCGAGTACATATATATAAATAATACTACATATTCAATTTTAATTAACCTCCCACCTCTCGGTCACGTCTCATCCTTCCACAACCTTTTTTAAAAAAAGAGAAAAAAAAGATGGGGTGAGGGGAGCCTGGGGGTGGGGAACGGAAGACAATACCATTTCTCACTAATTTAGCCACCAACACCGCGCTCAGCTCGCCTCCGGGACGGGCTCCTAGCTTCCACCAACCAGTACCCCTCAAGTATAACCCAGGGAGCATTTCCGAAAAACATAGTCAGACGATATACGAAGTAAAACCCTAAGAGACATCGGGGAAGGGGAGATATCCAAGGGGACGGGGGGAAGGGCAAATGAGAAAGGCTGGGTAGGGGGACTCTAATTCTACCCATAGCATTTCAGAATGCAACTGAGCGGCACCATACAACAATCAAGTAATGAAGTCAGTTCAGTTCCGTCGTTCAGTCATGTCCGACTCTGCGTGACCTATATGGACCATATCACGCCACGCTTTCCGATCTCCCACTATCTTCCTAACATCCCATAACTTCATCTGCACCCTACTGAAAAAACTGTACGTGAGCTGCACCCGAAAGTGTGAGAGTGAATGAAAATGTATAAGAATATGTGAGTTCTTGAGAGATTAAACGTGAATTTATGAGAGCAAGTAGAGCCACTGTGCAGTAATGCATAGCATTGTACAAGTTCCTGTGAGATTGAGCGAGCTCAGAAGCATGCACAGCCACTGTGCAAGATTGAATGATAATGAGCTGGTCACGTATTTGTGCGAGCTTGTAGAAGCACATGGAGCCAGTGCTTGGTCAGATGCTCTGCGAGAGCATGCAAACTACGTAGCCATGTACATACTTGCATGCTAAAAAATTAGTCGTTGAGACTGTGTAGGTCCTTCCAATATGAAAGAGGTCAAGGTTAGAGCATTTATCTAATGATTACTTCATGATTATTTGCAACAGGTACACTTTTTCATATTTCACAATTTTGGTCTTGGCTTGCAGCACATTTTCAACATTAGTAGAAAAGTGCTTGCTTCCTTTCATTGAGCAGAAATCTTTATATGACAACATGCACGCTGAGCAACAACTACTCGACATATCGAGCTCACTGTAAAACAATGTCAAAAGCGAGATACTTCAACTAGATCTAATAGCATCATTTGCTTCTCTTTCAACCATTCATTTCTGAAAGTTGGACGCCACCATAGATGCACGACAAAGGCTGTGTGCACAACGTTGATGTGTTGCCTGCCAAGTAGATGACGGTCAAACTGGCGATCAAAATCCCCCTTACATTGTGTTTTGCATATGAATGGAGGCAACGCACTATAACGGCACACTATTACCACCATCACGCAACACAAGGTTGTATGAAGAACTGGCTTGGAGTTTCATCTGTAGAAGGAGAAGTAAATGTGATAGCAGAAATGTGAAAGCCAACTCCAGTACTGAACTTCAGGAGCTCATATTCACTTGTAAAAACCACAGAAAGACAATTCTCAGACAACCGAACAACACTAACAGATGGGATGGGAGAGATGACAATTCTGCTTCTTTATCTCCCTTACTATCTTAGAGCACTGTTCACTCAATTGACTCATTATAACCAACCAGCCTGACACTCTTTTTCAGCTCAAGGATAGGCTGAGCAAAACAGCTGCTACAGCCTTTTGAGTTTTGACTTGGACATCTACATCTATATACACCGTTTTTAAGTTTCCTGAGACTATAACAAACATTTGCTGAACTGCACTACTCTGAATTGAAGCTTTCTGCTGCATAATGACACTTGCAAATGTTGTCCGTCTCATTGTCAAATAAAAAGAAAAAAAGAAAGGATTGAATCGGTGATTTTAGACTAAAGAAGGGATGCACAAATCTTAGTACTTTATGAGAGGTGATACCAACAGTATGTGTTGCATTTTGAAGCTATGCACACTATACACATATATGCTGAATCATCATATTGCAAGGAAATGTCTTTTAGATGGCATATTTTTCAGTGTCACTGTACGCTGCGGCACGCTGGATGCATTGAGGAAAGCTGCACGTGCAACTCCTCGAATATATGCTGTGCAGTTTCCACCAGCAGTGCATAATCATTATGCTGCATGGAAAGAGCAGCTTGGTTGCTTTAGCTTCTTTATTGTATGCTGTAGGCCACAGAGATAAGTTGAAATATTTGTATGGTCAGTTTCTTAATTGAAGCAAAGAGCGTGCAAACAACCCACACTGCCTTCACTTGAAGCTTGACCGCTAAGCTATTTTTGCATGTCGCATATCTTTCCTGACTGAGAGTTCAGGCTTTCACCCAACTGTCCTTGCTTTTGTATAAGCTACATGCATTAAAAAATTTCGTCACCATTCAAGAGTTAAACACTGAAGTAGTGGGGCGCATATCACACAAGAAATGATCGCTCCCAGGTGACCAGTTTGAGCTGACAGCCATATATAAAGGAACAGTGGGCTGCCGAATTGGGCTCGCCCACTGTTCTTTATGGGCGAGCACTATTCAGCATCTTCTGTTTCCAAACAAATCACTTGATCTGTAAAACATCCTATAGTCTTCCAATATTAACAAACAAACAATTGCCACTGTAGCTGTTTATGAACAGGAGTTTTCGCAAGGAACTTGGCAATGAATTTGGGCCAAAGCTCCGATTCGCCGAACCATAGACCGTGGTCAACCTGACGTCCATGACAAGCACGCAGTTCGTTTGTCCAGCATCGCGAGAAAAGAAGGGAAACTCACGGTGGTCTTTCGCTAGCACTGCTACATTTCTGAATGTACAAACTACAGGCACGCATACACGACAAACATGCAGCGTTAGCGCGTAGACCCCCGACATCGTGCTTGCCACTGTTCGACGAGCAGCAAAGCCGTTAAGTCAGCGACTTCCAACCGAAACAAGTCGAAACCAGACGAGGCAGCCGAAGCGGATCGAAGTGCTAGCCATAGCCATTATGAGTTGGTGGCGTCACGCCTGTTTCTCTTGTGTGCTGCTGGGGGTCTTGCTGCTGGCGGCTTCATTCTTTCGAGATATACGAGGCACAGAGCGCAACAAAATAGCTCGTGCGATGTGCAGAAGCGTGGTCAGGTTGTGTGTATACCTGTGCAAAAAGTGCGCTCGCGTGCCCGACAGGTAGTGCGTTTCTTTGTGCGCTTTCACTGCAAACACTACGTTGACGACGGGACTATTGGAGGGCGGCCAGCACCCGGCATACATTTGACATCTAGAAAGTAAGTTAATTTCCATCTTTCCTGTACATTCTCCTAAAAACTTTGCGCAGAACTGATGATGCATGCCAACACAGCACTAGTTCGTAAACATCAAGACGCGCATGTCATTATAACATACGGTAGTTTGCTTTTGACGAGGGAAGGGTGAATGCGTTTGCAGTGTCTTGGAAAAGAGAGTTAGTGCCAGGGGCTGCACGGTTAGAGTAGAATATGCCGTACAAATCAACACTCGTAAGACCATTGCGGGGTGCACGATGCTGGCGCCTACTGCAATTCAGCCTTCGGCAAAAATTTAGAATCGGCCAGTTCCAAGTACCTCGACCCGGGCCTTATGTTGCGCTGCAGTTGAAGATCCGGCGCTTGTGCAGTTGCAACTACACGGATTGAATAAGCGGTAAAACCTACCTGCGTTACAACAGGGCTAGATCATTATTCTTATGTTCCATAAATATTGCGGATTATGAGATATGGAGCCGGCGAACATGCGACGGCAGTATGATTCAGCAGCAACCGTACTTAAACTCCATTCTCGAGCCTTGGGTAGAAGGAAAAAAAAACGTTTTGAGCTATTTTGAATTTTTTCACCTGTATTGGCTTGACATTTTCTTTTTCATACTTTGTCGTGACTGAAGTAATCCCCAAAAACTACTAAGCGCATATAAATGACAGACACCAAACTCAGACCTTCAGTCCAGAAATGTCAGTAAGGTGTAAAGGTAATTATGCATGCAACAGTACTAATAGTATTGATTTTCTAGTTTAACTATTTACAATTGAAGCAAAAACAAATCTGACTTAGAGCTGAGATGCGCCATTGGCATCTTCTCTGATATGAAATGTGAATCAAAATGTGTGCAGTTTTTCCGTACCCAGTATACTACTGATTCATCAGAGATGTGGGGATATGAAATTCATGCAGGTTTCAAAATTAAGAGTGCATGCAGAATTCCAAGCAAAACAAGCCTTTGCTTCTTAAAGTATCATTCAGATGTGCTTTTGTTTAAATTTCTGCATGTTTTGTAGAAGCAACTGTAGATATTGACATGGAATTAGTGTTGTGTCTGGATCTAGATTATGAATGGCTACCACATTATGAATTGCTTGGTTGCCACATGCACTTCCAGACATTGTTCGAACAGTCACATCATATTTTGCATTTGGCTTCTTTTTACTTTTTTGCATGGACGTATTTCCACTTTAGAGTGCATAGCCTTTCACAATTCATAATTGATCGGGTGAGCATGTTTTGGCAGGATAAAAGGTTTGGAAGTTCGAGAACATTGGCCCTTCATGATGCACAAGGGGCAGACTGCTTACTGCACTGGTACCCCTATCTTCCTAGATTCCTAGATATCACTCATATTTCCATACAGAATACACATTTTCAGAAATACAGATTTCTGGTCCGACTCTGCACATTCTTCAGTTGATATAATGGGAGCTAGGGACGAACTTTTTCCTTTCTTGGTGCACTGCTCCTATTTCGTTTAAAGAGCCGCCACATTTTGTGTAATCCGAGTTGGGGTGCAAACACTGCATGTTCATAAGGTGCTGAGGGAGCAAACTTGGTGGCACTGTGAAGGCCATGAACAATATGCTGATGATAGGCTGCCTTCAGACTGACTGGCTTGCATTTCTTGTGTTTTGTATGTGCTAGGGTTCCATAAGCTGCCTCATATATTGCTTTGATTTGATGTTGAGGTGACTGGCATGTATAAAATGTCAATGTGATGATCGAAGTCTTCAGAACATTCAGAACATGCTGTGATTGTACTCCTGGCTTAAGTTGCAGACATTGTTTGCTGGTTATACCTTTGAGAGGAAATCTAGCAGATGAAGCTACGGGCAGAATGCTTGCTTGGTATTTCAACCTAACCACCCAAACGTCACTGTTTACTGGAAACCGATTGTTCAAGCTTCCAGCTTTCCGCTTGTTTACTCGTACATTGCAGTGAAGCGCATTTACGCCTTGGCACATGGCAGGCTCAGGGGCTCGTTCATCGCCACTGTACTAGGTTAGACCTCCAGTTGACTCGAAATGCCTTTTGCCATTGCCGTGAAATAGTGTTTAAAAGAAGGTTCGATGACAGAAATACTGTTTGCTCTCTTAGTAGGCGAAGAAGAGTTAGCATAACATTTCTTACGAGGTACATTACCTGGCACCTCTAGATGTGTGTTGCGCCTGCTCTGGGCACTGAATTATTGGTGTGAGATCGGAGGTTCTTGCAGAATCGCGGAGTTTTATAATGCTACTTAAACTATGAGCAGATCGAGGTGATAGATGACAAGACTTTACTAATGGTCAATTCCAATCACAGGGTTTGGTGACTTACAGAACATTGTTTTTTGCTGTTTTTGGAGTAACTGTATTCCAAATGCAGACCCGGAACACAGGTCCCATCTTCCCAATGCAGATGGGGAGCGATTGCTGAGCCAAGATCGGTCCCTGGAGCAGTGGATTGCTCTGCCGAAATGAACAGAACCGGCTAGAAGTTTGCTTGAGTATTTGTTCAGCTGCACCTTCCATTTCCACTAGCATGCTCTGCTGTGCTGACTGTGCCCTCTGTGCTCCATAATAGATGATCATTACTTGCCGCTGCTATGAATGCAAATTGCTGTCATGAACTAGTGCTTACTCTTGAGGACAGCAAGTCTAAAAGCAGCAGTATTATGCAATAATCCTTTTTAAAGACCTCAGCTCGGAGTGTGACTTGAAGACTTTGTGCGGAAACCACCTTTATGTGCTATTCATGAACTTAAAGCCATTCCTGAACTCTGAAACAGTGAAAATGGTGAACTGCGACTTCCTTTTATTTGAGAATAGTGCCAAAGAAATTTTACCCTGCTCTCCTGCACTCGGCTATACAAAAGAATGGCATAAACTGTTGACGTCAAAACCATCCCAAGAAGCAGCGGGAGATATACATACCTATTACAGGTTTAAAAACAGCTGGCACGTGTAGACGAATCACGGGATAGCACAGAGAATAACAGGCAATTTTCCTGTCAATCCATGGGCACCACCTACTTCATGAGTTCCAAACGCAGAGTCGGGACACAATCTGTACTGGATGCAGGTGCTCCTTTGCGGAGCAGGCAGACCACTTCACTTATGGGATTGTAATTCGCTGTATGTGCAGAGGAAAAGCAGGTGAACGTGTCTCTGCTGGCATATGTCGCATTGCCTGCAGTCATCCTTTTTACTTTCAATATGTGCTAGTGACAGGAATGTTCATAGCACAAGTAGGAGTGGAGACACTGATCTGCGCCATTATTGAAATACCGAGATGTTAGCATGGGCAAACATCTCTTTGCATCACCGCAAAGGTTGCTAAGGCTCAGTTTCATGTACGAGCAAGCTAGTACAATGCGGGCATTCCAGACAGCTCTTTAGCTATGGGCCTACAGCATCTGCTGCCATACCTTTAATGAGAACTCTTGACTAAAAAGGCAACATTTTACAAAGAGCAAAGTAAATGAAAAGAATGACTTTTTTTCATTTAACAAGGCTGGTGGTCACAGTGAAGAGCTCATGCCACGACTGTTAATATGCCTCTACTGCCCCATTTGTAAAGCAAGTATATTAAAATTCTCGAATGAGCATGGTTACAGTCGTGAGCAGCTCTGTTAGATTTGTGTCCATAAGGGTGGCACATTGTTTCATTGTTCAAAAGGATTCTAAACAATAGGTGGTTTTGAACTTAAAGGAGAAAGAACAGAGAAGCTGGCTGTAGATGCAGAAATACTGCAAATTGTGAGTGGTGGACAGGTGCCAAGCTGTCGTTTTCTGAACGTGGACTGTGCAAGAAGCCTCGTGCTACTCATTAGCCGCAGCTTGGCCATACCCAGCTTATATAAGCTTGGCTTGTACAAAACATGCTTGCAAATGTAACCCTCTTCAAGGCTGCCTACACCCTACTGTGGTGGCTTCAGTGTTTAGGGCATTTGACTAGTGAGCTGGGTGACGCGGGCTCGTTGCGAGCCGGGGTGGCTACATTTCGGTGGTAGCAAAACGCTAAGTCCCCATGTGCTGTACAGTGTCAGTGCACATTAAAGAAGTGTAGATAGTCAAAATTATCCAGAGCTACCTACTATTGCTGACCCTCATTGTCTAAGTTTCTTTGGCATGTTGAACCCTATCATAAAATCAAGGCTGTCTACTGTTAGCGTTAGTAGATGACCTTCGTAATGCCACAAAGTCTGCCCCTCACCACTCTCCGAAATTTCGTTGTTTGCAACTCAACTCAGGTTACTTACAGTTTGATGACCCCTTTTTCTGAAACACTAGCAGTTGACGAACTCACCTCCATGCAGTGAACTCTGAGAAAAGTGCTGATTTGGTCATAAATGTTTTTTTCATGAGAATTTGGCCAGTCATATGACCATTTAAAAGTCATCTGGTGAAATGTTGATGTGACAAGCTAGGTAGCTTTATAGATGGCTTGGATATGATGTCAGAAGTGCTATGATGATGAACTATGCTTAGTGTCTGCATTGTCTTCATGATGAATGTGGTGAATGCAGATTAGACATTTTGCTCCACTTTTATTTCACCAGTGGGTGCCTGGTGAGTTGTCAGTGCAAGCTATTGATAGTTTCGCTTTCTTCATGCAGTTAACATAGCTGTGGAATCCTCACAATAGCAGAGTATTATATTTATGGTTCACTAACTGCTGTTTTTTTTAATATAAAATAAGTAAATACGCCGTCAGCAAATCTGGAGTGCAGCGTGCTATTCACCTGGATGCCATAGATATTTTAATTATGCCATACCCCTGTGTTACTTTCAGTTTTCAATTCTACAAGTCTTGATCACGGTAGCACATCACTATACTCGGGGATAACTGTGGCTATGCAGCTGAAGTTAGGCAGGAAGGAGGAGGCAACATACCTCTTTCGCCTTGCCATGTAGAGTGGGTTACTTCAGCCTATAGTGACCTTGCATTAACTCTCCAATTTCCTCCCTTCATTTTAACCCAGTACACTCCTAGCCCAAATAGTGAGCAAACCACTCTTCACGGCAAGGGGACAGACACTTTTCTCCTTTCCTTTCGTACCTAGACTCGGCTGCATAGCCCCAAAACATTGTCCCCATGTAGAGCAAGATTCAATGCACATTTCCTCTTAGTGTCAGAGCACCCTCTGCTTGCTCGGTACCACCCTTGCAGCAGCCCAGTGTTTTGTTTACCACAGAAAATTATGTCTATGCAAGCTGTGTTGGCATGGAGAGCTGCATATCTGAGCCACCTTTCATGCTTTATGATGAGGCTCTCATTGATTGGCTTTAAGTTTCATGAAACGTGGTCATGTGTGTTGATTAGTGTCACATGAAGTAAAATTTCACTGACTAAAATACAATCATAAGGATGACAATTTGGGTGAGTTGGTAAGGTGTCATCTTGAAAGTAGCAGCACGAAAAAACAAGGACGTGAAAAGAAGCAAGCAGATGCTAACTCGTAACTAAAGTTTATTGATGCAAATAAGAAAACCGCTCAATCACCAATAAGCAGACAATTGAAAACAAATAAGAAATAAGAAAATTATTGAAAACAAATAAGAAACCGCTCAATCACCAATAAGCAGACAGAAAAACATCAATCACTAAAACTTCCGAACGGTTCCATTTGAGTAGATATAGGTACAGGTCAACTTGGCTGTGCATTGTAAAGAATGCACTGGTTGCTTTCAGTTTCTTTCTGCTGCGCACATTCTGGCTGTCATCCATTGCAAATCAGCTGGGAAATCATTGAAGCTAGACACATTTTACAATTAGGTAATGAACGTGTTAGTGAGCCATCCATCATGTTACCATGCAGTGAGTTGGGTTATCTAGATAGGGAACTGTTCTTAAATTTTAGTGATTCATGTCTTGCTTTTTGCTTATCAGTAATTGAGTGATTTGCATTGTTGCTCGACTTCTTTATATATTTCATGTGTGCTTCAATAAACATTAGTTGTAAGTTAGTGCCCCTATTTCTCCTTTCATACCCTTGTTTTTCTTGCTGCTTCTTTCAAGATAAAATACAATCTTTGCTACTTCGGTCATAAAATGAATTTTAATGAAGTTCCACATCTCGTAGAAAAGTAGTATTGTAGTTGCAGGCATTTATTAGGTCCTGCAGTACCAATTAAGGTGCTCGCTACATGTAAAGCATAAAGAAAGGGAGGGCTTCTCTGATCTCGAACCTAGTGGGAAGTGGTGGATTATGGATAGGCTGTTAAAACGCACTTGCAAATAAAGTCAAGTAAATGCTTTTTTATTTGTAACTAGGGGCACTGTGACGCCTGACTTGCTCTTTTGCCAGGCTGGCGACGAGATGGAGTGAAAGGAGTTATTTTATTTCACTGTTGGTATGTCTCGGGTGATGTCAACATTGTTTCTTTGGCATTGTAGGCAATCGCCCTTCAACTAATTGAATCCCAAAGCGAAATTTTGAAATAAAAAAATAATAATTTAAGATTATTTAGCAGGCGGAGGCATATTTCATGCAGTGACCTGCACCAGCATGTCATGCATCATTTCAAGAAAAAGACAGTATTGTGGTGTTCCTACTCTGTGCCTTTATTTCTTGCTCACAAAGCCTCTGCATGTACGTGTTGCACTATATTACGTTTTCACTCATTTGTTGGGTCATGGTACTTTTTACCTTACAGCAAGCACCATGTGGCTTCGTAAGCAATGGGTCCTTCAAGCTCTGTACCAAGTTGCCGGAATTGCGCGGTGCTGTGGTGGGCAAGAACCAGGACATTGATGTAAGCACTGAAGACCTCTTTCAGCATGTGTAGTTTTTTTATTTTCCTAACCCACTACTGCATTTGTGACCCCTCATGTTTATTTTGACATTTAGGTTTCTTCAGTGTTTTCTTTGCTTGCTGCAGTTTCTTACTGGCTATGACATTCGGCTGTTGAGTTTGAGAATGCGGAGTGGAATGGTGCCTGTGGCCTGTTCATAGAAGCAAAATGCAAATTTGCCCACATTTGGTGCCACTGCATAGCTTGAAGAACTTTTGTGGAAGAGGGTTCTGGAAATTCACCCAGAGCCTTCCTTCATGATGTCTCTCATAGCTCATGTTCAGCTTTAGGGCAATAAAAGAACATTGAGGACAAGCTGAAGCTGGCTATTATTATAAATTACTGCATTCTATCCACTAAAGTGCTACTTACTGAAAATGCGAGCTTACTTTAAGATAGGAAAAGCCAGAACTTTTGAAACAGATGTCATTACCAGCTGGTTTCATAAGTTCTACATGATGCATCCATACTTTATTGGGCGCAGGCCCCCGAGGCTGGGCTGGTAAGCCGTTCCCTTCAATGTGATGATCATGGAGTGTGGTTTACAAAGGCCTTTGATATCATTGAGTACCCTTGGTTTTCAGGAACTATTTCAAGGAGTTTTGGAACTCCTGAAATTATTTGCTTCTTAAAATTCTCAAAACATTGCGTGGTTTTTCTCTAAACGCGCGCCTACATGAAAACTAAAAGTGCACTTCAGAGGGAACAATCGAAGAGAGCATGAGGCTATACAATATAAACCCAAAGTGACAGCCTGGCATGCGTCCAGACCAGGGTTACAGGTAGCCCTCTTTTTCCCAGTTGCCACTTCTCTTGTCCCTATTTAATTTTTCTTTTTTTTTCAGCATATCTGTCTTTGTTTTCCTAAATTTCACACAATATTTATGCAAAACAGCTGTGAATAAACTTTTATCAAATTGGAACTCCTTGAAGTCCTTTCTGGCGGGTTATTTTTCTGGTCTTCCTGTCTTCAACTAGACCTGTTGATGGCTGCTTTCTTATAAATCAGCTCCGACAAATTTCCTCTCTAAAAGTCCCCCCTGCACTTTTTTGGTAGCTAAACTGAGTGCGAATACATTTTGTATGTAAAGTGAAAAGAGAATAGAGGGGAGTGTTATCTATAATACAATGTCAAATGTAATCATAGCATTGCAGAATATTTCTGCAATGCTTCTCTGCTCAGCGCAAACCCCGTCACCGTGGCGGCCAAACCTGTTTTGGGGGCAGAAATAGGCGGCTGTCAGGAGACATTTCTTGTGGGAATGACCACATCCATTACCTGCTCCACTCAGTAACAAAATTCCTAACGCCCCCCCCCCCCCCCTACTTCCGCACCTCCTGGTTTTCAATAGTAAAGGCATACTCGTAAGATTCGTGCATAACATGAGGTTTGATACAGAAATATTCAGCATTGCACCCAACTTCTGCCCCAAAGGGAATTGGGAGGATATTTTTGCATGTCTTCAGTGCACAATCGCGTGATACATCAGTGGCATAGCCTATATGTTAAGTACACATATCTTGTGGAGTATGTATTCTTTTTTTTCTTGAGACAGAAGCGCTGCTCAGTCAAAAGGCATGATGCAGGCGTATGTAGAATGAGCGCCGATTCTCTGCGTTTGAAATCTTTTGCTTAGCTTTCATTCTTTTTCTTCCGGTGGTTTAGCGGGTGTGCTGGTATTCGAGCAATGCAATGACACGGAGTCAAGAGTCTGCTTCTTCACACTGCGCTGCAGAGATTGTGCATTAGTTTTCCTCATTGTAATGAAAACATGCAAGGCTAGTGCATGAGTTACTTGCACACACGCATGCCACACATAAGCTGTTTGCAGTGGCAGAAAAGAAATAACTGTCAAGACTGAGAGGATCGTCTGAGGGCACATAAACGTTGGTGTTTGAAATTAAGCTGTAAATTCATAAAAGATGTGGCTTAGCTTATGAACCAACAATTTTCCGGCACTATCGTTTCACACAACGGGTTTAACTTAAGGTACAAAGGTGTTCGATCGAGCCCTGTGCTCTAACGCGCTGCGCACAGAAGCAATCAAATCTTGAGCGCTCCCTATGCTGCTGCTCAGGCCAAAGCAACCAAACCGCGTTGAAACAAACAAAAGTAACGTGACTATGTCACTCCTGCATGTCCTGCATGGGATTTTTTTTTCATTCTACAAGGAGGGAGTGAGAAAAGGGCTGCCTGGTCAGCGCGGAAAGGACGCAAGGGTGCTGGTTTTTTTTATTTACCAGTGCGGAAAGGATGAAAAAATCGAAGGGGGGGGGGGGTGAGGGTCAGGTTGGCCAACTCATGTGGCACGGTTTCAAGTGAGTGATGGCTTGGTCCTGCCTCGGCAAAGCACAAAGCAGTATGCATTGCTTTTTTTCACTTAGCAGTGCGGGACAGGATGAAAGAATCGAATCGAGGGGGGGGGGGGGGGGCAAGCTGGTCGACAGGCGTGATTTTGAGTGAGTGATGGCTTGGAGCTGCCTCGGCAAAGCACAGAGCAGTATCGACGCTTGCTTTTTTTTTACTTAGCAGTGCGAAAAAAATGAAAGAATCGGAGGTTGGGGGGGGGGGGGGGGCAGGCTGGCCAACGCAGGCAGCACGGTTTCAAGTGAGTGATGGCTTGGAGCTGCCTAGACAAAGCACAGAGTAGTATGCACGCTTGCTTTATTTTTTTTTTTGTAGCACCAAAGGTTTGACTGCTTCTGTGTCCGCACATGGGCCGGTTTTGTACCTTAAGTTAAGCCCCTCATGTGATACAAGCCTGAGTCGCTTTGGGGCGTTAAAAACCATAAAGCAAATCTTATGCGAAACATCTTGTATGATTCCATTGCTTAATCCAAACGTCAAAGTTTACGTGCCCTTTAGAAGATGCTCTATCTTGACAGAATTACTTTTTTTTGCGCCACTACAAAACTGCATGTGTATGGGTGCGTATGGGCGTGCGTGTGCGCAAATAACTCGCACTCTGGTACTCAATATATATGCAGCCCCGCACACGGCAAGTACTCTTGCACATTTTTTTTTTTGACTGCAGAAAGCATATGCACCATCCCTGCGGCATGCTGCAAAAAAGCAGACTCACGACTCCAGAATCCCCGCATCGCATTGCATACCAGCCGCCCCACCAAACTATCGGAAGAAAAAGAACGAAAACAAAAAAGTGCAAACGCACAGAATCGGTGCGCACTACATTCCCGCGCATCGCGTCTTTTGACTGAGCAGCATGCCTCTGTAAAAAAAATCTAGGAGATATGTGTGTGTGACATATAGGCTACGCCACCCATGTGTCACGTGACTGTGCACCCCCGGGACGTGCAAAAATATTCTCCCACAAGGATTTTTCTATATAAGATAGGTGGCGCATTGAGTTTTGCAAAGAGTTCAAGTAGGTCATTGTGCTCCTACTTTCACCCTGGCCAATTCAAGGGGTGAGAGGCACTTAAGAGCAAAATTACCTACTATAATCTATATGATCTCTAATGGGCCAGGTGCAGCGGACAGCTTGTGAGGTTGAGTACAGTGACATTATACATTCACTTCAACTCCACACAGCCCTGAATGCCTGCTTTTCATTTATTGGCAGTTATGTGACCCTGAGGGCTCATAGACTGGCACACAATTTATAAACACTTGACATCTTATCATTTGCTCTCTCTGTGAGCTTTGTTCTGCGGGTTTACAAGTTTTTTACTAAAGTGGATACAGTGAGTATGCACAGATCTGTTCTTTTAAGCATTGGCTGAGTGACAGCCCAGGTCAACCCTGGTTAACTTAGAACTTCTGGCACATTATTTTTTCTGGGTATGCCTTTGGCATCCCTCCTGACATCCCAGCTTCTGACACCACGTATGCATAATCATGGTCTATCACTAACTCCAGTGCTGTAATTGATCATCACATACTTCTGAGGTGCTGCACATTTTAAATTGTCACTGTATATGAGCAGCGTTTCAGAACCTATTTAGTGCTGAGCTACGGTACAAATTTGAGGACTAATAGCAAGTTTGCTCTGCTTGGTGGCTTCCACAGACAAGGACACACTTGTGGGGAAGGCATGTTGCGTACATACCTGCAGCCAACCCTTCCGATTTTTTGGAAAACTTCAAATTTTTGACCAAACTTTCTGATTCCACGATCACTGCCCTAAACCTTCCGATAAGGGGCTTCTGCCTGCAAAGAATAGCTTTTGCGGAACCGGCACCGAGGAATCAGCAGTCGCATTATAATTTCGAGCATCTCCATCAGAGGCCACACTAGCACCATCGGCATAATTGGCTAAGCAGGAAATCAGTCAAAGCAGACTTTAGCCGAGCAAGAGTAGGTGTCCCTGCGAAAACAGTTGGTGTACTGCGTTTCTTGTAGGCAGCGATGCACAGCTAATGCAGCCCCAGTAGATATAAATGCTCTGCTGGCTTCGGTTTCGATATCAGCTAAGGGCAGCCACTCAGTGTACCTGAGGTTAAAGGCTTTGCCCAAATGTCATGTTATCTGATCCTTCTTATTGAGCTCAGCCGCAGGCCTTATTTTACCAAGCTGCTCTATATTCAACAATGGCGTGATTGCTCTTCTTTCGGAACCAACGCAGCCAACAACGGTCACGGATGAAATTACGTGTAAAAGGGCTAGTTATGGTTTTGCATTAAAAAACTTAAACAGCGCTGCGATGGTGCTGAGAGAAAATTGTGGTGATGGGCACGCAGATCAGTTTTGCATCAGCTATAGAGACGTAGTGAGAACGCTCGGTGGCGGCCTGCAGATATCTCGACCGACGCACACCTTTAGACATATTGCATGCTTGCTGCTGCATGTATTTATGCTTAAGATGTTTAGATTAGGACGCATCAGACACTGCCTGAAAGTAGCAGCCCCCTCCCCCTTTTGTACACAAACGCTGCCTCCCCCCCATTTTTGTAGTCTTCCCATTTTTGATCTTAGCAAGTACGTATAAAGGAAGCTGGGGCCACTAATAGTGCGTTCGAGCCTTGTGAGCGATGTCAACATCTGTGCTACGTCTTCGGACACACGGTGCTGTCAAAGCGGTTGGTTCACTTGTTCTGTGCGGAGATATTCACGGTAGGCAGAAGGCATGGATTTTCAAGTGCAGTGACCATTGTGGCTACCAGCTTTATTTGGAAACTGAAATCAGCGAGTTGAATTTGTAGGTTTGGGTGTATATGTAGCGAAGAAGCACGCATATTTTTTTCCCTCGCCCCTGAGCTCTGCAAGCTCAAAGATCAAGTGTAGCAGCAACTTCAAACCAAACCTCAATAAACAAATTTGGTCACTAAATTTCACATCATCTCTCAATGCATATGTCCTGTTCTACATGAAAGTATCACAGCGGCAGCGACATTTTGCCTGACATTAAGCGTTTTCAGCTGTTTTTCACAGTTGCCTTTTCATGCAGCCTCGGAAACATGTTTTGTTATCCTGTGAATATCTAGTTTGCTTCTGAATGTTCAGAGGACTTCACATTAGGACATGAATGTTTTGCGTGTGGAATAGTTAATTCAAATTTTACCCTTGTGGCAGAATTCAAAAACATGTCTCCACTCGACGCTACCTCAGCTCCATAAAGTGACGAAAACAGTCTTTTCCCTACTTAAGGTTCAGTTCAGATTCTTGAATGCTTTTCAGCATTTCCTCCGACTTACCCTTCAGAAATATTTCTCCACTCCAGACAGCACAGGTGGCATACGGGGACAAGACTAATGGCGAATTCGAGTGGGAGAGCAGGCGCCCTCGAGAGGACTTCGAAAGTGCTCTCAGGCAAGCGGGTGTCCTCCAGTGGTAGAGCAGGAGTAGAAACACGCTTCCAATGGTAGAGGAGGAGGTCTTTTCCTTCGCTGAGAGCACCTGAATGCATTCCCGGCTGCTCCCTCAACAAAGCGAGTGTAGAGGAAGTTACATGACATAAAGCGTTATATCCACGCCATCTTTTTTTCCCGAGTCGGTGACGCTTTTAATGGCGGCTGCAAAGCATTGCTCAGGTTTGAGAGTCACTGCTGGCATCGAAAGGGCCAAAGGGGGCAGATCGCCGCGCTTTGAGAACAAAGGTATGCAAAGCAAGCTGTTCTACTCTGAGTGTTTGCTTCTCCTCGGGTTGCAACTGCTGCTACGGCGGACAGGCGGAGTATGCTGGGGAGGGAAGTGCGGTCAAAATGGTCGTGGCGCGCTGCTCTCGACACGCAGATAGCGTTCCCGTGGGAGGACATTTACACAGTCGCTCGGCGTGCTCCTGTACTTCTCTGTACATGCTCGGCGCCTCTGCTCTCGTCCCCCCAACCGAAGGGGCCATAAGGCCAAAATTTGCCCCGGAAAGTGCATGCCACTACGTGTAACATGCTCATTTTCTAATGTCAAGTCCTTGTGAACAGCATCCACAAGCTGCCTCAAGAGTCACCGGCTAGTATGCTGTGGCGGCCGCTTTTCGATGGAGACTAAAAGCAAGGCGCCCGTGTGCGGTGCGACATCAGTGCACGTTAAAGAACTCCAGGTGGTTGAAATGTCTAAAGTCCTCCACTGCAACATTTCTCATAACCTGAGTCGCTTTTGGACGTTAAAAAAAGTCAGAGCCTAGTAAAATATGTTTTGCAGACTGCATGAACAAGGCAGCTGTAAAAAATGGCTGAAAACAGTTCACATCTACCAACATTCACTGCCAGTGACATATGGCTCATGTAGAACAGGATTTAGGCATTGATAACTGCTCGAACTGCTGTGAACTCTAGTGACCTAGTTGCATATTTGCCCTCTAAGTGCTCAGTGGCGAGCGTTGAGCACATGTGAGGTGCAAAGAAGCATGTTATAGCGCATGTACTCGAGCCAACAAATTTGACTTTCCAGAAGCAAATGCCGCTTCTGTTTTTAAGCAAGCTGGGAGCTATAATTGTAAGCGCACTTGAAAAGCCATGCCTTTCACCAACTGCAAATATCTCTCCACAGCTAAAAAGACAGAATTGACCCCCCCCCCCCCTTCAGCACTGCATCTAGACATACAGGTATATTTGAGGTAATAAGAAAGCCATTGATGCGTGCAGCAGAGAGGTGTTCCGTGGCACAACTGCACTTCCGGTGTCTAGCTGTCTTCCTATTTACAATATGACATTCCCCACGATTGCACCACTGTCCACAGTGGTTCACAGAAACCACTGCACATGCTTCATTTGCTGTTAGCCGTCAAATGCTTTCTGCAACTTGGCACTCGGCATGCCCTGAAATGTTGCTAATGTATCTGGTGATGATTTGAAATGTGCCTACACCACAGTAGCGTAATGCGATGATGAATTACAGCATTGAAATCTGCAACTGACAATAGTTATCCATGCTCAACATCAGACGAAGAAACTTAGGAGGCTTGTCTTGGTCGTACTTGAAACGATGTTTCAGTATTTTCAAGTCAGATTGAGGTTCTCAAAGCCAATGCTTCAGAGAGTGGGTCTGTGCATCCTTATTGCATCCACTTTCATGAAAGGCTGGGTATACAGTAGAACGAAGTCTGCACAATGTGTGAAAGCTGCCATGCCCCATGTTTGCAAGTGGAAGTCTAGGTGTCCCCATAGTAGTGTCATTGCCACTTATAGATGCTCTGTTTTCTCATGCACTCGAGGAGCAATTCAAGTGGAGCTTCATTTAAAAAAAAAGGGCCTCGAGGACCGCTTGGAGTAAAGGTGTTAGTCAAGGCATGTTTGTGAATATCAGTTAACCTGATCCCTATGCACTGTTTCCACTGCCTCGGATGGTTAGAGTATTTCTCAAGACCTTATTAGAAGGCTGAGGGGCCGTCATAAATCCTAACCAAGCTTTTAGTAAACTTGGGAGTTGTACCACTTCTACATGGCATTCTCGATCACCATTGAAAGATTCCATCATCTCACTGTAAGCTCTTGTACCCCGCTGTTGCAATCGATAATTCGCTGCTTGGCTCAAGTAATACTCGTGCACTTTTGGAGATGTGTTATCGACTGTTTTTGTACAAGTTGCAATGATATACTTTCCGCGCTGTTCTGTGTGCAATTTTGTTTTCCTTCTATGATCATATAGGTAGGATTGCATAATCTTTCATTTCAGGTTTGGTTTTATTCTTTAGCCCTGTGTGCTAAGCCATATCCTACAGTGCACTATTCTATTTCTGAAAGGCCATTTAAATCTCCAGTTTTGCACTGCTCTGTTCACTGCAGTTCTTGTAGCTTTCCATGAAGCAGTGCTCAAATGTCTTTGATTGATAGGATATGGTTCAAAAACCCTTGAAATATCTGTTTGACTAAGGTATTAGGTTTTGTAATGGACTGATGCTGAACAGCCTGCATTCTTGTGTCAGTTCCTCAGATTTCTGTAGTTCAGAATCGAAACTTTTTGAATTGTTATCAATTAATAATAGAGCGCCTGCTTACCCCTTTCTCAGAATCTTTTGTAAATACATGAGCTGAATTTTCGGATTTTGGAATATAGTTCTGCCTTTTTTTTGCACTTTGCAGACGTCGCACAGTGAAAACCTGTATCCAAGCTCGAATCCAACAGGTGAAGAGCAGCTGAAGAAGAAAACCTGTATCCAAGGTCGAACCTGGTGGACCGAAAGCAGATGTTTTGTGACCACGGTGTATCAGCCAATAAAGCCAATCCAGGTGACCACATGTATCTTTTGGAAGCTTGCATTCTTTGCACTTGAGACTCATCTCATGGAGAGCATCATTTCTGCAAAACATTTTGTGTCATAACTGTAGCAGACACTGATTGAGGCCTTTGCACAAGGCCTAAAGCTGGCATATTAGTATTATGCACAACACAAACGTGAGGTGTGATGTAGGAGCCTTGCAACCATGCAGAATATCACCATAGCATGGTAGCATTCCCATGCCGAATGTCTCTCGTCTGAGATCAGACTAATGTCTTGCACCTTCAGAGTGCACTCATTCCTTGCACTAAGTGAGTGCCCAAATCCATGCACTCTGAATGTAGATAGCTTTGCACAAATTTTGCCGCACACACACGGGTACAAAAGTCCTCACAGTGTGCACGCCTTCGCGCCGTGAGCACGTCGCACGTTCTCCCACCGTGCACACGTCTCACGTCCTCGCATCACACACCCTCGCATCGCACACCCTTGGGTCGCACATCCTCGTGTTGCACATCCTTGCATCGCACATTCTCGCATCGCACAACCTCGCGCCGCGCAGGTCGATAACCGCGCACAGATAACCACGCAGAGCCTCGCACAATATTTTCAGTAGGGCAGCGCCTCGAAGATGCCACCCAAACATCGCGTTCGCTGCCTAGCCCTTCACCGGTGGCCCTCAATCTTTCCCAACATCAAATCTTTTTCTAGCGACTCCTCTCTTCTCATCAGATGACCAAAGTAGCTGAGCTTTAACTTTAGAATTTGACCCTCCAATGAGTAGTCAGGGTTTATGGTCGACAATATCGACTGATTTGGTCTTCTGGTCATGCAAGGAACTCTCAAGAGTCTCCGCCAGCACCACAATTCAAACGCGTCAATTCTTTGGCGGTCAGCCTTCTTCACAGTCCAACTCTCGCATCCATACATCACAACTGGAAAGACCATAGCACCAGTTATACGCATCTTGGTTGGCAGTGTAATGTCTCTGCTCTTTACTATGCGGTCAAGGCTAGCCATGGCTCTCTTTCCCAGAAGCAGGCGTCTCCTAATTTCATGGCTGCAGTCTCCCTCCGGGGTAATCTTGGAGCCCAAGAAATGAAAATCTGTCACAGCTTCCAATTCTTGTCTCTTGATGCTTCAGGACTTGATAGGGCAAGACGCCATGATCTTTGTCTTTTTACTGTTCAGTTTAAGCCCAAACTTCTCACTCTGTTCTTGTACGCGCATCAGAAGTCACTTGAGTTCCAATTCACTTTCTGATATTAAAGTGGTATCATCAGCATATCTAAGGTTGTTGATACGTTTCCCAGCAATCTTCACTCCAGCTGAAGACTCGTCCAGACCGGCCTTCCTCATGATGCACTCAGCATATAGGTTAAATAGGCAGGCCGACGGTATGCAGCCTTATCTAATTCCTTTCTCAATCGGAAACCAATCAGTAAGATCATGCCCAGTTCTAATTGTGGCCTCTTGCCCTTTATACAGGTTCCTGAGGAGACAGATGAGGTGAATTGGACCTCCCATTTCTTGGAGAGCTTGCCACAATCTGCTGTGATCTACGCAGTCAAGCGCTTTCGCATAATCAATAAAGCAGAAGTTGATGGGTTTCTGGAACTCTCTTGTTTTTTTCCATGATTCAGCGAAGGTTTGCAATCTGGTCTCTAGTTCCTCTGCCACTGCGAAACCCACCTTGGCACTGAAGTCGCCAATTAGTACAGTCTACAGCGTCTTTACTTTTCGCATTGCCGATTCTACATCTTCGTAGAAGCTTTCAACTGCCTGGTCATCATAACTACATGTAGGTGCATAGGCCTGTACAATCTTCAGTTTATACTGATTATTACGCCTAATTACGATGACTGCCACCCTCTAATTAATACTATAGAATTGATCTATATTACCCGCTATATACTTATTGACAAGAAAACCTACTCCTCGCCTCTCTGGTAAACCTCGATAACACAGTACATGCCCATCCTTCCGTACAGTATATGCCTCATTCGGCCTCCTAACCTCACTAAGCCCTATGACATCCCATTTCATGCCCTCTAGTTCCTCTAACAGCACTGCTAAACTAGCTTCACTAGCTAGGGTTCTAGCGTTAAACGTTGCCAGGGTCAGTTTCCAATGGCGGCCTCTCCAGCGGAGCCAGGAATTCTTAGCACCCCCTGCTGCGTCACAGGTCTTACCGCCGCCGTGGTCAGTTGCTCCGCAGCCGCTGGTGACTGAGGGCCGGGGTTTTATGGAGCTTATCATGACAAGTTGCGACCAATGACTGCACCAAGGTGGACAACTCCTGTTGTGGTGAGTGAGTGCGTTGCCGGAGGCGTTCACCGGCATCAGGTCGCACCCCAAACTTGTTTATGCAATTCCATCGACACGCGGATTTTTTTTTAATCCGGTGGAGAATGCGCAGCATCGGGATTCGAGCACCGGTCCTCTTGCATGCGAGGCGGATGTTCTACCACTACGCCACTGCTACACTACATACATATTCTGAAATAAATTTTAGATATCATTGTTCAGAATTAAAACTTATAGATATTAGGTATTGGTAAAATTCTCAAGATACTAAACTACTTTGCGGAAGAACTGAACCAGTACATATTTGGATTGCGTGTAAACATGTTATTTTTTTTATTTTCAACTGCTACGTTGAGGAATAATCGCCAGGAATGGAGGCGTACATTTTGTTTTTATGACCCGTCAATTTAGTAGAAATCTATATTGCCACCTGGTATTCCCGGTATTCTCAGGTGTCGCCTGAAAGAAAAGGACGCAGAAGTTGGCTCGCGCGCTCTGTGTGGAACTCTGTTTGCTCGTGCAGCCTTGCTCTCTGTTGTAGTTACGTTCAGTCCCGTTGTCTTGAAATATTTTGTTGCAGGTGACATATCTGGGTGGTGGAGCAGCGGTTTACGACCTACGACAGGCTTGTGCTCGGCGCTTCGCTCAAGGAGCCGCTTTTGGCCTTCGGCGATATCCCGGATCTCCTTCGAGACATCATTCCCTCCGTTTTTCGCGAAGCGCTCCCGTAATTGTTCGGTGCTCCCCAGCCAGCGGTCGGCTCTGTCGCTAGCATTGTCTACGAAGAGCTTCAGCAAGCATTAAAGTATTCGGTACCTTCTGCTTACCCGCAAACATTTTACACAGAGTACTGTCTTCTAACGTATGCGGATGTCTTGCGGCGCGCTGCGTCTGGTTCCACGCCATTACTCCCGCCGATCTATGCTCACTGTATTCAGCACACACTGAGCCGTGCATAGATAATTGCTGACCACCACAGCAAACGACAAACCTGTGGCGTGCCCCAAATCGGTGGCGCCTGTGCTTCCACTGGAGGAACTAGGTCATTTGTACCGCCAGCGCCAATATCGGAACCTGGAACTGAAAGAGTATCTCATCGACGTGCCTCGCCTCCAATAGGCCAGACCTCGACAAGCCTGCTGCTGTCGCAAAGAAAAAGGCACCTTGCAAACAACGTCAGTGCGGTAGGCAACAAAACGCTTATTATGACTCTTGTCACATGCATCCATTCGAGGGCCTGACAAGTTAACCTTCTTGCACATACGCTCCAGTTTCTATGGGGCACTGAAAAAAACATGTACGCCTACCCTGCGCGCAGCACGATTAAGTTTATTGGACATTTGATGCACGTACTGAAGAACTACAATGTTTTTTCCGGTTCATCGGCTTCTGAGTTTTGTGATCCACAGAGTCCCGGTACTTTCTTAATAAACCCTCAACAACACTGAACAAGACAGGTTCTGGAAAGCCGGCTAACTTCAACCGTCCCATCTGAGCGTGGAAACTGATCTGCACCTGGTATTCGCACGACCTGGTGGTGGCATTCTGGAGGGCCCCTGTAGCAACTTGCAGCATGACTGCCTTGGAATGGGCGGAAGTGTATGGCAGGAAGCTTTTTCGTGCACTAGGCTCGTAGCGCCAGCAAAGGTGTTCGCTGTGGTCGATGAGTGTCATTTCCAGGAAACGTATGCGTCCTTCGTTTGTTAATTCATTTGGCAGACGAAAAGTGGAAGGGTGACTTTCAAATATCGTGAAAAGATGGCCCACACGAGAGGTCACGTTACTTGGGTCAATCCTAAAAAATACGAAGTCATCAACTTAAGGAAAGATTTTTATCACGTCGAGGCTGGTCAGGGCATCCTGTAACTTCCTGTCACAATAAGCCAGCATCATGTCACTGAGCAGAGGAGGAAAACAGGCTGCAATTCAGATTCCTTCTTTTTGTATGTACAGCGAATCTTCGAATTTCTCCAGAGTTGACTTCAGGTAAAAGGACCGCACTTCCAGAAAGTTAGAGGTAGTGATGCCGGAAGAATTTTAAAACGCATTGATCAAAACTCTTCCATAGAATGCGGAATTCGGATTTAAAGCTACTGGTCTCTGACAAAGAGGAAAGTTTGGCCGTGGTCCCCCCGAGTGTCCACACTTCGAAGGCTCGCGAGGAGGCCGTGGAAGAAAACTTCCGCCAGGTTCCCAATGTTCAGCCAACTAAGGTAAGGAGTCAAACTATGAAGTTTTGCAACAGGGTGGGTTTGGAAAAGGTGGCCAAGAAAATCAGAGAGTAAGACCCTCAGTCTGCAACTCTTTTTTTCTGTCAAGACTCACAAACCTGGATGCCCGTTCAGGGCCATTGTTACTGAAAGGGGAACTTGGAAACGCGCTCTTGACAGGTACCTTCAGCAGTCTCCATTCATTCTGCCCATACGTTATCCTTTTCTTCTCAGAAGTGCAATGGAAGTGTCTCAGTTCTTCGTACAGAGCAGTTTTATTCACGCTAGTGTTTTGTCAATAAACATTACTACTCTTTACTACTCTCTCCCCTAAGAAAATTTTGCCAGGTATTAAGTGATTCTGCTAAGTGGTCGAAAAGACGTTGCCAGTTTCTTCACCATGGCAGTAATGCAGAATTCGGAAAACGTGTCGAAAGAAAGATGCATTCAATTTTGAATCAAAATTGTGGCTCATCTGCTTTGCAGCGTTCACTGTGACGTAGTACCATTTCGAGACTTACAGAGCATGCATCAGCTAGTCAAGTTGGAAGCTAAATTAGGGTAGGGAATTAAACCGACGATATATGTACCTCTAATTGTTAACTCTTAGTTGCGGGGATATACATAAATCTCCTGTCTCATTGTAAGAGCCGCCCCTTCACTTTCTCCCGTCCCAGACACGGCGACAATGCCGCTAAGATGTACTTCCTTGTTTCGTCTCCTGCGTTATTTTCTTCAAATATGCCAGTCGCCAACTCGCCCAGCAGCACACTTTGATGCCGCAGATGCCTCTGCTCTTTCTCGTATCATAGCCGGAGACACATCCTCTCCACCGCTCTGATGAGCTTGCCTCGCCCGAATGCCTCTAAATATTGAGCGGGTAGACTCGCACGCAGCGTACCTACTTTCTGCCAGGAGAACGCCGCCGTCGCTGAATCCCCGGCCATTGTACATACTGACCGCAGTGGCCCGTGATTTCAAAGCCACGCGAGGTGAGCACAACATTCCTACTTCGTTTCGCGTGTTTTTCTTACGGTTTTCAAGTGACAGATAGAATTTACGCGAGGAAAATTCAAGTTCACCGTGTGCTTGCAGCGACCTTCAAACATCTGCAGTGCCAAGTTGGAACTTATGCCACAACCATTTTGGGATGCTACGTTCTAACGAAAGGTCGATGTCAAAGTGAACTGACGCTGGAAGCGGCTTAACACAGGTGCAGTTGCGTCGCATAACATATGATAACAATAAATAATAATAAATAAATTGGTTCACAGGAAGGGAAAGGCGCAGTAACTGTCACACTTGCTCTGTGGACACCCGAACCGCGCCGTAAGGGAAGGGAGGGAGGTGGGAATGAAAGTGGACAGAGAGAAAGAGGAGCCGTAGTGGAGGGCTACGGAGTAATTTCGACCACCTGGGGATCTTTAACGTGCGCTGACATCGCACAGCACACGACGCCTCTGACGTCAATCTTGAGCATATATAGATTCGCGCCGCACGCCTCGGTCGGTGAGCGCCATGGACCCGGAGGAAGAGCAGCTGTGCTCGTTACAATCGTCGGTCGGCTGCACCTGAAGATCCGGAAACCATTGTGCTACGAGCTGAAAGTTTGCGGCGAAGGGAAGGAGCTAAAGCCAAAAGAGCGGCGGAAACGCCGGAACAACGTGAGGAGCGTCTTGCGAAAGGCAGCCGCAACGGTGCTGCAAGGCGTGAGCGATGAAGTAGCTAAGCTAACCGCCGCTGCTTCGTCAACACTGACAGAAAAAGCAATGACCGAAAAAAATTTACAGGGGAAACTTTGAGCGATTCCATGTGAAGCCATGCTTCAGCTATCGCTTAATACTAGTTTACACCGAAGCTAAACCACAGCCAATGAATGTTTAATTCGCTCCTTACGATGGCGGGTCGTCCCGCGTTACCGGGGTGGTTTTGATGAGTTCTGTTGGCGTGTATAGTTACTCAGTGTCAATAAACGCCGCTTAGAGTAGCCGCCGTGGTGGCGACTTCCGACACGGGAGAATTCGTTTTGCCGAAGTAAAGTTTTTCGCTCACTTACCCACTCGCACCGCGGGTTGAGGGTAACAGCTTTGATTCTTAGGGATAGTTCGATGGCACTGGAAGGCGATTCCCCCGCTTAGCACTTCAACGCTATAAACCGAAAGATTTACTAGCCCTATTAGCCGAAAATCCGGTGGCCGGCGTGTTGTTGTTGCGACTGTAGAAAGAAGGAAGAGAAAATGCACGGGCCTGCTAATGTAGCTGAGCCACCTCCGCTGCCTCGTGTGGACAGAGGACAAAATAAAGAAGAAAGAATAAGAAAAGGGGGAGAAAGACGCACGCCGCAACGCCCACCGTCCACCACCGAAGCGGTGTCGGGTGCAATGACGACCTATTAAGGCTTCGGGTGGCTGATTCGGGCCCTACGAGGTCCCCGCCGCTTGCAGCGGGGGCTAGCCTGCCACCGAATTCGTTAGGGTGTGGACTAGATGGTAATCACAAATAGGCTTCAGGTGTCCACAGATTCAAGTGGGGTAGATACTACACCTTTCGTGTCTTGTTACCGAATTTTAAGGCGAAATACTTTCTAGGTTCATGGTGAAAATCTCGCGTCGGCGACATTTGTCCGTTAGATGTGTACGCGAGAATCCGTGAGTGACAGATACAGCGCCGTTCATTCCCTGTAAACAATTATAGAACACCAATTAACTTTGATGCGGTCAACAGAATGCATTCTGCGTTTGCCAATGGGCGCGCGGCGTACCGTGTGCAGCAGCAACACACAGGATTTTGTATTACTCCACTGCCGATTCTGCAGTCCTTTAAGATTTTCTGCAAATTTAAGCCCATAAAGTATGAGTCCGCCGAGAAGAGAGATAGATATTTCACCTTCCTTTTTTTCAAAAACAAAACCATCATGAGACGTTTGTTTTTAAAAGTTTGTGCCAGTTTTTTTTTATGCTGAACTTTCGGGGTATGAAAAGGCGGTGTTGAAAACACTTGAGCGTCCTCCTTATATTTCTTCTCTTTCCTAGCACATTTTCTTCAGGAAATTTCATCTCGCAGTAGTCAACACCACACACAAAAGTTTCCTACTCTCTTTGCCGTCAGTGGGTGTTGGCTAGTTTCTAATATATATTATATAATGCGTCCCATGCAGGGAAATAGATGGGCAGATAGAGTTAAAAATTTCACAGGGGTCAAGTGGATGCAACTAGAATAGGAACAGGCGAATTGGAGCTATATGTGAGAGGCCTTCGCTCTGCAGTGGTTATAGTTCGGCAGGTGATGATGATGAATGTGCCCCTTATTTCGCTATGTTGGTTTGATTTTACGCCATTGATAAGGCTACCAATTAGGGTGACTCAAATAGCAAGCCATCTGGCATATTTTGTATGGCTCAACCGTGAACACGGATTGCTACTGTTCCACCACTGAGGTACATTTGCGTCGTTATGTTGAAAAACCACTCGCGCTTGTCAAGATTGTATTTCAGATAATTTGATTTCAAGTCAAACAGCTGTTGACGCACAAGCAGACCTGGAGAGAACGATTCCAAGAATTACGATGTGAAATATCCATGAATAGTAGCTAAATTATGTTAATTGGTCGGTGTGAGTTTTGTGAAGCATACGCGTGTAGCTTTTTATTCATTTAAGAACCTTGAATGGTGGACTAGCAAGTCTGTTACCTCGAAGTTGTCTTGCAGAATATGTTTACGTCCCGAGTCGATACCTGAGATGTCTGGAGCAAAGATGTATGTTTGTAGCTATTGCAGTAAAAGCTGAATATCGGAAGGTTATTGTTGCTGTTTTAAGTAGTTCGAGGTGACACAGCAGTATTAAATATAAATGCTAGCAATTCACGTCCATGCAAAACTTCAATTTTAGGAGTATAAACTTGTTTTATATTTCGCAGTCCTAACAGAATGCGCTGAATGCACAAAATGCTGTCAAAACAGCAATGAAACTGTATTAGAACCCAGCTATTTCATATTTTTCAAAATTCTTCATTGCCGTTAGTAATAAACGGCTTCTATTAAGTAAAAAAAAAGCGGTGTCAATAGATGGCGAATATTTTTATTTGCGTACCAGGCGCAAATAAATGGGGAAAAGCGGAATTGGGTCTCGTTATTTAGTGTAAAAATATTGCGTTGGGTAATGTAGGTACTATTTCTCAGAAAACGACTATATTGAAGGCGCACATGGTGTGCTAAATGCCTCCAACAGCGCAGATGTGATAGCTTTCAGTGTGCAGTTTGTGCAACAACAATCGTTTGTGTCGGCCTCCTCGTCGAAGTGGCCAAGTACGGGCGTTGTTTGAAGGCGCTTGCGAAGCTCCTCGAAGGCCCTTTTCTGCTCGTCGGCCCAGATGAAAGGCCGGTCGTCCTTTGGTAGACAAGTCAATGGTTGAGCTATTCGGGAGAAGTCGTGCACAAATCTCCTGTAATATGCACAGAAGCCCAAAAACCAACGCACGAAACTTTTATCAGTGGGGGTCGGGAAAGCAGCTACCGCAGCTGTCTTCTCTGGATCAAGGCTAATACCCTCAGCACTCACGACGTGACCCATAAGCTTGAGCTGTTGGATTGCAAAGTGGCATTTTTCTGGATTTAGTGAGAGTCCGGCCCCGCGGATAGCATTTAGTACGGCCGTCAATCGTTTGAGGTGCTGCTCGTAGGTTGCAGAGAAAATAACAACGTCGTCAAGGTAGACGAGGCACGTCTGCCATTTCAGGCCGGCTAGGACAGTGTCCATCATTATTTAAAAGGTGGCGGGAGCGGAACACAAATCGAAGGGAAGCACATTAAATTCGTACAGTCCGTCAGGAGTAATGAATCCGGTCTTCTCTCGATCACGTTCATCGACTTCGATCTGCCAGTACCCACTGCGTAGATCGAGTGATAAAATGTATCGGGCGTGGCAGAGTCGGTCGAACGAGTCATCGATTCGAGGCAATGGGTAGACGTCCTTTTTCGTAATTTTGCTAAGCCTCCTACAGTCGACGCAGAATCTGAGTGCTCCGTCCTTTTTAGCGACCAGCACAACTGGTGAGGCTCATGGGCTTGTGGATGGCTGGATCATATCAACGCGGAGCATTTCATTAACCTGCGCCCGTATAGCCTCTCGTTCTTTCGCCGCTACTTGGTAGGGGTGTCGGCGGATAGGGCGCTCAGTGGTTTGGCTACTGACGTCTGTTTCACTTTGAAAGTGACGACAAAGCACTCATTGTAAGTGTCCAGAATTGCTTGAAGGCAGCGTTTCTGGATAAGTTTGAACGTCAGTTTCAACAGTATGTCCAGTGCTCTTGGGAGGGTTCTCGTTGGCCAGCGAAAGGGCGCAATGGGCGGATGGTGCACTCACTTCGTCAAAATAAGTGATAGCTGTACCTTGCGGTAAATGGCGGTATTCGGCACTGAAGTTCGTAAAAGCAGTTCAGTTTGTTTATTTCTCACGGCGAAGACCCCCCGAGCGACGTAGACTTGTAGGCTCAACAATAAATTCACGTTCGTTTCCACGAGGCCTTGAAAAACGGGGGGGTTGTCGCACTCCACTGTAACAAACAAGCTGGCGCGTGGAGGTAGAGTTACATGGTCGTCGCACACTGGGAAAACTGGCCTGCCTGTGTAGTCGTAGCTGTGCTGTGTGTACTCGTCGGAAATTGCGCGGTGGGTAGAAAAAGTCACCATGAAGTCACGGAGGTTGATGACTGCGTCGTTTTCTCCAAGAAAATCAAGGCCGAAAATCAGGTCCTTGGAGCACTATGCTAGGACAACGAAGCAACACGAGAAAGTTACGTGGTGAATCTCGTCGCGAGCGGCGCACACTCCGAGCGGCGTTACCACATGCCCTCCGGTTGTCCTTATCAGGGCTCCGTGCCAAGGAGTCAGGACTTTTCGCAGAATGGTAGCAAGGCCATGACTCATTACGCAAAACTCAGCGCCGGTATCTACAAGGGCAGTCATGTTGTGCTTATCAACGACGATCGGTATCTCGGCGGTAGGTATACTCACCGTCGACAAAGTGCGGCGTGTCAGGGATTGTCGGGCTGACGGGTCGTTCGTTGCATCGAATAGCGGCGACTGAAGGTAAGCTTCTGTGATCGTCGGGAGGTCGTCGGACTCGTTGGTCGTGCGGTGCGTCGACTGTGGGCGTCGGAGGAAAGCTTTGGCGATCGTCAAAAAGTGGTCGGAATGTTGGTCAAAGCGAAGGGTCGGAGGTTGGTCTGTGTGAGGGTGCCGATGGGTAGGCAACACGTCGCTGTACGTCATGATGTGCGGCCCAGGCGGCTGAGGTGACGGTACTGATGGCACTGCTTGGCGGAGCTCTTCGCGCACCTCATCCGAGATGCCCCCAACACGTGGGTGTTGCTCGAGAAAGGGCAGCTTTTGCAGCTCTTCGCGCACGATGCTTTGGATAAGTTCGCGAAGGGCTTCACTGTCGTTTCCGGTCATTGGCAAGCGGAACTCTACGGCAGCAATGCTCGCAGAGCGATCAAAACGCACAGATCGCTGATTCAAGCCACGCTCGATTCTTGTCGCTTCTTTTGTAAAATCAGCCACAGTACGTGGAGGGTCACGTACGAGGACAACGAAAAGCTGCTCTTTGATGCCTCGCATAAGGTGGCACACCTTCTTCACCTCCGACATGGACGGATCCGCCCGGTTGAAAAGGCGAGTCATTTATTTTACAAACATGACGTCGCTTTAATTAGGCCGCTGCGCTCGTGACTGTAGAGCGAGTTCGGCCATCTCTCTTCTTGCATCGTTGCCAAATGTTCCGAGCAGTTTCCGCCGGAAATCCTGCCAGGTGGTAATGGTAGCCTCATGGTTTTCGAACCACATCTTGGCGGCATTCTCTAGTGCGAAATAAACATTCTGCAATTACCTCTCCTCGTCCCACGCATTAAACTCAGCACCCGGTCGTAGCTGGTCAGCCAGTCCTCGACGTCTTCAAACTTGTCGCCATGGAACGGCGTGTGCATGCGCGGAGTATGGCAGATCAGCGGCTGGGTACTCACGGGAAGCTGAATGGTCTGAATTGCCGCTACATATTTCTATTTATATATTTATATAGAATATATTTATATTTTTGTTATACTGGTTATATATATTTACCCCTAACAATAATGAAAACTTCTGTGTGACACAACTAATAAACAAATAGCAATGTGGAAACTATGAAAACCGTATTTTCATATATCTACAAGGTAAGTTGTTGGGCCAGTTGCTGAAAATGTTCTATATATCTACAGCGCGATAAACGAGACAGGAGAGAAAACCTAAAACGACAAACACATCACTGTTTGTCGTTATATGTTTTCTATCCTGCCTCGTTTATCGCGCTGTAGATATGGGTCATATATCTGAACTTTGTAATAGAAATTATAGAGGTCTCATATTCCCACTTTTTCTGTATCATCAGTACGGCTGATCGCAAAAGCATTCTAATATAAATAATTCGAAACCCTCATCACAACGTTCTAAATACCACGAAGCGTTCACATACATCAAAATATATATGTTTCAGTTATTGAGCAATGGATTTTTCAGATGTTCTAATGTCCTTTGAGCACTATGTGTGTGGCATTACTACAGTGAAAGTGTCACATTCAAATGATTAATTTCGTACTGACGCGCCTGCTCTGTACAAGTCGTAACATATTGTGTTTAAAACGGGCGCCCGCATGCGACAAACAGTGTATGCAGCGGCAGCAGGACTGCGGAGCACTCTATGCTTTTCTTAGACATGTATGGTCTTCATCTCCTTATTTTAACTACAGTGGCGATCAGCGGTCAAGGTGCATCCCTCAGTGATTTCCAAAATGTGAGTCAGGATTTTGCCCTCAATGCAATTATCTAGAGTGCAATGAAAAGCGCATTACGAATTTAGTGTACAGAAGTTATAGTATGTAGGAAAGATCCATTTCTTCACCATCGCTTTCACTCAAGGTTCTAACGTGCCCCTGGTTTAGGGCAAAAAAAATAAGCCTAGCAATGACTTCTGCTTCAGTCTCAAGCATCAAAATTGAAACTTATTTTCATTGGCTAAACAAATAAGCAATTTGACATTTCGCCTGCATTTCTTACTACTATCGGTTATCATTTTCTATAAAGAAGAAAGCCCACAGAGCCCTTGGCGTTGTTTCTCAGCAAAAAAAGGGGAGGCCGTATAAATGCGGAAATCTTTTCTTCTTGTCCAGAGTAATGCTCAGCACTCGCGTTCTGGCACTGAGAAAGTGCGCTCTGTGATGAACAGGAGGCGGCTAATAGAGGTGATGCGACCATTAGACCCAAATTCCCGCTGATAGAAGACAGCACTGATACCTTCCCCGTTCACGTCCATGCGTACTTAAATAGGGCAGACACATCGATGTGTGCGAAACCGGCGAGACAATGAAGTTACAGATTAGAGCGGCTACGGCTTTTACTTAGTTGAGTCCACAAGACAGACATACATTTTGATCGGATATTTAGGGGAATCCCCCAAGATGGAGTAAATTTATTAAACTCCATTATTAGACATACATTTTTGTCGAATTAGCTCTGGGAAAGCGGAATATCGGTAAACCGTGGCACATATCGACGGATATGACCACTGCCCCAGGAACCTGTGCACGCATTCACAAAACATGGCAATAAGAAGCAATTCACAGCACGAGCCTTTTTTTTTTTTTACCAGTAATGCTGACTACTACATTAAAATTAAAGACGCGGGAAATGGCAACGGTATTTACTGCACTGGAGGTCGGTTGGGAAAAGACTTGACGCTCGATTTTTTTTTCAATAATATGACTGGTTACACTCAGAGACAGCCAGTATTCGATGATGTTCCTAGCTAACTTTAGTAACCCCGCCATTGATGAATTGGCGTCCAGCATGGGACAAAAGTATAGACTTCAGTGCATAGGAGAGGCATTTCCGGGTTTTATGTGGCGTGTCGCCGCTAGAGCTTGGCCAAAGGGTATTCATCAGAATCAAGGATGTCTGTAAAGTATACTAAACCTCGCGAAACTGGGCACCGGGCAGCGATAGAGATCGCGGGCCATCTTTGGTGTTGATGAACCACTGTAAAAGGAAGCGGTGGGTGATGGAAGCTGCATAGCTTATATGGCTGGCGTCCAACGTAATGTTGGCAGCGAACAAGTAGAGAGCGTGTTAACATACAAATTACTCACAGGAGAACCCGCAACGACAGGGCGTTCTCCTCTACGGTGGTGACGGCACAGGGCAGAAATAGAGATGTGTTGGGCACAGTGGTCGGCAGGAAAGATTGAATATCTGGCCTTCTGCTCAGCACTGTGGAAGGGGAAGAGAAGAGGAACATGGTGGGTGAATGTGTGGGCAGAAGAGGTATGAAATAAGTATGCAGGCGCAGTAACTTTTTTTACAAGCTCGAGTGAAGTCCCGTGTCACTAAAGTAACAACAAAGACCTTATATTGCCTCTAGAGCTTTCCATTTGTACGGCGCAGCGCCTAGTAATAAATCTTACAATAAAGGCCTGATGGCCAATCACTTCAACAAAGTCGCAAGCAGTATCTTGCTTTGAGGATACACTATGCGTACCAATATTTTTTTAAGTGCTGAAGACGATAACCGGTGCTTACAAAGAAAGGTACCAGCTCCAAGACAGAGTTCGAATGTTTCATTTCATTTTTTTTTTTCATTTTTATTTTCTTAAAGAACCCCTGTTTGGGACTTTACATAAGGAATGGGGTTAAAATTAGAAAGCAAAACATTTTTTTTTTCATGATGACAGGTGGGATGTAACTTTATCTAGGAAGGTTGTTGGGCAGGTGATAGCTGCAATTTCATGGGGAAGGTAGATCCAGTCGCTTGCTGTTTGGAGAAAAAATGACTTGGAAAATGTAGTCGTACGGTGACGCTGACCTGCAACGTTCAGCGAATGACCAATGCGGTGAGAAGTGCGTGGTGGCGGTGCGCAGATGTATGGCTGCTGTTTGAGCTGGGAGTAATAAAACGTTTGAAATTGCCACAGGCTAGAAATGCGGCAACGGAGGGAAAGACTGCATAAATGGGACTGTAGCTTGAGAGATGAAACACTAACATAAAATGAGTATGAACAGTGAATGAAACGGGCGGCTCTGTTTTGCACTGCTTCTAGTGAATCAATGATGTATGCGTGCTAAGGAATCCAAATTGCGGATGCATACTCAACTTTTAGTCTGATCAATGCTGTATAAGAAAGTAGCTTTACATTTTGAAAGGCGTCATGAAGATGACGTTAAGAAAAGCCTAATTTTTTATTTGATAACGCATCTATCGAAAATTCGCTATCACGAATTTTTTCTAATAACGTACAGGTTGAGAAACCCAAAGAAAACGCTGTTTTGCACATCAACATGCGTTCTGCTTGTAATAAAGATGAGTGCATTGCTAGCTTCCTGGATAAGTTCAGTTTCAAGTTTATATTATTATTGTTGGCGGAAACCTGGTATTAGGTAATATGCTTTCTTAGATGGGTATAGAAATTTGTTTGTTAGTCGGTCTAGTCAACGCGGTGGTGGTATTGCCATTTATGTTGATGCCGCGTATGATTATGAAATTTTTCCGTAGTTTTCAAAACCTTGTGCTGATTTTGAAATATGTACTTACACTGAAATATAAAAAAAAAATAAGTGGTAACAGTTGTGTACCGGCCCCCGGAAGACAATGTATCAAATTGTTTGTCCTTCTTCGACATATTGATTGACTACGTGCATGTTAATAACTACAGGCGGATTTGCAGAGGCGATTTTAATATTAACATTGCTAGACAAAATACTGCTGCAAATAGCCTCATTACGTCGCTCCACTGCCCTGGTTTCACTAACATTACTGAAACGCCTACTCACGTCACAACATCCAGTATGCCTAGACTTGATTTAGTTAGAACCAACGTAGAAGCGGTCATTTCCGATGGTGAGACTATCACATTAGTTATTAGTGACCACTGCCTGATCTCTATGGTCTACAATGCAGAAGTAAATACTAACAACGATAATTATAGGCCGACTACATTCCTGTATATAACAGACCTGGATTATACAGTAATTTAAACATGACGTCGCCATTCGTGATTGGTCTTTCATTTTTGGCATTAAAAGCGGAAGTGATGCCTACACCGCATTTATCGAAGCTCTCGTAAAGATGGATATGAAACACTTTCTATTTAGGACATTTAAGAAGCCAGAAAAGATACCGAAACCGTGGGTCACTAGTTCACCCAAGCATGAAAACAAATAAAAATAAGCTTTATCATGATTTGCTTCGCACGCGCTCGCCTGCCGATCTAGACTGTTTTAAAGCAGCCAGAAATAGACTGAACGCCGAATTGAGACAGCGCAGACATTGCATAACAGGAATTATTCAGTGATATTGTGCAAAAGGGCCCAGATACTGCTTGGAAAGTAGTAGATAAGATGGTAGGTCGCAGAAAGAAAGGCACCGAGCCAAGCAGAATTACATTTAACAACTCCGAGTTGACCGAAAGGGTACTGGCGGAAGATTTTAATTAATATTTTGTTCAATCTATAGCAGGGGACAATAATCCAGTAAGCATATGTGTAACTATGCATAGTCTTCCCGAAAGTCTGTTTTTGCAGCCAACCAATTGAACAGAAATCTCACAATATTTATTCAGTTGAACAGTACTACAGCACTAGATGTGAATAATGTACAAATAAAATCTGATAATGTACAAATATTAGCTCATTCTTCCTGTTATAACTCATACTTATAACTTGGTACTCGAGACAGGTTTTTTTCCAGATGCCATAAAGAAGGCTAGGTTAACTGCGGTGTATAAAGGGGGTGATAAAAATCTCTGCTTAAATTACAGACTAATATCTGTTCACCCCGTATTTTCTAAGGGGATAGGAAAACTAATTTATACTCGAGTAATGCCTTTCTTAGATACCCATAGATTGCTAACTGATGCCAAACATGAATTTTGGAAAAACATATCTACAAAGACAGCCTTATTGACTCTCAAAAAAAATATATTGCAAAATATAGAAAATAATGATTACACTTTAGGTTTATTCACTGACTTTACGAAGGCGTTTGATTGTCTTAATCGCGAAATAATACTGCATACATTTTCACTTTATGGAATTCGCGGCATCCCACTAGAACTGTTCCGTTCGTATACGTGCGGTAGAATTCAGAGCGTATGCGTCGACAGAGAAGAGTCACATTTTTTAACCATTACACATCGTAACATTGGACCAAACAGCGAAGTTTATAATTTATGCACATGACAGCACTTTATTAGTTTCAGGTCCGAACGCATCCGAATGAGGGATAAAATGTAGTGGCATGCTTGAAAAGCTCTTGCTTTGGTCACAACGCAACAAGATAAATATTAACGCCGCAAAAACATACGCAATTTTTTTCCGCGCAAAAATAAACCATTTGAAGAGCAAGGCGCTATTAGGTACGCTGATAGTGAAACTGAAGTTGTGCACGAGCACAAAATTGTGGGAGTTTTTTCGGCTAATCTGAACTGGGGCGCGCAAGTGAATGATATCTGTAAAACGCTCGCTACTAGAACGGGGACATTGTCATGATGCCGAACACTATTACCCGCAAGGGTTAAGCGTCGAGTTTATTATGCACTGTTTAACTCTGACATTAATTATTCTAGCTTAATTTGGGCAACCCCTACCAAAGCAAATATCGCGAAGATTCTTTGCCTCCAGAAGAAAGCCCTACGCCACATCGCAAATGTACATTACTTATCTCCAACAAAGCTTTTGTTTCAAATGTATCAAATTTTCAGAATTGACCGCATGTATGACTCAAGCATCATACGTTTTGTTTTCTTTCTCCAACTAATCGTACAAGGATTTTATTAGCAAAACGGCACCGTTAATAAGTAAACATAGTTTTGCTAATACTCGCAGCGCCGATACATGGTTTGTCTCTCATTTTAGAACTATTATAAACTCTAAACACTCAAACACAACCTTCCTCACACACTCAACAAATATAAACACTTTGGAAATTTCAAATTCAAAGAAATGCCGAAGTATTTTGTTGAGCTGTAAGACATTTGTGCTTTTGTTGCTTCTGATCTTACAGGTGCACACTGATGTAGGGAGCAAATTTTATTCATTTCTCAATAAAGTTTTGATTGTGTTGTACTATTTGGTGTGCCCATTTTGCTTGTTATGATAGTGCAGGGGGATCCACTTCTAGCTGTAGCGCGTCCGCTGCTTTCGGGGCATCATTGCTTCTGGCCCGGCCATTCCATGATGCTAGGCGGCAGGCCATGCGAAACATCACCTCCGCGTCCCACTGTGCACATATCGCTTTTGTTTTGATATGCGCCTGCATCCGACGCAGTGCTGCTTTGAGGTCGGTGCCCGTGTTGTGGTTGGGGGTGGATCACCCTGTACATTTGTTTAATCTGTACAATAGTGAACAGTCAGCATGTCTGGGTGAATTTTCTACATGTCCTTACGCATCCTTCTAATTTTTTGTAGTAGGTGGCCCTAAAACCGGCATATTTTTACATCAAATAATTGCATTTATCGAGTGTATTAATTTTCTGTATCCTGTAGTGTACATTTTACTCTGTTATTTACATGCATGATGCTCCTGTAGTAATTCTGTTACATGTCGATGCCACTACTTTGTGTAATACTTTGTTAGGTTTCTCCGGTCCCCGTCAAGCTGCAAAAGCAGCTTTTTGCAATGAGATTCTTCCAGTTGTACTGGTAAAATAATAAATAAATAAAAAATAAAAATTAGCTTTGGTACGTTCTCACGCCATGATAAATTATTGCTGATAGTAACGCCGAGGTAAGTATTGGACGGGATAAGTTCGATAGGAGAACCAGAAATCTTATAAAGCAAAGAAATGCGGATTGCGACGACGATGAAAAGACATGAGCTTGCACTTATTGCGATTGTCATCAACCATTGATTGCGCCATGATTGAATGTGGTTATGGTTGTCCTGGAGGAATTCTTGATCAACGGTATTAGAAACTGTGACATAAATAACACAATCGTCGGCGAACAGACAGTCATGACATGATACATTTTGTGGCAGATCATTAATATAAATTAGGAATACGGGGGGAAGGGGGCAGGTTAGTTCCCTGATGGACGGTCGGTGTTACCGGTGGACGGTTAGAGGAGTAGTTGTTAATAGTAACGGACTGTGGAACGATATGTGAGGAATTCTTTTATCCTTGAAATAATATCTCGATGTAAGTTTAATCTGGAAAGTTTTAAGAGTAGACGTTGATGAGGTACTTTATCGAATGCTTTGGCAAAGCCTAAAAAGATGGTGTCAGTTTGTAAGTTAGCATCAAGGTTGGAATGAAGATCATGAAAAAAGATAGCAAGCTGCGTCTCGCACGATAGATCTTTTCCAAATCCATGTTGGGTGGAGTGAAAAAATTTATAGTGTCTAGATGCTGCATTATCTGCGAGTAGATTACTTGTTCCATGGGTTTACATGAAATGCAAGTAAGGGAAATGGGCTATAGTTGGGAGTGCAGAGTCTATGTTACCTGATTTGAAAACAGGAATGACCTTCCCCATCTTCCAGTCTTCGGGGATGATACCTGTGGCGAGTGACTGAGAAAACAATAAGCACAAAAACCTAGAAGAAATTTCCTTGGTGTTTTTCAGGAACTGTATTAATTTCGTCGATTCAGGCGGACGACGAAATTTTTAATTTGTCAATTGCGCACGTAATCCCATTTGGACGGAAAGTGATGCTGGCATTGTCAGTTCAGTAATGGGGGGTAGCAAATGGAATGGCTCTGCAGATACTATCGTGAATAGTGATGAAAAGTCAGTATTGAGTATACCGGCCCACTGAGCATAACTAAAAGCGTCACCGTTATCATCAGTAAGGGTGATGTCGCGCTATTGCTGGGGATTTATCACATTCCAAAATTTTCTCTAGTTACTTGTTATCATTTTGGGTAAGTTGTTGAGAAGAAAGAAATGTTTCGCGCTTTTCACTGCTGAGTAGTACGCATCTTCTGCACTGTAGTATATCTCCCACGCAGAAGGGCTGGATTTAAGTTTAGCTGAACGGTGCAGCCGCTTTTTTTAATTTTTAGACTTTTGAGTGTCTTGTTGAACCAATGATTTTGGGAATCAGATATTATTGTGCACTTTGAAATATCTCTGCTCGTTAGATCCCTAATGGTGCGTTTGAAGATGAACCAGTTCTCCAGTACCCCAGACTGTACGCTGGGGGTAGTGAAGTTCAAATGTGGATAAGAGGGAGTTTAATTCATTATTTATTGTTGCGTAGTCGGCCTTATTGTAAAGCTTTATTGTTTTATTTTTTGACACTTGGCTTTGAATGGGAGTAACTTTAAATGAGGCTTGAATAAAATTACGGTCACTTACTTCCCTCAAGTAGGTACTAGAAGCTAAGGTTTCAGGATAGCTAGTTAGAATGAGATCAAGAATGATTGGTGAAGACTCTGTGATGCGGGTTGGCTCAGTTATTATCTTTGAAAGAATAAAATTGAGACATACATCGACAAAATCTCGAGGCTCTTGAGAAACGGTAGCATCAGGTTAGTTCCAGTTTATAGATGGGTAGTTAAAGTCACCACAAAGGATAATTCGTGCGCTGGGATACTTAGTTGTTAATTGTAGCAGAGCACGATTAAACTCACGAAGGAAGTTATGGCTATTATGTGGCGGTCGATAGCAGACGCCGATTAATGTTGTTATGATGCAGTGCGGCAAATGAGCCATATATTTCAAGCTGAGATGCGATGTTGACAAGAGAGAAATGTAGTTCTCGATTAACGTCGGCTAAAGCACCCTCTCCGCGAGAAGCCTGATGGTCTTTGCAGAAAATGCGAAAATTTGGTAAATCATGCAGAACTTCAGACTCGCTGATATTTTCGTGCAGCTATGTTTCTGTAAGTACAAGTATGTTACTACCAGACGACGATACAAGGTTACGTAGAAGGTTTTGTTTGGGAAGGAAGCTGCGTATATGTGTGAAAATGACGGAAAGGCAAAGGTTGCTTCGGGAGATGGGTGTAGGATGACAAGCTGATAGAGGGCATTGCGGGGCCCACACCGAAAAGTTATCTGCTATATGATTTCCTTCACTGTGTTTGTCGTTTCGTCGAAGAAGTAGCGCTTGGGTCTCATATGAAGCGTCTTATAGCGGAGCGAGAATTCTTCAGTAGTTTTTTCTGCGAATACAACCAAGTGCTTTCGAATATTTTAGAAGCGGCGGTAATAATGTTCTCCAGCATTGAAGTCCGTTCCTTTAAATTTGGGCTCTTTAGATAAAATAGTTTCTTTGATCTTTGATGATGTTAATCTATCTAACAATGATCGGGCGTTGCCGGTTTGGGATATGACGGCCGAGCCGTTGGGCGCGCTCTATTTCTTTAAGATCAAAGGCTATTTCCAGGTTCTCTAGGCAATAATCAGCGATAATCTCTTCAGACTCAAAATATGTTTAACGGGGAGATGAGTCAGGCAGACGATAGAAAAATAAATTGTTCCTGTGAGAGCGGTTTTCAGAATTGTCAAGACGAAGCTGTAAGTCATGAACCAAAAGAGCTGTCTGGTTAGCAGTTGACTGAATGATTTCAACGTCAGATTTAACTGAAGGCAGATCCTGAAAATGTTCTTTGAGTTTAGTGAGACAGGTATTGAAATCGGATATCGTTCAGTTGATCGAAGGTATACATCCTTTTATATCTTGCATGTCAGACATTAGTGTTGCCTGGCCATCACACAGCTTTTTGAATCCAGCTAGAACGACATCCAATTTGTCAGGTCCAGGGTTGGTTTCAATATCACCGGCGAAGAGTAATAAGGACCATATACAGTGACAATGTTCGGCACAAATAGCGGTCAAACACTTCGCGATCGGCAGCTGTTCAGGAAATAATTACTGGATTTTTTTAGCAAATAGACTGACCGGTTCACTAACCTGCATAATGAAGTAAGCCAGATTCGATTACTGTGCCGTGGCACAGCTGCCGAGCGCACAAATCGCGCGGGGTGACTGCCGGTCCTTTATAGCTGGCTCGCCGAGTGATGTTGCTACCGAACCATGTTTCTCGGATTTGAGGTTCTGCGTCGGACGCACCTGCAAGGATCCTTGCGACAGCAAAATTTGGTGGAAGGTAGGGGTGCAAATTTCATGAGCAGGACGCCCCTAAAAGCCGATAATCGAGCCCAGGACGCACCCCCCTCCGCACCCCCCCCCCCCCCCCTGATAGAGAGCTCAGTACATCAGAGCAGTTGCCGACTGCAAGATCTGTCTCCCGAGTGTGGTACTGTGACCACAAGTTAGCAAAACTTGTTGGTGAAAGCGCAATGAATCCGCTATTATTGACAACTGCTGTCCTGCTACACCATCTGAGGGATCCGCTACGATTCCACGGCCTGCCCCACGATGACGCAGGGGTTGGCAGGAGCAGTTCAACTGGGTGCCTGACTTAAGAACCTAGAACGCGCTGACTCTAAGATGCGACATGTTTATTTACAAATAAGCATTCTCCGAGCTCCTAATGGAGAACCACGAATTTGATTCCGAACAAAGGACATATTCAGGCAGAAGTCTGGCTTACTTTCACCAGCACACTTCCAAAAAAGGGATAAGTGTTTTTTAAACAGCCGAATACTGCACGCGAGCGAAAGTTCGACGATGTATTCCGAAGGCATGAAGCAGCTCTTTCGTTGCGCAGACCAAACCAAGTCGGAAGACAAAGAGGATGCGCCTTTAGATGAAAGGTGTTAAGGAGCAGTCGTTTGTTGCCCAGGTGCGAAGTCCCCCCGACGACAGCACAGGAATATTATTAGTTAAGCGCGCACTATCGAAAAGGCTTTTGATATGCGCTCCCGGTAGTGTGAGCGCACGACTGTGTCTATGATCGCCGCCAGCGCGCAGGTGAAGTCACATAAGTTTGCACGAAATTATTACGAGATATAATCCTGGTGAAACTCCGGAAAGAGGTGACACGTACGCGTCACACCATCAAAGTCAAAGGTCATCGCGGTTCCTGACACTGTTCGTGAAGAAGTAGAAGAGGCGCTGTTCATACCCACACCCATCCCAGCTACACCGCTTTCCCAGACCTTGAGTTACTCTGTTGTCAAAAGCCGCTACTTGATGCCTCACCACTCCATCTGGTGCCCAAGAAAGAACCGGCGACTACCGGGCTCTCAACGCTCTCACGGTCCACGACAGCTATCCCTTTTCACACATCCAAGACTACACTGGACATATGGAAAGCTGCAAGATCTTTAGTAAAGCGGACCTTGTCAAGGCACACCACCAAATCCCTGTTCAGCCGGCAGATATTCCGAACACGGCCATCACTACACCCTTCAGACTGTTTGAGTACTTGCGTATGCCACTTGGGCTAAGCAACACAGCTCAAACTTTACAAAGATTCATTGCTGAAGTGACGCATAGACTCCCGGCGGTATTTGCCTACATCGACGACATCCTCGTCTCGAGTCGTTCTCCACAGGATCACGAGCGTCACCTCCGGGAACTCTTTCAACGCCTCCAAGAGTTTGGTTTGGTCTTCAATGCCCAGAATTGTGTTTTCAGCTCATCTGAGCTAGAGTTCTTGGGCTACCACATCTCGGCGCTGGGAATTTGTCCATTGCCTTCTCAGGTCCAGGCGGTTAGGGATTTCCAGCACCCACTAGCCTACGCAAGCTGCGTGAGTTCCTGGGCCTAGTGAATTTTTTACGGCACTTTATTCCGCACTGCGCCGAGCTTCTTCACCCCTTGACTGACCTTCTCCGCACCACCAAGTCCTCATCCTCTGTGATTTCCTGGTCTCCCGAAGCTCAGGCCGCTTTCACGGCTGCAAAACAACCCCTCGCCGATTCAGTCGTTCTCATCCACCCTAGGAATACCGCGCCCACTCGCATCATAGTGGATGCTTCTAGCGTGGCCATTGATGCGGTTCTCCAGCAGCAGATCGGTTCCGAGTGGCACCCACTGGGTTTCTTCTCTCGGAAGCTCCAGCCTGCCGAGACTCACTACAGTGTATTTGGCCGTGAGCTGCTTGCCATAAACTCCACCATCTAGCACTATCGCCACTTCTTGGAGGGCCAGCCATTTTACGTTCTCACGGACCATAAGCCTCTGGTTTATGTGTTCCGTACGAACTCTTCGAAGTACGTCCCCCGTGAACTTCGTCAGCTAGAATACATATATTCACAAACGATATTCGACATATCGAAGGCATCGACAACGAGGCAGCTGACGCCCTTTCACGCATTACCACCATCTGCGTGTCTTCACCTGCTGTGGACTGGCAATCTCTGGCCTGGGCGCAGCTTGAAAACCCTGAGCTACAAGCCCTGCGTGCTCACCCCTGAGCTCTCCGTCTGCAGCTCGTGCCTCATCCGTTTGTACTCGGATCGCTCTGGTGCGACATATCAGCGGCCCTACCGCGACCGTTCATCCCGGAGGCCTTTCGTCGAGAAATTTTTCATTCCCTCCTCGACATCTGCCATCCTTGCATTCGAGCCACGCAGCGCCTCGCTACCCAGCGGTACGTTTGGCCGAACATTAACACCGATGTTCGCCAGTGGGCCCGCTCGTGCCTTGCTTGCCAGTCCGCCAAAGTGACACGCCATACCAAGACTACCCCTCAGTCTTTCCTGTCGCCTGGATCAAGCTTTGACCATATTCATCTTGATCTCATTGGACCACTTCCCCCCTCTCAGGGCTACGAGTATACTCTGACGATGGTTGACCGCTTCACCCGTTGGCCCGAAGCCGTGCCAATTCCGAACATTGCTGCGCAAACAGTTCAGTTCCCAGAGCTTTCGTTTCAGCGTGGGTTTCCCGCTTCGGCTGCCCCGCCACTGTTATCACAGATGGCTGCCACCAGTTCGAATGTGCCTTCTTCATTTCGCTCACACGGCTACTCGGCACTAAACACTGCCGCACCACATCATACCATCCCTGTGCCAACGGCATGGTCGAGCGGCTCCATCGCCAGCTCAAGGCTGCCCTCACTGCGCGCCTGGATCGCGAGCACCAGTGCTCGTAGACCTACGTGCCGTCCTGCGTCGTGCCCTTGGCTGTTCGGCGGCTGAACTCGTCTTCGGTACATTCCTGCGGCTTCCCGGAGACTTGTTCGTACCTTCGGCTCCCTCGTCTAAGCCCCTACAATACCTTCATCGCCTGGAGGCGATGAAGGTATTCCGGTTTTTCAATGGGTACAAGCTTTCCCCCGGCCTGGTGCTCGGCTCTTCTGGGGTGAAATTCTTGGGAAAAGGGACACATAATGGGCTTTTGCCGCGCGAGGCGGACTTATTGTTGTCCGATTGCGGAACGGATCACTGCCACATCGGCGCAACTATTTGGGCCGTCAATAGAGTCTGTTCACCCGCCGGTGCAGTCGAGGGATGAGCTGTGCCGGCTAAGTCTCTATGTAAGGACGCAGCAGGGGAATCCCCGCTGACTAATGTAATCAGGGGTAGCGGCAACCCTGCGTAACCCAGCCCTCGAGGAGGCTTGGGGGCGCTGTCAGAGACTGTCTTCTTTGCTCCTCCGGCGAACGCCAGGGCCATCCCGGGAAACATTGAGGCCTTCGGGCGTCTCAGCAGATTAAGAGAGTGAAGACGAAGCGAAAGCCCAACTGGTGCAAGCACCCTTTGAGAGTCTGTCAGTAGTACCGCTGTGAGGCCAGAGGGGTGGGGGATGAAGCCCTCACTCGCGCTTCCGGTACGAAGGCGGTAGAGCCTTAAGAGTTTTGCAATGGGTCCGGCGTCCAAACCAATACGCTTACCAAAATTTGGTAGAATCGGGCTCTCGCGTGGAACGCAGCACGAAGAGAGTTACCGAAGTCAGGGGCGCGAAGGCGTCTGGCAGGGGTGCACGTCATGGAAGTGCACCACGGGTGTTGCGATCCCGTCTGCCCGAGCACGGGGGTGCGACCCACAACACGACCAACGCGGTGGCAGTAGTTGACAAGTCCGCCATGCGCGATGGGAGAGCTGTCAGGATTCGTTTTGCAGCTCCACGATGACCAGACTGTACTATCGATCATATCCATACCATCAGCAGGTGATAGAAAATTCTCGGAATATAACCAGCCCTTATACTTAGCATTCATTGATTACGAAAAATCATTTTACTCAGTTAAAACCTCGGCGGTGATGCAGGCATTGCGAAATCAGGGGGCAGACGAGCCGTACGTGAAAGTGCTGGAAGACATATATAGTGGCTGCACAGCAACCATAGTTCTGCATAAAGAAACTAACAAAATTCCCATAAAGAAAGGTGTTAGGCAAGGAGACACAATCTCCCCAGTACTATTCACAGCTTGTTTAGAGGAAGTATTCAGAGACTTGGAATGGGAGCAGTTAGGGATAAGGGTGGATGGAGAATACCTCAGTAATCTGCGATTTGCTGATGACATTGCCCTGCTAAGCAACTCGGGGGATGAACTGCAAATAATGATCGATGATCTAGACAGAAAACGTAGCAAGGTAGGCTTGAAAATCAATGTGCAGAAGACTAAAGTAATGTTAAACAGCCTCGGGAAGGAACAGCAGTTTACATTAGGTAGGGAAGTACTGGAAGTACTAGGCGAATATGTCTACTTAGGACAGGTAGTAACCGCAGATCCGGACCATGAAAAGGAAATAACGAGAAGAATGAGATTGGGATGGAGCGCATTCGGCAAGCACTAGCAGATTATGATTAGCAGCTTACCGGTATCGCTCAAGAGGAAAGTATACAACAGTTGCATCTTACCTGTACTCACCTATGGGGCTGAAACATGGAGGCTAACCTAGAGGGTTCTACTTAAGTTGAGGAGAACCCAGAAAGCTATGGAGCGAAAAATGGTAGGGTTAACATTACGAGATAGGAAGCGTGCAGATTGGGTCAGAGAAATAACTCGTTACCGACATTTTAGTGGAAATTAAGAAGAAGAAATGGGCATGGGCAGGACATGTAGTGCGAAAAGAGGATAACCGATGGTCGTTTAGGGTAACAAACTGGATTCCAAGGGAAGGAAAGCGTAGCAGGGGGCGGCAGAAAGTCAGGTGGGCGGATGAGATTAAGAAGTTCGCAGAGGTCAAGTGGATGCAGCTAGCACAGAACCGGGTTAAGTGGAGAAATATGGGAAAGGCCTTCGCCCTGCAGTGGGTATAGTCAGGCTGATGTTGTTGATGATGATGATGATGATGACAGCACCAGACGTAAACTGAGACAAGAGCGGTCCTCATAGAGAAACGTACTTACGTAAAGAGCGGACACTCGAGCCTTTTCGCGGCCGAGCAAGTAAGGGTCTGACCACCCGCGAGGCGGCGTAGCGATGTTCGCTTCCACTCCACCTTAAAGGTAGATAGCTTATCATACGTACACCGGCTTGCATCAGAGCGTATGCTTTCTTTGCTCTTTCCGTATAAACGTTGATGCTGAGCCGGTCATGTGCCGCCGGTTGCGCCCACCTCACCGTGCTTTTCAATGCGTCACCTCGTTTGGCCACTAACTTCTTTCCTTTTGTCTTCAGAAATAATTTTGCTCTTTTTTGAGCTAAGAACGCTTTTAGCAAGTCGTTTGTTGCTCAAAGTGAACGTGTTTGCACGTGTATCATAGAATAGGAGCCGTGCAACATTTTTAATGTGCAGTTACTGCATGTTTTTGCGTCGTGTTTTTGTTAAGAACATGTGCATTCCTTCGATTGCGTATTTTTCTAAGACAGCTTTAATACAATGAAGTTTTCGGTGGCTAAGATGTATCTTGACACAACTTTTATTCGGCAGTACAAGAACTGCGTGTTGCGCATTTGGGACCGTTTTGTGAATGGTGTTTACTTCGCTGTATTTGCAAAATGCATGGGCTTTTGCCGCTTCATAAGCACCATTTTTACATGCCGAATTCCTCGTCATGGCTAAAGCATTCTCGTTGGGGTCTAGAAAGCGCTGCTTCCTGTTCGGGGCCTGCATTTGGACGAAATATACTGCTATTAGTAGCTAACAGTGGATTCCCTGCAATACCTTTGCCATACGGGCAGAGGGTAATTTTTTCCGCGATCATTAATATAAGCATAGCATTGGGTTACTATTATGTATTCAGTGCGGTGTGTTTAAATTTCAGCACAGCCTACTCATCAAGACTAAAGTTATAGAAATTCCGCGCGGGCTGTGCCTGCATTTTTTCCTCCTTACTGGTGTCTACCAGTTCACAACTCCTTTTTTGTTGTTCTCACGGATGATGTTTTAGAGGAAAAACACACAGCCGGTATGCGAAATTTCTTCATCGTGACACTGTTCCGCGTGCTTCACCATACCTTCAATGTTGTTGCTCTTTGTAATATGATGTATTTTATAAAGTGTGTTATCCAGTATTCTTTCTGTGCCATTCAATATGTAAATAAGAAAAACTTTTTTGTATGGAACCACTGCCTGCTTATGTGCAACTGAGAAATGCGGCTCAATAACGGCCAAAAATTACAATGACAACAGCTCTGATCGTGTTATGCTACCCTGCTTGAAGCAAGTCAGCCACGCTTACTTTCTGCGAGAACCTTGCCGGTATTTCCCGTAAAGAGGTTGCGATCCGCGACTTTAATACATCCGTATGCATGGCATCGATAAAGCACTTGCGCGTAACTCTAGGCGGTGTAGTTGAATATTTTAAGAGCGTAAGGTAAGTCAGAATTGAAAGCATTTCTATCGAAAGCGAAACCGAAACAGAGCATATCGCGTGCCGAAAATCTCGGAGGACGTAATTAGCGGTCTGACCAGCCCGCTCGGGGCGCTGGCGCTGCTCGGCCGCAGGGCCATATAGAAGGAAGTGTCCGCTCTTTACGTAAGTATGTTTCTCTATGGGTCCCCGGCGTAGGTGTCCGCCATTTTGTGGGACCTAACTCTTGGGAAGGGGTTCGGCCTGGGGATTCCATGTAAGCTCGGGGGATACTGTTTGGCGAGCTAAACTCTTCTTGAAAGTCGTCATAGGTCTCAAATAGTTGCTTCGATGTGCAGTGATCAGTTCCGCTATCGGACAACAATAAGTCCGCCTTGTGCGGCAAATGCCCATTATTCCCAAACATTTCAACCCAAACAGCCGAGCACCAGGTCGGGGGAAAGGTTGTACTCATTGAAAAGCCGGTGGGTACCCGGCGGCACCTGGGATCGAACCTGGTACCTCCCGAACACGAGGCGGATGCTCTGCCACAAGGCCACGCTTGAACCAACATTTTTGGTTCATGGCCCCTTTTCCCGAGGATTTCACCCCAGAAGAGCCGAGCACCAGGCCGGGGGAAACCTTGTACCCATTGGAAACCGGTGGGTACCCGGCGGTACTGGGGATCGAGCCCCGTACCTCCCGAATGCTAGGCCACAAGGCCACCGCTTCGGTGAAAGAATGGGACACACATAATGGGATTTTGCCGCACAAGGCGAACTTATTGTTGTCCGATGGCGGAACTGATCACTGCCACATCGGAGCAACTATTTGAGACTTATGACCCCTTTCCCAAACATTTCACCACAAAGAGCCGAACAGCGCGAACACGAAGACAAAGAACAAGATAATAGAAAGCCACAGTACAAGCGCTGACTCTCAACTATGCCTAAGCCCTTTACTCCAAGGCCCAGAAAAAACAAACATGAAGAAAACGAAACAGTCACGTGAAACAACCCCTGGGTTCACCTGCTGCACAAAAAATCACTTAAAAAATACAGGTCTTTGATTGAAAGAGCAAAAGAAGTCTTGCTGACACACTTATTGTCCGTTGAAATAAAATATGATTCCATTATCTCTCTCGTCATCTCTTTGTGGCGATACAAAACGCTAACCTTGTCAAACTTAGGAGAGCACTTTGTTTTCTCCTTCTTCATTATTTCACATGAATGGCAATGTGATACCAGAAACGTTTTGTCCTTTCCACTTTCAAAGTTGTTCCGGTGTTTCTGTAGTCTCTTATTAATACATCGTCCTGTTTGTTCTATATAACTGGCTCCACAAGAGAGTGGAAGCCTGTACACAACAGCTGTCTTGCATCCAACATATGGGTCTCTATGTTTCACCCCACATTCTTGCTTCTTCGCTTCTCTTTCCCTTTGAATAGCCGGGCAGATCCTCTTCATCTTGAGTGGGGCGGTCAATGCGACGTCAACACCATACCTCTTGCTTACATTTTTGAGGCCGTGTGAAATTCTGTACACATACGGTACCACTGCAACCTTCCTCTTCCTCTCTCCCATGCTGGGCAGGGATTTCAGTCTGTGCGTTCTTTTAAAGCTCTTCAGGCTGGCACTCACGGCACGTTTTTACGTAATCGGCAACGTCGGTAGGCATCCGGCCAGTAGTACTTGTCCTGGATTCGATGCAACGTGCACGCAAAACCGAGGTGCCTTGCTGTTTGCTAGTCGTGCAACGCATGAATTTCCTGTCTGAGGTTTTTAAACACGACAAGAAGCTGCGCTGTCTGGTTGGGAGCGAAGTTCTTTACGATGACGTCATTACTTAAGGCGAACAACGACAACTCACGCCTAAACACAGCAGGAGGAGAAGCGGTCTTGCCTTCCAAGTAATCTGCTAGGTCTTTCAGCTGACAGTCTGATCGCTGTTGTTGTGCAACTCTGCTGGCGCTTACTGGTCCCAGAAAGGGATCGTCGTCATCGTCCTTCGGAGGAACGTCGACGGGAGCGCGGGATAAGCAGTCTGCGTCTAAATGCTTGCGGCGCGACTTACAGACTACTGTAACGTCAAATTCTTGAAGTCTTAGGCTCCATCGGGCAAGGCGGCCGGAAGGGTCTTTCAAATTAGCCAGCCAGCAGAGCGCGTGGTGGTCGCTTACCACCTTGTATGGTCGACCGTATAAATATGGGCGGAATTTAGAAATGGTCCAGATGATCACGAGGTACTCCTTTTCGGTCGTCGAGTAATTGACTTCAGCTTTTGTGAGGGACTTGCTAGCGTAGGCGATTACTTTCTCCTGTCCGGCACTCTTCTGGACGAGAACGGCTCCTAGGCCCACACTGCTTGCGTCGGTGTGAATTTCGGTCTCGGCGTTTTCATCAAAGTGGCCAAGGATAGGAAGGCACCGCAGACGGCGTTTAAGTTCTGAAGGCTGCTCGTTGCGGCACTTCCCATTTAAAAGGTACGTCTGCCTTTGTAAGCTGCGTCAACGGTTCGGCGATGCGTTAAAATTTCTGACAAATCGTCGACAATAAGCGCATAGCCCAAGGAACCTGCGCACGGCTTTCTTGTCAGCAGGCGGTGAAAATTGTGCGATTGCAGCTGTTTTCTCCGGGTCTGGCCGAACACCACCCTTGCTACGATGTGACCTAGGAACCGAATTTCCTCGTAGGCGAAGTGGCACTTCTCTGGTTTTAACGTTAGTCCCGATGATTTGATGGCTTCCAACACTGTCTGCAGCCGTTTTAGGTGGTCTTCAAAGTTTGACGAGGAGGCAACGACATTATCCAAGTATACCAGGCAAATCTGCCACTTCAAACCCGCCAGCACAGTGTCCATTATTCTTTGAAGCGTCGCTGGTGCGGAGCATAGGCCAAATGGCATCACCTTGAACTCGAAAAGGCCGTCTGGTGTGATGAATGCGGTCTTCTCGCGATCTCTGTATACTCAGTACATTCAGGATATCCTTGCAGGGCATGATGAATGATGCATCAAACTCCAAGTGTGCATTTGTCAAGACCTAACTTACATGAACTGTGAATAGATGCAAAATGCGCTGATGCTTGCATGCCGCAGATTATAATCTGCCTGCTTATCAGCCAACAGGCCAGATGTCTTGTTCATGAAAGGATGAATGCAGCCATGACTAACCTCATCCGAAACATTCCAAAACGCGCGAGACGCTCCAGCAACACGAGCCGCCAACACTCTTGATGAGGCTCCAGTACAACTATTGGCTACCAACGATGCCAACAGGTATGTCAAAAGAGTGCAGGGGCCTCATTCCAGCTCATCTCCTTACCTGTCAATGCACTCATTAGGGATGTAGCAAGAAATAGTTTTGCCAAAGATTTTGCAAAAGGTTTTTTCTTGCATCAGTGTTGCAAAAATACAGCAACATATTGCTTTCCTTGTGGATCTGCGCCGCCACCAAATGTCATTTTGAAATGCATCCGAGTTTATTGTTTGTGCCACAAGTTGCCACACATGCAAGATAGCCTACAGAATTTCACGAAGTATGAACAGTGATAGCCGTGCGACCATGGTGGCCGTTGGGGCCACATGGGACAGAACATATATTTAGAAGGCTGTATATTTATTAGTCACTCAGAACAAAATATATCAGTATCTAAAAGGCTGCTATAATGATATCTGGTTCACTTTTCATACCCTTCCAGTTTAAGGTGACAGACAATGAATACGACTGAAATCGACAATATATATTGTCGATTTCTCGAGATTTTCCGCCAACTTGAGCATCGTAAGAATTTTATACCTTTAATGCAGCTTTACTGAACGAAACAATATCAGATATTTATTTGCAGATAGTGAGAGTGGTAGAGCAGAATTTTTTATGCATCTAGAAATTACGACCCCTGCGATTAATGCTTTTTGCTTCATGCGCCTGAAGACATGATGCAGTAATAAGTTCTTAAAAGAGGTTCATATTTTATACCAATGAAACACCTCATGGATCTTTTTCTCAATGTGAAAAATCAGGTGTATGTTAATAAAGTGATAAACCTCAGTTCAAAATGTAAAATACGTTATGTATAAACAAAGAAAAAGGGTAAAAAGAAGGAAAGAAAAAGCTCGGATGCCCATCACATTTTCGAATGTGGCCATAAAGAACGTCTGGCTCTTCTGGACAATGACACCGCCCAGGCAGTTTCCATCAACCTTAGCCTCAGGCCATTTGTGCCAAGTGAACACCTTACTGCAACAATTAGAACTGTGAAATAAAGACCGCTATTGATAACAATGTCTATGGAAATGTTTCGCTTGTCGACTTGCAACTCATTGCATGATGGAGCGGAAAGAAGTTGCCTTTAAAGTTGGAAATGTCGACCTCGCACGTTTTGAGTTATTTTTCGCTGGTGGCAGTATGCTACTGTGAATGTTACGTCTGGGCACTCCATTGATGTGCACTCCACTGGTGTGCTATTCATCACATTCAGTGTTTATTCCCGTTAAATTTATGTTTATCCTAGGAAGCCAGAAGTTTTGTGGCCCAAGGTTGGTGCTACAAGTTGCATGATGCCAACCAGCAACTTTCTTTTGATGTACTAGTGTTGAAAGTGTGCTGCCATTGGTAGGGAGAAGGAATATATACCTAAGGAAGATCAGCAGCAAAATATTATACTGATTGTGGGCGAGCCGACCAGTATTCTAGTTCCAGTTAGTCCATATGGTAACAGCAGCAACTAATTCAGCTCCCTCGTGGCTGCATGGGCAGCAAGAGTGCAAGCATGTTGGATGAGAATACGCTATCAAGAATAAAACATAGTACTTTTCTTGCTTCGTGCACACTGGCTACAAATTAATTACTTCTCCTGTATGTGAAATCATTCATTGACTTTGTTTTATGGATTTTGCCTAGCTTAACTGATCAGTATTAGACACATATCTTGATCAGACATTGCACTTCGGGCTGGTGGCGGAGATAATTTACCCTTTACTTTGCAAAAATACTTCATTTTAGAAGTAAAACCCCTTATACCACTGTCACCCGTTAATAATTACAGGTTATTAACGATGTGCCACTATCGATTCGCGCACTCCCAGCCACCCTTAGAATGAGGGCGAGTAGCTGTTCCGGTCGCAAAGAAGATGCCCTCGACTTGCGTGGCAAGCTTAGCCGGAAGTCAACTACGTTGCAATGACTGAAGTGGGTGGCCGTTTGGTGCCCAGCTTTCGCCGGTTAAAGCCAGAGTAATGGTCGGAATTCGAAGAAATAAACAAAAACAACCTTTGTACATAGCAAGAGAAGATACAGAGGAATACACACTAAAACTTAAAATACGCAGACGAGAGGCTCACAGAAAGGCAATGCTAAGCATGCAACTAAAGAGGCATTCAATAACACGGAGGTTTCCTGCACTGAACAATACACGAGAGTCAAACAAACACCAAATTGTTCCCCGGGAACTGCAGCAGACGGACGCCTGGAGAGTCACGATGTGGCCGCCATGCACTACGAGCGCCGCTCCGTCGCAAATGTGTGGGGTTTTAGAATAGCGGGTGACCCCGGGAGCAGAGAAGTAACACTTGTAAACTCACCACAATACTAGCTCAAACACTAGTTGATCCGCACAAGCGATGCGGCCTCAATAAACAGGGCATTCCGCGTCTGTCTGTTACGACGCGTTAAGGTCGACGCGCACATACACTTAACGGTCTCTCTTTTAGCGTCCCCTTCCCCTGCCACCGAGCCGCGCGTCATTAGTTAGGCGCGGCCGAAACTTCTGGAGAGCACGAGCATTTCCCGGCCGGGTGAGTCACCGTCGCCGCCGAGTGATGCGAAGGTGGGTGGACCCGATGCATACAAGGCCACGCGTTCTCCTCGCGCAGAGAGGGACGTTTATGGAATGACGTTCGGCGCAGATGCCGCGCGGGCTTCCTTCGCGCAGCGCTCGCTTAACAACAATGTGCGCCGATTTCGTGACACTGCCCCTCCCTTAAAGGGCCACTGTCCAGGGAAGGACCTTTTAAGCAAAGGAGCGCAGTGTTTCGATTAGGTACTGGAGATAGTCTGTGCAAAATGTTACAGCGATTCGCCCGCCGCAGCGCAGCAAAAATACACGTCAAAGCTCTCTCATCCTCCCCGTTGGGACACCAGCGTCCTCCTTTCTCTACGAGCTGCAAGGGTGACGTCGTAGTTGAAAACAACATCCATTGGTCCGTCTCGCTGTCTGAGGGTGAAGGATGGGTGTCTACCGCTCGCTGCGCGCTTTTCCCTCTCTACGGCCGGATTGAATCCAGCGGTGCGTGCTCCCTTGCCCGCCTTTTTTTTTTCGCGCACGCCGTGTGCCACGCCCCACCTCCCGCCAAACGCGGAGGAGGAAGGGGAATTTGTCTTGCAGACGCTAGGCGACCGAGCAGGAGAGTGAAAAACCTTTGCGAGGGAACGGGAGGAGAGAAATTGCGGTGGCTGTAACGTCGTTATTAGTTGCTCTTTTCAAAACCGTTTTGTGGCCTTGCGTTCTGGGGGGAGAGTCTCATAGTCACTGGGGAAGAAAATATTTTCTACCGGAGGATGGACAGTGGGCCTTTAAGGAATATTGTTCTACAATATTCTCGATACACACGAACATTGCGCGCACATGCATGCACTCACAAACTTCATGGGGCAATTGCACACCTAACGCACACGCATTCATATTCAACTTGATATCCCAAACTCGAATAAAGTTTACGCCACATAACACAGTGACATGCCAGCTAAAAACATGACATAATCTTCAAATACATTCAGCACGTGCCACTACTCAGAAGCACTGTGACACACTCTTACGACGAGAGCCGAACAAACGCAACCAAAAAAGGCTACAAATACAGATCACAGCACTCTGATTCAGATTACATGCGCCATGCTGCAGTGTAAAATACAAAACATACCACCTTTTCATAGTTCCCGTTTGTAGGTTCCAGTCCAAACCCAATTGCGTGAAACACTTTGACTGCCGGTAATTCTTAGCTCTAGACTCTATCATCAAGGGCTCATCCTTGTTCCTAGTTCGAGCTACCCCGAATTCCTTCCAGGATGACTGCGAGTCACTCTGCAAATCACACATCCAATGAGCGCCTAGAGATGCGCCTACAACCAGTAGCGCCGATGGATGCAAGGGCATTTGCGTCAAGGCGCGAAGACCCATGGAAAAACTACTGTAGTGGTACTCTTCCCTGGGCCCCGGTGCTCTTTCGTTCGAAATCAAATATTCCAAATAGTGCACCCATGAGCAGGAGATACATTTGTGCTACCTGATCCAACGACGGTATAGGCATTCTTGACTCAATTTCAAGTGTCCTCTCTTTCTTTGGGCATCCTAGTGAGGTGTTGCCGTTACCTTATTACTTTCTCTGTGTCTTTCGCCCGATGTCTCAGCGCCTTACTTTCCTCGCTTTCCCTTTTCCTTTTTATGGTCATGCAGAGAACAGGCATAGAAGTTCAATCCGGGTCGTCAGCAAATTTTCCCCCTTGATGTAGCTCAAGACGAGATTATAAATAGGGCATTCTATGCAGAGTAATGTCAGTTTCTCTTTGCAGTATGGCGTATCCACATACAAAATAACCTCTGGTAGAAGTTGAATTGATTCGTCAATTAATCTCACAGGGCTTTTCTCACCAGACAGATAACTCTCCTGGATCGAACTTCATTTCACAATAACGGCACTGCTACCCATGTCCGGCAGCACAGAGACTGTTTTGCCTCATAACTTTTCCCCCGAAACCGGCATCTGATTCATCGCAGATCCAGGCTGTGCATGCAATACGGCATTTACCACACGGACTTTCTTCCCTTCTTCCGATGAACAGCCTTCTCTGCCTCTTCCTCTAGGCTATGCACCGCACCGACATTCTTGCCGTTCTTGAGCTCCATAAAGCCTTCACCATCCTTTTCCTCTAAGCGACATTCCGACTTCGACAGGAACTTCACGCATGTCGCCTGGAGAGCTTCCCTGTCGGCGTCGGGACACGACATCGCTTTATGGCCCTTTTGTCCGCACTTCCAACACACGGATGAATTGCTGGTTGAGTTTGCGGCAGTTAAGTGCATGATGACCTAGTTAGTTGCAGAGGTAGCACTTCGGGGAAAACTTTACCCCAGTTTCTACCTGTCGGAATTCGAACTTTCGAGGGTTTCAGAAACTATATTATTGCTCAAATTTCCTTCTTCCTGGGCTTCCAAATACTGGTATGCGAGATACACCGTTTCTTACAATTTATGAGCTTTCCTTTCTTTTAAATAAAGTGACAGAACGCTGTGACAGCTGCTCAGGAACTGTTCTACAGTCAGGAGTTCACGAAGTGCGCTATATTCGAGTTTTAATTTTGACAGTTCCGTCCAACGGTCAAAGTAGTAACTCAATCGCGCCAAATATTACGTTCCCATTTCACCGTCCATAGACTTCCCAGTTCTGATCTTCTCCAAAGAAACCCATCAGTAGTTATTCTAAATTTTTAAGCCTTGCTATAGCTGGTTTGATCCTCAGGAGGAAGTCTTCCGAACACGATTAGTGCTTCACCGCCAAGTCCCGTGCTCAAGATGGTAGCCAATTCAACGTCTGTCGAATTTTTGCTATTGGCGATCAATTCAAACCGCATGAAGAACGCGTCGAGATCGTCTTTTTTTTCTTTGTATTTCGGAAGCAACTTCCTTGCGTCCATCCTTAAGTTGCTATGTCTTTCACTTGAACACTTCAGCTGAACCGTTGCTGTTACCTGAGCTTTGGAGCTGAAATTTCATAGTAAGCAATTCCTTTTCCCGCGGAAATTCCTCTTCTCCCTCCTTTCAAGCCTTCTCTCTTCCTTCCTCCGGCTTCCTTACGAGCCCTCTCCCGTTCCTTTTCTTCTCTCTCTCTTTCTTCCTCGGCTTCCCTTCGAGCCTTCTCCCTTTTATTTCTGCTGTCTCTCTTCGCAGTTTTTCGCTCTGGATAATCCATTTCTCAGTTCGGCACCGGAAAACCCCAACTGGGTGCCAGCCTCAATGAGCTTTTTCAGATTCATATCTGAAGACCAAACCGTTTGGGTGTAGCCTCAAGTCTGCTTAGCGAACCTCGCCTAACCGCTACGGAGCAGCACCCCCTCCCCCCCTCGATATCGCTCTGATCCTACACTTTTTGCTACCTGTTCGTAAAATTAACTCGTTCTCTAATATCTGAGCTTGAGTGCACCAAGCGCCCTGTCGCGGAGAAGGACGTTTCTGGAATTTGGTGGAACGTCCGATGCAGACGCTGCTCGGGCTTTCTCCGTGCCGCGCTGACTTAACAACAATATGCGCCGATTTAGTGAGAACCACACTAAAAGAGCAATAAAACTCTGTTTAGGGACCAAAATAACCGAAGAAAACTCATTAGTGCATTCAGAGGCAGCAGACGGCGATGACAATATCCGCCAGGGCATGACGCAAACAAGATTGTTTTGAAAAGTGCCACATATGGCTGTCATTATTGGAAAAAGTAGCATGCCAAAACAATTTTTTTATACTGCATTAGTCTTGGGACAGCCGCAATAGCTATTAAAAGCTAAAGTTCACTTCCTTTGATAGTAGTGCTGGTGATGTCCACACTTTGGAACTTGTTGCCAAGATCAAAATATAAAAGGACGTGCGTTTCACTCATGAAACCGGACGAGTAACGAACTTCATACTTAGCAAATAACCAAACGTACATCATAGCTCCTTCATTTAGAGTGAGCGCCTCTACTACGTGCAGACAGCTTCCGCCGTGCATGAAGTAGGAATGATTTGTGCATTTCGCAAGGCCACAGCGAAATTAAAGCGCGGGGACTAAAAGCACTTGGCTGCTTTCGGGATGACCTGTTTTGTTCTTCTATACTAGGAAGTGGAATACTTGAAAGCTTGCGGCATCCTCTCATTACTGTTCCACTTCCTAGTAGAGAAGAACAAAACAGGTCATCCCGAAAGCAGCCAAGCGCTTTTAGTCCCCGCGCTAATTTCGCTGTGGCCTTGCGAAATGCACAAATCATTCTTACTTCATGCACAGCGGAAGCTGTCTGAACGTAGTAGAGGCGCTCAGAAAAGTAATGTATCAGCTTTTGCGCTTGTGAAGCACAGCTGCGGATGTTGTTTTATTTTAAATGCAGGTATTTTCTTAACCGGACGGCTTATGTATTACAGTCGTACCTTAGTGAGGATCTCGCCGAAATATAAGGCTTGCGTTCTCTCATAACTGGCAATAGGTCTCATTTCGGAGCCAATTTGCATGTGAGCGGTATGTCGCACAAACCTTTGTCTGAGCCACGAAGAGCTTAGTGGCACGGCTGTGCGCAAGCGATTGAATTAATGCTACAATTGCATTTAGCTCATCCGAGGCAAGAAAAGAGGACAAGCCTCATGCGGTCTTTGAAGAAGACTCGAAGCACAAGAGTACGCACGCACACCCACGCAACAGGACTCATCGCACGCCGCCTAGGCACTCAACAACACTGGTGCCAAGGCCGGCCTCTGCGGGAGCTACCCCTGCTAGCGGTGAATGGGGGCGCCGTCGGGAGCTTGTAATAGCCAGCCGACGGCCTCTTCTCTCTCTCCATCAGTGGTTTCCCTCTCGCGTCGCAGTTGTGCATAGGGATGAGGAATACGCAGCCGGACACAGAATGGTCGGTGGTCTGTGCGACGTCAAGGGAGCACGCCACATGGCCCAGATATGTGGCGCTGACAGCTCAGGATTCGTATTTAAAATAATATGAGGTTGGGACGAACACAGGACAGGCCCCTGTGTTCGTCCTTTTCTATTCGCCGTGCCTCTTACTTTTATGCATTCTCCCCAGCAAGCCGAAGCCAAAACTTTGATTAGGAAGGATATGTTCGGAATTAAACATTCCAAGACCGTTTGAACCCAATTAAGAGACACCGCCGCTACGCCACTCTCGCACTATCGTACGGCTGGTTTTAAGTGGTGATATATATATATATATTTATATATATATATATATATATATATATATATATATATATATATATATATATATATATATATATATATATATATGTTTCATAAAAGTCTTCCAGGATCCAGAAATATGTATAAGATGAGGTAGGGGCGCACAAACGAAAACAAAGGTTTATTTCCGACGTTTCGGCCGGGGCCCGGCCGAAACGTCGGAAATAAACCTTTGTTTTCGTTTGTGCGCCCCTACCTCATCTTATATATATATATATATATATATATATATATATATATATATATATATATATATATATATATATATATATATTATATATATATATATGTTTGATGACCTTACCTTGCGACTGTATGAAGCTATATGTAATAGAGGCGCAAGGAGGAGATATATTTATTACGAGATAGTAAAATGAAAGCACGCAACAATAATCAGCACATTGAGGTGGCTAACAGGAATCGTAACGCTGCCGCGTGAAACCCTCAAATGGAGGTCATAGATCAACCATCATTTACACTGAAATAACGTCAAATTAGGAAAATTATTTCATGCTTCTATTTTTTTGCAGGCTTTAAACACTGATGGCAGAATTATCATGTTCATGCGAAGTCACGATGAAATGTATGATGACAACTGGGTCTGCTGGTACTATTTTCGAACATTCACACGGCAAGCTACTAAGTATATGTTCAGCGAAGGATACATGAGGCGGGACACCAAAATATGGTAAGCAGACTATATGCTCTATGAGTTAACATGGGATGCACGTTAAAGTAATGGGAATATGATCTGAAGGATCAGCATATCCCAGTAATAAAAGTAGGCACAAATCAGCTCTATTTACAGTTTTCAGGAGTAACGCTCGTATTCAGGGACCGAGCGAAGATAAGTTTCAAGGCGAAATATAATATGACGTTTATTCAAGCGCCGCAGGAGGATTGTTGCCAAGTGTCGATGACATATATAGATTAAGATGCACAATTGTCGATGAAAATTCCTCACATTGTCAGGTTCACTGACTAAATGCTGTTTTCTTCTGTTTCTCGAGTAAAAACCGATCGGAAATAGAAATTGTGTCCGAAAGCTCGGAAACTTTGACGTGTGTGCCTTCTTGTTTTCTCAAAGATAGGCAGTACGAAAACTTTTGTAGCACGGCAGAAAATTCGAAATTGTTTCATAACCTGTGCTTTCCATACATAAGTAAATAGCCAAAGCCACGTCTACAAAGAAAAGCTTAGAGGTAGTGTATCTTTTTCAATTTTTTTAAAATTGGGACCTATTTTTCCAACGTGAAGGTAATTTTGCCGCGAACTATTCAAATCTGTGTTTATTCTTTTTCTGCAGCCGCTGGCATGCGGCATTATCACTGTGAATCGCGCGAATCGATTCTATATTCTTTGTTTATTTACGTTCGTTTTCCCGAGACGACTCTTTATCATTTTCTTTTTTGCGACAGATGCGACGAGTTGTATCTCCAAGATTCCACCTACTATTTTATGTTTACCCTCCAATGTTCCAGGTTATACTAGTCCCCATTTACAGCTTTATCTAGATATTCCTTCGGTGCCTTTAAATCGAGAGTTGACGGGAGCGAAAGGCATTCTCAGTTCGACGCCCACAAAGCGCGTTTGTTGCTTTTGCCGCCTCCGAGTTTAGTTCTTTTGCGGGAGCAGGTCAGCCCAATAAAGAGTTGATTTCAGTGCGATTACGCCTAATTTCTCTTTTGGTGTTTACGGCCCTGTCGCCACCACGCGACAATATGTTGAAAACTGTAAGAACAAGCATATGTTACCGGTAGGGTCATAGATAAACGTACTTACGTAAAGAGCGGACACTCGAGCCGTGTCGCATGCCGAGCAAGTAAGGGTCTGACCACCCACCAGGCGCAGTAGCGGTGTGTGCTTCCACTTGCCTCAAAGATAGACAGCTCATCATACGTCCACCGATTTGCATCCAATTGTCCCATCTCTATATAGACGTTGGTGTTGCGCCGGTCATGTGCTGCCGGTGTTGCCCACCTCAACGTGCCTTATAACGCGTCGCCTCGTTTTTTCGGTAAGTTGTTTTCTCTTGCTCGTGAAATTAATTTTAGTGTTTCTTGAGTTAAGAACATGTTAGCGGGTTGTTTATTATGCTGTGTGAACGTATTTTGCACATGTAACAAAAAATATGAGCCATGAAGGAGACTAAGCATGCATCCATCCGTTTGTTCTTGCACTCTGCTACGGAATAGCATATGCATTGATTCCAAAGCATAATTTTCGAAACGTCATTTGCAACACATTCCCTTTAAAACACAATTTGTTATCTCCGGCTCACCCATATCGCAACATAATCGTTTTATTTGGTGGTGCTCGAGTAGTTTAATACGCATTTGAAGTCTTTTCGTGAAGGCTGTTTACCCCACTGTATACGAAATGTGCATGCGGTTAGGTCGGTTCGCAAGCGCCTGTTTTACTTTACCCCGAATTGCTTGCAATTTCAAAATTATTCTTGTCCAGTAGGCTCTAGGTAATACTGACGCGAACTATTATATTCTTTATTATCTGCGGCGAAGATCCGCTGACATATGGCCTTATCACTTTGCTTGTAACGCACAGAATGATCTAAGCAATGCCGCGAGTAAATTTTGTTCTGTTTGTGCATGCTAATGCCACCGAGCACGGCTTTATAATTTTACCCGTCGCGCTAGATGCCCAAGAAATACATGGAATGATTGCAGTCACTCGCCTCTGTTTTTACAATGTTTCATGTTGTTGAAGGCTTCCAGCTTCCAGACCCCGGCTTTGCCGTCATTTCATTCATGCTGCTGTTTGTAATATGATGAGTTTCATAATGTGATCCAGTGTTTCTTTGTAAAGGCCCACTGTTCGCCCTCCGGTCGAAAATATTTTCTTCCCGGTGACTGTGAGACTTCGGCCCCAGAACGCAAGGCCGCAAAATGGTTTTGAGAAGAGTAATTAATAACGCAGTTACAGCCACCGCAATCACCCGATTTTGTCGTGTTTCTCTCCTTCCGGCCCCGCCGGGGTGGTGCAGTGGTTACGGCGCTCGACTACTGTGCCCAAGGACGCGGGATCGAATCCTGGCCTCGGCAGCCGCTTTTCTATGGAGGCGAAAGGCAAGGCGCCCGTGTGCTGGGCGATGTCAGTGCACGTTAAAGAACCCCCAAGTGGTCGAAATTTCCGGTGTCCTCCACTACGGCGTCTCTCATAGCTTGAGTCGCTTTGGGACGTTAAACCCCGCAAACCAAACGAAACCAATCTCTCCTCCAGTTCCCTCGCAAGGGTTTTTCACTCTCCAGGTTGGTCGTCTAGCCTTCGCAAGCCAAATTCCCCTCCTTTCTCGGCATTTGGCGGGAGGTGGGGCGTGGTACTCTGCGTGCGCGAAAAAAAAAGAGAAAAAAAAAAACGGCCGAAGGAGCGCGCGTCGCTGTATTCAATTTATGTTTGCTACACGTAAACTCGGCTTTTTAAGACGCAAGCTAAAACAGGCACCTTCTGACCTAAAACTTGAAGCCTACAAAGCATTTATCTTGCCCAAACTCGAGTATGCTTCAGTGCTTTGGGATCCCTTCTACGTAAAAGACAAACAAAAGCTGGAAATGGTCCAAAGGCGTGCAGTTCGTTTCATATTTATTAAATATAGAGCTACTGATTCTATATCAAAGGTTTTATCAGATAATAACATCCCAATACTGGAAACTAGGCGGAAAATTGCGCGACATAACTTTTTATTTGCAATTAACAAAACGTATCTGAACATCAGCTCACAAAATTATATTCAGCCATTTGTATTGCGCTCATCAAGATACAGACATGACAATAATTTGCTCCCTTATACCGCACGCATCAATTTGTTTAAATACTCCTTTTTTCCACGAACAATAATAGAGGTGAACAATCTGCCTGCAGCCGTTCTCTGTTTGGAACGTTTTGAGCGTGGTGCAACAAACGCATTACAGTGATGATGGTTTTTACTTTTCTGCTGTTTTTACCCTTATTTACATGTCCTATTGTTGTGTACTGTTATATTTTGTGCTCTTGTACGGCATTCATTTACTGGTCTGGATTTGCTGCTGTGTGATCCCTTTAATTTTTTCTTCTGTTAAATCAAGCGTCCGTTTCAAGAATGTTATTTTCTTGAAAGGCTGACCTGCATTGTATCTGTATATTCCCACCTGCTTGGTCTTCCGAGACTGCTATATTTTCAAATAAATAAATAAATACTCTATCTGCTTTCCACACTTACCAAAATGGCTACCGAGAGCATAATTTATTGGAAATGTCGGGGACTCCTATAAATCTGGATGACGTATATGAAATTTTCGCCGAACACCAACCATAGTTTGTCTGCAAGAAACGCATTTAAAACCGACAGACACAAGCTTTCTCAAGTAGTATCGTGTATTCAGGCAGTACTCAACTCTCTGGTAGCGTTGCCATTGTAACTCGAAAGTCAATCGCTTGTCGAAACATCTAGCTTAACACGGAATTGGAGGCAGTGGCAATATAAGCCTTAGTATTCGGTAAAATAACAACACTATGTTCGCTGTATATTCCACCAGATTATAGTTTATGCAGCAAAAATTTTGAAAAGCCGATTGAACAATTTCCAGAACAAAGGCTGCTGGTAGGAGCCCGTTATGGGGATGTACGAGAACGAACTTCCAAAGTGCACTAATTGAAAAGATCTTGTTGTCCTCAGGATCAATGTTTCCTCAACTCAAAGAGCCAACATTGAGCTCAGCTCATAATACGTACACAGCCATTGATTTAACTATTGGCTCCCCGATGCTCTTGGCCGCTAGAGTGGGTTGATAGTGACAATCTATATGGAAGCGACCATTTTCTCATCTCTGAAAAGTACGCGGGCAATAAAAATGTAAATCTGTCTAGTCCCAGGAAGTTTAAAGAATATGCGGCCAACTGGGAGATGTTGAAAAGACACTCAGCTCTGCCCTTTTCATCAGTTACTGCCTTAGGCATTGATGAATTGCAACTCTTGATCATGCTGCACATTATAGATACTGCAGAAAAATACATTTCACAAACATCATGTAAATCACGAAACAAACGAAGACTCTGGTGGAATGTAGAACATGACTGCCCGTGAAACACACAACAGGGCATGGTCGAAGTTACGCCGATACCCCACAGCTGAAAACCTAATAGGATTTAAGCGCGCAAAGGCAAATGGCAGGCGTGTTAGACACATCTCCAAGCGAGAAAGCTGGTCATCATTCCTTTCGTCATTGAACTCTTATTCTGATGCACACAAAGTTCACAACTGGATAAGAGCATTCAATGGATATAGCACTCTCCCAACACCCCTTGTCAGCACCAGTGTCGACTCTCTTGATCATCAAGCAGACACATAGGGCAACACATTGAATACATATTCAGCTCAGCGCACTATACAGATTCCATTTTGTGGCACAAGGTAACTGAGGAGAGGAAACCTATACATGATAAAAGAACATGCTCAAGAGGGCACAATAGTCCTTTCCCTATGCAGGAGCTGAAGGTTGCACTAGGCACACATGGGAACACAGCACCAGGTCCTGGCAGGATTCCATATAGAATGCTCAGACACCTACATGTCTACATGCTTGAAAGCCTACTCCGCATGTATATTAAAATATGGGCCACAGGACGCTTTCCTGGAGCATGGAATGAAGCGATTCTTATCCCAATATTAATACCCTGAAAAGAACCCTCTCTCGCTTTTAGCCATGAGCCTGTTGCTCTAACCAGCTGTCTATACAAGCTTTTTGAAAAAAATGGTAAACCGTTGCCTTTTTCTTTTTCTTCAATAAAATGGTCTTCTTCATCAAAACCTAGCTGGTTTTAGAGTTAGGCGATCAACAGCTGATCAGCTCATTGCATTTCAGTCTTATGCAAGGTATGCTTTTGTACATAAACAACATTGTATATCTGTCTTATTCGATGTTGAAAAAGCATATAATACCACTTGGCACTATGATATCATCCGTGACCTTGGTATCACAGAGAACATGTTGAATACAATACGAAGTTACTTGTCTGAACGGACCTCCAAAGTTCGTGTTGGCAATGCATACTCAAAGCAATACATACAGGAAAATGGTGTCCCTCAAGGTGGTGTTCTCTGCTGCACACTTTTCGTAGTCAAAATGAACTCTCTAAAAAGCGTGCTGCCAAAAACCATTTCTTGTTCTGTATATGTTGATAACATCCAGATAAGCTTCAAATCTTTTAACTTGGCCATATGTGAACGATAAATTCAGCTAGGTGTTAACAAATTGTCTAGGTGGGCTATGACAATGGGTTTATATTTAACTCAAAAAATAGTATTTTTGTACTCTTTTCAAGCAGCGTGGCATCAGACCTGACCCCAACAGTACACTGAATGGTGAGAGCCTTGCCTTTAAAAAAGAACATAAATTTCTTGGAGTAGTTGTTGACGAAAAACTTTCCTTCATTGCCCACATAAAGCAGTTGCGACTGAAATGTCTCAAAGCAATTAATCTGCTAAAAATTGTGTCTCACCAGTCTTTTAGCACAGATCGTGATTGCCATCTGAGCCTTCTGAATAGCGTAGTTCTATCACGCATTGTCTATGGGTCAGCAGCATCCTCTGGTCTAAAATTGCCCGATCCCATGCACCACCTCGGCCTTAGCCTCACCACGTGTGCTTTTCAAACTAGCCCAAATGCTAGCCTCTGTGTTGAGGCGAACCGGTGGTCACTTCAACGAAGAAGAGTATTTACTAGTGTAACTTATGCTGTGAAGTCACAATGCCAACTGGATAATCTATGTCGCCGGACCCTGCTTGACACAACACTCATAGAACTCTTCTCATAAAACCATCACTAACGCCACCATACCCAACAAGAGCTGCCACGCATATTTAACATCTGGACGTTCCAGTTACCAGTCTTTATACAACCCCATGAAAGACTTAATCCCTCCTTGCGAAATACAAGCTGTTAATTGTGATCTATGGATCCTTGGAGTCGGGAAACATGCATCCCCTATTGCCATACAGCAACACTTTACGTCAAGCTTTGATATCTCGGCCAATTCGAACTGGTTTGTTGAATAGGAAGCTTTCATACTCTGGCGTTTCTTAATCAAATCTTTCGTCTCCTTAGACAGCTTACCGGTATCCTCTCTAACTATCCTACCGCCTACTTCTACCGCGCACTCAGTAATGATATCTCTGAAATTAGTGTTGCTTGCCTCTAGGGTAATGTCGCCATCCTCAGTTAGAGCTGAATACCTATTTTGTGGCGAGATCCTGAACTCTTCTCCCCTCCCTCTCACCGCTAATTCGTTGATGGGTTTCTTTCTTACTAATCTGTTGCGTTCCTTCTTCAGATTTAGGCTAATTTGGGACCTCACCATCCTATGGTCACTGCATCGCACTTTCCCGATTACCTCTACATCCTGCACAATGGCGGGGGTTGGACACATTATGAAGTCGATTTCATTTTTAGTCTCTCCGTTAGGACTTTTCCATGTCCATTTCCGGTTCTTCCGTTTGCTGAAGAAGGTATTCATGATTCGTAAGTTATTGCGCTCTGCAAACTCAACTAGTAACTCCCCCCTGCTATTTCTAGAGCCAATGCCATAGTCACCTACTGCCTTGTCTCCTGCCTGTTTTTTCCCTACCTTGGCATTGAAGTCGCCCATTAGTACAGTATACTGCGTCTTTACTTTTCGCATTGCCGATTCTACATCTTCATAGAAGCTTTGAACTGCCTGGTCATCATAACTACACGTAGGTGCATAGGCCTGTACAACCTTCAGTTTATACCGCTTATTAAGCCTAATTACGATGCCTGCAACCCTCTCATTAATACTATAGAATTGATCTATATTACCTGCTATATACTTATTGACAAGGAAACCTACTCCTAGTTGTCGCTTTTCTGGTAAACCTCGATAACACAGTACATGCCCATCCTTCAGTACAGTATATGCCTCATTCGGCCTCCTAACCTCACTAAGCCCTATGACATCCCATTTCATGCCCTCTAGTTCCTCTAACAGCACTGCTAAACTAGCTTCACTAGCTAGGGTTCTAGCATTAAACGTTGCCAGGGTCAGTTTCCAATGGCGGCCTGTCCAGCGGAGCCAGGCTTTCTTAGCACCCCCTGCTGCGTCACAGGTCTGACCGCCGCCGTGGTCAGTTGTTCCGCAGCCGCTGGTGACTGAGGGCCGGGGTTTTATGGAGCTTATCATAGGAGGTTGTGGCCAATTACTGCACCAGGGTGGCCAACTCCTGTTGTGGTGAGGGAGTGCGTTGCCGGAGGTGTTCACCGGCATCAGGTCGCACCCCAAACCTGTTTATGCAATTCCATCGACACGCGGATTTTTTTTTTAATCCGGTGGAGAATTGCGCGGCACCGGGATTTGAACCCCGGTCCTCTTGCATGCGAGGCGGATGTTCTACCGCTACGCCACCGCTGCACTTACATGAAAAACAGTCAGTCAACGGTCAGTAAATGAAAAACGGGAACAGGCACTACAATGCAGTAATACAACAGCAATGCAAGAATACCATAAATTGTACCTGAGCACAATTCAAAAACTCCTAAAACAGACTATGGGCAGTATAAGAGCAAAAACAAATGCAACATAGACCACAATCACTAACTCGAAAGAATAAAAATTGCACAGAAAGGAAACCATTGTAGTTGTTCGTTTAGATGGGCAGCAAGTATAGTCGTAAATTTAAATGTCATGCTTGGAGGCTATTGATTCGGGTAATTTATTCCATGCTGCAATTGGTCTTGGAAAAAGGGACCTGTTGAAAGCATCAGTGTGACCATGAAGACGCTGAACGCTCATTGAATTATAATGGCAACGAGAAGTGCGTAGTGGCGACTCTAAGAGCAAGTTTGGTCAATGAGGACAAAGTTGTGCAATTTTCCGTCGGAATTTCAAGTGGGTGAAGGTTAAGGGAGGCTTTGATACCAGTTATGTAATCCAAATAATGTGCGCTTAAATGTTGTTATCTGAGCACTGTTGCGATACAGTGCTTTTCGTTCAGACTTGGCACTGTATGCGACTACTTTTTTAGAGTACAAACATTTTCGTTGAATTGGGAACCAGAAATCTTGCATCTAGAAAGAAAAGTGCAAATTTTCTTGGGCTCACTCATTCAGAATGCACCTTGAATATTTTAATCTGAGTGCTCGCTTTGTCTGTTTCATCTGAGGCAGTTGAGACCATTGCGCATTATTTTGAGCAAGTGAGTCCATTTAACCGAGCAGCTGGTGGGTGTGTATGTAGGCACACCTTCTTCCTGTAGGTATTGCTTTATGTACACTGGAATATGGACACTGCCTCCTTGCATTCCAATCTTATAGTTGGTGCTGTGCAGTGGTAGCTCATATGTCTGTTGGTTGTACAATACATAGCTGCCTTTTGTGGTGCCACCTCAAGAACGATTTCTAAACTCTGCAAGTGATACCTTTTTGATTATGTCTGCAGACCTTGTGCAGGAGCAAACGAAAAAAAAAATAAATAAAAGGTTATTTTCTAAGGCCCAGACAAAGGCAAATAAGCTTTACTCAGTAGCATTGTTGGTTGCTGCACGACATAGTGCAGATGATTTCTAGCTGAGTAGCATCTTTGTGTTGCTCTGTGCTGTCGGTAGCTAAATAAGTATTACAGTAATAATAAATTGGTATAATAATATTATAAACATGTTCACGGACAACAGGACACGACGTAACTAAAAGACAGGGCAAAGCTGTACGAGCAGGCAGAGTTCCGCACACAGCACGCGAGCCGACTTCAGAGTCCTTTTCTTCCAGGTGCCACCTAAGAACATCAAAAAAACTAGGTGGCATTATTTCCCTTCCTAAAATAAATAAAAGCAGAGAATGCGTTAGAGCGATGGGCGATGCAAGCGAAAACAAAAGAATCAGCTCAGCAACAGAATAGATAACGGAGGCGGGGTAATGTGCCCTATGCGACGACAAAGCAAGCGTTTAGCACACTGCACATTACCGCTTGAGATACGGCTTCATGCCGACAACGTGCACGAACTCGGAGCGGGGTTGCCAACGCGAGGCCTGCACAGTATCCGCTTGAAGGACTTCGTATCTCACTTTCGTGACACGCGCAGAACGTCGTAAGATCCAAACTAACGCGACATCAGTTTTTCAGATCGGCCGAGCCGGCGCACCATTGTCCATATCCAAACTTGCTCTCCTGGTTGGTATGTGACTTGTCGATGGCGGAGGCTGTAGCGTCGAGCATCCGCGCCGTGCTGTTGCATAATGTGAGTGCGGGCAAGTTGACGTACTTCCTCGGTGCTCAGAGCAAACTGCTCGGCGTCTGGCATGAGCGGATGATCATCAGTGCAGCACGGAAGCATGGCATCCAACATTGTCTGAACGTAGCACGTCCGTAGAGCAGGCGAAATGGTGTAAAACGCGTCTCCCGAATTTCAGATTTGTAGGCATATGTGCTGGACGGGATAACCTCGCCCAGGTTTTGTGCTGCGAGTCTATGTACATTGCGATCATGTCGGCGATCATTTTACTGAGTCTCTCCGTGATGCAATTCATTAGTGGGTGATAGGCAGTGGTTTTGCGATGGCTCGTGTGACTCAGCTCAAGTACGTCGTGCATACGTTGTGCCGTAAACACCATGCCTCAATATGTGATGACTTGGGACTTCCCGCCATGGCGCATCATGATTTGCTGCATAAAAACTGAGCGATCTCAGATGACATGCCACGCTGCACCGCATTCTTTCCGCATACCATGTGAAATAGCCGGTCGCGACTATAATCCATTTTTTACAGGCCGAAGTCAGCAGAAATGGGCCAATAAGGTCAATGCCGATTTGGTCAAACGGCGTCCGGGGATGCACAATAGGTTTAAGCAAACCCGAAGGTTTGAGAGGCGGCGCCTTTTGACGTTGGTACTCTGCTGTAGCCATGAACGGCGTCAGCAAGTTTAGGCCAGTAATAGGCTTGGCGAACTCGGGCGAGTGTGAGGGCAAAGTCCAACTGACCAGAGGTGGGCTCATTATGGCAAGCAAAAAGGATATCGACGCGGAGGTCGGCAGGCACTACGAGGAGGTACAGACAGTGAAAGTTGACCCCGTGCATATTAGCCTACTTTGCCTTTTGTGCATGGGGATATATTTCTCGCTTATTTTTCATGTGTATGACAGACTTCCACTACGGAAGGACACAGTAACGAACAACTCTTATCGGGCTCCGAACAGAGGTCGGACCGTAGTCAAACCAGCAGAACACAATTTGCAAAGACCTTTCAAACGTTTTTCACTATTCATTCCATGATGGATAAGTGGGTAACTAAGTTGTCAGCATTTATCATCGCAAGGAATATGATCAACTGCGAGGGCAAATATTACAACGCAAAAAACTGAGAACCGGAGACTTCCTAATTGAAATTGACACTAAAGAACAAAGCAGCAAACTGGTGCCCCTATAGAATCTTGGTGAAATTAATGTAGAGGTGACCCTGCAGCATATCCGTAACTATACGAACTATACGGAAGGAGTATTTTGGGATCAAGAACTTACACAGCACAAATGAAAAGATGTAACAAGAGCTTGCCGAGCAAGGAGTGATCACAGCCCACTGAATCGCAACAAGATTAGTGCCGATATAAAAACTAAACCAACATTCACGCAGGACACGTTCGTATGCCTCAGTTACAGCGGACCTTATATCTCTTTCGAGTGGTCTTTTCCACAATGTTATAGATGACATATTACAGTGGACTGATAAATATTATCAGATACCACTGCCGACATTAAGGGATTATGAATAAGGCCGATAGCAAAGGTTGTATACGGGACGAGTAGCCCAAAGAAGGGACAGAAACTGCAAATTTCGTGCTATTATGCTACACCCTTGCGATTTAATCATGCTTGTTTTCGCCAGACACTGAGTCAGGTTGTTTTTTTAAATTTCATAAGCTTAACAGACCAAATGAACATCTTCCCGCCGGGGTGGTGCAATGGTAAGACGCCCGAAAACTCTGCCGGAGTACACAGATTCGAACCCGACCTCGAGGGCTGCATTTCGATGGAGGCGAAACGGAGTGGCGTCCGTGTGCTGTGCGATGTTAGTGCAGGTTAAAGAACTCCAGGTGGTCGAAATTTCCGGAGTCCTCCACTATGGCGTCTCTCATAGCCTTAGTCGCTTTGGGACATTAAACCCCACAAACCAAACCAAACCAAACCAAATGAACATCTGTTACCAGCCAAACCTAGCTAGCATTGTTTTTGAACCTGAGTCTGTGTGCTAATATAATATTGTTACGGGGAGGGGGGAAGCGAAGCTGGTTCCCGAAAAAGGCTACGTGCCACCACTTCGTTCTCCTTTTTTACAAGGGCCACCGTCTACTTTCTCCTTCTCTTGTACATGCACAACATCGCGCAGCGCAGCGTAATTGACGTAACAGTTTCCCCCGGGACAGATGAAGCTCGACCTCGAGCGAGTCAAGCAGATTGGGAATAGCAGCGTTTCAGTCGTGCCACATGAGCTAGCTGAGCGTCCGCGAGCATCGATTTGTCGATGTTACTTTAGCGATAACGTAAGTTACTTCACTTACACGACTTACAACAACGAAGGGTCCGGCGTATTGCCACAAGAATGTCTGGTACAGTCCGCGGCGTCGCAATGGGGTCCAAAGCCAAACCAAATCTCCGGGTTCATAAGTTACTGCAGCATGAGCTGCATCATACCGAAGCTTCGTGTGGTCTTGGGAAGCGATAGTTGCAAACGAGCAAGATGATGCACTTCTTCAGCAAGACAAAGATGTTGCGAGACGGATGGGTCCCCGTGAGCTGAGATGGAAGAATGGTGTCCAGGAAGGTTGATGGTGAGTGCGCGTAAAGACGGAAAAAAGGAGAATATCCGGTCACTTCACGCGCAGCTGTGTTATAAGCGTGAGTCACAAATGGCAAGACGGCGTCCCAGTTCTTGTGATGTAATGTTACGTACATTGACATGTTAACGAGAGTCCGGTTTAGACGCTCGGTAACGCCGTTTGTCTAGAGGTGGTAGGAAGTAGAATGATGGTAATCAAAGTCACAGAGGCGTAAAATTTCTTCCACGATATCTGCAGTGAGCTGCCGACCACGATCACTGATGATCACTCGGGGGGTCGCCGTGGCGAAGTACTATTTGGTGTAATAAAAAGTTGGACACATCGATTGCTTTGGCAGAAACGAGTGCAGACTTCTCCACAAGCCGGGTCAAACAGTCAAGGCAGTGTCAAAGATTGTTCCAACTACCGCACGATCGTGTTTATTTCGCATGCTAGCATTGTGATGTTGAAAATCCTCCAAGGTAGGCTGCAGCAGTATATGGAACGAGAGCTTCCGGACATGCAAGCTGGGTTTCGCAAAGGCAGAGGAACTAGAGACCAGATTGTCAACCTTCGCTGGATCATGGAAAAAGAAAGAGAGTTCCAGAAACTCATCTACTTCTGGTTTATTGATTATGCGAAAGCGTTTGACTGCCTAGATCCCAGGAGATTGTGGCAAGCTCTCCAAAAGATGGAAGTTTCAATTCACCTCATCTGTCTGATCAGGAACCTGTATGAGGGGCAAGCGGCCACAGTCAGAACTGGGCATGGTCTTCCTGATTGGTTTCCGATTGAGAAAGGAGTGAGGCAAGGCTGCATACTGTCGCCCTGCCGATTTAACCTATGTGCTGAATGCATCATGAGGAAGGTCGGTCTGGACGAGTCTTCATCTGGAGCGAAGATAGCTGGAAAACGTATCAACAACCTTAGATATGCGGATGATACCACTTTAATGGCAGAAAGTGAACTGGAACTCAAGAGACTTCTGATGTGCGTGCAAGAAGAGAGTGAGAAGTTTGGGCTTAAACTGAACAATAAAAAGACAAAGATCATGGCGTCTTGCGCTATCAAGTCCTGGAGCATCAAGGGACAAGAAGTGGAAGCTGTGGCAGATTTTCGCTTCTTGGGCTCCAAGATTACCTCGGAAGGAGACTGCAGCCAAGAAATTAGGAGACGCCTGCTTCTGGGAAAGAGAGCCATGGCTAGCCTTGACCCCCTAGTAAAGAGCGGATACATTAGTCTGCCAACCAAGACCCGTATAACTCGTGCTGTGGTGTTTCTAGTTGTGATGCATGGATGCGAGAGTTGCACTGTGAAGAAGGCTGACCGCCCAAGAGTTGACGCATTTGAATTGCGGTGCTGGCGGAGACTCTTCAGAGTTCCTTGGACTGCCAGAAGACAAATGAGTCAATGTTGTCGACCGTAAACCTGGAGTCGCTGGAAAAAGATGACAGTGGATCGAGCATGTCGAAAGAATGGGCTACTACCACGATTTTCTAGATCCCGGTAAGCTGTTCCTAGTTGGAATTTTATTGCAGTTTTTTCGAGCTCCGCCACCGGCTGCGTGTTGTATACCATCATTTCTCACGACTGTACAAAATGCTGAACTGGACTAATAGAACAGGCAGATCAGGAGTCCTAGTGACTGCCTTATGCACTCAGATTTTAATGCAGAATAAAACTGATTTATAAGTACCCTGTGCGATCTAAAATGCCTATATGATATCAAGGCCTGCTGGCTGGAGTAAAGTGCTGCAGCAACGCTGTCATAAGCCACTGATGGGCATTGGCGAGATGGAGCACGTGCGTAGTGTGTTTACTTACGTGAAATGAAGGAGCGGCGGAAATGGAACTTCCTGAAGGCGATTACGTGCAGTTCACAACGCGAGTGGGTTGCAGTTTTACACGAGGCGTCATCGGCTGCGGCTTTCTTTAGCTTTACTACCAAAAAAAGGCTCTATGCGCCAGACTTTAGCCAGTACTGCACGTGCGCAGTATCAGTACGCTTATGGTATTCGTCAGAAACCAATAAATACAACGTGATGCCCTTCATGGATCACTGCCCTGTCGTGGCGGAGGGGCTTGCGAAACTCGATGAAGTCGTGAGCTCTGCTGTGTAGGGCCACCTAAGATAGACAGGTCACGGCAGAGAGTTCTGACAAAATGTGATTCACTGATGGAGGTAACGGCAACCCACTCCAGTATTTCCTGCCGAGAAAACCCCATGGCCAGTCACAATACCATTAATGATATGGCACCGAAAGATGAGCCCCCGCGGCGATTCCTAGTAGCTCCAGGACGAATGAAGCGGCTGGGCTAAAGCCAAAAGGACGCTCAGTTGTGTATGTGTCGGGAAGCGACCGGAAAGTCCGATGTTGCAAGGAGATTTATCACATATAAACATGGAATGTAAGATTTATGACGCAAGGTAAACTGGATGTCGTCACGCGAAAGATGGACCGATTGAACATCGATATCTTGGGTATTAGCGAGCTCAAGTGTACCGGAAAGGGAGAAGTCAACTCCGGCGACCATCAGGTATTTTTTTGTGGGCAAGAATCCAGGAGAAGAAATGGGGTCGCTCTCATAGTAAACAGACGAATGGCCAAAGCAGTGCTAGGGTACAACCCCAAAAACGACCGAAAGATTTCACTTGGGATCCAAGGTCACCCTTTCAACATAACAGTTATCGAAGTCTATGCACCGACCACTACTGCTGAAGAAGCTGACGTTGAGAGATTTTATGCCGATCTACAATGCCTTTTAGACCGCACCCCATCATCAGACGTCGTGTTTCTCTTAGGAGACTGGAATGCTAAGGTCGGGAGTGAAGAAATATCCGGAATTATAGGCAAGTTCGGTCTTGGTGAGCCAAACGAAGCTGGGCAGAGGCTAGTAGAGTTTTCTCAAGAAAACAACCTGACCATAGCGAATACTCATTTTCAACCGCACAAGGGGCGCCTGTACACATGGACTTCACCGGATGGTCTGTACAGGAATCAGATCGATTATATTCTTTGCCGGCAGAGATTGAGAAGCGCTATACAAGCAGTAAAAACAAGGCCTGGGGCCGACTGTGGCACCGATCATCAGCTTCTTGTTGCCAAAATTAAGCTTCCATTGGGGAAAACGCAGAAAACCAGAAGGCCTTTCAGATATGATCTGGATCATATTGCATTAGAATATGCTGGGGAAGTGAGGAATCGATTTCAAGAATTATATCTAGAAGACAGGGAGCCCGAAGAGATGTGGACAGATGTTCGTGATATAATACAAGAAGTTGTTGCTATGGTAGTTCCAAAGCAAAAGAAATGCAAGAAAGCAAACTGGTTATCTGAAGAGGCTTTGCAAATAGCTGAGGAAAGAAGGATGGCAAATGTTATGCGGGAAACAGAAAGATACAAGGTTCTCAATGCGGATTTTCAGAAAATAGCAGGGAGAGATAAGAATGCCTTAATGAACATACAGTGCCAAGCAGTTGAGGACAACAGAAAATTAAGGAAGACAGGAGCTGTGTACAAGACAATCAAGGATATCAAAGGAAGCTTCTGTGCTAAGCTGGGCGTGATAAAAGGCAAACGAGGCAAGGACCTCACTGAAGCCTCAGAGATGAAGAAGAGGTGCCAGGAATACACAGAAGAACTGTACAAGAAGGACTCGAATGTGCAAACCCAACATAAGACGGTTGTGATTAATGATCTCGAGCCCGGCATCCTGGAAAGTGAAGTTGAATGGGCCTTAGCCAGCCTTGCTAAGAACAAAGCTAGCGGAATTGATGGCATTCCAGCTCAGCTGCTTCAAAACCTCAACCATGACGCTATTAACATTCGGCATACATTATTTCAGAAGATTTGGACAACCTTTCAGTGGCCACAGGAATGGAGGAGGTCAGTTTACATCCCTATTCTAAAGAAAGGCAGTGCCAAAGATTGTTCCAACTACCCCGCGATCGCGATTATTTCGCATGCTAGCAAGGTGATGTTGAACATCCTTCAAGATAGGCTGAAGCAGTATGTGGATCGGGAGCTTCCGGACGTGCAAGCTGGGTTTCGCAAGGGCAGAGGAACTAGAGACCAAATCGCTAACCTTCGCTGGTTCATGAAAAAAAGAGACAGTTCCAGAAACCCATCTACTTCTGCTTTATTGATCATGCGAAAGCGTTTGCTGCGTAGATCAGAGCAGGTTGTGGCAAGCTCTCGAAGAGATGGGAGTTCCAATTCCCCTCATCTGCCTCCTCAGCAACCTGTATAAAGGACAAGAGGCCGCAGTCACAACTGGGCATGGTCTTTCTGATTGGTTTCCGATTGAGAAAGGAGTGAGACAAGGCTGCATACTGTCGCCCTGCCGATTTAGCCTATATGCTGAGTGCATCATGAGGAAGGCCGGTCTGGACGAGTCTTCAGCTGGAGTGAAGGTAGCTGGAAAACGTATCGACAACCTTAGATATGCGGATGATACCACCTTAATGGCAGAAAGTGAACTGGAACTCAAGAGACTTCTGATGTGCGTGCAAGAAGAGAGTGAGAAGTTTGGGCTTAAACTGAACATTAAAAAGACAAAGATCATGGCGTCTTGCCCTATCAAGTCCTGGAGCATCAATTGACAAGAAGTGGAAGCTGTGACAGATTTTCTGTTTTTGGGCTCCAAGATTACCTCGGATGGCGACTGCAGCCATGAAATTAGGAGACGCCTACGTCTGGGAAAGAGAGCAATTGTTAGCCTTGACCGCCTAGTAAAGAGCAGAGACATTAGTCTGCCAACCAAGATCCGTATAACTCGTGCTATGGTCTTTCCAGTTGTGATGTATGGATGCGAGAGTTGGGCTGTGAAAAAGGCTCACCGCCGAAGAATTGACGCGTTTGAATTGCAATGCTGGCGAAGGCTTTTGAGAGTTCGTCGGCCTGCCAGAAGATCAAAGCAGTCGATATTGTCGACCATAAAGCTTACTGCTCATTGGAGGGTCAAATTTTAAAGTTAAAGCTCAGCTACTTTAGTCATTTGATGAGAAGAGAGGAGTCGCTGGGGAAAGATTTGATGTTGGGAAAGGTTGAGGGTCGCCGGAGAAGGGGTAGGCAGCGAACGCGATGGTTAGATGGCATTCTCGAGGCACTGCAGATGAAGTTATGGGATGTTAAGAAGATAGTGAGAGACCGTAAAGCGTGGCGTGATATGGTCCATAGGGTCACGCAGAGCCGGACACGACTGAACGACTGAACTGAGCTGAATACCCAAAATGGTATTTACAACAAGTTTAAACCACTTTGCGTACTCTCCTCTTCAAATCTTGAATATCTTGAAGCATATAGGCGAAATGGTCGCTCCACTGAAACCTCTACATCAAAAAAACGTTCGAGCATTTCTTTTAAAGCCAAAAAGTAGTTTTGAAATCTGTATTTATTGGAACCTGTTTCAGGGGAAATATAAATGCCACAGCAATTCTAGCAGGAGATGACAAGACCGCCACAATGACTTTGACACCCTCCTCTGGTGAGTGGCACTTCTGTCTTATCATTAGCCATAAGGCATAAAAAAATGGGCGCATGAGTAAGAACTGGTGGATGATAATTATTTTTCGGATGCGAGCCCGTGATATCTTTTCTACATGCTTTATTTTACCTCCCAACATTGTGCTCGCTTGCGAGAAAAAAGGCTGAATTTTGGTTACCAAATTGGTGATATGAGGGGGGGTGGGATGCATTCAGTGGTGATTTTGTTTACAAACAATCTTCAGTGCGCTGAAGGGACTTGAAGGCTAGCACATTTCGTAAAACGTATCTTTGTTTGCTCTGCAGAGAAAAACGCCGCTTAAGGTGGATTCACACGGCGGACCAAATCGCGAATCACACTCACGATTCGCTGTGACGTGGCCATACGTCAGTGATTTCCGCTGCTTCGCTTCAGTCCGCAAGCAGCAATTCGCGATAAGGCCTTGAGTCCTTTTCACAATTTGGATCCTCCACAGACAAAACATGTTTTATTTATTTATTTCTCACGCGGAACGCTTCAAGCTAGGCTCCCGGTGCCCAAGCATAAACAACGTAACATACATTGCCCTAAAACGCTGTAGGAAAGCGAGAAGCAGCTTCAAACGACTGACGGCAGTCGTTCCTATTTTGGAGTTGAACTATAGCATGTTTTTGCGTTCATTCGCAGTACATGGTTTTCAAAGAAATTACAGTGGCAGGCTCTTGCACTGCGCGATAACGAATGCGTAAGTTTTGTGGCTGCAGAGAGCAGTCGCTTGAATGTATTAATCGCTTTCCTCAAGCGTTTTGGCGCGCTTACAGTTACGCTGCAGAAGCTTTGGCACCTGGAAGGTACCGGGAGTATAGGGGCAGCAGTCCGAATGGTCGTCTGCCAAGGTTGAAAGTAGCATGTTCATGCAGCTCTCATAGAGTTAGCGCGATCGCTTGGAATGCAGAGAACTGCCTGCGTAGTACATACCACATCGAGTGGAACAGTCACCACAACAATACTTTGGCAAAACGGCGAAGCAGCATTAGCTGCAGGCCGCCACACCCCGCGCATTCACCCACCGTCCACGCATCGTCCATAGTAGGCTACCCTCGATAACAGTGCGCCAGAACAAGGCTCACCTCTCGCGCAGTGCTCTGGGAGCAAGAGGAAGTTCGCACTGCCGTCTGCTATTCTCTCCCACCGTGTGAATGCAGACCCCGGATCAGAGGTCACGTGACCGATCGCTTCGCTATTCGGTCCGTCGTGTGGATCCACCTTTAGTGGCATTCCGATCACGGACTTTTGGAAGTGAACTCGGCATGCGCGCAGCCGCTGGCTTGACAGCGCGAGCAGTACATACGCACTTCATTCCTGGTTTAGGTTTTCAGTAATGAAATTTGTAGGAGTGAATTTTGGAAATGCTCTTTTAGGGATGTGGCATGCCTGAAGACTTACACTTTGTCAGTGAGTTAACTTGACTTTCCCCATAACTTTATTTTGCTTCATTTCAATTAGCTGCCATGAAATCTGAGTAGCACTCCTATATTTTCGCTCCCGTTCGTTTACATCGATGCTTCATTGTGAAACAAAAATGCTAATATATACGAGCACCAGTGTAAAATTTATACGAGCACCAGTGTGAAATTTAGGTTATGATAGGTATAATGTTTCCCGGCGTTACAAGTGCATCGAAAGGGCAATTAATTCGTCCGTCTACAATTAGGGAAACAAAGTCTATTGCTCTCTGAAGAGGAAAAAGTATGTACGGAATATTTCAGTCAATATCATTGTTATCGCTGCGCGTGCCCGACCTGGTTGTCTACGGGCTGTGTTCGCCGCTGATCTCCCCTGTCCCAGTATAACAAATAAACCACCATCCTACTTTTGGTGGAAGTGCTGGGTAAAAAAAACTTCGATCCTGGAGCTCCGCAGCCGCAATCTTCCGACACCCACGATTCTGTGCCGGCTCCCTTCGCCAGCGGGACCCAGCTATCTAAGCGGGACTACCGTGACGCAGAAGGTTGGCTCAGCTCCTACGAACGGGTGAGCTTTTAAAAGTAGGACGACACAAAGCTTAACAACGTGATATTGTATCTTACAAGCGTGGCTAACCTGTGGTACTGAGCCCTTGAGGAAGATATCCGAAGTTGGGCCACCTTCAAAACGACGTCCTAAGAAGTGCTTGGACTTCCGGAAGTCAGACAACTCCTTGCTGAACAGCGCTTGCGTGAGCGGTTGTAGCCGATGGGTGAAAGCTTTGCGGAATACAAAGAAGATATCGTCGACTTATGCACGCGAATGAACCCCAACGTGTTGGAAGTTGGAGTTGTAGTTAGAATTGGATTTAATTTCCTTCTTTCTAAAAGAAAGGGGAAGCCAAGGCAAAAGGCGGCAAGCCTGACTGGGTCTTGGCTCCCAAAACAGACAAAAGCGCACACCTCTTGTGTATATAAAATATGAAAAGCATTATGCAACACTTACATACAATATACTAAAGATATCGGCACATGCAGCATTCATTTAAATATGGAAATCAACAGACTACGCACTCAATAATATACATTTACACAAAGAAGGTTGCATATGAGAAAACTATAGCGACTACGATCCATGAAACTCTAGGGGATATTCATTTAAATATTGTCTAACGTACTTTTTAAATACCCTAAGTGCCAATGAAAATTCAACATTTGGTGTTGTGCTGTTGATTAGATATGGCACCTGAAAAGGTAATTTCTGTTTTCCATAGTAGGTTTGAGTAATAGGCACAAGTTTTCTTCGTGTTCTCAGATCATACGTTACTGTAGGTCTATCATACAGCCTATTATGGTGAATGTACTGCAGGAGACGAAAGTAGTAAATGTGATGACCGGCTTAAATGGCATATTTTTTAAACAAGGGTACTGTACGCAAATCTCGCTGTATACCGTAATAAACTTCAATAGCTCGAAGGGCTTTTTCTCGAAGAACAAGCAACTTATTATTATTTGTAGAAGTAGTCGCTCCACATACCAGAATACAGTAGGTTAGTTTGGAATAAAAAAGAGCATAATAAATTGAAATTGTCAGTCAAACGGGTACCAAATTAAAAAATCTGTAAAGACATCCTACAATTCTGCTCAAGTATTTTACTCAATTTCAAATGCGCGTATTCCATGAAAGGATTTCATTGAACCAAACGCCTAGAAACTTTTGATTCGTAACTTGTTTTGTAACGCTGCTGTTATACATAAGTACAATACTACATTGAATAGGGGTGTTGATTGGCCTAAATATGATGTAGGTAGTATTATAAAGATTCAAAATGAATTTATTTGCTGTCAAACAAATCTTAAAATTGTTTAAATAATCATTGATCGTAGTTTCTAGTTTAGATGAGGAGCAGTAGGTAAAAAAATATTGGTATCATCCGCGTACATGATCAAATCAGGTGAATTAGGAATATTTGTGGTATCATTATTATACACTATAAATAACAGTGGTCCCAAAATTATTCCCTTAGGGAATACCTTGCCGTATAACCATGCTAGTAGTGCAGCAGTTATTAACTCGTACAAATTGTACCCCGTTCCGCAGATCACTTCTTAATACATCTAGAGGCACACCACCAACTCCATGCATAATCTGCCAATTTATTTAATAAAATCATGTTGTACACAATTAAAGGCTATCTGAAAAGCCAGGAATAAACCTAGCGTACATTTCCGACATCAATGTTATCGATTATTTTTCTTTTATGGTTAACAATTTGCTTGTTAAGTGCACCTTTGCTTCACACACCCATACTGAAAGCTAGTTATAATGCTTTGTTTATGAAAAACTTTTTGGAGCCTAGTATTGATTACTCCCTCGAGCACGTTGTATAATACAGGCAACATGAAAATTGGACGATAATTAGAAATTTCATTCTTTTTTACCCCTTCATGTACCGGGCATACTTCAGCTATTTTTAAGTGATTAGGGAACGTGCAGTTTGAAGCATTAGGTTAATGATATATTTATTTATTACATTTATTATTTATTACAAATACCTACAGCGCCCATTGGGTACTATTGTAGGGGGGTTAGTTCCAAACATAAAGCAAACAGAAAAGCTGAAGCGAAAGCATACAATCAGTTCTAAAAAAAAACAAACAAAAAATACGTTTTAACAAAAAGAATGGAAGCACAGTCAATGCCAAGTGTGACAGATACACCCAACAAAAATTTGCGACTCAGATTCCCAATAAAGTGCACTGCCTGTAATGTAACACCGATTGATATAATGCTCTCGATGGCTAGTGAAAAATTGGGCGCAGATACGACCTCATCCGGGAGTAAATTCCAATCTGAAATTGAGCGCGGAAATAATGAAAACTTAAACGCATTTATGCGACTTTGATATGGCCTGATTTTTTTTTTAACGGACGGTCGGTTATCGGACGGTTATCGTCGGGACATCAAATATGAACATCGATACGTATTTTAGTGGCGATGCTTTGATATCATCATGCCCTGCTGAGGCGTTTTTTTCAAGTTTTGAAATAAACCAGTGACGTCTCTTGTAGTTGCGGAATAAAAGCTGTCAGAGATGGTAATGAATTTATCAACTTTGGGTACATTGTACTTCAGACTGGTTTATTGAGAACTGCGTTGAAAGCGTTTACAAAATACTCATTCAGAACTGTGGCTAAATCTGCGCCAGTCATTATTCCATTGGTGCAGTTACTTGTAAATAATCGGAGCGCGTTTTAATATTCAGTAAACCATTTACTTGAAACCTTTCAAGGTTTCAAGAAAATAATCATTGTGTTTGAAAGGATCAAGCACATATTGAAAGGCATAGACGACGACGCTTATCATATGTTGATAGTCCCTGACTTGCGCACCGTTACCGAAGTCTTCACGCTCCGCCAGAGCTTCGAGGAGCTGCGCAAGCAAAGGGCGCTGACTCGTCAGCACCCAAGCAAGTGGAATGGAATCCCTTGCCGGACTCATGCCTGCCACCAACAGCTCCTCCCTGCTGAAGCAGATAAAAGATTTCGTTCGGGAGGAGGTGGCACGTCAGCTTTCACTTCTCCCTAGCTTACAAGAACAGCCACCGTTTTTGGCCCCTGCTATCCGTGAAACCATTCAAGAGCAGGTTGCTGAGGTAGTCCCGCCCTCCCATCCGCCACCATCTGTCGCCGCTCCGCTAAGTTATGCCTACGTCCTGCGACTTGTTACCGCCCCCGTGACCTACGCCGACTTCGGCCCAAGACCTGTCGCCATTCAACCAACGTATATCAAAATCGCCGCAAGACCTCGACCGCCTACCTACCCTGCGATGTCACTGCCTGTACAAGCGCCAGCGAGTAAGCAACCCATGGCGCACACATGGCGCAAAAATGATAACCGTCCGATTAGCTACTTTTGCGGACTGCCTGGGCATATTGCCCGCTATTGCCGTCGCTGTTACCCAGTGCCGGCACCATTTGGCCAAGCTTCCATGTACTGGCCTCCATCGCATGAGTGCTCAACAAATGACGAGCAAGCATCAAGTCGCCCTTTTTTCTCCAGAACGCTTCGCTCTCTCGAGCCACCGTTCGTCGCGACGCGGCTCCAATGCGACGTCACCAAATTAATCAAGAGGTAAACTAGGTTCCTGAGGCAGGAACTGCGTCCACATCGAACGTTCGAAGACCTCGTCGTTCACCTGCCAACCATATAGAAATTTCGATCGAGGGCATTTCTCTCACGGCTCTTATCGACACCGGTGCCGAAATTTCGGTAATGGACGCCAATCTTTGTCTCTCGTTAAAGAAAGTTAGGATGCCAGTTTCAGGACTCTCTCTGCGCACGGCCACTGCTGAATATATTACGCCGTTAGCAGCATGCACCGCTCGAGTCACGATCCAGGACTGATTGTATACTATCGTGTTTGTCATGCTGTCCTCTTGCTCACATGCGCTCATCTTAGGCTTGGATTTCCTGTCACGTCACGCTGCTATCATCGATTATGCTCGCGCTGAAGTGGGGTTCTCGACTTGGCCTGATACCTCGCCAGACTATGCTCCGTCAAATTCCAGGGATAAAGCCCTCGTCGCCGAAGGTATCGACCTTACGCCCTGCTCTTCTGTGCTTGTTCGTGTCTCTTATGCCTCTGTTAGCGATGACACTATTTTGCTTCACTCCAGGCTACACTTTCCTGCGCCGAAAGTGCCTTCCATTGCCCTACGCTGTGCTCGCTATTTCCTCTGGCCTGTCCATGCTGTGGGCCTCTAACCCGTTTAACTCCCCTATTGCTTTCCGCAATGTTGAATGCGTCTTCAGTATTCAGCCAATCGCATCTCTTCTGATCTCACATCTTTTCCTCTGGCCTGTCCATGCTGTGGGCCTCTAACCCGTTTAACTCCCCTATTGCTTTCCGCAATGTTGAATGCGTCTTCAGTATTCAGCCAATCGCATCTCTTCTGATCTCACATCTATATATCAGGCAGTGTTGCGTATTTTGTTTTTCATTTCTGCCGCTAATATTCATATTATATTGTATAATTGCATCCAAAATTTTATAGCAAGTGTGGTGTGACCGCAGATGTACCATTGCCAAAATGGGGAGCTTGAGCCCTTGTCAAGCTGCTTGTAAGGCAGCTTTTACTCAAGGCTCCAGCCATCATTCACACGTTGATGGTAAACAAAGTTATTATTATTATTATTATTATTATTAATATTATTATTATTATTATTATTATTATTATTATTATTATTATTATTATTATTATTATTATTATTATTATTACCTGACGACCAGCCGGAACCTGTTGTGACTGCGCTCAGCCCCCGTCAGCTTCGCCCGCTCCCCCCTTTGCAGACTTGCTCCTCCGTTCCATCGACGTCGATCTTTTCCCAGCGCAGCGCACACAAGTTTTGAACCACAACGCCCCTTTCGCTCCTCCGACATGTTCTTTGGGTCAAACTTCTACAATCACTCATCGCATAGACACCGGCACTCACGGATGTATGGATGGAATATAGGAGCGTCTCCTTTGAAACGAGGTGGTAGCAGTTGCTATCATGCTCATTTTCCACTTATATCTTATTTTTATTGGTTACCTATACCATAGTTCTATTTATTGAATTTTTCTTTCTACATTACTAACATTGTCACTTTTCTGCTTTTAAGCCACCAATCTTCCAATTGTTTTTTGCTAGCTTCCACCGCAGGTTCATTCACTCGGCCACTGGTATCTCTAAACCCCAGAGCTTCAGGAAGAGTGACTGCGCCTGCATCGACTTCCGGATGGATACCATTACATATCAGTATAATATGGTTAATTTTTTCTGTGCATTTACCACATACTGCACAAGTGTTATCTTAATTGTTAAATTTCTTTTTGTAGCTGCGTGTTCTAAGGCACCCTGATCTAGCTTCAAAAAGTAGGGCACTGCCTCTTGAGTTATCAAAGGAAGCTTCCTTCCTGATCTGCCTTTTCCACTTTTGGTATAGTTCCACACTCCGTTCCTTTTCCATCGAATTTATTCAATTTTTTCGCTTCTGCGTTTTTCACCTGTTGCTTAACGCTCTTTATTTCTTCGTCCTTGTGACTTGCATACTTACTGGTTAGTTTCCTAGTTCTGTTCCTCCATTGTGAGTCAACGCTTTTTAAGTACAGGTATCTCTGGGGTTTAGAGAAACCAGTGGCCGGTTGAATAAACCGGCGGTGGAAACTAGCAAAAAACGACTGGAAGATTGGTGGCTTAAAAGCAGAGAAGTGACATTATGTTAGTAATGTAGAAACAAAAATGTAATAAATAGAATGATGCTTTAGTTAACCAATCTAAATCAATAATTAAGATATAGGGAGAAAAATGAGCATGCTAGCTACTGCTACCACCCTGTTTCAAAGGGGACGCTCCTATATTCCTTCCATCCTTCCATCCATCCATCGTATGCGTCGATTCATCGTCCTGCCCGCTCGCGGCTTATCTCCGCTGGCGGTTCTCTCGTTTTTTGCGCGTGTACATTGGCAAAAATTTTGCTACGAGAGTGTCACGTAGCCTTTCATTTTTAGCTGGTTTTCAGGCAAAGACTGACCGCAAAGTGTGTCCGAAATGTTTCACAATTTACTACCGATGCGGAGTGTTAATGTTCTTGTTGCGTTCACATAATGCGTTCCGTTGTACTTAGAATTTACGCATTGTGCTCGTGTAGATAGTTTTCTTTGCTTGTGAAACAGTTACTCGTCAAGACTACCTTGTGTAGGTGGTAGACTTTGAGTGCCTAACGTTCACTCGTGGAGCCGGCAGTCAATGGAGCCGGCAGGTGGAGCCGGCAACGGTACGAGCGTATGCTCGAGTGGTCAACGGCATGCATGTTTCTCAGCTTCAAGGCTTTTTGCAGTTTGGTGAACTGCTTAGACACTCGTTTTCCTCCCCATTTTTAATCCTAAGGCTTCTGCGCTTGCTTGCAAATATAACAAATTCCAGTGGAGCGTACATCGCTTATACATGTCGCTAGCTTATGTTGCTTACTTCGAGAGGTGCTCGCTTCTAGCTTTGTGCAGAAAGTAAGGACCATGCCACTGAAACAACGAAGATAATCATAGAAAATTTGCTTATCTACTAGCTAATCATAGCTTATCTACGCAGAAAAAATAGTAATTGATCATGCAGCTTACCGGAAAAAAAGAACAAAAGAACTGCTGAGCAAGATTGGAGCTGCGTGTTTAGTATGGCGCGTTTTATTTTTGCGAATTGAAAACTACGCAAATATAGTCCTCATGTGGTGATTGCACTTTGTAAATAACGAAATGTTTGTGTGTACTTCTAGAGTTTGCTTGCCCATACTGGTTTTCTCTTTGTCCCCATCATGAGTGTTGTAAATAAAGAAACATGTCCTTTTTTAAATTGCTCACAGTGTTTGCTTCGCATTTTTGTTCAGAAAGTGACTAGTATTATTACAACCGGCGGAGGTTTAGTCCCAAAAATGTTCTGATAAGTTTCGCGTATCATTGAAAGTTAATGAAAAATTGCTAACTAGTGTGGCAGGCTTATTCTATAGTCTAACTATAATGCGTTTGAATTAACCCACTTGCTCGGCTTGGCCCTCTGCGTGTATAGGTATAGGTGTAGAAATTAAAAAATAAAAGCACTGCACCCAGTCTGTAGCATGTGCAAACCAGTGAAAACAAGAAATAAGCTGCAACTCGCGTGATAATTGCGCACATTTATGCTATGGCGGGCCGCGTAGTTTACAAACGAGGTAATAGCTTCGCCTCACTTTCGATCGTATAAGCTGATCCGTTTTGAGCGGGATCACTTCCGAAAACCTCGCATATACTCATATGACGGCAGAGGTGCCTAAACGTGCCCCGATTACCCTTCACTTCCACCGAACTTCTTTTTTTACGCAAGCTTGCCATACGGCATATTATAATAACCCAGTGTAAATTGTTTTCCGTAAGGACTCTATCGAACTTGCGTGCTTACGATCTTCCAAGGCTTCTTTAAAGTTGTGGGAGAAAAAAATAGCTATCGTGACATGCATCTAAGTAAGCAATAATCACGTGGCTATGGCGGGACCATTTAGAGAATTGCATTCATGCAATGGATGTTTATGTAAGTCGCAGCACTCGCAAATACTGTATTTAGCGATCTAATGAACTCACAAATGTACGGCGTGTATATACACACTGACAAAAAACAAATAAAAAAAAGACGCGGAACCGCAGCAGAGAGCGCCAGAGCAGGCACGCAGTTTCGGGTAATCGCTGCCTAACTTTGAGCATGTCGGCCTCATATTATTGCTCATGTCGGCCTTTGCGCATGCCGTCTTGCCCGTGGCATTTTAAAGCTGCAGCAGTTCGACTGTGATACGAGCGCAAGCTGAGCAAACTCGTGTTTTTTTTGCGCCAAGCTGCGGCGGAACACTTGATGCATAGGTGGCGAACGCCGCGGTGCGGCGAAAGACGCTGCCACGCGCCCTTTTCCAACTTACGCTCTCTCCGGCCGTTCCAATCGGCCGGACAGAAACGTGCGCACGGAGATGATCTCGCAGGCCATGCTTCTGTTATCGATTTCATCTTCAATCCTTTGGCTGCTTCTCCATCGTATGCGCTCTGCCGCCATGTTTCCCACTTCGCCATTCGTGATAGCCTCCTCTAACCCCGCAACTATTGCGCAGACGTCCGCAAGTGGTTGCTCGTTTTTTCCTCGGCAGCTACGTCGCAAATCTGACTATTTCCACGCTGACCCACAATCTGGTCACGCGGGCGTCTGCAAGGTATACACTCGTCTCCGGCTGCGTTACCACTGGCGGGGCATGTACACTTTCGTACTCAAGTGCGTTCGCCCATGCCTTACCGGTCAACGTCGCAAGCCATCTCCTCAACGTTCTGCTGGGGAGTCGCTGCCGCTACCCTGCCCACCACGCACTTTTGACCGCGTCGGCAATGATTTGTGCGGGCTGCTTTCCTACACTGCCGTCGGCAGCAGCTGGCCTATTGTAGTCGTTGATGAAGTAGCTTCCTTCATTTCGACTTGTTCTTCGCCACGGCGCACCTCGAGAGCTGCTCAGCGACAGAGGACGCGTTTTCTTCAGTGACGTTGTGATAGCCTTGCTCACCAAGTTCAACATTATTCATAAAACCATCTCCGCCTATCATGCCCAGAATAATGGCCCCACTGGGCATTTCAATCGTACCCTTGGTTACATGCTCTCTATGTACATCGCCTCCAACCACTCAAACTGGAGCCTCGGCCTTCCGTATGTCACGCTTACAATACCGCAACACAGTCTACTACTAGCTTCTCTCATTGTTTCCTCCTCTACGGTCCTCACTCCTGTGCTACAATGGACACCATACTCCTGTATCAGCCTGGTATATCCGAGTATACTCCTGCTTCTCAAGCCACCCAGCATGCGGAAGACTGTCGACAAACTGCCCGCGTATTCACGGCTAACACCCAGTACCGCTATGAAGCCAACCATGACAACCAACCGTCGACACCGGAATTCCGGTGTGGCGCTCTTGCGTGGCTGTGGAGACCTTTCAATACTCCTGGACGGTCTTCGAAATTTATTGACAAACACCATGGCCCATACCGTGTTCAGGAGCGCACCTCTCCGGTTAATTATGTGGTGGGACCTCATACGCCGTCTCGTGATGTAGGCCGGCGCGGACGCGAGATCGCTCACGTCCAGCGCCTCAAGCCCTATTACGACCCTGCCGTCTTGCTCACGCCCTAAGTCGCCAGGATTGCTCCTCTTTATTCCGCGGGATATTGTGAAGAGTAAGTAGTACGTGGGGAACAGTTCGGCCAGTAGAATTGTTTTTGCTTTGCGTGTTCGCCCTCACTGTCTACGGGCCGTGTTCACTGCTTATCTTCCCAGTCCCAGTACTATAAAAAAAAAACATCCTACAGCTTGATTTTTTACGAGCGAGGACAATGACGTTTTGCAAGAAAAAAAACCTGAACACACTACCATTGTCGTGCACCCTGCTTTGCCAACCAACAATGTTTGCAGTCAGGCTGCATCCGATGTCGGTTTCAGATAGCCGAAGACAAGTGAGTAATATTTTTAACCTCTTGATAAAAGATAATGCACAGAATAGATCTGCCGAGCTTTTGTTTTTCCAAAGAGCTCATGGGAGAACCCATGAAAGCGCTTGCTGCGCAGCGCAAACAGCACATGGAGTGAATATGCCATGCCATTTCGCCGCTGTGTGTCGTGAATAGCTTCAAAATCGCTACTATTTTCAAACAAGGTGTGATAACTAAATCTGAACATGTTTCTAAAGAACGTATAAAGGCACCAACAAACGAGGCTATATTATGTCGACCGTTTTGACATCATGGTACCATCATAGCTTGGCGCTGATGTTTCCAAACGTTCTAATATACTCTAGCGTCCTGTGACACTTGCAAACACCACCTCTTCTGGAAATAGTCATTTTATTCATCTATTTCCTCGATGTTTCCTTTTCTCGATTTTTTGTGCGGAGCCAAGTGCGATCAAGCGTAACCATCGAGAGATGGACAAGGCCAGCGTGTTGGAGCAATAAACGTGACAATCATACGGCGGGGCGACAAAACGTTAGCGAACGAAGCAATGAGCGTGAATTTGAGTCCATTTGCGAGGTGTCTTTCTGCCTCTTTACTAATACATTTGCTTCTAGAACAATTTTTAAGTGCTTTATTGTCTATCCAGTTATGATCGGAGTTGGAAATGAATAACATTGTTGGGTTCCGGACGGCGAGAAATGAGCCTGCCGGTTTCCCTCCTCTCCCATGTTTCGCAACAAGCGCCGCGTGTCATCCGTGCAAGATTTATTTATACAAGTACCTGCAGCGCCCAGGGGCATTACAGCAGGGGGGGCAATAACGGAAAAAAATACCTAAAATGAGCATGTTACAATACCGAAAGTATACAGTAAAGCACATTTGTTTAACAGTAAAAAGAACAACACTGAAAATGTGAGTGCGAGAAACAGGTTTAAAAGGGTGGAAAGCTACTACGACAAATTGGACGCCAGGAAAGACTGAAAATGTTTACCTGTTTTACATTGTGCTATGCTCTTAGGAAGACTATTCCAAAGTGAAGAAGTGTGAGGAAAAAAGGAATTACGGAACACATCAGTTCGACATCGCGTTACAAGAACTTTCAGCTTATGGTCGCGGCGTTCAGAGATAAAATGTGGAGGTAGAATGTACAAGCTCTTGTTTATTCCCGTAAGATCAGAGTATATTTGGTAAAAAAGTTCTAATTTTGCGGTTAGTCTCCGGTGAGCCAATGTTTTCCATCTAAGGTTTTCTTTAATTAATGTGATGCTACTACGGAAGTTATAGTTGCCGGAAACAAACCTGGCAGCGCGGTTTTGGATGCGTTCAAGTTTTTCCACAAGGTAAGAGCTTTGAGGGTCCCATGCCGCACAAGCATACTCGAGTATAGGACGGACGTTAGTTACGTATAGCTGTTCTTTTACTTTTGTGGGGGCTTTATAAAAATTTCGTCTAATGAGATTTAGCGTTCTAGATGACTTTAAGGTTAAATATTCTATGTGTCGGTTCCATGTCAAATTTTCTGAAAAATAGACCCCTAGATACTTGTAATGTTGGACCTTTTCAAGTGGTAGCCCGTCCAAATTATAGACTGATCTCACGGGAAGACGTTTACGGGAAAATGAGACATACTGGCATTTAGCAGTGTTCAAAGACATGCCCCATTTAGTGCACCAACAATGAATTTTGTTCAGATCACTCTGTATACTACTTACATCAAGATCATTTCGTATATTCCTGTAAATGGCACAATCGTCAGCATATAATCTCACTTTACATTCAAGCCCTTCAACAATATCATTTATAAAGACTAGAAATAGCAAAGGCCCCAAGACAGACCCTTGGGGCACGCCAGAGGTTACGGTGACATTCGTTGAATTAGTACCATTGATTACAACATTTTGAGTTCGCCCAGATAAGTAACCTCTAATCCAGTCTACTACTTCAGGGTGTATACAGAGAGAAGATAATTTATATAACAATTTTAAGTGCTTAAAAGTGTTATAATTTATATAACACTTTTAAGATAAAACCATAGTATATTGTTTGTGTGCTGTGTGATGTCAGTGCATGGTAATGGTGCCCACGTGTTTGAAATAATTCGCCATCTTCCTTCATGCCACCTTAAATTCTCGTTAATCCTGCGGTATCTCCTCTAAGCCTTAGGTCTCGACAGAGTAGTGAGCGAAATCACTGTGCTCTTTTCTGCATCAAAAATAATCCTCAAATGCTGTCATGCCGGCAGCGATATTTTGTCTAATCCTGTCTTGGCTAAAAGCGCATGTTGGCTGTCACCACAGGATATTTACTAAGCTGCATTTTGTTCGACAATCTATTGGCCTCGAGACCGAGCAGAGTCGCCACCTAGCGCCATAGCACCGAACCCTACCCAGTGTGGATGCGTTTCGCGTCGCATGCCATCCCGCAGCGATTTACGTGCATGCGTGCGGCATGTACATGAGTGCTTTTTGTTTGTGTCGTGGTTCCTGTGCGCGTTTGCTTAATTATCTGCTTCTTCTTAAAGAAATAAGAACAGGCTAGTACTCCACATTCAATTGAAACAAAATACTTGTCCAAATTGAGTGTGTCACGCTGGAAAGGACACATCAGCCACGGTCTTCGGCGCTTGAGATTCTTTGGCAAGCGGTGTTTTAAACGAAGCGCTGTTGTCGTTAGAGGCCGTGTCAAAGCAAAACAGGTTGCTGCCGTCAATACAATTTAATGCAAACCCTCAAAACTTGTATATTGCCGTTTCTGTTTGGAATACCGCAACTACTGAAAAATCCAGTTCGAACCAGCCACTCTATGCCTTTTGTATCCACGATAGAGTTGTCCGTGTACTTTTTTTTTTTACTTTTAAACCTCTGTCGCGGTGTATTAGGGGTAGGGCGCTCGAGTGCTGATTTCGAGAACGGAGGGGTTCGATCCCAGTAGTTTCAAAAGGCGCTCCTCGGCTGTGGGATTTTAATGCACGGTAAACAATCCCACGTGGTCAACGACACCAAAGCCCGCCCAAACATCATCCGTTATATAGCCGATGTTGCATGGCAAGTTAAACCCCTATATGCATTTCATTTACTTTTTTTGTGTTGAAGGATTCTGCGCATTCCTAACAGTGGTAATGTGCACATTTCGCTTTAGAGAAATGCTCGAAATAATATATATAGATCAATGCACACTGGTAGCCTGACCATTAGACTCACTAGAACCGCTTTTCGTCTGTGATGTCTTCCGAGCAAACTCCTTGTATCCGACAAGGGGAGTGAAATAGTAGTACGGGCTTGAACATCGGTGTTTAGTTCGGGAATATATACATATTTATAGTCACATGATAAGATGAATTCGATTTCTTTCAGCATAGGTTTATATCCGGCAACTTTTTTGGACTAAAACGACAGAACAGCCCAAGTCATTGCTCAAGAATAATTACAATGATTACAACTCTTCAGCCTTGAAAGTTCCTTGCCAGAACATGACAGCGGCAAAGCGCAGTTTTTACGATGTCTTCGCAGCTGCTGATTAGCTAGCGCTTTAACGTTACTGAAAATTAATCGCTGATATTCCTAAATTTTGTCAAGTGCGTAAAATTTCTTTCACATGGTGAAATTTGTTGTCACTAAAGAAAATATACACACTACTGATTTAACATTTTTAAATATAACACACACAAAATTCCTTAGACTTTCCTTGGTTTCAGGAAATCATTTAGAGTCCGTTCATAGTGCAAAACCAGATTATCTGCTGCAAGAAGCATCCGCCTTGTTGTGAGCTGGGCAAACTTACTCCACTTACCGCTCCACACGTGACTAGTCAGCTTTCCTGTGCGGCGAGGTTGCCTCTACGGTGTCGGCGTAATCTCATTTTTGGGGAATACTTGTGCCTGGTTGCCTAGCCAGAGTACATGACTCCTCAGTCTACGGCAATCCGCCGGGCAGTACGCTGTCAGTGTTAAATCTCACCTGCTTAATCTTTGAGTAAACTACGATATAATGAACCAGGCTGCCTCAATTTACTCTAATGTACTACAGGCCAGAGCACGAACCTTGATCTCGCTGGGCTTGACAATAAAGTTTCCTGTCTCACTTGTATAAGACACGCGCACTCTGTTGAAAAGGCGTTAATATATGTCATGTTCAGGCCCAGGTATCAGGCCTGTGAGCGCCGCACAACGTAAAAAGTGGGCAAAGCGATGCCAGTAAATCTGAGAGACGGGATGTTGCGTGCCTTGTTTTCCTAAAATCCGTGCATTTTTTTTTTGCGCGCATTGCCGAAATTTAGATTTGTTTTTACTGTCTGTAATATTGGAACCCTCTAAACAGTACATCGGTAATGCATTGCATGAGGCACGTTTTTATCGCCAACAAACCCGCCATAAACTCCGAAGCAGACACACGCCGCGTGCGTTTCTGCGAGCGCCGCCTGCTGCCGATCCAGACTATCGGAGCGATGGTGGCGCTACCTCTGGGTTGATCTCGCGACGAATAGCGAGAGGCTTCTAGATATTAACGCCACATAAGTGAAATGCCATTTTTTCGGTCAGGGTGAGTCACAAGTTGCCTACTGCGACTAGTAATGATTATGTGCGTTTACGATGTGTATATTGTGCCATCCCCCTTTTGAGCACAATCCCGATTTTTTTTAAATCTCATTTTGCAATAGCGAATAGCACCTTTTCCGACATCTTTCTCTGTGCTGCTCCAGAAATATTTGCGTGCCTGTTGTGTGCCGCTTCCATCGGCTTCAAACTTTTGTGGATTAAAGCACATAAGAAAGACTCAGAAGGCGCAGTTGCTAAAATTAAAAGGTTTATAAGTAGCGAGAAAGGGTCTTGCAAACGAAGATTTATTGAGACTCTTAACCGTAAAAACGAGGGCGTGGGCTTACATGCGATGCGCATGGTTATCGCATATCGCAAGCTGAAGGCAGGGCTTGCTGATTTCGGACTGCTGATAGCCTTCCTGCAGTTTCCACGCTTATCGAAATAAACACCTACCTTACATTAGATCCAGGTGGTGGGCGCCATTCTTTCACATGATCGCCTTTTGTCCGCCTCCTGAAGTTTCGGGTTACTGGCCCTAGCATCAGTGCACACCTCTGCGGAGCCGTCTTTAGCCCACTATCTGTCTCCCAACACCACTGCCTTCTCTGGTCGCCATTCACCGTCTCCACATCGGTGCCCGATTTATTTAATGCGACGTCTTCCCATCCACAACTCAAGAGGAAATCTAGATGACGCAGTTCGTAAGGCAACATGTGCGCTGTCATCGAAATTTGAAATGACTTCTTTTTTGGCAGGTGGATTTAGTTCATGTAGACGTGTTTCAGTGATGCCGCTAATAGATACATACTAGTACTGCGGTGCATGCTATGCATGAAGCATATTTCCAGCATTTGTGAAAGCCATTTTCTGATTTTCATAAGGAACTACAAGCATGCACCACACTCAAGTGTCAAAAACTTTTATTGCTAGAAAAACTCTCCGCGATAATTTCGTTGTTTTTCCGTCATGTCCGCATACGATCACCTCGGGCTGAGACTTCTTATCGCAGAGTTATTCTGCCCTCCTATATACACCATGGACTAATCGGTATTTACTCGCGAAGAAGGACGGTGCCTTTCGATTGTGCGTCCGTTACCACAGTATTACCGAAATCACTATGAAAGATGTCCTCTGCCTCACTGACAATGCTGTGCAGCCGAATATAGAAGCGAGAAATTGAGTAAACTACCTTCATCAAGAAAGAAACAGCAGCCCATATTTTAGTTGTTCACTAGAAATTCCTGCATTTAAAATTTTATTCCTGAAATTCTGCTAGTGCATGAAGTAAAACTTCTCATGACGGCTTGTATTTTCGGGCACAGGCAGGACGATAACATATACTTTGGTGGTTTGGAAACCGAAGCACAAGTGTTTCGTCCTCACGTTTACAAGTACGGAAGGTAAGGCACTTATCCGCATGTTTTCCTGCTATAATGTAGCCTAGCTTAGCATTGAATGCGGCAGAATATTGCTTACTATTCGTAAATGTTCTGGTGTCACTTTTTAACATGTGCCACTCATCTTGGCAGAAAACATTTTAACTATGAAATGTGGGTATGTATTATCGAACAGATATTGGGCGAGCAAAAAAGGCTTCGAATTTTTCGCGATGCGTCATATGTTCCAGGTGTATCATGTAACTTAGGCACTTAGTAACTAGGCTGTTCTCCGCTTTGAAGAAAAATTACAGTTCTTCACAATTTAAGTTAAGAGCAATGTATAACTTTTAAACCTTTATTTTCATGTATGAGAAAGTGCATGAAGTGCCTGCGGGAAAAGCCTTCCACTACCAGCCTGACTGGTCTACAAACCCAGTCGTTTTAACACCGAGGTAAATATGACCTAATATTGCATTAAATAACCCACATTGCAATAATAATACACAAACTAGCGCGATCAGAGAAAACATGTTTGTAGTGAATTCAGTGAAGAGAAATAAGCGGCGCGGCTACATAACATGTATATAATATATATATATATATATATATATATATATATATCTATTGCAACGGATGAAATGGTTTTAATACAGGTGAACGTCGAATGAAGGACGGACGCACACGGCTCAGAAACCCAGATCAGACAGCACGCGCCTTGCTTCCTCTGCTTCTTCGTCTGCTTCTGCTGCTTTTCAGTAAGTCGCTACGCGGCGTAACAATCTGCCCCGGGCAAACGATTCGGGTCACCGAGAAAATTAGGCAGATTGAAGATGGCAGCGCTTCAGGCTAGCCACGTGAACAACTTGAGTCTTGCTGGATTGGCGGTTATCCGTCGTGACTTTGGCGATGACGTAATTCACGTCATTCAGTTGGTCCAACACGGCGAAGGGGCCATCGTACTTGCAGAGAAACTTCTCATATAATCCTCTTTCGAATGGGCGTCCAAAGCCAGACGTAGTCTCCAGGGGAGTAAGCAACTGCACGATGATGAAGATCGTAGTGTTCTTTCGAGCGGCTTTGAGAAGCCAGTGTGCGTAACCGGGCTATACGACAGGCTTCTTCGGCACGGCATAGTATCTGGGAAACAGACGCATCGTCGTTGGGGGACAATGGCAAGATGATGTCTAGGAAAACGTGGGGAGTTCTTGCATAGAGTAAATGGAAAGGAGAATAGCCGGTAAATTCATGATATGCCGCGTTATAAGTTTACGTCACATACGGTAGCACTGCATCCCAGTTGCGATGGCCAGACGAGACCTACATGGACAGCATGGTTGTCAAGGTGCGCCTGGTGCGCTCGGTGAGACCGTTGGTATCCGGATGATACGGTGACGAGTGTCGTAGTACGAACCACAAAATCGGTGCATTTCTTCCACGACATCAGCAGTGAATTGCCGATCACGATCACTTATAATAACAAGGGGTTCGTCATGGCAAATAATAACGGAATGCAAAAGAAACAACGAAACATCAGCAGCCTTTGCGGTAGCGAGAGCAGCGGTCTCCGTGTATCTGGAAAAGATAGTCAACGCAGTCGATAACCCAGCGGCAGCCCTCTACAGTGGTTGGAAAAGGACCGGGGAGGTCAATTTTAATCTTTTCAAAAGGTGAGGTAGGTGGCTTGACGGGTTGTAAACGTCCGGCCAGCGTGGTGGTGTGCGCTTTAGGTCGTTGACATTGTTCACATGTCGCAACGTATTGCTTGGTTGTCTTTCAAATTTGTGGCCAATAAAAACGCTGGCGAATTCGGTGCAGCGTACGACGGACGCCTAGATGTCCAGAAGTAATGTCATCGTGCACTGCATGCAAAACTTGTGCACGGAGATTTTTTGGGACGAACAAAAGGAGGGCTGCATCGTCAACTGAGTAGTTATTGAACAAAGCACTGCCTTCAATAGTAAACTGCGTTGACTCTGCTCTTCCCTCTGCTTCTTGTATAAGGGGCTGTAGTGACCCGTCGTCGCGTTTTTCTCGCCTAAAGGTCGCCATACGAGGAAACGTCGACATGATTGAGGCCAAACACCCGTCGAAGCCGTCTTCATCGTTAACGGAAGTCGGCAATGGGTGCCGTGATAAGCAGTCTGCATCACTGTGATGTCGTCCACTCTTGTACGCTACACCAAAGTTGTATTCTTGTAGACGGAATGCCCAGCGCTCCAGACGACCTGAAGGATCGCGAAGTCTGATGAGCCAGCATAGCGAATGGTGGTCAGTAACTATGGTGAAGTAGCGTCCATATAAGTATGGTCGGAACTTGTGCACAGCGAACACAACTGCGAGGCACTCCAATTCAGTAACTGTGTAGTTCCGTTGACATTTTGTCAACGTGCGGCTGGTATATGCAACAACTTGCTCAGCCCCACTATGCAGCTGCACAAGCACCGCCCCAACACCGACGCCACTGGCGTCAGTGTGAACCTCCGTCACAGCAGAAGGATCGAAGTGGCGCAGTAGTGGTGCTGAAGTTAGAGAAGATTTGAGCAAATTGAAGGAGGATTCGCACTCCGGGGTCCACACAAATTGCGAATCCTTGTGCAGTAGAGAAGTAAGGGGGTGGGCAAGTGGCGCAAAACCAGTAATGAAGTGACGAAAGTAAGAAGAGATGCCAAGAAAGCTCCTAAGACTTCTCAGGATGCGTGGAGTTTCGAAGTCGTGTGCTGCAGCAATCTTCTGCTGATCCGGCCTGATACCATCCTCGTAGACTAGGAACCCAAGAACTAAAGCTTGGCGCTCTCCAAAATGGCACTTTGAATTCAAAATGAGGCCCGCTTTGCCAATGCATTCAAGAACATTATGGAGCCTCTCATTGTGCTCTTGAAAGGTCTTTCCAAATATGATAACATCATCAAGATAACACATGCATATTTCCCACTTGAGAACACAAAGGATAGTGTCCATAAATCGCTCGAACGTCGCGGGAGCGTTGCATAATCCAAAGGGCATTACATTAAATTCGTATAAATCATCTGGTGTTACCAAAGTGGTCTTCTCACGGTCGGATGTATGTAGAGAAATTTTCCAATAGCCAAACTGCAAATCAAAAGAGAACTATGACGCCGAATGAAGACAACCCACAACATCATCAATGCAAGGTAACGGCTATACGTCTTTCTTTGTTGCTGCATTCAAATGACGGTAGTCTACACAAAATCGCGAGAATTGCCTTTTTTTCGCACTAGACTCGCAGGTGCGGCCCACGGACTGGAAGATTCTCGGATGATTCCTTTCTGCGTCATTTCATCCACCTGTTCTTTATTATCTTGCGCTCTGCCAGGGAGACTCTAAGGGTTTTGGCGAGTAGGGGGAGCGTTTCCTGTGTTATTTTTGTGCTGTAGACGAGAAGCTGGGAAATGGCTGTCCGATCCGTTTAGGCAAAGTCAAACACTTGGGCATGAGTTGTCAAAATGTCTTGCAGAATACGACGTTCACTAAATGGGAGCGATTTGTTGACCATGCCCTCAAACTCAGCACAATATTCAGACTTGTATTTAGCGGCTCCTCTGCAATCGGAAATAATTCCAACTTTATGATTCACATAATCCTCAAATTTTGTGAGTGTCAAACCAGAAGGAAGACGAACAGGCTCTTCTGATACGTTCACAGCCCAGAGGTATGCGTGACCATGCTTCGCCTCCACGACTGAGCGTAGCACCAAAATATTTGTTTTCGCTCCACTCGAGGCATCTGGCTCGACGACTGTTGAATGTTTACCCATGAAGGATTCAGATGACTTCACGGGGAGAAACGCCGCCGTCAAAGCAGGCAGCAGCCCATCTTCCTTCATGGCGAGAACTCTTTGATGACTCTGAGACATGTTATCTACTAATGCGGGGATAATGTTCGGCTGCAAACAAATTTCACCGGCACTGAAGTCTGAAGTCGCACCACACTCGCGAAAAAAGTCAACACCCAATATCACGTCTTGCGTGGCACGTCTCAATACAACGAATTCTGCCCTATAGCACTCGTCACTAAATACAAATGAAACTGAACACAAGTCAACCGGAACTAAAGTTTCCCCCCCCCCAACTCCACAAAATATGTCCAACACAAACATAACTTTCTGTCGAAGGCGGTTCTTAAATGAAAGGCTCATAACTGACAACCAACTGACCAGTGTCAACCGTAGCATCCGTTTTAACATTCTCTGCATACACTGACACTTGGTTCGTTAGCATGACGATAGGTAGAGGTATGCGTGAAATTGACCGTCCGGCGACCTTACATTCATCGGTCGCACCACCTAGTTTCCCAGCTGTGGAGAAACAAAGCGGCGACGTGGGGATGGCGAACGGGGTTGTCGCTGCGGCGGGAAAGTGATGTTGCGATCGGACAAAGGGGAGACATTCCGTGCGTGGCGTTGAGGGGAAGAGGGCCGATAGGAGGTAGCGGGTGGCTGCTGCTCCCACTCGGCACCATTCGTGAAGCGCGGAGCTCGTTGGACAGGGGCTCGGGTAATTTGACGACGCTGGCAAAAGCTGAAGATATGTCCGCTGCCCACACAACCGTAACATACGAGTGGCTGGCTGCTCAGGTAGTTCACTTCAGGATCCCTTGGAGGCCGAGATGGGGCGACAGAAGCGCGGCGAGGAGCACCACGAGGCATTTCATCCGGATGGGATGGACGCTGCTGGCATAAGGGTGCGATGTTGGTTGCATGGTCTGCTCTACGCCGTTGTTGCAAGATGTTTCGCGGTTATTTTGTGCAGCTCATGGCGTGCGCTGTTCCCATGATGATACGGACCTCGATGTCGGGTGGTAAGGTGCATCGAAATTTATATGCTGCCGCTGAATATCCAGCTCCTCGCGTATAATCCTCCTGACCATAGAAGCGATGTCTTCAGCCTCCGGAATGTCGATACCAGCAACAGTTGTCACATCAGAAAGACGGCCAAATTTGGGCGCTTTCCGACGTGCCTTTAACGCCTCAAATGCCCGGGACTTCTTGATGACATCTGCTACTGTGGCAAGGGTATCCCGCGAAAGAATGAAGTTGTACACATCCTCAGCAATCCCCTTGAGAAGGTGCCTACCTGGTCTTCTTCTGACATCTGCCGGTTTACAATGCGACAAAGTTTCAATATTTCCTCGATGTAACGTGTGCATGTCTCACCGGGCAGCTGGGCTCTCTGGGAAAGCTGATGCTAAGCGCGTTCCTTCTTCGCAAGGGTGTCCCCAAAAGACTTCGTAATTTCTTCAATGAATCGGTCCCAGGTCGTCAGGTTTTCTTCGTGGTTATTAAACCAAGGCAGAGCCATGCTAGCGAGGAAGAAAACAACATTGTACAGACGTGCGATCGAGTTCCAGTGGTTGTACTTGCTGCATCTTTCGTAATGTCGTAGCCATTCTTCAACTTTATCTTCGGGCTCAGCGTGGAACATACGCGGCTCTCGCTGGTAAGGAAAGGTCGTCGTCACTTCAGGTCGCTGCTCATGAGTCTGCGTCGTGCGGATGGTAGCCATTGAAAGGTACTGTTGAGGAGATAAAGGTGGTAAACCTGCTACACAACGGCCGCGACGAGGTACTGGTGGATCCAGAACGTTTTCACCCATCACCTCCACCAAATCTAACGGATGAAATGGTTTTAATACAGGTCAACGCCGAATGAAGGACGGACGCACACGGCTCAGAAATCCGGATCAGTTTGCGCGTGCCTCGCTTCCTCTGCTTCTGCTGCTTCTCAGTAAGCCGCTACGCGGCGTAACAATATATATATATATATATATATATATATATATATATATATATATATATATATATGTTATGCGGCCATTTAACAGTACAAACGGTGAATATCACGATAGGAAACACCATACATATTTTGAGCAGTTATAGTGAAGTTTATCCAAATCTGTGATTACTCATCATCACCCTTCGCTTCAAGTGAACTTCATCCTCGTCGGTAAACCATCATCACCAACGTGCTGGGTGACCGCTCTTCGACGCCATTGTTAGCAGAGCTAATACAGCCCGGTCGCGAGTCGGTCGAATAACGTCGAGAGGGGCACTACGGAGGTGACGGTTCACAAAACAATGATTTGTTAGCAGATGAGATAAGGTTTGCTATGTGTGCATGCCAGAATAAATCAGAATAGAGAGAGACATTAAAGGATTTGTACGAATGGTACAGATTGATTGGGAAACAGGAAATATTATACAAAACTAAAAGAAGGTTATGGCAGCGGCAAGAGGACACAGTTTTACAATACCTAGGATTAGGAGTCATTAGCCATTGTTGGCACCATGCTTGTGTAATATTTAGGACAGCCTCGAAAGATTTTTCACGGAACGAGTTAGTGACATGACTCGCTGGTAAATAACACAGTCGCCAGCAAACAAACGAATAAGGCGTGCGCTTCGAGGGGTAGTTATTGATGAAAATTATGAGCTGTAAGAGCCCAGTATGAACCCTTGTGTAATACCTGGTGTTACTGTTATTTGGTGTCAGTTTTTATTGTAAACTTAAATGATCTGAGAAGAATTCGTAAAATTAATTTGACGCAGGAAAGTGAATTCGGCTTCAGTTTAAATTGAACAGTTTCAGGAAAAGGGCGATGATGTGAAATCCTATTGAATGGTTTCTCGAATTCGAGAAACGCGGATTTTTTTAATGTTAATACCCAGACTGATGTGTAAATTATGAAGCAAGTGGCCAGCTGAGTCTCGAAAGACATGTTGCGAAATCCTGGTTCTGATGAACGGAAGAAGTTTTTGAATCAATGATCCATTATCAAAGAATACATCACGTTCCAACGTTTCATGACCCAGTGAGGCACCCGGCAAGGTAATGCGGCGGTAGTTTCAAAGCCAAATTTTCGTTACCTCATTTTTGTACGGGACCGACCTTTCCGGCCCTCCATTCACTTAAAAAAAAACAAGTCTGAAGTGAATGCGTGAAGAGCAAACATAAGCATTTGGCAGTAAAATGTTTAACGTTCTTGAAGATTTACGGTTAATTTTGTCCGGTCCAGCTGATTGTGATTGCTTCTGATTTTCGATTATGCACACAATACTAGAACAGCGAAAAGTAGCGAATGACTTAATAGGAGCTGTGCTAGGGTTTAGAATGACATGGGATACGTCAGTTCTCGTGGTGGAAACGAACGAGGAAGATGCATTAAATACGCTTGCTTATTCACTATCAGTTGCGTATTGGTCTTCATCATCAGTAAGGAAAATAGTACGCGTGAAATATGTGTTTATCGTCTGCAAGAATTTAGTAGGATGTGCATATAGTATCTTCGGTAGGTCAGTATGAAGGAGTTGGTTTCACGTTTTGTGACATATATTGTGACATATATGCCCTGCGTCGCTGGACGTTGAAGAAGACAACGATCAGCAGCAGTGACACAGAAGAAAGACGAAGCTGCAGGAACGGTAGTTGGTGCGACGAGAAGGTGGCTATAGATAACCTAAGGACAGAACTTTTTCAAAGTATGCGGCAGATGATTCAGGAGGCTATGCAACCAGTCGAGCTAGAGATGAGGGAAGAAATTAAGCTCTTACTAGAACCTATGTTTCAAAACCAACGAGTTCACGACGCAAAGATAGCGCGCCTGCAACAAAAGGTGGCGGAACTCATGCGGTCTGCCTCCCCACGATTGAAAGGCTTCCGTCGCCGACACGCTGTCGCGGACGAAGACTTGGAATCCTGGCTCGAACCCACCCTCGAACCTATGCGTTACATTTCCGAAGAATCTTCACCTCTACCATGCCTACCGTCCGGACAGCAACCACCCACAACTTAAGCGTCCTACAGTGGAACTGCCGCAGCTTCCGCCGTAAGAGAGCCTCACTCCAACAATACATTGATTCTCTCCCAAACCAACCAGATGTCATCGCTTTACAGGAGGTTAACAACTCCGCAAAACTCATTAATTACTCCCCACACCAACGCACTCAGGCAACTTGCATTATGGTTCACAAGGAATATACTGCACTTGCTTTAGATCTAGAAGAAGAAGATGATGTAGTGTACGACTTTGTACAAATTCTACCTAGACACCGCACCGGTACGGGCACCTACATTCTCAACATTTACAGTAAACCCATCCAAATTGCCTTTCCTTGCGCCACGGTGTTCAGAAAGGCACTCACTGTCGCCCGAGGAGCTCCGCTCCTTATTTTGGGCGATTTCAATGCGCAACACCCATCCTGGGGCTACCCGAAAGTAAACAAGAAAGGCCGCATCCTAGCAGACACCATATCAAACCTCATGCTTACCATGCTGAACGACCCGACCCAACCTACTCGACTTGGCAACAGTGTCACGCGTGGCACCAGCCCCGATCTCACGGATGTAAAGCTTGCCTATGGGAAAAACCACTGGAAACTTTAGGCAGTGACCATTTCATTCTGATCATCCATCTTGCAAGCAAAACACATCGACATATGCGCGGTACTGCCAAAATCACTGATTGGACCGCGTTTCGAAAAGAGCAAGCTGACATTGATCACCGAGATATCACTGATTACGCTTCCTGGGCATCGGACCTTAGGCACCTGTCCTCTAAGTACACCCGAACCCTGAAAACATCTTTAGACCGCCCTGCTATTGACTCCCATCTCCTGCACCTGTGGAACGCCCGCAGAGGCCTGGTGAAACGTTGGCGCCACCAGCGCCACAACAGGACGCTCAAACGCCGCATCGCAACCTTAACGCAAGCTGCAGAGGACTATGCATGGAACCTTGCTCAATCAAATTGGCTGACAAGATGTGATTCCCTGAGTGGTAACCTTAGCTCGAAACAAACTTGGAGCTTACTCAGATGCCTCATTCACCCCAACAACTCCAAAAGCGACCAACGCAAGAACCTTGCTAGGGCTCTACATGGTTACGGCGGCTCCAATTGAGATCTCGTACAAACCATCAAACAAAAGTACTTCTGCACCACAGTCGACACGGACCCCCTCCCTCCCTATAATGGGCAGCCCAACGAGAAACTAGATGCAGAATTCACCGTCAAAAGAAATACAGGCCGCCATTCTAGCCATGCGCAGAGGCACAGCTCCTGGGAAAGACAAGATCACGGTGGGACTCCTCGCCAATCTCCACGACGCAGCCCTCACGCAGCTCGCGAATTACATTAACAACTGTTGGCGCATGGTCCGGTTGCCAAACGAGTGAAAGACTGCGGAGGTGCACGTCATCCCCAGACCGGGAAAACCCATAAATATTGTTACCTGGAAACGCGGTACCAAAGTGATGTGCTCACTGACGAAGAGGACGACACAAAGCGTTGAGAAAGAGGACGACGCTCACAGAGTGGACACTGCACGGCTACTGAAGTCTCAGCGCCGAGTTCAGCCCATCGCAGTGCTGTTACATTAAGTGCATCCCCGTAACATCTTGGTGGAGGTCGCGGGTTCGACACAATCTGACGCTGGATCTCCGCAGTGGCCGTCACCTCGGAACCGTCACGATGACAACCGACGCGGCTCCATCTACCTCCGCAACCCCAACTGTCGTCGTAGCCCACCCCCGTGACCCTGGCTCATTCTGCGGTACAGATGAGGTCGACGTCGAGGACTGGCTTTCGCTTTATGAGCGTGTTAGCCAGCACAACAGGTGGGACGCCACGCTGATGCTGGCCAATGTCATCTTCTACCTTACTGGCACGGCACGCGTTTGGTTCGAAACGCATGAGTCAGAAATACCCTCCTGGGATATTTGCAAACAAAAACTCCGTGACCTGTTCGGAAAACCGGTTGGCCGTCAACTCGCCGCTAAGAGGGACCTCGCCAAACGTGCCCAGACATCTACCGAGCCTTATATTACGTATATACAAGACGTTCTGGCCCTCTGCCGAAAAGTTGATAAAGACATGCCAGAACCTGATAAGGTGGGGCACATCCTGAAAGGCATAGCCGACGATGCCTTCAATCTTCTACTCTGTCGGGACTGTACTACGGTTGACTCCGTTTTGCAGGTTTGTCGACATTTCGAGCAGGCCAAACACAGACGCATTGCACATCGCTTCGATCGGCTCCCCAACACTGCCCCTACCTCCACGTGCGAAGATCTGCCGACCCTAAGGCAACCTTCCAACACTGAAAATGTGACACGCATTGTGCGTCGTGAACTAGAAGCGCTCGCCCCTGCTGCATCCAACCCGCCCTCCTCGGACAGCAACCTAGCGACGATATCCCTCATTCAAGCCGTCGTTCGTCAAGAGGTTGCCAACTTGGGCGTCCCCTGTAGCCACACCGTAGAACAACACAGTTCGAGCTCCGTCCCTCCCATGGTCGCCACCGCTACACCCCGCAACACCTACGCGCCACGCTACCGATACCGCAATCCTGATGAGTGGCGCACCCCTGACGACAGGCCTATCTGTTTCACGTGCTCGCGTATTGGCCACATCGTTCGCCACTGCCGCAGCCGCTGGACATCACCACCTCGACATTTTCCTTACGTTGACCGCTACTCCAATTACGGTCACCCCCGTTTCACGCCTCGTTATGAGCCGCCCCGCACCGATACTACTCCGCCTCCTCCTGTGTCCAGTCGGTCTCCTTCGCCGCCAGCCCGCCGTTCCCGTTCACCTCTTTCTGGCCGCAGTTCCTCGCCGTCCTCTGCCGGCCGCTTCACGGGAAACTAGCCAATGCAGCTCCCGGAGGTGACGCTGCATTGGTACCCCGACCTGGAAATCCTCTACTGCCCATTTCTTCGCCCTGTAACCTCCTGTCCCTGTTCGTGGATGATGTTCCCGTCTCTGCCCTCATTGACACTGGTGCCCAAGTCTCGATCATGAGCTCATCTTTTTGCCGCCGCCTCAAGAAAGTACAGACCCCCGCCGCTTCGCCCACCGTTCGTGTTGCCGATGGCAGTACTGCTGCCGTCACTGGGCAGTGCACTGCCCGAGTCACCCTTGCCGGTCATCACATCCCTGTTTTGTTCACTGTCCTCAACCAGTGCCCTCACAATGTGATCCTCGGCCTTGACGTTTTAACGGCCCACTCTGCCCTTATCGACTGCTCCAGCGGCCTTCTTCGTTTGGACCTACCTGTCTGCTCAGAACATCCTCCATCTGCACCCCGCCTTCGCTCCACTGAGTTCGCTCGCCTGCCCCCTGACTCTGCTGTTTACCTACCTCTGTCACCTTTCCCGCCTGTGCCTGACGGTGACTATCTTGCTTGCCCAATCACCGAGGTCTTTCTTGACCGCAACGTCGTTCTTCCTCATCTCATCGTACGCGTTACACAGAACAGCACCTACCTTCCTATCCTGAACTTCAGTCTGTCACCCCAAGTTCTTCCCGAAGGAATATCCCTTGCTACCTTGTCCCCTCTCACAGACTGCACCATTTGTGCACTCACTCCTGGCCCACATTCAAGCGTCCTTCCAACACCCGTACTCTCCACCACAATTACCGACCCTATTTCCGCAATGATTGCCTCTGACCTCAGCCCCGAACACGCTCAGGACCTGCGCAACCTTTTGTTATCCTTCTCCGACATTTTTGACTTTGCTGCCGGTTCTCTGGGCCAAACATCAGTTGTGACTCACCGCATTGACACCGGCGATGCAAAGCCTGTACATCGGAGGCCTTATCGTGTGTCCCTTTCTGAGCGCCAAGTCATCCAGCAGGAGGTCGACAAGATGTTGGGCAACGATATCATCGAACCTTCGAACAGCCCCTGGGCATCTCCTGTCGTGCTCGTTAGAAAGAAAGACGACAGTTGGCGCTTTTGTGTCGACTATCGACATCTGAACAAGATTACAAGGAAAGATGTTTACCCGCTGCCGCGAATAGACGCTGCCTTGGACTGTTTACATGGAGCCTGCTACTTTTCCTCCATCGACCTTCGTAGCGGCTACTGGCAGATCTCTGTTGACGAACAAGACCGCGAGAAGACAGCTTTTGTCACACCCGATGGACTTTACCAATTTAAGGTTATGCCTTTTGGACTTTGCAACGCCCCTGCTACGTTTGAACGCATGATGGACTCCTTACTCCGCGGCTTCAAATGGACGACTTGTCTATGTTACGTGGATGACGTGATTGTCTTCTCGCCCTCGTTCGAAAGCCATCTTAGTCGCCTTTCTTCCATCTTGGCACTTTTCCGCCGTGCCGGACTTCAACTGAACTCAAAGAAGTGCAGTTTTGGTCGCCGCGAACTTAAAGTGCTTGGCCATTTGGTGAATGCCACCGGCGTGCAACCCGATCCCGACAAAGTTCGCGCTGTCAGTGCGTTTCCATGTCCCCGTTCACCCCGTGATGTCCGCAGCTTTATAGGACTGTGTTCTTATTTTCGCCGGTTCGTCCCAAACTTTGCCGCTGTTGCTCGTCCTCTCACCAATCTGCTGAAGAAAGGCGTTCCTTTCTCATGGGGACCAGAACAGGCTAACGCATTCTCCACCCTCATCGCTATTCTCACCAATCCTCCTGTGTTGGCCCATTTCAACCCGTCTGCCCCGACGGAACTTCGCACCGACGCCAGTGGCCACGGGATTGGTGCCATTCTTGCACAGCGACAACGCGGCCAACATTGCGTTATTGCCTACGCCAGTCGTCTCCTGTCATCAGCAGAACAGAACTATTCTATTACGGAACGGGAGTGCCTGGCTCTCGTTTGGGCCGTTGGAAAATTCAGACCCTATTTCTTTGGCCGACCCTTCACTGTAATTACCGATCACCACGCCTTATGTTGGCTCTCTTCCCTGAAGGATCCTGCTGGCCGCCTCGGCCGCTGGGCACTACGCTTGCAGGAGTATACCTTTTCCGTTGAATACAAATCCGGTCGGCTTCACCAGGATGCAGACTGTCTGTCCCGTTATCCCGTCGATCCCCCTTCCTCTACTGACCATGAGTCGGACCCCTGGGTCTTCTCTATATCGGACTTTTCCCACATAGCCGACGAACAGCGGTTGGACCCAACCCTCAGTTCTCTCATCGACCGCCTCCGCACACACAGCCGTGACTCTTCCCTCGCCCTGTTCTTCCTTCGTGGGAATACGCTATACCGCCGCAACATGCGACCTGATGGTGCTGAGCACTTGCTGGTCGTTCCCCAACACCTACGCTCCGCCGTTCTCGAACAAATGCACGACGCTCCTACAGCTGGTCATCTTGGCCTCTCACGCACATACGACCGCGTGCGCCGGCGTTTCTTCTGTCCTGGACTCTACCGCTCTGTCCAACGTTATGTAGCCGCTTGCGACCGCTGTCAACGCCGGAAGAAACCCCCTGTGCTACCACCTGGACACCTGCAGCCGATTGCTATCCCGACTGAGCCATTTTCTCGTGTTGGCCTTGACCTCCTAGGGCCCTTCCCCGAGTCCTTGTCGGGAAACAAATGGATCGCTGTGGCCACCGATTATGCCACGCGGTACGTGATCACTCGCGCCATTCCAACCAGCTGCGCCACAGACGTTGCTGACTTCCTTTTGTACGACGTCATACTACACCATGGTGCTCCCCGTCAACTCCTTACCGACCGTGGCCGCTGTTTCCTTTCCCGAGTTGTTGAGGAAATACTTCGTTCTTGCTCCGTTCGGCACAAGTTCACCACTGCGTATCACCCTCAGACGAACGGCCTTACGGAGCGTCTTAACCGCACACTCACCGACATGCTCGCAATGTACGTATCCGACAGTCATCGCGACTGGGATATTAGTCTGCCATTTGTCACCTTTGCATATAACTCTTCGCGTCATGACACTGCTGGGTACTCTCCATTCTATCTTCTCTTTGCAAGAGACCCCTTACTGCCCTTCGACACTTTGCTCTCCGCCGCTAGCCCCGTCACAACCTATGCCCGCGATACCATCGCCCGAGCCGACGCTGCTCGCCAGATTGCTCGTCAGAATCTCACCATCTCTCAAGAAACTCAAAAACGCCGCTACGACGCTCACCACCGCGATGTGCACTACCCTCCCGGATCTCTGGTGTTGCTCTGGCTTCCGTGCCGTCGTGTGGGGTTGTGTCAAAAACTTCTGCCCCACTACACAGGTCCTTACCGTGTACTACGCCCAGTGACCGACGTTACCTATGAGATTTCACCGCTCCACCCAAAGTCACCGACTGCTACACCCACTTCCGAAATCGTACATGTCGCCCGCCTAAAGCCATATTACTCCCCCTCCACATCGCACGCCTAATACGCACCGGGACGTTGCCTTTTGCCGAGGGGGGTAGTGTTACCTGGAAACGCGGTACCAAAGTGATGTGCTCACTGACGAAGAGGACGACACAAAGCGTTGAGAAAGAGGACGACGCTCACAGAGTGGACACTGCACGGCTACTGAAGTCTCAGCGCCGAGTTCAGCCCATCGCAGTGCTGTTACATTAAGTGCATCCCCGTAACAATATTAACAATCTACGGCCCATCTCTCTCACCTCCTGCGTAGGGAAAGTTATGGAGAAGGCGGTACACATCAGGCTCACCCGATATCTTGAAGAAAACGACTTGTACCCACACACCATGTTCGGATTCCGGCCTGGCCTATCCACCCAAGATATACTCCTGCAGCTTAAAGAAGTCATGAACCCCCCTAACAAGCCTTTCTTCAGGACAATTCTCGCTCTTGACGTCAAGGGGGCGTTGGATAACATAAAGCACCACTCTATTTTGGAAACTATGAGCCACATCAATTGTGGTGCAAGGACCTATGTATATGTTAAAGATTTCCTTCACAGTCGTACCGTCTACGCCGACCTCGGTCTGGCAGAACCCAGCCAAATACAGCTAGGCACACGTGGCATGCCACAGGGTGCTGTTCTATCACCCTTACTTTTCTATATAGCTTTAATCAAACTCCCAGCACAGCTAAATCAGGTATCGCATCTACGGTATGCCTTCTACGCGGATGACATCACTATTTGGACCACGGCCTATTCTACCGCGGAAATTGCAGACCGCCTTCAAGAGGCCGTAACCATCGTGCAAGCCTACGCCGCTAACTGCGGCCTTACTTGCTCCCCCGAAAAGTCGGAGTTGCTGCTACTACACAGCTCCCGCCAACGCAGACCCACTGTCGAAGTCAACCTCAATGGAAACCCAATACCACAGAAGGACACAATCAGGGTTCTAGGGCTTTACATCAACGACAAGGGCAGAAATGTGTACGCCGTCACTCGACTCAAAAACACCAGTCTGCAGGTTGCGCGTATGATAGCCAGGGTCACTACCAACGACAGGGGTATGCTCGAACAAGACACCCTGCAACTGGTTCAAGCATTCATCATTAATAGAATTGTGTATTCGACACCGTATCTGCACCTCAAAACGGGAGACTATAAGCAAATCGACGTCATTATACGAAACGCAGTTAAAAAGGTGCTGGGCCTGCCCCAAAGCACTTCCACAGAACATCTTGTGCAATTAGGGGTGCACAATACAGCCGAAGCACTCCTTGCCACCCAACGCGCCACCCAGATAAATCGACTAGCAGCAACCCGCACGGCCCAGACCGTTCTTATGGACCTTAACCTGACTAGCCTGCAAGGTCTTGTACAAAAACAGGCTATACCGCCCGGGTGGTCAGACTCGTTCACAGCCAATCCCCTACCCCGCAATATGCATCCTCTGTTCCACCAAGGGCGCCGGAAGGCGCGGGTCAAATACATCCAGGAAAAGTACGGAACGGACACTGAATCCTACTACGTAGACGCAGCAAAGTCAGAAGCGGGGTACACGGTAGTGGTTGTGATTCACCAACAACAACTGGTTGATGCCCTCACCATCTGCGATGACAATATAGAAATGGCGGAGGTGGTGGCCATTGCTTTAGCCGCCACGCATACCACCTGCGCCTATATAATAACAGACTCTATGGCTGCCTACCGCAACTACATCAAAGGGCGAATATGTCCCCAGGCTGCCAGAATATTGAAAAATTATGGACACCCCGAACAAGACAAATGCCTCGTCTGGACACCGGGACATTAAGGCGTGGAAGGGAACGAGTGCGCCCATGCCGCTGCCCGAGCTCTCCTCCCCCGGGACTCGACCCCTCCATCCTCCACACCGCCCTATCCCGGCCCTCTGGCGACGTATGCGGAGAGGTTACAGCAATGCAGACTCTCTCGCAGAAAATATCCACCCCCAGCCAAGGGGCTCTCCAAAGCGGAGGAAGTTAGATGGCGACGCCTACAGACAGGTACCTATAACACACCAGCCCGTTTAAACACAATACACCCCGGATTCTGCGACCCCAAATGCAAATATTACGGGGAAAAGGCAGGCCTGCAGCACATGGTGTGGAACTGCCCACACAATCCTCCAGATGATCCGAATGCAGTGCCAACAATTGAGGGGTGGGAGGCTGCCCTATCCAGCTCTGGACTAGAGGCCCAACGGGCCATCGTGACACGTGCGCGGGTAGCAGCGGCAGCCGCTGGAGTTCCGGACTAGGGACCCCACCTACACATCCCCCTCCCTTAAATATACTTAATAAAGTTTTTCACTCACTCACTCAGAATTCCAGAACATTTACATAAGTTGTCAGCTGTTGTGTTCTTAAGCTAACTTCTTGCCAAGTATCATCTTGGTGGAGGTGATCAAAGATCCCCGTGCGCAAAGATTACCCCTTGCCCTGCTAAAAGCTGGATTTGCGCAGGGCCACCGCCTACTTGAGCTCACAACGACGTCAACAACGGCCACTATGACCTCCGAGGCAGCCCCTCCCACCGCGGCAAGCCCGGCTCAGCCAGTCGTGCTCACGAACATTCACCACCCTCCCATCTTTAATGGCGAAGACAAGACATACATTGACGATTGGCTGGATGAGTACGAGCATTGCAGCAAGAACAATCGCTGGGACGCGACCATTATGCTGGCCAACGTCATTTTCTATTAGGCGGGAACAGCTCGCACGTGGCTCCAAAATCACGAATAAGAGCTGGTGACGTGAGCAATCTGTAAGCAAAAGCTTCAGGACTTGTTCGGAAAACCCGTTGTTCTGGCTCTCACCGCAAAAACAAATTTTTCTCGCACCCATCCTCCACGGAGTCCCACCTTGCCTACATTCAAGACGTGCTTGCGTTATGTCGCAAGGTGAGCAGCTCCATGACGGAAAATGACAAGGTAGGGCATATCCTCAAGGGAATCAGTGATGATGCTTTGAACATCCTGTTCTGCACGGATTGCTCCGCCGTCGACTTGATGCTTAAAGTCTGTCGAAAATACGACCAGGCTAAACAATGACGCCTCGTTCATCGCTTTGAACGCCTTCCAAACAAGGCAGCTACATCTTCCTGCGATGATCTGTCCCCTTTGCAACAGCCTTCTCATTCTGCGAACATGCCTCGAATCGTCCACAGCGAACTCGGGGCATTAATTAGCTCCTACACCACTCACGTCTCCGCTGCCCGATACCGTTTCCATGATACAGGTCGTAATTCGCCAGGAACTTGCCAACGTTTGCCTCTCCTCCAGTCCCGTGCCGCCCACGCCACCATTGCACCCTGTTACTGTAGTGTCTGCTACTACCGCCAGCGAGGCTTCTCCACTTCGCTACCTTAGTCGCAATCCTGCAGAGTGGCTCAACCAGACGACAGGCCAACTTGCTTTACTTGCTGTAGAGCCGGCCACACTTCGCTTTACTGCCGTAGCATTACCTTCCTCACCCCTCGCGCTTATTACAACGCCGACCGTCGATACAAATATGAACCTCGACCCTTCCCTGCCCAACCAGAGGAGCCCCGCCCCGCCCTTGATGGACCAGGACACTTTGTTCCTCAACCGGATGAGCCTCGCAGCGAAACCGCCCCCTCCCCCCCCCTGCCGGTCGCTCTAGTCGATCTCCATCTCCACAGACTCGTCGATCTCGTTCACTGGTACCTCACGGCAGCTTCTCCCCATCATACGCCGGCGCCTACTCAGGAAACTAGCGCGTGCAGAGCCTGGGAGTGACGTTGTACTATCGACCCGGACTGCTAACTCGGTACTGACCTCCGCACCCAGACGTAGCCTGATTGATATTCTTGTGGGCGGAGTCCCAGTTTCTGCCCTTATTCACACCGGTGCCCACATTTCTGTTCTCAGCTCCTCACTCCACCGACGCTTCAAGAAAGTCCTCACACCCGCTACCTCATATACCGTTCGTGTTGCTGATGGCAACACAGCTACTGGAATTGGTATGCGTACTGTAATGATTACAATTGCCGACTACCACATCCCTGTGCTATTTACAGTCCTCATCCGTTTCCCTCAAGATGTTATATTAGGAGTCGGCATTTTAACTGCAAACTCCGCTCTCTGACGGTTCTTGTTTACTGATTCATCTAGAGCTGCCGCTCTGTCCTGACAACAAAGCTCCTGAAACTTCAACGCTCCGTCTCCGCTCCGCTGCATTTACTCACCCACCACCAGAAGCCACAGTGTATGTGCTCACGTCGCCTTTTCCCTCCGTTCCGGATGGCGACTACGTTTTTGTCCCATAACCGACGTGACTCTTCAGCGTAGCATCGCTCTCCTTCACAATATAGCTTATGCGGCGAATAACGCCACTTGTAATCAGTTCTGATCTTCAGTTCTTTTGTGCACGTTCTTCCTGGGGGCATTCAACTCACTGATCTGACCCCATTGTCTGAGTTTAATGTGGCTGCTCTTTTACCTGACTCTGTTGCTGGAATATCGACACGACCTGCACCATCCCCAAATCCGGAGGTCCGCATATGCGGAATGGTTGCTCGTAACTTGCGCCCTGATCGTGCTAAAACGCTTACGAGCCTTCTAACTTCGTACAGTGATATTTCTGAATCTGTGACCGACCATTGGGCCAAACGTCTCTCGTTACTCATCGCATCGATACCAAAGACGCCAGCCCAATTCACAGACGACCTTACCGAGTCGCCATTTCTGAACATCGCGTCAAGAAAGATGAAGTAGACAAGATATTGGCAAGAAACATTATACAGCCTTCTAGCAGCCACTGGGCCTCTTCTGTCATTCTTGATAAAAAGAAGCGCAATACCTGGAGGTTCTGCGTTGATTATCGACACCTCAACAAAATTACAAAGGACGTTTAACCGCTCCCCAGGATGGATGATGCCCTCGACTGCTTGCACGGTGCCAGCTATTTTAAGGCGAAAGATACTGTCGTGGACAAAATGTGTCCCGCTTTTGCGGCGACTGTGTGGCACTCCTTGGCGTGCGTTCAAGTGTGGGATTGCAGATGACAGGAACACTAGACAAGATGAGACTAATCAGGTTTTGGCCTTTCACCACTTTACCCACTAATGTCGCTCGTAATTTTTTTCTTCGATTGATCTTCGTTCAGGTTATTGGCAGATCACTGTCGACGAACGAGACCAAAAGAAGACTGTCTTCCTCAGGCCTGTACCAATTCAAGGCGACACCTCTTGGCCTGTGTAATGCGCCAGCAACATACGAGTGCATGATGGACTCTTTTGCGCGGTTTCAAGTTGACGACGTGCTTATGTTATCTCGATGGCGTTATTGTATTGTCTTCGACCTTCGAGAGCCATCCCAATCGCCTTGATGCCATCTTGGAGTCTTTTGTAGAGCTCGCCTTCAGCTGAACGCAGAGAAGTGTAGCTTCGGCTGACGTGAACTCAAGGTGCTCAGTCACGTGGCCTACGCCCGCGACGTTCAAACCGACCCAGACAAAATACGTACTGTAAGTCCTTTTCCTACACCCCGCTGTACCAGTGACGTGCTTAGTTGTCTTGGCTTTTGTTCCTATTTTCGGCGGTTTGTCCCCAACTTTGCGGAGACGGCTCGTCCACTCACCTGTCTTCTCAAGAACGACGCTCCATTTTGCTGGGACCAAGAACAATAACAAGCCTTTTCTGCGCTCATTGCAGCTCTCATCAACCCGCCCATCCTGGCACACTTCAATCCCTCGGCACCAATGGAGGTACGCACCGACGCCAGCGGTCACGGCATTGGTACCATTCTGGCCGAACAGCGGATGGGTCGTATTCGCGTCATTGCTTATGCCAGTCGCCTTCTTTCTGCGGCTGAACGGAATTACTTGATCACTGAACGCGAGTGCTTAGCCCTCGTGGGGGCCATTACAAAGTTTCCCCCTTACTTGTTTGGCCGCCCGTTCTCCGTCATCACCGACCACCACGCCTTATGCTGGCTTTCCATGCTGAGGGGCCCTACTGGTCACCTGGCGTGTTGGGCCCTGCGCCTTCAAGAATACACTTTTCTGTAGTTCTCAAATCCGGCCGGCTGCACGCTGACGCCGATTGCCTGTCACGCAACCCGGTAGATCCACCACCTGCGAGCGGGTGGGATGATGACACATGTGTGTTGTCCATCTCTGACCTTTTAAACATCATTCGCCATGAGCAGCGCTTAGATCCCAAGCTTTTCAGCATTATCAATCGCCTCAGCGCTGATCACATTGATACTACCCTTGCTTTATTTGTACTCCACAACTACACCTTAACCAGCGGAATATGCGACCAGATGGCGCCGAGCTTCTGCTCGTAGTTCCCGAACACCTGCGTGCCACCTTTCTTCCGCAGCTGCACGGCGCGCCCACTGCAGACCATCTTGGCGTATCTCGTACGTACGACATCGTCCGCCGCCGCTTCTTTTGGCCAGGCCTCTATCGCTCTGTTTGTCGTTACTTGGCTTCTTGTGACCGGCGTCAATGACGATAGAAGCCCTCAGTTATGCCTGCTGGATCCCGGCATCAGATCGACATCCCAAGTACAGGCATTTTCCCGAGTTGACCTTGATCTCCTCGGGCCCTTCCCACTCTCTGCGTCTGGGGATAAACTGATTGCGGTGGCTACGAATATAATACGCGCTGCGTTGTCACCAGAACAACACCCACCAGCTGTGCAATGGCTGTGGCTGCGTTTCTTCTCCACGACATCATCCTCCTCCATGGTGCTCCACGCCAGCTGCTTACTGATCGTGGCCGTTGCTTTCTTGATCAAGTTGTCGACGAAATTCTTCGGTATTGCTCCATTAAGCGCTATTTCTCCACCGCTTGCCATCCACAAACGAACGGAATCACCGAACGCCTCAACCCCACGCTCACGGACATGTTGTAAATGTATGTCTCGGATGATCACCGTGACTGGGATATTACTTTGCCGTTTCTAACTTTAGCATATTGCCACGTGCCTAGCGCCGCGCGACAGCCGTGTTTGGTGCCGACGACGACGAAGCTGTTGTTGTTGGCACAAGCGGCGCGCTGGTGCTAGACTCTGTGATCGGAACTACAAGCCGACCTTATTCTCTGGTCCTCGGCTACGTGTACCTTCACGAGTCCCTGTGACTTCAGTCGTGACACTGGTGGAGGTGCCATCGATGATCCCTTCTCCTTCGGACGATCCTACGCGGCCGCCTCTCGTGACCACTCCTGTTCATCGTACCAGCCGACGGCTCCGAGGCTTGCCCCCGAGGTCTTCGCTCTTGAGAAAGAGACCCTAGCTCTGGCAACGACACCGCCCGCCCGTACCATGACTGTCCCTTCCACCCCTTCATCCTGTCTCATCCTTCAGACCCCACGTACCCCTAAACCATTTCACGGTGAGCAGTTTGAAGACGCCGAGGACTGGCTAGCTCACTACGAAAGGGTCGCGACGTTTAACGGCTGGGACGGCGCTGCAAAAATTCGGAACTTCTACTTCAGCCTTGAAGACGCTGCTCGGACATGGTTCGAGAACCGCGACGCCACATTCTCTACGTGGCCGGCCTTCCGAAGCCAGCTTCTCGGTACGTACGCCAACAGTGACCGCCGAGAGAATGCCGAGCGTGCCCTGACCTCTCGAGTTCAGCGTCAGAACGAAGGGGTCGCAATGTACGTTGAAGACGTCATGCGCCTTTGCCATCGCGCCGACCCGTCCATGAGTGAGGAGAAGAAGGTGCGGCACCTGATGCACGGCGTCAAAGACCAGATTTTTTCCGGCCTCGTGTGGAACCCGCCCACCACCTTCGCGGCGTTTCTGGCTGAAGCTGTGATCATGGAGAAACTGCTACAGCAGCGATGCAGCCAGTATGCTCGGCCGCTGAATACCATCTCCACACTACCGCCGTCCGACCGAACCGACTACAATCCCGGGGCAAATATGAGTTCCCTTCGCGACCTCATTCGGACCGTGGTTCGCGAGGAGCTCCAGCAACTTCATGGATCATTTACTCCTGGCGCGGCTTCTCTGGCCAGCATCATCCGTGAGGAGGTCCAGAACGCACTCACGCCACCGACAAGTACAGTCGTTCCACCCCCACCCCCGGGCCTCACCCAGCAGATGACTTATGCTGATGTCACACGCCGCCCAGCCCTGCTACCTACCCCTTCGCCTTACACGCCGCCACAGGTCGCTGTGCACGCTGCGGAACCGCTGCCACTTCGGGCAGATCGGCGCCAGGCGCCCCGGAAGACTGATCTCTGGCGCGCTCCAGATAACCGCCCTCTCTGCTACCACTGTGGCGAGGCAGGTCATCGTCAGATGGGCCATAGAGGATTTTCCCCCGACAGCCCTCGTCCACGGCCTGGTCAGCGGCCTCAGGACATCGCCGAGTACGTCACCCGCCAGCGTAGTCTGCCACATTCTCCTCGTCGCGAGTCGAGCTCGCCTTCGCCTCGTCGCTCTTCGCCCTCTGGGCCACGGTATACCGCTGGACGCCATGGTTCCTCGAGCCCTCATCGGGCAAACTAGCTCCGGCGACCTTTGGGGGCGAGGCCGCCGCACACCGATTCGCCGTAAAGCTTCCACCGCCGCACCGCTCCATTCGCCCCGAGGTCGAACGCCGAATTCCTGTCCAGTTTTCGCCGCACAGACCAGATCGCCCCGACGTCGTCCGCATCGCTGACCAGTTATCACCGCCGTGTCGCTTAAATCGCCCTGACGCAGACCACACAACTGCCGCCCAGCTTCCGCCGCCGCACCGCTTGCTTCACGCCGACCTGCCGTCGGCATTGAATTGTCCCGACGCCGACCACCCAACTGCCGTCCAGCTTCCGCCGCCACGCCGCTCACTTCACTCCGAACCGACGTCGACAGGCCCTGCTTTTGGCCGGGTCTCCCTGGACATACCTGTTATCGTCGACACGAAGGAGGTCAGCGCTTTAGTTGATACGGGAGCCGATTATTCTATCCTTAGCGGGCGGCTCACAAGGACACTGAAAGAGGTGATGACGCCATGGAACGGACCAGACATACGGACGGCAGGCGGACATGTGGTTGCACCACTGGGTATGTGTACAGCTCGGGTTACGGTGCGAGGCTGCACATTAGTTGCGACTTTTCTTGTTCTACGCGAATGCTCTCGTGATGTTATTCTTGGCATCGACTTCCTTCGTGAGCACGGTTCCACTATAGATCTCCCGAACCGCTTAGTGACGTTTTCTGCCAAACTGACCACCGAAAAGCATGAGTACCGTGAATCCCACTCCACGCTGCGAATCGCCGATGATAGCCTCACAGTGCCGCCACGCGCCACCATCCTTGCCAGAGTTACTTGTGACAAGCCATATCACAGACTCCGGGTTGTTGAGCCTAATGTCTCCCTCTGACTCGCCTTGAGAGTTTCTGTGGCAAGAGGTCTTTGTTTCCTTCGTGGAAGAGAGACGGAGGTGCTTGTCACCAATTTCTCCAATGAACATCGACACCTGTTCCGTGGCACTGTCATTGCTTACGTCGACCATCTGCACTAAGTCGCCGAATGTTTTGCGTCAGAGGAAGCTACGCCTAGCACTGAACCGGATGGTGCCTTACACGCTGTCGACACCAATTCTAGACTTTCCTCCGTTGAAAAGAGACAACTCCAAGATCTATTGCTGGAGTTTCGTGTGTGCTTCATGTCTTCATCTAAAGTGCAGCAAACGGCGGCCATTAAACACCGGATTATCACGCATGAAGGCACTCGACCCATCCATCAGCAGCCCTATCGTGTGTCTCCTCGGGAGAGAGACGCTATCCAACAGCAAGTCAAGGAGATGCTCGCCGATGGCGTCATTCAACCTTCAAGCAGCCCATGGTCATCGCCTGTAGTCCCTGTTAAAAAGAAAGATGGAACACTTCGTTTCTGCATTGACTATCGGAAACAAAACAGTATGACAAAGAAGGACGTCTATCCGCTGCCACGGATTGACGACTCTCTCGACCGACTTCGCCGAGCCAAGTACTTCTCCTCCATTGACCTCAGGAGTGGTTATTGGCAAATTGAAGTT